>NC_139344.1:169854272-170454272 GCF_055883805.1 Amblyomma maculatum | reverse complement strand
AAACAGCATGTTAAAAATCACTTGTGCCTTATGTGCACCAAAAGTGCACCCTCTAAAGGGGCCAACGAGAGCTGTACTCAAGTTCTTAGCACTGTCTATTGTAGACGGATGACACTTTCCTACAGAATACTCGCCTCGACTGTTCTAGCCATCTGTTGCTTTTCGTTTGTGCACTTTTGGTCTCTGTGATGTGGATTAAAAGGTTTCTCAAGGTTTTGCAGAATCCTTTCCATTTCACAAGCCAGGTCCGTGGCATTTGCCATACCTTCCCCCTTTCACGACTTTCAGTTGTTTGGCAGTTTGCTTGGACATGCAGGGTTCAAAATGGTTGCGCACATCTCTTATGTTGCAAAGTTATCTTTTACAACTGTACAATTACGTGAGAGGATTCAAATTTGCGAAACGATTTTTGAAACTTAATCATCAATGCCACAGATGTTTGGAACGATAAGAGCAAACAGTCATTTCTCAATCAGTCACTCAGCTGCTTCTAAATGAGTATCATTTACCTGCATTTCAATATTAAGCAGGGGTAAGTCAACACTCTAAACCTCTTGACTTGACAATTCTAGGAGGCCATTCATACATTACTTTGAGGTGCTAAGTTCACATTAACTATTTTACAAAATACTAGCAGCATATAAAACTTCACAATATAATGGAGCAACAACTTCAGGTATGACAGATTTATAAAACTTTGCACTCATGCTTATTCTGTACTCTGATCAGCAAGCACTTGTGCTTACACTCAGCTGTTCACTGCTAGTAGATGGTGTATCACTACAATCCATTTGTACATTATGTGATGCTACATTGTGTCAAACTTGTGTATGGTGCTTCACCAGTGTGCAGTATGTACCAACAACTAACTGCTTTCAGGTAATGTGCTCGTGCCTGCCTGGCTTCCAAGTCACACAGCTCAGCTTTTGTGCAAATGCTGCATGTGCAATCTTATAACAGTTGCAGCTAGGTGCTGCTTTGTCTGCAGAACAGCATGCCACTCGGGTGCCCTATGCAAATCTGATGTTGACTGTCGAATACACAGGTACCCATATCTGTGCACTGCATATGGCCAAAGTGTTGATGCATGCATTCTTTAAAATCCTGAATTGTGCTCAGGTAGAACGAGAGGAAGAAGATGGTTTACACGGTATGAAGGAGCACTGAACAAGGGTAAATGGGGTACGCCTCAGTTCGCAGGTTGAGCCAACGTTTCGACAAGTGGACTTGTCTTCGTGCTCAGACATTCATCAGTACGTATCATTTATCAGTGCATAAGCAGTAATTGCCCACCTGGAGGACATTTGCATTTGTATCCCTGTGGCTGGTCCACACAAGTTCCTCCATTGTAGCAAGGCATGCTGTCACACTCATTCATATCGTTTTCACAGAACTGTCCTGTGAAGCCTGCTGGACAGTAGCAGACAGCTTCATGGTTCTGGGCCACACATAAGCCACCATTCTGGCAGATGCTTGGGTTGCAATGCACTGGAAAAAAAAAGAAAATGCATTTGGAGTGCAAAGACTGCAAAATGAATGAGAAGAATGAAGGTGCTCATTGTTACACCTAGCACATGTGCACGTAAGTGGATTTTATGGAGGAAGCAGTTATATTATTCATTTCATTTCATTTATTAATACTGTCAGCTTTTGCAGGCTATTACAGCAGTGGAGAATAAACAAAATGCACATTAAAAAAGGGAGCACATTTCAACAACTACAAAAGTCCGACACAAAAATACAAGCAAATACAATGGACGTAAAGAAGAATATAAAAAAATACAGCAAAAAAAGTCATAAAGACCTGCATTCTACCCTAAAATTATCAGGCACCATCTGTAAAACCTTGAATAAATAGTGTACAAATTCATCAATGTAGGTCAAATGAATCGAATTCAAATTAAACCATCAGGATGGCAGATGGCTGAATGGAAAGAGAAAAATCTACCTCCTCCTTGTAGAAAAGAGGGGGGAGAGGCTGGAAGGTGACTGCTACCATGGGAAGGACCCAGAAGGTGGCTATCATGGACGGAGGAGAAGGTTCTGACATGGGCAAGATCGAGCAGAGTCGCCACCTTGCGGCTCAGCGACGAAACCTACTCAGTGTGAATGCATTTTCACGTCGCGTGCCAGTCCGCAGTGATTTACGCGCATGCATGCGGCGTGTACACGAGTGTCTTTGTTTGTTTCACGGTTCCTGTGAGCTTTTGCTTAACTATATGCCTCTTGCAAAATAAATATGAACAGTCTATAACCCCACGCTTCATTAAAAAAAAATATACTTGTCCGTATCGAGCATGATAAGGACATCATCCATTGCGGTCTTCGGCGCTTGAGATCCTTTGACATGCAATGTCTCAAACGAAGTGGTACTGTCGTTACCGCCGTGTCAAAGTAAAACAGGTCGCTGCCATCAATAAAAGTTAATGCAAACGCTCAGAAATCACATATTCCCGTTTCTGTTTGGAATACCGCAGCTACTAAAACATATGCCACCGCAGACTGCTTCATATAGCAGAATGCAGTTTGAACAGACCACTCTATGCCTACTATGCCGTCTGTATTCACAATAGAGTTGTGCGAGTACTTTTTTCTCTTTTTTTTTCCTTTTTTTTTTTTTTTTTTTTTCTTTTAAACCTTTGTTGCGGTGTCTCAATGGTAAGGGCGCTCGACTGCTGATTTCGAGAACGGGGGATTCAATCACAACCATTTCGAAAGGCGCTCCTCTGCTGTGAGATTTGACTGCAAAATAAACAATCCCACGTGGTAAATGTGGTATTAATAATGAAAAAAAAAAGACGACACCAAAACCAGCTTCTGCAATTATCCGTCATAGCCGATGCCGCTTTCATGCGTTAAACCTGGGCCAATATGCATTTCTTTTTGTTGTTGTTGTTGTTGTTGTTGTTGTTGTTGAAGGCTCTTGCGCAACCATAAAAGTTTTAGTGAGCACATTTTGCTTTAGAGAAATGCTCAAATGTTTGGGAAACATATTCCCTGCACCTAATTGTTACCCTAAATATTACATAATACACCTAGATTAATGTACTTTCCTGGTAGCCTATTATAATCATTATACTAATCCCTTTTTGTCCAAGTGCTGTCTTCCGAGCAAACTCATTGTTTCTGACAAGGGTAGTAAAACAGCTTCATGCGGGCTTAAATATCAGTGTTTAGTTCAATAAATACATCTTTATAGTCGCATGATAAGATGACCTCCATTTCTTTCGGAATAGTTTTACATCCGGCATCTGTTTTGGAAGCAACCCTAATATTTTACTTCGCATAAGATTTAGTCACTGCTAAATAATTAGTGATAAAGAAATTTTCAGCCTGTAAAATTGCTTCCCAGAACGTGACAGTGTCCATGCGCAGTTTATAACGATGTCTTTGCAGCGAGTAATTCGTAGCTTGCACTTTAACGTTACTGAAAATTAATCACTGATTATTGTAAATTCTGTCAAGTGTGTAAAAGTTCTCTCACACTGTGAAATTTATTGGCATTGCAAAACAAAATAATTGCAGTACTAATTTACCATTATATATTATAATCACACACATCAGAAATCCCTTATTCTTTCCTCGGTTTCAGGAAATCATTTACAGTTAGTGGCGCATGCAGTAATACGCTACCACATTCTATGACAGTGGTCGCAAAAAGCATCTCGGCAAATTCAATCCACTCACCGCTCTACACGTGAGCAGTCAGCTTTCCTGTGCGGCGAGGTTTCCTGTATAGTGTCGGCGTGATCTCATTTTCAAGGAATACTTGTGCGTGGTTGTCTGGGCCAGAGTTTATGTGCACTCAGTCTAAAGCAAGTGCTACATTTAACCTGCCTTAATCCTCGAGTCAAGTACGATATAATGAACCAGCTTTCTCGATTCAATCAAAAGTACTGCAGGTATCTGCATGGGCTTGACACTAAATTCGCCGGTCTCACTCACATGAGACACGCACAAACTGTTGAAAAGTCGATAAGAAAAACAAAGCTGTCATTAGGCAGGCCCAAGCATTAGGCGCGTGAGCGCGGTACAGCGGCAGAAACGTGCAAAGTAAATCTAGAAGTCTGGTGGCTGCGTGCATTGTTTTCCTAAAATCCGCTCTTTTTCTGCTGCATTGGTGAAATCCTCGGATTTTTTTCTGCAATATTGCAGAAATACTGCAGAAGACACGTTTTCATCGCCAACAAACCCGCCGTCAACTCGGAAGCAGACCTACGCAGCGTGCGTTTCTGCGAGCGCCGCCGGCTGCCGATCCACACTACCGGAGTGACGGTGGCGCCACCTCTAGGTCGATCTCGCGGCGAATAGGAACAACCTGAAGGGTGGCTACCATGGAAGGTTGACATGCATCCTGATGACAAGGAAGAAGGGCAAGACAGCAAAGAGCAAAGAAGTATGCAGTGCGATTTCGACTCAGTTTAACTATCACAAAGCTCTCATCTTGCATTGCGTAGAGAAATGAGTATTTGTCAGAAATGTGCGTGCCTAAATAGCTAAACCAAAGCTATAGCATCTTTCACTGATTAATGTGCTAAGCCTGGCATCATAGCTCTACAGGTTCTTAATTTCTTTTTGTGTGTCCGGGATATAATTGTTACTGATAGTATGTTACAATAGCCCTGAATTGGCAGAGGTACACAAGTGGAAAATAACTGAAGGTTTGAGTAGCTATGAAGTATGCATAGTTACTGCTAACATACCAGGTGAGCAGGCTTCAGGACTAAGGGCCCCAGGCCTAGCTGTCTTCTGATTGGGGGCGCACTTGATGCAGCTGGTTTGGCCATCCTGGGGCTGATAGAAGTTGATGGGACATGGCGAGCAGGGCTCTAGTCCCGTTTCAGAGTATGTGCCTGGAGGGCAGCGAGCTGTACAAAACAGGCATCAAATCATGAATTAGTAAAATATTGAGAAAGCTGATTGTAGCCAATACTAGTTTTGTAATTCACAAGTTCCTACCGTCAGTCAAGCAGCACTAACTGCAAAAGTTGCTGTTATGTTTAACAAGTTACACCAGTTGGGAAAAAAACAGTGTAAAAAGATGATGAATGCAGAAAGAATAAACAATTAACACAAGCAGTGTTCGTTCCATGTGTATTGTCTTTTTATGCAGTTTTTTCCAAGATGCAGAACCAACTAGTAGCTTAAATGACAGCATTACTAAAATTATTCTATAGTATACGATTTTTCATTAGTTCATAGCATTTTTTGAGATAATGCAAAAATATTTACTGTTAAGTTTTCTTACTGACAAACACCTATGAAACCATTAAACCAAGGTCAATTACATGTATCCATTTTCAAAGGATGCTTATTTGATTGAAGCAGTTGTTGGGCGAGTTGGTGTTTTGCGATGATCCATAACTACAGCGCAAAAGACAGGACAGAGATGAAGGAGGTGTGGGGTCCCTCCTTCATTTCTGTCCTATATTTTGAACTGTAGTTATGAATTATTTGACTGCACAAGATTCAAAGCTAGTATTTGAAGCTTTGAGATAAAGAAAATAGATGGTTAGTGCTTAGATATGAGTATTTAAGTTTTTTTGAGGATACAAAATTCCATGCAACATCTTTTCTCGGCTACAGGACAAAATACTTATGAAAGCTCACGTTTGCATGACTTCAAAGAATCGGCTCCAGGTGTGTAAGTGAAGGTATTGGCCGGGCACCGCTGGCATTCCTTGAAGCCATCAATAGGAGGCATGCCAGCGAAGGTATTTGATGGACATTGTAAACAGGGCACCAAGCCCGTTGGAGAGTATGTTCCAAACCCACAAACAGCTGCAAAGAGTAGTAACGCATACGCATTAAAAATTGTGAATTTAAAGCTTGTCTAAAATCCTTCCGCTCATTTGTTTGCATGCATCATACTGATCTCAGCAGTACAAATATGCACACAGTATATTAAACTAGCAGCACAGGTGGAAACAATTTAACTACTGTGGGGCATGCCACGTCTATAATCATGTAATGTTCATTTAAAATTACAGTGGACTTAAAATTATGCTGGAATAAAGAGCAAATGGAGCTGCGATAACATCAGTGCTGTTTTTATTTTCCCTGCAGCACAGTACTTACTTCGCTCTAGGTGAGGGTGCATCGTCTCTACTATTACAAGCAACTTACGAATGCACTCAGTGAGGCTCTTGCTGCCCTCATCACGAGTGTGTGTTCCCACAGGACAGCGTTTGCAGGAGGACTGCCGTGTCAAGTCTTGGTAGAAACCCCTACTGCAGAAGGTGCACTTCTCATCCTTGGAGGCAAACGTCCCGGCAGGGCAATGTACTGCATAGCCAAAAGAAGGAGAGTTGGGGCATGAGAGATGGACCCCAGTAAAATTTGTTTAGTTTTATGCAAACAAAAGAATACAAAAGTTGTTTTAAACTGCGCTGCGTTGCAATGCTTTTTTTTTTTTGCAATCTTAGCTGAGGAAGTGATTGAAGATGCGCTAAGTGAACTTTTACTTTCAAGGCCTTTAGGTACCGCCAATGGACTAAAAAAAAATGATCAAAATATGGAGGTTGAGAACCTGGCTCATAAGTTTTGACTTTAAAGCCAAAGTTTGGATGGCTGTAATTAAAACTTCAGAAAGAGTAGAAATAAAACAAAAACCAAATAAGTTGGCATGGCACAGTAGACCTAAGTCGGACTCACAGCAGCGAGGCACTTGTCCGCTAACATCCTGGTTGAGAACTTCTCCTGCCTCACAGTTGAATCCCCTATCAACTGTTGAGCGGATGGCCTGGATAGTGGGACACTGGCCTCCTACATTCTGAGCGCTGATGTTGAGAATGGGCTCGATGACTGCAGATGTGCTCGGTACACTCAGGTCAAAGATGAGCCCCAGTGTAGAGCCACACAGGTCATACAGAAGGCGCTGGCGGACCACAGGCACAATTCTCAGTGTGTAGCCAATGGTGATCTGCATATGTGAAATGGAAAAGGGTTTTTACACCCACCACAGCAGGATGCAATGCAAAAACCTCTCGATATTCTCTGGGCTGTTGTTAAATCAACACTTCTATTTTGAACATTAAATATTATGCACAAACCTATAATCGTTACAAAATTTAAAAAATCTCAAACTGCTGCTTGCTTTTCTTCTGGCATCACAGCGAAACAAAGGGCACTATAGGTAAAGACCATAGAAAGAAGCATTAGAAAATGATGCTTACGTCTTGACAACTTGAACTGCATAAGAATTTTGAGAATTGCTTTTTTATGGTGAAAAATGTTTGTCTCATTATGACAGCTCCATCCTAATATCCTAATTCTACAATGATGGCTCAGTGGCAGCTCTAACAATATTAAGAAATTTTTCTCAATAACTAAGAGATATCATATATCATCCATAACAGCATTCTACTTAATAGAGTACAGGGCTCTTGAGGGTCCAAAAATCTCAAGAAGAAAGAATTACTTTTTGAAAACAACATTTTGAAAATTTACATCCCACCTTCAACATATCTATGACTTTATTTACTCGCTGAGTCATTCATTCCCCTTTATACGGTGTAAATGAGCTGAATAAACCTAATCCTTGTTTGTTTCTTCTTGAAGTTCCATAGCGCACAACAGAGAAGGGACACAACACGAGCGCTGTGTGTGTCCCTTTTTTGTTGTGCGCTATGGAAACTCAAGCTGATTACCCACAAGCCCAAACCCTAACCCTTCTAATTTGTTTATCTTGTTTTCTCAAAATTCAAATTCTTTATTGTTAGCTAGTTACAAGAAGGATATCTTTGCATATAGAGTAGATGAAAAAAGTAATTCTTATTACAGCATGCTGCTATGGGATAAAAGTATGCAATGTTGCAACAAAATTGTGCTTGCTATTTTTTTTTTGTGCACTCTAATTTAAACTGCACATCAACCAGTACTCCCTAGATTGAACTTCATCAAGGTGTAAAATGACTAATGGTATTGGCTTCGTACATTGTAATCCCTGGACTGTATACTATCTAGCCCCAGACCACATGCTAGTAATAGTTTTCTGAGAAGCGTTCTTCTTTTTTAAATTGTTTTTGCTAACAAAGCAGAGAAAATGTATACACTGTATATTAAAAACTAAACGACATATCAGGAAAATGATAACATATTTGAAATCAGAATAAAAAATCTGATTATGACTATACATTTTCATTCCATTTAGTCCATAAACAAAGAAAAAGGTCTCAAGACCTTCGTCCCTCTTTAGGTGTTAACAAGATGTTACTGACGGCACATACCTCATTTTCACCCCGTGTCCTGATGCTGGTGTTGTGGAAAGAGATGTCCATCTGAACATTAATGGCAGAACAGCGCTCTGAAAGAAGCCTGTTGAGGGAGCTGTAGTAGGTGGACACATAGCTGACGTAGTGGTTCAGGCAGACTGCAGACAGTGCACCACCCGCTCTGTACTCCACTGAAGCTATCACGTCATAGGCTGCCTGGTTGGTGTCTGGACAGAGAAAAGGCAAAGTTTGCACATCCTATGCGAAGTGGGACTACTTGTAGTTCTCAGGCACTTCCCTGCACATACTTCTACCTCAATTAGACTCAGTTAGGTGTTTGGAGCAGCTCAGTGTGGTGGAAGACTTTGACAGCACTATGAGGGCAGAATAACAGCAACACCAGATATGAACAGTACAATTTGTACATCTAGTTGATATGCATGGTAAGAAAAATTATTATTTGAAACAGACCGGACGATATCCTAATAACACAAGTCATTGCTGGAACGTTACCCCAACAATGAGTAGCATTTTATGGAAGAAACTGCAATGAAAGGTTAAACTATGAGTGATGGTGGTGATTTACTGATGAGCTAAGTTATCCAAATTAATTTTGGCACTATTTCTTACACTTTGCACCATATATCCGACCAGATTGAACTGCAAATCTTTGTTAGTTGAATCACATCATGTGCATAAATGGCAGAAGTAAAGCCTCAGAGGCACAATCATGAAACTTTCCATGATCACTGATAATTAGTCTTACAGCATTCCCTTCTGTATTCTGGTGTCATGGCCTTTTTTCTTTTTTTTTTTTTTCATATTTCATACAGTAGCTTGCTTGGTACATATTTATTTCTGTAGCTATGCATGTGTTTTATAGCCCTGGCTCCTTTTATGTATGTTTTCTTGTTTGAAATACATTTTCCATGTCCCTTTGTTTATAGTTGTTGTGTTAACAATGAACACAATATTTTGCTGTCCTTTAAAAGTGTTTGTTAGTATGGACTTTTTGCTGCTTTTTTCTGGCACTATTATGCATATCTGTATTCTGCCCCCCTTACACAATGCCTCCCTGGAGGCCTGTAAAGTACTGTAAATAAATAAATATTTTTTACACGAAAGCTAGCTGTGAGCCAGTGAACAAGTTGGCATTTCTTAATTTCTAAAGAAATAAAAAAATCTAATTTCTTAAAAAAAAAACATTTTCTAAAAAAATTAAGACATGATTTTCTAAAGGTTCATGTGACGTTTTAAAACACTTGAAGCTTGAGCACACATTACCTTCAGGCACACAGTCTGGAATAATGGAGCTTGGCTTCCACTGTTCCTTGTTTGCACATTCATATGTCTTGGCTTGCTCCCCATCTGTGAACTTGAATCCACTGTTGCAAGTGGCCAGGCATCGGTAGCCAGTGTTCTCCTCATTGGGCAAGCAGTTCACCACTCCATTCGCAGGTGGAGCAAGGGACCAAGCCACACAGGTGGTTGCTTGCACTGATACCTGTTCATTGGGTAACAGACATAGACACAATTGTTTTTGCCATTGGCCACAATACGATCTGACTTTTAACAAAAAAAATTAATTCAAAGCTCAAGTTATAATCCACTCCCTTATGACGCAGCTCTTATTTCACTAGACAGAGCCCAAGTAATAAATTTCACCAACCTGAAAGTAGCAAAAAGCTTGGTTTCCAAATCGGTCGGTGCCAGTGACTGTGACATTCCTGTAGCCACCAATGGGTATCACAGCACTTTCAGGTGTCAGCGTTATTTCCACATTTCCAGACTTGTCGGTGGCATTGATAAATCGCCGTGTTTCGTTGAAATTGACCAAGTAGCTCTCCTGGCGTTCAGTAAGTTCAACAACATAGGACTGTGGACATGTTAGCGATGGTGGTGTGTAATCTATGAAAAAGAGTCAGGAAAAGAGCGAAGAAGATCAACAGAACTACTCCAATTGAGTTCCCACCTGATATCCAGCTGGATGTTTAGCTCAACAAGTTCAAAATATAAATTCGTTCTGTTAAAGTCAGAAAAAGACCATTGTTCACACTATCTTGTGATTAAAAGACAATGCAAAATCATCCTATGCAGTTTGAGAATCCCTAAACTGCATTATGCCTCATAGTGTAGATTGTTGCTCAGTGTCACATATGACAAGTAAAGATTACAGCATAGTACACCCTACATCTTTCTCCTTAAAGGTTGAATCAACCCCTCGCCCCCGAAAAACTCGTCAAACAGTCTACAAATGCTTTAAACACGAGCATGTGCTGTCCAGTGCACAAAACACACTCAAGCCTGAGCTGATGGTTAGAAAATATCAAAGAACATCTCAGCAAGTAGTTTTTTTTTTCTCCTGCAAACACAGGCGTTGTCATTTAGAGGACTAGAGCCCACATACCTGGTACTGTGATGTTTATTGTGCATACAGCTATGTTGCCATTGAAGTCATAAGCAGTGTACTCGACAACTGTGTCCTCGAATACAACTGCAGGAGGCTTGAATCCCACTGGACGAACTTCAAAGCGTGCAATGCGTCCAGAATTGTCAACAGCATGTGGCACAGAAAAGTTGACTGGAACATGGCCAGACGGCGTGCGCTCCAAGACCAGGGGATGGGAGGGGCAGTTGATGAATGCTGGGGGTTCCCGATCTGCAAGTTCAAGCAACCCATGTAACTTCTGTGATTATTCTAACATATTAATTTGCCACACAATTTTCTGTAGATGTGAAAGCCCAAAGTTTCGTTTTAGGTCTAACATGAATCATTTATAACTTAAAAAAAAAAAATAGTGCTATACTAGAAACTCACTTCACAAGTCTGCATTTACCTGTTCATTACAAATAATATAGGCAAAATCATAGGATTAACCCTGATTTTATGAGGGTTTTTAACATGGTCTGAAGTGTTTCATGCCTGTACACCGTCAGAATGCAGCTGCAACTGAACTTGTTGCTTTTGGAATCACAAGCACAATATCCTAGCTGCTGTTCCATTTATTTGCATTAAACTCAGCATGTGAAAAAAAAAAAGAAAGAAAGAAAAAGCATTGCTTCTTATTTAGTCATCTGCCACTCCTGTTTCTACAAAATGACTTTTTTTTGCCCATCTTAATTATTTGCTGATGATTGAAAAACTCACCGACACAAAAGGAATAGCCATTGTCATAGCCCAGCAAAACTTCTTCTTCAGTGTCTTCACAGCCCATAAGTTCAAACTTGAGGCAAGGATTCTTGTTGTATGATACGATGCCCAAGATCACATAGCGAGCCCGTACGCTCAGTGGCAATGGGATCACTGTCAGCTCTCCATAGTTCTTGGAATCCCTGCTTGTCAAGTTGAAATTCTAGAAATTTCACAAAAGAGCAATGTTGTAAAAACAAAATCTCTAAGTAATAGTGCATTTGACTTCGTGGAACAACAAATGCCTCAGTTATTTTGCCCTCTTTTTTCACAGCATAGCCACGCGCAATTAATTTCATGTTTTGCAACAATATAAAACACGGGTGCATTATCAGTAAACAGGTAGCAATGTTACATTTAGAGGTCAGTAATAGAAAAGAACAGTGGCTCCGTCACAGTTAAAGGTGTTAACAAGTAAATTCCAGCTGCGGCACGTTTCACAAAGGAACACAAGGGACACTTATGTAATCTAAATTTATCTAAAGCCCTCCACTATGGCATCCCTCACAATTTAAGTAGTTAAATCTCGTTACAAGAGACACTCGGTTATAAGAGACACTTGAAAATGGTTTGGTTGGTTTTCTTATGTCTGCCATGTTAACAATATTGCATACAAGAGACGTGGTTACAAGAGACACTCGGTTACTAAGGACAACTTTTTCAGGTCCCTGGAGTAAATTCTTCCCTATTTAGAAGAGACACAACCCAAGGGTGCTCATGCAATGCATCTGGACCATACCAACTCGTACATGATGCACTTCAGATTCCCTTAGCTAAATTCTATTCCATATCAGTGTCCTTATTGTTGTATATGTCAGGAACTGAGGAATGCTTCCCCACGGTTGGAAAGTCAAAACGACCCCGCTGTTTCAGTTACTGGCATCGCATTACTGTCACCTACTAAGCAAATCAAAATTCGTGAATGACATCTAGCATTGTTAACTCCTCACTGTTAACATTTGATCACAAGATGAAAGCTCAGAATCCTGATGTCTTTCTCTTTTTGAATCATCAGTGGGTGACAAGCATGTAAGCATCTGAGGGCGACGAGCATATAAGAGTGCTTCGAAGGTATTAGAGCAACAGGAAGGCTTGCAAAGTGAAGTGCTTCACCTCCAGAATTTCAGAAGGAATACACTCTGCACTCACAAAAATACATACTAGTATAAATAACTTAGCTTTCCTGAACAATTTCCTGTTAATGCGTGTGAATGCATCTATATGCTGATATGCAGTAAACTGATCAACGCAGTGCTTTTAGAATTTTTGGTTACAAGAGACCTTGCTTACAAGAGACATGTTTTTCGGGTCCCTTGAGTGTCTCTTGTAATGAGGGTTTACTCTGAGATGTTAAATCCTACAATTAACAATTAAGGTTAACTGGTTAAAACGTCAAGTTGGGCTAGTTGGTAATTTCTTGTTGGAATCATTTTGTAGCGGTAAAAACAAGGACACAAAGCACGAAACACAAGGGACAGAAGTTCGTCACGGTAACTTTTAACCGGTTCTGATCAATGGTTCAGTAAGTTTTTATGCGTCAAATCAATGGTGTTGGCTGTGAGGCACAGTATAGTGGATGGCTCCAGGTTACTTCTGACCACCTTGAGTTCTTGTAATGTACACTGAAATCTCAGTGCAAATATGGTCTTGTATTCTGCTTCTCATAGAAATGTAGCCGATGTTGCTAGGCTCAAACTACATTTTCATGATCAGCAGCAGACTACTTCAGCAAGGACACTTTAGCTGCAGATCACCGTTTGGCAAGTTGGTTTGATATTATATGAAAGGGGCATCCAAAGTAGACACCAGACAGAGAACAAGACACGTGTTGCCTCGTGTCTTCTTCTTGAGCCGATGTGAGTGTCTCAAGTCATCTTCTCTATGAAGCATTTCCTTCTGGAGCCTCTTTTGCAAAAAACACTTCAGTTACTAAGCCATTGCAGCAGGTAACAAAGTCTAATGTCGGAAGTATATAAGCAGGAGTGCAGTGTGTTTTTTTCCATCACGTTTGCAGGACAAAGCCTTTGGATATTGTGCAGTGTTCAGCTTGAAATGCAAGCGGACATAGTGGTGAAAATCAGCTCAAAGAAGCTGTGCCAAACAGGGTGGTTCTGAACTGCCTCTTTGGCGGCTCTGTTATGAAAGACCACACATTTCTAAAGCTCTAGCAATTGGCAGGTTTCCTTGTGGTGCAAAGGAACACATATGTACAATGCATCAGAAGAACTGCAACAAACATCTAAACAAGCTTTTTGTTCTTTGTGCTTGCCTAAATAGCCTGCTTCACATTATTCATCAAGTATGTTGAAATAGCTATTGCGAGATTAGCACTGCAGAATGATAATTATCGAACACATATTTTTGAACTGTATATAAAAAATTAAAAAAAAAATAAAAAACGTTAGCCGGGCTTTAACCCTATGCATAAACTGATTAAGAAGTGCAAAAGCAATGTTTGGCATAGCTTTGCTTGGCGGTTTAACAATGAGAAACTGGCACAGCGATGTCAATGTACATAAATGTCCCTGGCTGGTGGAAATTATTCCGCAGTCCTCCACCACGGTACCTATTTTTTCCTTTCACTCTCACCTTCCTCTCTTCCCATACGGCACGGCTCAGCGATGTCAATGTACATAAATGTCCCTGGCTGGTGGAAATTATTCCACAGTCCTCCACTACGGTACCTATTTTTTCCTTTTACTCTCACCTTCCTCTCTTCCCATACGGCACGGCTCAGATGTCCAGCGACAAGTGTGAAAGATACTCTGCCTCTCCTTTCCTATACATCAATTTGAAATTTGCATAGAATTAGCAAGGCATCTGTGTACTGTGCGATGTCAGTGCACATTAAAGAACTCCAGGTGACTGGAATTTTCGGAGCACTTCATCACGGTGCCTCTCATAGCCCAAGTCGTTTTCAGATGTTAAACACTATAAGACTAAATTGCCTTGCCTAAACTGAAAGCTGTTAGTTTGTCTGTTTTTGGGCAAACAAAAGCACAGTATATGCCTCACTCCTCCGTAGATACCTATACTAGACAGTTTTGCTAGACTCTGAACCTCCGGATCAATGGTTCATATCAATGTTTTACACTAAAAAAAGACACCAGCTTTGTGTTGTTCACAACTTAATTTCACTAGAATAACACACTAGTAAAGCATTACCACAAGCATTGCACACCACTTCCACTGCCTGAGCCACATCACCTAAGCTGCCCACAGCTTGTAAGGGTGCTTGAAGAACTTCAAAAATTTCCTGTTTGCAATTATTAACAGTAGCACTTTTTTTATTTCTGCACTGCTGAACTACATGACATGCTTTTTAGCTTCTGGAGGTCTACACACGTACTTATTTCACAACTGCAGCTGCTTATGACCTTACCACAAAGTCATCAAGTTTATGTACCAGTGCAATACTTCTTGCAAACAAAAAAGGAGCAAGGAAAACAGTTTGCATTGAATCAACTTTGTGTGCATGAGCAACTCTCAACAGCTCCGATACTGCTTAGCACAATTGGTCATTTAGCATAATGGGAACCTTCTGTGTGTTTTCTTAAGTTGTTTGTAATGCTGCCTGACAGGCTTTTTTCATTTCATTCAGCTTTAAAGAAAATATGCTGCTTACAGGAAAGTAGACCACGAAGTTTTCATTTTCTCTCGTCTTGTAGAAGAAACGCAGCTCCGTTGGGCGACCAACAACATCATTTGTCACAACACCCTTGACCAAAAGAGCCTTGATATGGTAAATCTTGCGCATATCAACTGTCACATATGTGAAGGCTTCTTGCTGGCCACACCAACCTGTGGCACTGTTCAGGCGAATATTCTGAATGGTAAGAGAAAAACAGGTCATTGACATATTGCACAATGTGAATTACCAACATTCACGTCGCCTGATGACAAATGGTAATCCAAGAAATACAAATGCTAATGTAGGCTGAATACTGATACATTGACAAGTGCACTTCAGAAGCTAAGTGACTGAACATATTGGCTACCTAACTGCCCTGCAATGTCTGTATGCAACTCTTGGTAGCAGTCATTGCATTGAGCAAAATAAACAATAAATAATTGCATATAAAGCTGTCTACGTTTTTTGGCTACTGCAGTATACAAACTCTGGCAGATATACTTAATGATACAACTGTCACCTTTTTGTCACATTTAAAATATGATCTCCTAAGTAATATAAACAAATTCAGTGTATTGAAGAAAAAAAAAATCAGGCAATGCCTTACCTTTGGTTCATAGTTGCTCCTATGTGAAGTGGCATTGATGGCACTGTCTGGTATGGCACCAGATGTTAATCCAAGTGCTCGCACAACTTTGCATTCGGCATCTGAGAAAAGAGAATGTTTTGGCTCAAGGTACCTTTACACCTCACTCAGTCAGTGACTCGCCATGAAGTCTGCATGCCTTACTTCAAGGTCACAGGAAAATTTGGACCACTCCACTTGAGTGCCAAGCAACTTGCTCCAAGCAGTCTATCTTTTTAGAGTAAAAAGCAGCAAAGGGAGCTGCGCTTGTTATTTCAAATTCTAGGGTACAACTAGCACCTCAGGGCTTTCTTACTACTTGTAGCTTTGAATGCTTCCTATTTCTGTGCTGGGGAGCCCCAACACAAAAACATGAGCTACTGCACCAACATTATTTTGCTGTCAATGCTTACGTGGTGCTGACAAAAATGAACATATTACTCACTCTTGACACAGGTGATGGGGTCAGTAGTGTATGGAACATATCCTGGCCGGTCACAGGCAAACACCACCTCTGAGCCTTGCTCAAAACTGGTTGCAATCTGGTAGCCATCTGGAGGGCGACCTGGGTCTTCACAAACTGGCCCTGCAGAACATTGCATCCAAGGAAGAATCACTACAGAGTGATAGGATGCGCCCTCACACATTCACTAAAGGAAAAAAAAAAACTAACTTCCTCGACCTTTAATAATAATTTTCTCAGTTGTAAACTGACTTCACCATGATACAGCAATAGCAAAGGCTGTCTTAATGAAATGCACCGAAACTAGAAATGTGCAAGCATGACATGCCTTCACATCGTAGGTCTCCAAAGTCCCAAGTTCCATCCTCTTGGCAGCGAATGACATTGTCGTTTAGTTTGCTCTTGCCCACGAGCGTGAACGTGTCCTCACAGCCAAAGAAAAAGCTTGCACGATACTTCGTGTCCACGTGAAACCCATATGTAGCACCAATTGTGTCTGGCGGAGGACCGCAGTCAGTTCCTGTTAAAGAAAGGGAGTTGTCATCACAGAAACGGGAGAAGGCACCATTTCATGGACTATTATTTACTAACAATTATTGGTTTTAATTGTGCGTAAAAAAAGAGCATATACTGAATTTGAAAAGCATGCACTAAAATATTTGATCCCCAACAAGAAGGTTCTGTAACTGTGGTATCAAACATTCTTGTAAAGCCAGCTCTGGCAAGCTTAGCCTTTCTTATAGTATCAGGCAGTTGTTCAGAAGCGGGTTCTGACATGCTTGAAGTTTTAAGGTACAAAACTTATATGTGGAGCCAAGGTGGGTCACACTGTCGGCTGTTTTTCATCCATTAAAGTCTAGTACAGCCCTTAATACTTGCTGAAACTTCATTCTGCTTTCATTAGACCTCGTCTACAAGCTATGCTACCTAGCAAGCTGCCCACCTAAAGGAGGTGATGAAAGCATGCCAGCACACAGAGGCCTGAGAATCGTGCAAATTATCTTCGATGAAGCTATATAACTTCAGCTAGGTACTATGTCTAAACCCTCTGCACAGGAAGAAACATAATACAAGCATTCATATCTTACTGCGGCACTCCGGAGATGCACCCGATAACCAGTAATCAGGCTTGCCGTCAGTTGGATTGTACACACATTGCCTAAACCCAGCTGTGGCAGTCTCTCTCAACGGTCTTCCAACTTCGTTGCAGGAAACTGTCACATTCTTTTGGAACACCAGATGGTCAGACGCCGCATTTGTCCGCACGGCCAACCCCTGTGTTGCATCGTCGTCAAGGACGGGGCAGGTGGCAACTGAAAGTTTTCCATACAAGTTGTGTCAATGTTCCTGCATTAAAATTGGCTAATACTGGTGAAATCATTGTAAATGACAAGTGGCATTTTTTTTCGACATTAGGGAAATCAATGCTTTCATGAATTCACTTTTCTAATTGTAAGACAAAATATAGTATGTAGTAGATCAGAGCATCATCTAATAAAAAATACACTTAAACTAGGAAAAATGCTGTGAAGAATGTACAAAGTGTGGTGCATGCAAATGGTGGTTGCAATCCTCCAAACTTCTGCACATTTGTGACCGAAGTGATGATATAATTCTTACCTATAGTTTTATTTACAACTGATGAGAAAAGGATTATGTATCTTAATGCGTTGCCAGGATGCAGCTTTGTAGATACCATGAAGCTTGACGCACAAGATAACCGTCAAAAGTTCTCCCACCATGCCTCTCTTCGTATTTTGCCAATACACATCAGTGCACAGACTAGAGAAAAACTGCTGCACAATACACTGCAATTTTGACTTATAGTCTCAAAATAAAACTTCACTTGTCTGGTTCAATGCACTCATTAACAGTGTTATTCCTAGATAATGATACAGCATTCAATTTCAAGCCGCAGTTAAAAGAAGAGCTCGAACCTTGCTGAAGGGAAAACAAACATATTATCAATGCCACTGTCAGGTTTTGCATGACTGTCAGGGTTAATGTAAGACAATTTGTTTGCCACTTAGAGTAAGCGGCAGCGCAACTGTAAGCCCACAGTGGTATAAAACACACTAAAGTAAACAATCAAATAAATGGCGATAATGATAAGATTGGATTCCTAAAAAACAAGTGGAATGCAATCATATTGTGAGAATCTATAGACAAAGTAAATACAATAGTGAAATTATACCCTGCTGCAGCCTGAATCTGTCATATGTCATGATGGATTAGTCGGCCACTATGCACAAGGCTTACTCTCATACCCTTACTCTCTCGTCTTTGCAACTGCCATGCTATCATCCATGGTAGCCATTGTTCACCTAGAAAACCCTGTGATCATCTCTTGGTCTTCCTTCACTCTCTCCTTCTCTCACACACATGTGCAAAGAAGAATGCAGCTCTTATGTGAGCTGACATGATGCCTTGATGACTATAGGTGCGTTTTTCTCAATGGGTTCCCTTGTATGCGGATGAATTCAACAATTATTTGTGTACATACTCTGGCAGGTAGGCACAGTGCCATTCCAGTTGCCTCCACTTGTGCATGTCAGAGTAGTAGTTCCCAGCATCACGTAGCCAAAATTGCACTGGAAGTGCACAGTGTCTCCAAAGTGGTAAATAGACTTTGTTGACAGGAGCTGACCATTTTCAGGGCTCTCCAGTGGGGAACACATTTTTGCTGCATCAGAAAATCAGTGTCACTTTATGCTCTTGCAAATTCTTCAGGCTTTTCATTTTTATCTTTATAAATAAGGCCACTCTATATGCAGAATTCAAAAGGTTAAGAAAGTTTAGATATCCATTTTCCCCACAAGGCAGCTTTAGTAAAGATAACAAGCTTTGTTGCTAGTTTTATAGGCTTTTATAGGCTTTTTTTTATAGGCTTTTATAGGTTTTTTATTTATAAGTTTTATAGGTTTCTTAATGGAAGTTAAAGAAATGTGTTGAAGACTTACGAACACAGGTCTTGTTGATGCGATACATGTCACCATCTCTTGTTCCAGTCTCACTAGGCAAAATGTTGAAACCATTTGTGCCATTGGATGTGTACAAATCATAGCCAACATTACACAGACAATTGAAGCCACCTGGACTGTTGATGCACCGCTGATCACATCCACCATTCTTGTGAACACATTCATTGACATCTGAAAGGTGAGATGAACTTTAATAATATGCTTATTTCCATCTAAGTAAATAGTCTTCTGTTATTCAGACCCCTTGGCTTCTACTTTGTGACATGACAATTCATTTACTATATCTCGAAGCTGCAGCAATAACACGGCTCCACTGCATGCCAATGCTTATACTTTGTGTATTTTCCAGCTAAATAAAAAAATTAGCAGGCTTCATCTGTTCACTTGAAAATTGCTAGGCTTTAATACATCTAACATCAGCGATTCATCTTTTTCTGAATTCAGTCAGGTTCAAAGAATCCCACAATTTTCTGTGGAAAAAAGAAATCTTTTTAACTCAAACGAAAAATGTAAAGCATCACATGGTTCAATCTTGAGAGAATCATTCGGGCACAAACAACAGGAGATAGTAGTCTCATTGCCAACAGAATTTCGTCAATGTTGTTTGGTCTGTGTCAAATGGACCATTCCCCAGTTTGTCACACCTAGTGGCAAGTACAAAAGAAATGTAACTCCAGTGGTGTATGAGAAAGCCTGAAAGGACTGAAGGGAGACATGTTACTAAGGAAGGAAAAGCAGAATGTGTACCCTGATTCATTAAAACCAAAGTAGTTACTGGTTGCATCCAATTATTTTTACAAGGCTCTCCGTATATCAGAACAATTTATGGGACCAGTGAATATTTTGTCACATCACTGACTACTGCGGTTGGCCAATGCATAGATGTCCAGGTTACTTACTCATGTGTCGCATTTATGTGCAAAAATATCTGTAAACTAAACCTCTAGTTAGCTGAACCATGCTCTGGCATCCACAATGCCATGCACTCTCAGTGCGACATTAATGGTGACTACAACGATGAATTCCATGAACCACGGCAAAACGCAACTGAAATGGAAGCTCTATGTTAAGTGTTAACTTGGCTTTAATGTGCATACCAATACTGTGCTACTTGTGCAAAGCTCGTGAGCCCTAACACTTACCATCGTAAGAAAATATTTCAAGAAAATAAAGGTTTAATTCAGTTGGCAAAAAATTTTGAACACATTTCATATTTCAAACAGACTTTTCATGTCCTGGCTAGCTTTAAATAGTGGAAATAAACTGTCCTCTTCAATAAAGTACGTCTGTATTTTCATGGTTTAACATAAAACACTGTACGCTACACACATTAAGTAAGTGTATGGAGCAGCAGTGCTGTGAAGTGCTAAGAACAGAAGTCTTAACACATTACTAATACTAGTATTGCTATTCTTGAATGTAATTCCATTTTTCTTTCTCAGCTTTCCTCCTTTTTGTAAGTCATAATAAATTTTCAAAACCTAAATAGTAGAACCCCGCTATAGTAAACTGTGATATAGTAAAAACTCGGATATAGTAAAGTGAAACTGAAGTCCCAGTTCATCTTCCATAGACAACTGTACATTTTCCCCCCTTTATAGCAAATACATTTTTGGTAAAAATCGGTTATAGTAAAGGGCATCTGGCTGCGGTGACAACTCCCACGATATGACATCACCGCCCGCGCACTACGTAGAATCGCGAGGCAAAGATTTTTTTATATTTGAAAACAGAAAAATAACACAGTGTTCTTTTATTGGCTTTACGACCAGGCTTAGCAGCAAAGCCTACTTTACGGAAGCCTTGGAGCCACAAGGGAAAGAACGCAGGGCGTAGGAAAAAAACAAAAATAAAGCTGTCTACAGACATGGAAAGGAGGCGGTGCGGTCCGTTCAGAAAGTAAAGGATAGTAAGAATGCGGCAAGAAAACGGGAAGGGGAAGAATCGAGCGAACATTCACAGCACAGTGTAGAACAAAGCATGAGGCAGCGGAGGCAAGAAATGGAGGTGCAGCATTTGACTGCCATGCGCATTTATCACTTATTGCCTTTTAAAGGACAAAAACAGCAAAAAGTTACGCCGTGTTCATACAAGGCTTTGGTTTTCACATTAAATCACACTTGGTTGTATTTGTAGCTACGTTGCCCTCATGCTTAAAAAGTACTTCCACAAGATGTAAAATATTTTTATAACTGAAAAAGATTGCATGAAGAGATAAGGGAGAGATAGAAGGTATTTCAGAGTGTTTTTTTTTTTTTTTTTTTTTTTTTCATTAAGCAACAAGAAGTGTTCAGTAACCGCCCATTTAACTACCACACAGCATCTTCAGAACCATGTCATCACCAACAACTGATATAGTAAAGACCCTGACGTAGTAAAGATTTTTGCTCATCCCAGTGACTTTACTATAAAGAGGTTCTACAAATTTATTTTTTCCTCTATTTTTCCAGGATCTGCACATTTCCCTAGTCGTAAAGGGATACAAGAAACAAAGCAAAGCAAAGCATGAAAAAGTTTGCATTTTGATTTCCTTCCCTACTGCGTGGTTATGCACGCACAGCTTACCAAGGCAGTCTTGACGAGAGCAGCCCATGAGCTCTAGCCTCATGCAGGGGGCACCCACGTATTCCACAATGAGCACACGTACATAGCGAGCCTCAAATGGAAGGGGCAAATTGACCACAGCCAGGCCAGAGCCTCCGTTGGGGGTAAGGCGAAACTCAAGTGCCTGCAAATGAAACACCAAGCTACTGATTAGTCGCTTTATGTATGCCACACCCAAAAGATGTTCTTTTTTTCCATAATGGAGCATTTTTCATTAGCAACAACCCTTACAAAAGCCACACTTTTGCTGAGAGTAATTTTGCACTCGAAAGGGAGCTCGACACGCAGTTTGAGAAAGCTGTAAATGGCTAAAGCTGCACTGACTAGCAGAAAAAATACAGATGCTTACTACCTAGCCTCAAGGATCACTAACCTTTATCTGAACACTAGATGTTGAATACAAATATGATTGGCTACCTTGTTCTTATAATGCTCAAAATAACAAAAGGTGTAGCAATACCTGGAAACAACAACCATGCTGAACCAGCTGCAGTCTTTTTCCCTGCTTATTGTCAATGCCCACAACATTTTAGGTATCATTCAGTTCGGCATGTGCAAAGGGGTATTGCATAGCTCAAAATGATGCAGTCCTTTGAGTATTGACAAAAATCTTAATTTTGTGCAAAAGATATAAGCTAAATGGACATTTATGATCCAAAAATTAAATGAAGCTATTTTTTGTAACAGTAAAGCAGCTGAAAGAAGGAAGCAATATAAAGCTTTTGCCTCTTATATGTAAAAGAAGGACGTTCATCTCACAAGAACATGGGCCAAGAACAATGAGATTTCAAGGTTATAATAAAATATGAAACTATAGCTGGTTAGAAATAATGGGTCTTATTTCTAAACATTGACCATTCAAGTTAAATATCCTCTTAACGCATGGCGTATCATATATGATTACAGTAAATTTGCTTTGAGCTAACTTGTTCTGAACAACAACAAAATAAATTTTGCTTATTAAGAACCACAGTGTGGACTGTGCAACAAGTGAATGTTCAAAATTAATTATTTAGTTATTTTCATTTGCAAATGTGCAGGGAAGTAGAATTTTTTTTTCTTTTTCATTTTTTGCAGAAATTCCATAGGTAGAGGGAACATTTTCTTCATTCGGACTGGAAGCAGCGCTTAAAAACAATTATTAGGACATCATCGTGATTTATTTTGTCTCGTTACATTGTCTGTGCAATAATCCTTCAGTCTACATTGTGATAAGAATATTTACTTGTGTATCAAATATGATACACCATG
This sequence comes from Amblyomma maculatum, assembly GCF_055883805.1. NCBI lineage: Eukaryota > Metazoa > Arthropoda > Arachnida > Ixodida > Ixodidae > Amblyomma > Amblyomma maculatum. The sequence continues at coordinate 170,431,314 of NC_139344.1, read as the reverse complement.
CACATAGGGGTAATCTTGGTCACTTTATGATGTTTCATAATTTGATTAGCAGAAAATGAATTCACTGCACTCGAATGATTTTGCATATTTTTGCAAGTCCAGATTACTCCCCCTTTCTTATTAGTTACCGATTCTGACCAAAGTAGTGGTATTACATTGTATGACAGACCCGGAAGTTTAGTCTTGCACTCATTCGACATCCTGTGGTAGAAAGTGTACTAGAGATTAATATACAGTGCACTGACTGACGAAGAAAAAATCGCGAAGGCCTTGCATTCAGAAAGCGTTGAAGGAAATACCACAGTTTTAGATGAGCACCAAGTGCTACAGTAAGAATTCCTTTAGAACCGGTCCGTCTGGACCTCTAAAAAATGTTTTTGCCATAAAATTACTGTTTGGCAATCCACAATGCGATTCTTAGTCTATTAGAGCCGCTTATGAGCAATTTTATATTTTCACAAAAATACCCCTAACTGCATGGTGTATCGTATATGATACACGACATATTTCTTAAAATTGTCACAATCACATAGTTTTTCTCAAAACAAAGGTTGATATAGGCATTTGCATCATGAATGGACCACATTGTAATTTTTTGGGGCAGAAAAAGAAAATTCATGCATTAAGAGGATATACAGAGCTCGGAAATGTTGGTTCAAGCCTGAATATAAAGCCACGATTCCTGCGCTAGCTTCCTTTGAGTAAGCTTGAGCATTAATGAATGCGGAAACAGAGCAAGGAAAATATATATGTATACATATAGAACAAAAGTGGCTACCTTTCCTGTAGGGTCAGCAAAGTCCCTGAAGATGTCAGTGAGGTCATCAGTGTACTGGATGCGCACACTGAGGGGGAATGCCTGGGAGCCATCATCACGAACCACAGTCTGTGTCCTGAAGCCTCGTACCACGGTGGGTGCACTCAGGTCAACCTGGACCCAGTTCTCACCCGAGCGGGGAATGTTGCCACACCATCCACGAGGGCCATCCAATCGCACATTCTGGGTGGAACATGGAACTGCACTGCTATACAAAGTACTTTTGGATATAAAGTGTGACTGTTTTTGTTTTTTTTTCTCTCTCTTTTTTTGACTGGGTAGTTCTTTGAACATTTACACTCGGCAAACGAATTCACAATTTAAGCCCTTGTTTCTTTTTTAGAAACACTCTGCTCTTTCAAAATGCTTTTTGTGAGAGGAGATTTTAGGCACGCATCACGTTTGACTGGCTTCATATATGGACTGGTATATTATTACCCACTGCACATGTGACAGGCGAATGCTTGGAAGCATGTTTACATCAGTTTGCTACCCTTGATTTTTGCTGCTCATACATACATTCTTATGGTATCCTCCCTCCGTGCCAGAAACCTTGATGCTTGTGTCAGGGATGGCTCCGTTACTCAGTCCAAGATCACCAACTGGCCTGCAGTCTGTGGATATCAAAGATAATAGTCTTGTGATGAAACAAAAGTTAGTTTGCTACACACACACACATGCGAAAAACAGTGTCAACGAAAAAAATTAATATAAAGTGTTATCGATATTTATTTTGATAAAAATATTCAAGCGTAACCAAGTGTGCAGTGATAATGAAGAACTGTTTTCTTCCATGTTATCACCCTCCCATGCTTAAACACCCTTGGACAAAGCGGGGTATCTCTGAATAAAGAACAAAAAATTTGTACTGTTCACACTTTTTTTTTTTCTTTTTTTTCTGACACATAAAACCAAACTTTTTTCTAATACAACAGGTTAAGGCCTGCCCAGGGTGTAAACTGTGATAATAAGCCCTGCTGCTATCAAAGCCTAGTGACTGCTGTTAACAGCCAGTCATAACTGCTCTGTACATTAATTAGCCGCAAGCATTAGCCAACACACCTAAGTTGGGCTCGAAACCTTTCTTGCACTTGCAGAAGAAACCTCCAGCAGTGTTGGTGCAGACAGTTGATGCTGAGTCACAGGCTGATGATGATGCACATTCATTTATATCTGAAAATATCCAAATGTCAGACTTTAGCTCACCAAGTGAAACATCAATGCTGTTCTAGGGTTTCTGCTAGCTAGAACATAAGCATGAGAACAAATGGCAGTAAAAAACTATGCACACTTCTTAATGCAAATTATGTGCTTACATATTCATGGGTAGACTTTACAATAAGATGCAGTTAATGTGTTCTTAACTAGCCTAATGCGTCTTTAGAGCATACGTTTTAGGTTCAAATGCCCCAAGTACCAACAGGGTGACCTTCGTATGTCTGACAAATATGCATTAATGGACGCCCACATTGCATTCTGATAAATATGCAAAGAACAACACAGGATTGTTCTTCACCATATGAGTATATTCTGAGAAAAACACCCGATTGAGAACAATCTGGCAATGCAGATATCGCTTCACCACCTATTTTAGATTTCAAGAAAAATAAAATATAAAGGAACTCTTAAAATTTTGCCGTCCCTCGGAGATAAATATGAAGTTGACTCTATCTGTACAACATCTGGTGCCTAAGTGCACAACCCGAAGTCTATACATTTGTGAAGAATATACTTGTAAGCGTAATTATATTTGTGTGAAGGAACTATATTTTGTTGCCACATCACATCTAAATGCTTAAAATCTCTTTCATGCTACTGAACAGACATCTCACAGACATCCACAGGAATTGCTTTTCCGTTCATAGTGGAGATCCAACACATTTTTCGTAGCAATCTATGGACTTTGAGTGGATGCAAAAAATAACATCAAAAGAGGCAGAGCTTATGAATCCACTGAATGTTCCATGGTTGATTGGTCTGTGATGCAACTGCAACTGTTTGTTTTTATTACTACTATGAGACACTCACACAGGGCTGGCCCCTTTTATGAATTTGGTGTCTCATGATGGATGACATAGCATTACTAGGAAAAAAGCTCAAACTCATTGCTGTCATCCATATTTCCTTACCTCGACATGTCGGCAGGTTGCTGAAAGTCTGGTTAGGTCCACAAGTGACAACATGGCTTCCTTCAAGTCGATAACCCTTGTGGCACTGTATCTTTGCTTCATCCTCAAAATAGTAAGTCCTCCGTGAGTCTAACACAAACCCATTCTTGATATCTGGCAGGTCTAAGCATTGAGCTCCTGCAGTATTAAAAGCAAAGTGTATGAAGGCCCATGCATACATTCAGAAAGTGCTGAATGTAGCATATTGCTACAGAATGCAAAACACTTGTTGAACTAAGACAGCAAGAAAAATCCAACTTATACCCAGCTGAAGCTTTTGTGAATGGGAACATGCTACTTGCATTTTATGCATGTTCTTAAAGACTGCTTTAGCTATTAAACCTTTTTTGCAGACATCTAAGATGCAGTTGGTTAAGCCTAATTTCACTAAACTGCACAAGTATATACAACACAAAAACGAAAGCCTGGGTTATTTCTACATCTGACAAGAAGTATAACAATCTTTATGTTGCACCTTTCTCCTGTAATCAAATTGAAATTGTTTCTTTTTTTCTGTCATTTTAACCTTGTTTATAAGGCTGACATTTATTTATTTATTTATTTATTTATTTATTTATTTATTTATTTATTTATTTATTTATTTATTTATTCATTTATTCATTTATTTATTTATTTATTTATTTATTTATTTATTTATTTATTTATTTATTTATTTATTTATTTATTTATTTACACAATAGAAGCTTACCTAAGCAAGATGAGCAAAAAACAAACAAGCAACACTCATACTGCCATGGAACACAATTGCAAATAAGACCTAGTAGGAGGTCACGACTGAAGAACATGCATTAAGCACGTGACTGCACAAATGAAAATGATGGCCCTTATGTAGTCTGCAAACCATTGCATGCAAGCCATGATTTGTCTTTCATAATTCTATATTTCTCCAGTACTACTAACTAGGCTGGGAATGGAACTCTTGCATATAGTCAGATTTTAGCATTATCTGTCCATCTTTAAATGGAGCCTAAATAATATAAGCTAAAATAATGGAACCACAATGGGACTGCAATGGGACCGAAATGCTCCACAATACTTACAGCAGTGTTGAAAGTTCTGCATGCCAAAATTAGACTAGATTTAAAATAAAAAGTTGTGATGCGATTAATGAATTTCATCTTACGCTTGCAAGTTGGTGGTGCTGCCGACCACTGGCCGTCACTCTTGCAGACAATAACAGGATAGCCTGTGCGGATGTAGCCTGGCTCACACTCAAAACGCACCACAGTCCCATAGTTTTTGCCTCCACCATTGAGTATGGTGTGCACTGTGTGTGGCACTTCAGGCAGTGGAGGACACGATGAGGCCAAGCATGTGGGAAGGTTCACCCAGCTGCCTTCTTCATTGCACCGAATTGTTTGCGTGGGGAAGCCACCGGTGAAGGCAAAGCCAGCATAGCACTGGTAGGTGGCTTGGCCACGATATGTCACATTGGTTGCTGCCACAGCAAAGCCGCTGTCAATTTGCGGTACGGCTCCACAGTAGCGTTCTGGTTAAAGGAAAAACAGGAAAAGCGGGTGTGGAGTCATTGTTTTACACGTAAGGAAGCAAAGACTGGAGCATGAACAACTTTCCCAACCAAAGCTTGCATTTCTGCATTCTGTTACCAGGCATACAATCTTCTTTCAACCTAACTAACTTTTCAACTAAATGGTATTTATTCACTGGTTATACCTCATTGTTTTCATTTGTCACATTAGAAGTGAAAGTTAGACTAAAAGATAACACGCTGGCAAAGATTACATATCCCCAATTCATTATTAATATAAACAGCGCGAACACGAAGACAAGGGACAAGAAACAAGAAAGCCACAGTACATGCGCTGACTCACAACTAAGCCTAAGCCGTTTACTCCAAGGCCCAGAAAAACAAACACGAAGAAAACGAAACAGTCACGTGAAACAACCCCTGGGTTCACCTGCTGCATAAAAAATTACTTTAAAAAATCACTTAAAAAAGACACCTCTTTGCTAGAAAGAGCAAGAGACGTCTTGCTGACACACTTATTGTCCGTTGAAATAAAATACGATTCCACTATCTCTCTCGTTATCTTCTCTTTGTGGCGATATAAAATCTTGACACTGTCAAACTTAGGAGTGCACTTCTTCTCCTTCTTCATTATTTCACATGACTGGCAATGGGATACCAGAAACGTTTTGTCCTTTCCAATTTCCAAGTTGTTACAGTGTTCCTGTAGTCTCTTATTAATACACCGTCCGGACTACAGGAACACTGTAACAACTTGGAAATTGGAAAGGACAAAACGTTTCTGGTATCCCATTGCCAGTTATGTGAAATAATGAAGAAGGAGAAGAAGAAGTGCACTCCTAAGTTTGACAGTGTTAAGATTTTATATCGCCACAAAGAGAAGATAACGAGAGAGATAGTGGAATCGTATTTTATTTCAACGGACAATAAATGTGTCAGCAAGACGTCTCTTGCTCTTTCTAGCAAAGAGGTGTCTTTTTTAAGTGATTTTTTAAAGTAATTTTTTATGCAGCAGGTGAACCCAGGGGTTGTTTCACGTGACTGTTTCGTTTTCTTCGTGTTTGTTTTTCTGGGCCTTGGAGTAAACGGCTTAGGCTTAGTTGTGAGTCAGCGCATGTGCTGTGGCTTTCTTGTTTCTTGTCCCTTGTCTTCGTGTTCGCGCTGTTTATATTAATAATGAATAAGTACCAACTCGCCCAACAAAGTATCTTGATATCCCCAATTATCACATTTAATAAACTGTAGAAGCTATTAGTGACGGCACTGCCAATATTGTTATCAAGAGTAACCATGCAAGAAATCCATTTACCTTGGCATCTTGGTATGGAACCAATGCTCCATTTGCCTCCTGGCATACACTCAGCCACAATTTTTGACATGCCATTACTAAATTCTTGTCCTGCTGGGCAGACATACGTCACCTTAGCACCAAATGTTGTTTCACGACTCGAGGCCAGAGCTCCTTCACCAACAGTCAAAAGAGGGCAGTCTGCAGAGACAAAGGCAGAAGCATATGCTTTCAGATGGTGAATATATGTAAGTCCAGACTGGTCGATATGCTTCGAAATTGTAATGCATACAGCACAGTCGAAATCTCTGAAATGCAAACATATTAAAACATGCACCTTTAAGTACACGCATGAATTATCACAATTTAGCTACATAAAGCATATTATTGATGCTTCTTCTGCAAAAGTAAAATGCATTCATTTCATCAGAACATTAAATTGGTTACACAGGTGAACAGCAACACAGGGAATGCGAGCAAAAAATAAAGGTCAATTCTGTAGGGTAGGCCAACTAAGCTAAATGCAACGACTTTGCATGTAGCTTGCATGTAGTGTTACATGTTGCATAGCGTTGCATGCTCCAACTAAATTCCTATTGGTTCCAATGAAAACTCAGTTGGAACTCAATGGGAACCAACTGGGAACTGCTCCATAAACCAATTAGACCTGTTACGATCTTCACCAGGGATTTCAGGTGATTGTTACTATTCTTGGCAAATGATTCAGGCATGCAGCTCTCGATAGCTTCATGATTAATCCCGTCATCATGTCATATGCCTCTGGCATCTTACCTGCACTAAAGCTGGCTTGCCATCCAGCAGCTGTGTTCAGAGGGTTGCTTGTAAACAGTACAAACATTTGGCCACTGCTTGCAGTCAGCGTGAGTGTTGGTCTATTTGTACCAGTGTACCCTTGACCTGGGTGCAGTCTGATGCCATTCCTTGTGTCAGATCCATCGTAGATCTGGAATCAATGACATTTGGAAGCTTCTAAAGCCAAGCGAAAGCATATAAGTGTATTCAATGGGTAATATATAACGTCCACAAATTTTATAAATCAAACATAAACAGAGACACACAATGTGGATAGTATTTAGGTACTTTTTACCTGCTTTATAAGCAGGCATGTAAGCTGCACACATTTTTCTTTCTTATTAATACTAAGTTGCATCACTAGTGCTTCTAATGAAAAGATTAAAAGAATAAAACAAAATTCAGGTAGTCTGTAGAAAGATGCTCATCCCTATTGCTTCAGATTAAAAGAATGAAGCATTATGTGTACATGCAAGTGCTTCCCATATGGTTGGTGAAGTATCCTGCCAAGTGTCCTACCTGCACAAAGTCATCAGGAGCAACAGCAAACTTTTCAAACTTGAGTGACACAGGTCCTCCACCGGGCCTTGTTATGCGATAGGCACAGACTTGATTTGGTGGGTACTTGTCAACACCAAAAGCAGGAGATGAAACATTGCCTGAGGTAGAAGTGATGTCTACTTCACAGCCTGGCAGAAACGAAAAAAAGAAACATTGGGAGCTCACATTGTACGGCACTTGTTCAAAGCAAGAGTTCTACTGGTGCATAAACTTTGCATGGTAACTACATGCTTGATTTGCATTTTTATTTTAACAAAAGAAATACCAGCAATCAAACTTTACCTTGAAAAATAAACATAAACGGAGTGAGCTAGCTGTAACCAACACATTTCTAGGGGATTTGTTTTGTTGTCTCACAAGTAGGCATGTTACATTGCTTCAACCATTAAACCAACACTTTCCAGATGCCCTCGCTGCTGTTCAGCAATTAAAGGTGTGGTTTTTGTGAGAGTAAGTGATTAATGAGATACAATGCTGATTTTGTCTCTGCGTTGTTAAATTCAAGTTTTCAGTTTATGGCATACTTTCAAATTTGCAATAACAGAAAGAAAATGAGTGGTGAACTTCCTGTACTTCAACTTCTGGCAGTGCAACTCAGTCAAGTGTCAGTGCTGCTGAGTGAAAACATGCTGGTGTCAATATGCAAGTCCTACAAATGCGCACATTTTACAACACCATTTATTTCAAAATGTTTATAACCTTTCTATGGCACAATGGCAAGAAGGCTCTGATGAACTTAAATTTATTGTTTTTAATCACTTTGCTTAGCTTGCTTTTCAACAGGAAACCTCAACAGTAGCGTACAATCTAAAATGCATTCACAGCAATGTTACCTGAACGAAATCGTATGGAAAATCCACGCCGACTGTCGCCAAAGCTAGAGCGAAAGTAGAGGTAGAGGCGATCTCGAGTTGACATTAGGAACTGTGGATTTTCCGATGCAGGTCCAGTCAGTGTTTTGAGCAGTGGATCAGATGGAAGGGAGCCATCTCTAACCAGGATGAAGTCCTTGTCTGGTTCCAAGTCCAAATCAACAATCTGCAATAATCAAAGGTTCTCCAAAGTGTCCTCTTGCCACAGTATGAAACTGTACCAAGAACTATAAAAAAAATTACGGGGACACTCAAGCTATAAACGTGATAGTGCCTTTAACACCACCTCTCCATTCTGCTAATTCTTATATTTTTTTTGTTTAAGATGGTTCTTGGTGGACACCTACACTTACAAGTAACGGCATACAATTGGAGAGACATATGTCTGCAGTTCAAATCTTTTATCACAAACTCCAACCTGACTAAGCACATGGAGGTTAGGTGGGAAGTGAAATAGTACAACATCACCCTGATCACTGCACAAAGAACGCTTACATCATAATTTTAATACGAAATCAGGTATTATTTTCAACACGTTTGGACCGATGCCACATTTTCCTCTGCCAATTCTGGGGCACAGTGACAGCTTTTTGACACAAAGAGACTTGCAAAATTTATTTGTTAGGTCACTGTAAAAATAATTATGACTAATTTCTTAGCCATGTTATAGTACGTACATGTTAATTTTTTTTTTGATTCAGACAAAGTCTTGGATACAGAGGGCAAAAGGCAGATGAACTCTGCCTGACAGGGCGCAAGCACCCAACACAATGCTCACAAGCAGCAGAAGCAAGAACATCATACGTTCTCATTACACAAAGAACTCATACTTATGCAAAAAAAAATATATATATATGGATGAAGGTTCACACTTTTGCAGTGCCATAATTATACATTGAATATTTACAAGGCATATTTAGAATAAGAAATATAAGAAATTTCACACAGTTAATAGAACATCTAGAACAAGGAATTTCTGCATGAAACAACCCTTTAATCATCTAGGCAAGAAAAAAGGTAAGCTATAGCCTTCTTTTTGAAGGCGTTCTGGGAAACAGTTTTCTGGATAAGTTCCATGGTCAGTGTATGTTTTTTTAAGAACTTTGGGAATTAAAAACGAAAGCATTTCTGTCCCATAGTTAGTCCAAAAATGTGGTACTCTGTAACTGACGTGCCTTAATCTATAAGGCGTATTACTACCGGAGTATAATTGGACATATTTAGTGGTAAGTTTGAAATCGGTAAAGGCATAGCAAAACAATTTAAAGGACAACTCCGGAGTTTTTTTACATTCGAATATTCAAATAAAATTTTTACTGTGGGTTCTCCTCTCCGTCCTAACGCCTTCTACAAAATTTTGGTGGCGTACGATCATTCGTTCGCGCGCAACATGACTTTAAAATATGCCGTTTTCATGGCTTAAGTTGAGACTATTTCTGCGGGCAACACAGAGTTTCTGACATCACAAACAGTATACTGGCGTTGCTGTCCACTTCCCGCGTGATTATGAAATTGCGAGGCCTATATTGGACTACATCAGACATTTTATGCAGTGCGTCATGATTCCCATACTTTATTTTCACCATCCGACGCACGTACGAGTGTTTTTGTGATACTGAGAGTGACATCACCATTTCGTCAACTGTGACGCCGTTTCTGGCCGTGAAAACAGTTTCGGTTTCAATTTGCTGTTTTTCCTTTTGAAAAATACTTCTAATTAGAATTTCGAAAAACGGTTTTTAGTGTTGGAGTCAGGATGTGCAGAGAAATGTAATTAAACCAAAACCACAAAATGATGTAAAAACCACTGGAGTTGCCCTTTAAACTCAAATAATTTGTTCACTTTTAGGACGGAATGCTCTGAGAAACACAAACCTGTATGATCATTGTACACAAGGTTTTCGACATATCGTACCGCTTTTTTCTGCAACACTATTAGCCTCGACAAATTAGTTTTTGTTGCAGACCCCCATACCATACTGTCAAATAAGTCATCTGCTATACTGAATCAAGCGTGACGTATACCTCAAGGGAGATGATCTTGCTTGGAGGAGCCGCAATAACCCAGAGGCACTCCAGGCCACCAGGGTAAGGCTCCGGGTACATTGGAGAATTCAAGACCTGTGCGCTTGGCTGGGCCATCAGCTCTCCTCCGCACTTCACAGGCTCTAATTGAGAAGTATGGCACAGAGGCTATTAGCCATATGCTGGTGACATTCTGTGTAAGGTTCTACACAGACTCTCCAAACATGTAAAAAATTATTAGCCCGGTTACAACAGCAAGTGACAAGACAAGACAAGTAAAAATGAAGAATTCAGTTGGACATGTCAAAAACAATTAGAACCAACCAATAGCCTCTCAAAAAAATGTTTTGCTTTATATGTACATTATGTCATAATAATCTTGAGGTAAATATAAAGTCAGTAAACAGTGTAAAGCAGCACTCACCTGTTTTCCAGCTAGCTCTGAATCCTCTCTTCTCGGCAGATGCATCTGTTCTAAACTTAATGATCATTAAATTAGATGCTGTCATAAAGGACTTTGAGTTGAGGTCCTGCTTCCCAGAAAGGGTAACTAATGAAACACTGGATTCTTCTGTCCTGCCCCCAGACAGCACTTGAACAGTGTCAAAATTTGCCTCTGTTTCAAACTCTGAAAACTGGGCAAAAGTACCCAAGAAAAAAAAAAAAAGAACAATGTCCAGTGAGGTATAGGTACAATAATGATTAAACGATTAACTGAACTTGGTTCTTTTATTTTATCCTTTAGACTACTAATCCTTTAATTCCCTCCATATCATGTATGATACAGACTGTACTATTGCTGTCAGTCGTGTCCTAACAGCATGGGACACACCCCATTGCCTAACTTATTTTTCGAAGCAGAGACAAACTGCCAGCTTTTAGACCTACAGAAGGCTTCCTTGAATGTGCACTCATTAAAAAAAGCTAAGCCTCTGAGCAGAAAGAAAGAAAACCTAGAGATGTAATGCTAAATGATGATCAGGTAAGAGAATGATTCTGAATTCTGCTACTGGTTTAATGTATAAAAATGAGTATGTCTGCTAATTTTGATTGTTTAAGATGTTCAGAAGTTAGCCTAACTCACTAGCTTTTAATTTCATTCCATTGCCACTTTTTCTCAATAAATTTTAGCTTTTATCCACATTTTCATTATTTTGGCAACTAATGTGGACTAGCCAAGCCATAAAAAGGTACCTATACCATGCGAGAATGGCCCAAAAAAAACACCTCTTCATTTTTTAGTTTCAAAAAAACACTCACTTGCAAGACGATTCCGGTACCCAACGGGCCTTCCAGAGTCCACTTGCAGTCAAGGTTCGGCTCATATTTGTTTGGGTAGTTGGGTGACTGAATGGAATCTCCCGAGCTTTGCATGTAGAAGTGGCATGATTCTGAAATCATGAGGCAGGCGTATCAGCATAAGAATGTAGTTTCCACAGCATGTGCCGCAGCTGATGATCGAAAGTGAGCCTGAGTTAAAAAATGCGGCATTCTAAATGAATTTGCTGCAATTAGGCAATGCTATGCAATATGCTGGATGTCTCAGTACACCATGATATGCTCTGTGAATTTGCCACATATGACCAGAGGAAGCCTTAAATGTGGTCACATGTAGACATCCTGCATTCAAGGGCATCACATAGCCACTTCTTTTGACTTGCACAGATTTGCCTAAATTTCTGAGTGGTCTTCAGGCTTCCTTATCAAGCACACATCTAGGTGTCACTGTAAGGCTTCTTTTATTTTGTGCTAGTGTAGAAAAAAAATATTTTTAGAAAAAATCTTACTGGGACAGTTCATCTCATCAGACTCATCACCACAGTCATCATGACCATCACACATCCACCGGTTGTTGAGGCACTTTCCATTGCTGCACAAGTAGGAACCTGCAAGAAATGTAGATTGATGATAATTTCCTTTTGCCTAACAAAATTTAACTATACAGGCACATTTACTGCACCAGATTAAACTTTCGATTCAACTTTTGAATTATTTGTCATTCATTAATTACAATAATTTGTTCAGAAGTATATACTGGCATTCTCCCAGCAGGTGCAGCCACACCAGCCATTTAGGTTACTGCCATGACGAGCTGCCTTATAACACTGCCTCATAGCTTCTGTTAGCGATAACAACATATGCATACGTTTGCATTAGTCTGACCACTTAGGCACAATATAACAGGTACTTTTGTCTTTCTTGTGGGCAAGGCTAACCTTCAGGGCAGGCAGGCACCTGGCAGATGAATGGCAGCAGGGCTTCACAGGGTGCCAGGTGCCACTCCTGGGTGCGCTCAGTCAGGCGCGCCTGCACACACTGGCCATCCTTGGGCTGTGGCTGATCCAGTGCCCAGTGGCCCACATACTTGGGGATAAAGTAGCCACTCGAAGACTCTAGCGTATTTGTAGACAGGTCATCCACAGACTTGAGACCTGGATGTAAGAAGCCAGGTTGGTCAGTCCAAAAACCAAAAACGTGCTAGCATGTTCACCCTAACAGTGGATGGCCCTGTACCTGTATTGAGTAGGGGAGAAAAGGTAGGCAGGAACTGAAGAAAAATATGGTTGTCATATGCAACAGTGTGAAAATGGGTCATGCTGTGCTGGTAACAATGTAGTTAACACAGTCAACTTTCTCTTTTGGGTAGATGCATGCTTGTGACTCCACCCCTGATGCAGACTGAAGCCAAACTAAAAGCCTTGGCAATGGTGATGTCTTTTGCACTCACCATTAAGGCTTTGACAGGTACAATGAGGCATCATCAGTGTTTCAGATATTTGGAAAAACATTCCCTCGCCTACATGCAACTTTTATCTTGCCATTTCAGCATAAGGAGAATTAATGCATTAATGTACGGGCAAAAGAGCTAATTCATCTGCACACAGTTTAACCTCAAAAGCATGCTTTAGCACGAGAAGACGCCAGCATGACGAGAGGATAAACACACTACTTTCGTCATCTCCATGTCTTCTTGAGCCATAAAACTGGCTGACATGCACAACAAACTAGCCCAGAAATACACTGTGTGTGTTTAATGCATTAGTGGATGCTTACAAAGTGATATTGTTGTGAAAATTGTGAGTTGACAGCATGTTCTGTTGACAACATGCTGTCAACTCGCTACCAAGCACTTATCCTAAATGGTTCCCAGCTCACCTTATCTGGGCCGTGAGTGTAAATGTCATCTTTATTAGCAAAGTTTTAAGATATAGAGAAGTAACCACAGTTATCAGGAAATTTCAGTGACATATATGATGTCGGCATTTCAAAAAAAAAAAAAATGTGCAAAGGAGGAAACGTTTGCATACATTGATTTGCAGCTAGATTGTGCCAGAGTGTACTAGAATAGGACTCTAATTGTGCACTACTGTGGGCAATGTTTTCTACATAAATACTCGTTTTTGCCTAAGCTGACATTTCACATGTAAAATTAATAGGTTGTCACAGGTAGTTTAATATGCCTGATGACTCAACTATTCATGCAAAGATCATTGGCTGTGGCAAATTCTGTACTGTATGCCGTGCAGTTAGCAATCACTGTGTTTGGAGATGTAACATATTTATGCATTTATGTAGGTGGTCATGCATGGATATCCCTTTTTTTTTTTTTCACATCCATACCCCGATGATTTTGTATGCATAGCAAATTTAGTTTATTGTTTATGTGCCTTATCCACATGTACACATGGAAGAGGAGCCGAAGCTGAAAACCACACTGACTGACAGAGGCTTTTAACGTTGGTTCAAACAGCCTATATATGTGTATGTGTGCACATATATGAGATAAAAAAAAGGCAATGCACCACACGTAGCAAATCATATTACAATACTTCACACAAACTTCCACAAAAAGTAATAATAATTATGTAATAAATTGGATTTCGATACTACATATATGACGTTAGTAAGCATTTCGGTCGGTCTTACGAATATTCACTTGCAAAATAGGAAAATTCGACAAATAAAAATTTTCTTCTACTATGAAAAAAAAAAAAAAATTGAAACGCCTCGCTGTACACTCAAGCCCGGCTGCGTGAAATTACAGCTCGTGTACTATGATGCATGATCACCGTTATCGCAAAACTCGGCAACGCGTTTCTCAATTCTATCGCGATAATACATCGCGAGATACGAGAGAACTTTCCCAGTACCAGCGTCGGAGCTAGTGACGGTCCCGTGCTTACGAAAGAAACAGGGGACCCGCGTTCATAGTAACGGTGATTACCACTGTAGGTCAGTGAATGGTCCGTGGTTGTCAGGCGCCTAGTCATCACACGCCTCATATCACGACCGCACGGATATTAACATTATAGCGGAGGGCCGAATTCAAACGATCACCATGCGTTAGTGACAAACGATGGCAGTGACTGACTCCTCGAAGCGATTGGTTCCAGCTAGTTCCAGCTGTAGTTCCAGCGGTTATTAGTTACACCGGTTACAGGGTGCAGGAAAACCTGGGACAGCTCGAGGTATGAAAAGCCACAGTACAAAAATGAGCATAGCACCGTGCTCTCTTAAACCTCGATGCTTCGAGTCCTTCCTTTCATAAAATTTGTGGTAAGTGCAGCTTGTGCGAAAGATCCATTTTAAACACAAGGAAACGGGCTGAACCGTTGGGTCTCGCACACCCCTTGAGTTTTGAAAGTGCGCGCCATGCACGCATGAGTGTGCGGAGTCATGGGGAGTTGCTTTTGCTGTACAGTGTATACGGTGCAGCCACGAACTTGCGTAGCGCAGCAGTTGAGGTTCATGGAACTTTTGTGAAACTTTTGTGGTCCTTTGAACCACCAAGTGAACGGCAGCGATTCGCCTGTACCGGGACTGGAAAATACTCTGTCCAGTTACGAAAACAATCGCTTACAGTTGCGAAGGGCTCACGCGGGCACTTAGCGCCGAGTTCGATTTCGCATAATTCGCACGTGAAGTCAAATCAGTGGGCTCGCTGATCCGGAGGTCATATGAACCGCTTCGCTGCTGCGCAAGTTTCGAACGAGGACAAGCATGCATGTTCCGAGTTACGACTAGCCCTTTCCCGCTTTCTGTTTAAAAATTCCTTCTCAGAGTGCGCAGTCCTTTCAAGGGGGCAACAAATCACAACTGATTGGATCAGCTCGAGTTCGGTCGATGAAAAGATTTGGCAGTGGTTACTCACTTGTAAAAAAGTGCTTTTAGCGATGCAACCTTTGCGAGCAGCTGCCTGCGTCCATTGAAATTAAGGGACCTTTTTGGCCACTAACGTTCGACGTGACCTGACGGTGGTTCGAATTATTCGTCAGTTCTAATTAACCCAGTTATTTAAATTAAACATGCATTGCTCGGCATTTGCTTTAGAGACTTAGGTGTTCGCCAAAGATTCATTCTAGAAAACGATACTTAAGACTAAGAAATAACTGCGACTTGAAATTTTTGACATTTAATGATAATTACAATGAAGATTATAATTACGACTCAGGAAGTTCACAGTTTCCAGACTCACCTATCCAGTATGCACTTTGAGGCACATCCTTGAGACCAGTTGTTGCAAGGCTTCTTGTGAAATTGTTTTGATTGTAATTTAATATTAATGCTAACTGGCTGCCGTACCTGAAAAGACAGAAAAGAAGCACATGGAATCAATAATGAGCATAATAAATATGCGTAATTTGGTAAGGAATTCGTAGAATTATTGTTATTGGCATCATGACCTTCATGTATAAACACTTCAGAAAAACAAAACACACTGTGCAATCGACGGTGTTACGAGAAGCAGTAGACGCTTTTGGTCAAAAGAAACTTCGTTAATGTTGGTTACAGGGCTTAACTTCCGTCAGGCTATGAGGGACGCTGTAGTGGAGGGCTCCGGAAATTTCGACCACTTGGGGGTTCTTTAACGTGCACTGACATCGCACAGTACACGGGCGCCCTGCTATTCGCCTCGATCGAAAAGTGGCCGCCGCGATCGGGACTGAACTCGCGTCCTCGCGTTCGGCAGTCGAGAGAGCCCTACCGTGAGCCACCGTGGCGGCGGAGCCCTTGCACTGCCAACTTAAGGGGTGCGTACAAACAAAAAAATATTTGCCAGGGCTTAAATTCGCTTAAACCAAATAATACGTGCGAAAACACAGTTTGGGCATAGTTTTGCTTGGCAGTTTAGCGCCGAGAGACTGGCACACGTAGTCGAAAAAATTGTTAAACCTCTTTACTGCACGGCATACAATTGAAGTACATCCCTATCGAAAACCAGCCTCCAACTTGACTAGCGAAAATGGATGCTATATAAATGGGAAGCAAAATGATATTACCACCACCCCTGACGCTGCATGGGTCGCAATTTTGATACGAAAGAGGGAAAATCTGGCGCCACGTGGTGACCCGTTAGTGATACCGTAGATGCAAATGGCGTACCAAAAGCGTCAACCACGCCCCATAGCCAGCCAGCCCCCATCCCCACGCCACAGGGGTATCTGCTGTGCACGCCGTTGTCCCACACGCCGCTCCGGTGGCTCGACAGCGACTGGCGTCACAGTCGCTACGGCAACGAGCGAGGCACAAGCAAGCTTGCCTCTGATGATCGCTTGAGTGCTTTCGCACTAAAACAAGGGGGTGCGCACCCCATTAGGGGTTGTGTAGGGAAGTCAATGTTGCAGCCCCATTAGCATGGGTGCGGCCCGTGTACAAAAAAAAAAAAAAAAAAGAAAGAAGGAAATAGTAGAAGCTCTTTGCGTTCTGCACTGCTTTCAATTTTACGACGTGGGTAGGCCTAGCTACCTGGGCTATCTGGCATAAAATTCTGCTTACACTACTGGAGCACCTCAGCAGATTGACTGATAATGGAAACATGCGCATATAGCTGAAGCATCATTTCAAAAATCAACATTGTGCAAGGAATGGAGAGCGCATAGCGACAACAGCAGATTTTACGTGGCACTGGGGAAGGGAAGGAGGAAATAGAAGGGAGGGGAGAGGTCGCAAAGTACCATCAAATTGTTCCCGCGTTCCTTCATCACCTAATGCCGCAGACCCCCCAGTATTTCAACCAACGAAGCCGGCATCCGCTGAAACTAACGAAAAGGAAGTATTTTTAGTTGTGCATCATTTGCTTGCCCTATTTAAATAATTGGACGGTTTTGTCGCATGCATTCATGTTCATTTCATGGAATGGTGGAGACTAGTACCACTAAGCCCACTTTCACTACTTTACTCCTCTAACAGAAAATTTCGATCCGCATCGGCAAGAGGAAGTCGAGCCAGAAGCAAGAAATTGAGAAATATTTAATTTGGACCTAATAAGCTTCGATTTCGACTTAATGACTTTTGCGAAGCCTTGTTCGCAGGGAGCGAATATGCGTTCTGCGGCGACCGGAAGGTTGCGTTGGGTAGGTCACCATCCATTTCACTCCCCATCGCCTCGACATCCCAATTTTGATTAAACCGTGACAGACATGGACGACTCGATACCGCTCTACAATATTGGGCGTGAGGAAAGCTGCTGCTTATATACGTCGCACCCTCTCTTGAGAAGCTGCCCTGTCCAGCACGCAGCCGACTGACCAGCGAGGGCTGATCGAGAATGCCGGCCGGATAGCGAAGGCCAACGGGGTTCTGGACTGAGGGCTCTGGCCAAGATGGAAGCGACGACCCCACAGTGAGATGGATCTAACAATGTTTCTTCCACCACCACCATCTCTGACTGCACTGCTCAGACGGCGTTCTACAAATACGAATGCAAACCCGGGTTTTCCCATTACCTGGATGACGACCCGTAATCGCACTGCAGCGACTGAAAATTTTCTTCAAAAGCTGCCATGATGCGCTAGAAATAGTTCGTACACAGCTCCACGCCAGGACATTTGCTGTAAATATTGTAAAAGAAGTATTTTTTATTTATTATTATTTTTTTAATTTTTTAGTACCTCAAAGGCCCACGAGAGGCATTACATGAGGGGTGGGCTTAGGATGCCTCGATACCTGGGCTTACATCAAGTTATTATACTTTCAATGAATGATTTGAAGCGCGCGTTGTCGAGATGAGTCACAGCTTCGGCAGGCAAACAGTTCCAATCTTTTGCTGTTATTGCTGTTTAAAGGAAAAGTGGCACAGAAATCCCAGATATTGCGTAAGGGATTCTACGCACGCACACACTCACGCACACACTCAATCACTCACACACACACACACACACACACACACACACACACACACACACACACACACACACACACACACACACACACACACACACACACACACACACACACACACACACACACACACACACACACACACACACACGCACACACGCACACACACACACACACACACACACACACACACACACACACACACACACTTTTTTATTTCCTAAACTTCTGCGACGTCGTTGAGAATTTTCAAGCAAGCTAAGGGAGGCCTTGCCCACCGTCACCACCACCACCCCACATTTTCCTATATACCGCTTGCACATGGCTGTGGTTCTAAATATTAATTTACGCGCCATAATCCACATAATAGCTCGAGAGCGCAGGTGATACGAGTGGGGGAATAATGGCCCATTATGGCTGCCTCGCACGCGAAGCGGCCATAATACATTCAATCTAATCATCTCCTGGGCTCAATAACTAAAATAATAAATTTCACAGCAGACAGAGATTTGCAGTGTACCTCTTCATTAATGTTAGGCCAGCTTCACTTCAACAGTGAATGCTCTGCTAATGGCGAAGCAGTTAAATAAATTGGTTCACAGGAAGGGAAAGGCGCAGTAACTGTCACACTTGCTCTGTGGACACCCGAACCGCGCCGTAAGGGAAGGGAGGAAGGTGGGAGTTAAAGTGGATAGAGAGAAAGAGGAGCCGTAGTGGAGGGCTACGGAGTAATTTCGACCACCTGGGGATCTTTAACGTGCGCTGACATCGCACAGCACACGGACGCCTCTTCGTTTCGCCTCCATCGAAACGCAGCCGCCGCGGTCGGGTTCGAACCCGGGAACTCCGGCACAGTAGTCGGGCGTCTTACCACTGCACCACCCCGGCGGGGCTGGCGAAGCAGGCAGTTTTAAAAATATAGTGCCATTTTTACTCGCATACTGGCAGATAGGTCCTATAGGTCGGCCTCGTATAACTTCAGAAATCGGAAAAGAAAAAAAAGTTAAAAGGTCGCAGCGGTTGACCAAGTGAGTCTCCCTAGCTGCGTCAAGTCATATTCACCTCGTCGCGCTAGCTTTGCCCTAATCATGGTGCCACCGGTCTTTGGTAGTCGAAGATAAAAAGATAAGCATGCATGCCAGTGTCTCATGAAATAACGGCAGCCACTTTGATGCGTTCCGCTTCATAGAATACACAGATCACGTCTACATCTTCTGCTTCCAGAACTGACAGCTTACCATTACTTGATGTGAAGGTGAAGCAGCATTAACATACAAGAAATGAGCGCCCGGCAGATTCAAAGCACCACACAGGTTTTGACATACTGCAGCTGCGGCGCATGGAACACTCGTCATAGTAATCATCAGAGAGGAACTCTCACTGCTTCCTCCATTATAAGTGCCCACTATTCGGCGACACATGCCGCTTCTCCCGCGCTTCACGTGATGGCGCGCTTAAATTAGACCCAGACTCGTATGCAAGCTACGAGAACGTGGAGCTGGACCAACCGCTCCAACTATACATGACCTGAAGGCGGCCCTAGCAAAAATGAAGTGAGGAACGGCACCAGGGAAGGATAAAATTACTGTCAAAGTACTCGCCAATCTACCCGACTCGGCATACTCCATACTTCTCGCCGCTTACATCTACTCCATTTGGCTCGGGGAAACACCATCCCAATCATTGGAAGCCAGCTCTGGTCACCTTCATTCTCCATGCTGGTAAAGCCATTGACCAACACCCCATCTCCCTTACTTCTCGTGTGGGAAAATTAATAAAGACGATGGCGTGTGGCAGGCTAAGTTTTCGGAGAGCAAAAATGTTTTAGTCGGCATCATGTTAGGGTTCCGCCTGCACCTGTCCGCACAGGATGTCTGCATGCTTCGACTTGGCCGGGGAATTCTCAACCCAATCGAATATCCTCTCAGTGACAAGGTAGTACTCGATTTGGATTTGAAGGTGGCCTTCGACAACGCCACCCACGAAATTATTCTAACACATCTTTCCCAAACGGAATGCGGCCAGAACTCCTTTAACTACATTAGGCAATTTCTCACGGACCGACAATCATACATCCGGATTCAGGTTACCGAACAGGGCCCATACCAATTAGGCACTCGAGGGATCCCGCAGGGAGCGGTCCTCTTACCTCTCCTATTCAATCTGGCAATGATGAGACTTTCCGATCAGCTGGAGAGGGTCGACGGCATCCAACACGCGCTTTATGCCGACGACATAGCTACCTGGGCTATGCACGGCTCAGATAGGAGAAATGGGGGCCAACCTGCAGCAAGCGGCGGACATTGTAGACAACTACGCCTGTCGCTGTGGCGTTATAGTGCTCCCCGTCCAAATCTGAATTTTTGCAATCGGCCTCTCCCTAAAAGTGGACGCATAACCGAACACAACCAGATTGGGGCTCTTTATTTACAAAAATCGCAGAGCTGACACAACACTAGCCAAATTGCGTAAGGTGTGGGGACCAGGTTGGCCGCATGGTCCGCCAGGTTTCGAATAAGCGCGAGGGATTACGATGTAAAGACGCATTGTGGATGGCGCATGGATTTGTAACCAGCCGAGTCCTATAGTACTCGGCTCCATACCTCCACCTGCGCAAATTTGACGAGTATGCACTCGAAGTCGTTCTCCGTAAAATATACAAGCGTACCCTCGACGACACCTCCAGCCAGCGCCTATACATGGCCTGGGTATGGTTAACACCTTTAAGCTGCGAGAGGCACACTTGATAAATCAACAAACGGTCGAGACTGTCTAAAACGCCGTCGGGTCAACGTCTCCTTGTCCGACTACACATCCATCACTCAATGCATACGGAAGAGCACGTACATATCACCACCGTGGAGATATGCTATGCACATGCGCCCTCTTCCAGGTAACATGACACGAGAGGACCATAATGGCAGACGCTTCGCACGGGCGGAAGCCTTGGCTCGCCACTACGAATAAAAATATGGAGTCTTCTACACGGACGCCTCCGGCACACACCATGAATGTTGGTACACGGCCGCAGTAGTCCACCAAAATACTGTAATACATGCACTTTACACATGCGGAAGAGGTTACCTTCGCGCTTGCCGCCGCAGATCAGAACTGACGGGTTATCATCACCGACTCGAAGAGTGCCTGCCGCAAAATTGAGAAGGGGTACATCGTACAATACTTCACCAGTAAAAATTTACAAAACAACGACTATCTCGGTGCCTCCGCGCCCCGAACAATTATCTGGGCTCCAGCTCACACTGGCCTCGAGGGAAACAAGACGGCCGATGCCGTCGCCCGCGCGCTCACTTTCCGGGCACCACCATCGTCCCCCACCAATCCGGACCCCGAAAGCAACCTCGCTATACTTACTAAGAGATCACTCAGTTCTACCAATCCGGCCATTCCATCTATCCTGGGTTCTGCAGGAGTCTTACAAACGCAGAACAGCGCATTCCTTTTACATCAAAACTTTACTGTGCCGCCCGACAGTACTAAAATACTTTGACCCCACTTGAACGGGGAAATGCCCGCACTGTGAGGAAAAGTCCTCGGAGATTTTCCACATTGTGTGGGCATGTCAAAAAAAAGTTACAAGGGTTCAACGCTACTGAACCAAATATTGAGCGAAAGCATTAGCTGCGGGTGACCGAGCGTTCTTCTCTTTTTCTTCTTCCTCAGCCCACATATAAAGCCCCGATTTAACCAAGCCGTATGAACGTACCTTAGTGGCCTATAAGGGTAACGTGAATGCCAGGGTCCTAGCAGGCTGATTCTGACATAACCGTTCCATGTGAAACGAGAGACCCAAGTTGGCAGCTCCTGCCAGCCCGTGTCACGTGAGATGTGACGTCACAGCGTCACGTGGGTAAGACGCAACTACGGCCGGGTCACGCGAAGGCTTAAAAGTGCGAGTAGTATTGCTTTCGCAATAAAAACCCCGAACTAGCCCCTATACCCAGCCCTTTCCGGGAGGACTGGAAGGCGGCATTGCTCGGCTGCTCTGACCTGACGGCCCCACGGGCCTTGGTCGAGCGGGCCCGGACCGCGATCGATGCAGTTACGGGAACCCACCTAGCGATTTTAAAGGGCGGCCTCTTAAGGACCGCTCCCGTACCCTGTGTCGGTGATGTTGAGTTGCCGGTGATGTTGAGGTGGGGCTCTGTCCTTCTTATAAAATGGCCTTTTGCGTTGCCCTCTTCAAACGGAAGGAACGTGCGGAGCCTTTTCGCAATGTCGAGATTGTAAGTGTAGTATAATGCTCAACAGCGGCCGGAACTAGTATTGTCGGTGGCATACCCATCATCAGATACTGTAATGCTGCCACACTTGAACTAAATCGATCTACTACAAAATTAACCGCGACCAAGCTCTATCGCACTGTATCCGTGTTCGAAGAGCGTAGCCATCTCATTCGTGTCATATAGACTCCGGGCCACAGTGATGCTGACACAGGGATTCAGTCCGCTAATGAAGCTCCCAGGGAACGTCTACTCACTCCTACTCCTCCGCTGGACCCTGTTCACGAGGACATCCCATGCATGGCTGCCGAAGCTACATTTGATCTGAGGAACATTGCCATCCAACATTTTCGATTGGAACGCAAGTAGCCGCCGGCTTCATGATACCACCCCTCAGGGTTTTCTCGCTAACACCCCCAAGCTCTCTCGGGCTGGCGAAGTTTTTCCATAATGAGTTAGTTTTGTGCTATTGCTCCCAACTCTCCTCACATTCTCCGGAATTATGACCAGCGCTATATCGCCCACGATCGCCGCCGCCGATTCCACATGACCGCAGAAATGTCCGCGCCTTCCATTTTAGCTGAAAACCAGACCTATTTCATCTAATATGTCACTGTTCCTTTAAACAGATGCGGCACGCCCACAGAATTTATTGCCTTCGATCAACTTTCTTTCGGCCTCCTTATGGTAGGCGAAGTGGCCTAATTATACTGAGTGGGTCCCTGGCTCCGACTTGTTGTTGTGACCTTATGAATCGGAGTTGAAGTATGACTTCACCAACATGCTCCTCTTCTTCCTCATCCCCCAACTATGACCCCAGGTATTCCTCTAACAATAAAGGTATACGCAGTCATTCATATATTCCTCTTTCGCCTTTGTAGCATGAGTTTGCACTTAGCACAGGCCATGGTTCGCATAGATCAAATGAGGTATACAGCTAGCTCATTTATGAGGTAGAATATTTTCACGTGGTTCTCCTTGCAACACCTGGTTCACAGAAGAAGCAGTAAGATGTATATTCAGCAATGCACCCTCACTTTACTGGTGTCCAGGAACGTCATTCCCAAGGCACCTTGCAATACGGGGAGGACTGCTAATAATTATGAGAGGGCGCGATTGGATGCTAAGGATGCTATTGTGCCGGGCGGCTCCTTTGCACTTTTCCACGCACCATTTCGAGCAGTCGCAAGCAGATTTCCTGACGTGTGTTTATCTCTCTCTCTCTTTTTTTTTGCGTAATGATTTGTACACGTCGTGAAAAACAATGGGAAAACACAGCTGGTTGATCAAGCACATACACTGTATATGATGCGTATCCCAGAGGTTGTTATATAAGAGTGACACAATTATGCACTAAGTTTTCGCTAGTCGGCATTCATGCTTTAAATGCATTCGCTGTCGGTGTTTAGTTGTTCCGCTGTGTTAAAAACTCGGAGTGTCTATCTGGATTTTTGGAAATCTGCAATTGTCCTTCTAGAAACTGGTTTGCTGCCTGACCCGCCTGCCCGGCATCTCGAACAAAACAGCTTTAAATTTGCTTGCCTATTGAACGTCCCCCCCCCCCCCCCTTTCCCCCTTTTTCCCATTACCGATCAATTCAATCCACGTCCAGGCAAACAACAGCATACTTTCTGGTCTTGTTGACAGTACAGGGGGTGTATATTGTCCGATCGCCACCACCAACCCTTACAAAAATTTTAGACAGCTCATATAATGCCTATAGACTGTCTATAGGCAAATTTATGACTGCCTATAGATAGTCTATAGACGAAAGGATGGAAAGCAAATTAAGAGGACTATATAGGTTAGTCTAGAGATAATTTAGAGCTAATACATAGGAATAGTGTCTAGAGAGTCTACAGACAATTTTTATAAGGAAATAAGCCAAACTCTCGTCATTTCACGTCGCTGGCGTTATTGTAAGACGCTAGGAAAATTTATCCGCTCTTCAATCACACAATAGCATAAGCTTCTATGCAGTGTACGCTTCGGAACTTGCGCGGTCCCAGCCACTGCGCTGCTTGCGGCACGTCAACAGTGGTGGTGGCGTGTTTCGTGAGCACTGCAAGTCCGCAACTAACGCAACATTTCGTTTCCCAGCGCGTCTTCCGGTTTCATGCACGGTGGCCTGGAGTCGTCGGCGCCGGCGCTTGTCTGGCCGCGTCTCACGACGCCCAGCCGACGGCGTACTTCCTACTCGACAACCTGTTTTCGCAGCGAGGCGACGGCGGCTCTGCCGCTGACCTCGGGCACACGCCACCACGTTGAAGGGTCGCAAAGACGTGCGTATTTACCTATGTGCCGATGAAAACTTTTTTCCCCTGGAAAGCTGGCTCAGGTCTGCTTCGTATGATAGCAAATTTGGCATACTGGTTCATGTAAACTTGTAAAGTGGAACAGCGGAACATCTCTACAAACACCCCGCTCCTCTACATTGCGAAACGACTTTTTACCGCACACCTTATTGCTGCGCTGAAGCTGCAGGGTGAGACCATCGTGTTTACAGTGTCTGCCTTTTACAGCGCCACCAATCGTCACCTACGTGATTCGGCAGGATTTATATCAAAAGTATTCGGGGTGCACGAAATGGCAAATGGCAAAATGGAACCTGGAGGGGGAAAATTTTTGAGATGCACGCATCAAAATGTATAAAACTTTTAGATTAAGCTCACCAAAGAATTTTGTGCCGCCATTTGAAGTTATGACGCAATCTACTATTAAAATCGCGAAAGTCTTCAGGCTTCTCCTCAAAGCATTGCAACAGTGAAGAAAAAAAAAAAAAGAGAGAGAACCAGACGATGGCGTCATTATCTGTGATATTTCACATTTCAACTGCTTTCAGCCAATCATTTCTGTGAGTCCCCCGATGCCGCCGAACAACGCCGCAAAACCTTTATCTTCGTTGGCATTGGACTTCTTCCTCAGGGCAAGTGTTTATGCGTTGGAAATGCATCACCTCTACATGACGTCGTCATCGGTGTCACTATT
This sequence comes from Amblyomma maculatum, assembly GCF_055883805.1. Taxonomy (NCBI): domain Eukaryota; kingdom Metazoa; phylum Arthropoda; class Arachnida; order Ixodida; family Ixodidae; genus Amblyomma; species Amblyomma maculatum. Next base: position 170,405,910 of record NC_139344.1, on the reverse strand, counting down.
CGTCAGGCGCCAGATTGACAGTAGCGATGACAATGACGACGCAGTTAGCGAAAATGGATAATGATAATGAAGATGACGATAAGAAGTGGCTTTCTCCATTTTCGCTCTCATGCAGACTTAATCGCAGTCGAGTAATTTTGTTGTCCGTGAAGTAGTCATGCCTTGTTACCCCCTACCCTTCCTTACTGCAATGCCTTCGGACGCTGTGGGTTAAGAATAAATAAATAAATAAATATTGGAGTACTGCGAGTAATAAATCATACAAGGGCGACTGACGAGGTCACAGTTTTTACTGCCGTGTTTCCTTCGACGATAGGAGAACGTCTTTTTATGTATAAAGCGTCTGTTGGCCGTGGCACTTTCACTCAAGCAGCTTTGGCCACCCTGGTCATGACTAGTGCTTTTCAAAAATATACAGCCCAGGGGGTTTGCTTCTGAGCCCTGTAACGAGACTCGTTACAGAGAGGAAGCAAACCCCTTGGGCTGCATATTTTTTGCAATGACTATATACATGAATCGCGGCAAAGGTTACCGTCACCTACTCTGTCCTGCTACATGAGCCTGCATGCCATGCGCCATCTTAAGGGGGTGCTGCATCCCGGTGCGTGCGAGCCTCCGCTATATATATATATATATATATATATATATATATATATATATATATATATATATATATATATATATATATATATATATATATATATATATATATATATATATATGGTTTGTGGCGCTCGCGTTAGTGCGTCTCGCCACACGATCTTTACAGAGGGGTCATTGTGGAGTGAGCAGCATCCCCTACGCAGTGGCATAATCGCTATTCGAGGAACGTGGAGAGCGGCTGCCGCAGCAGTATCACGATTTTGTGTGCCCCTGCACGGTGCATGCTGGGTAATCCGCCATGTTGTAGTCATTGGCAACATACGACGCAGCACGGCACTGCCACACAGCCTCGTCTACTTTGTCGCGTAATGCGCGTAGACAATGCTGGCATGATCGGACAGGCCGACTGCGGGTTATATTTACGATTCCAAAAATACGTCTCCCTGAGCGCGAGAAGGCACATGATCCGTCTGAGCGACGCCGACGCGAATGGCTCGCATGGGCTAACAGACGCGAGATAGACGCCAATCCGGGCAAGTAACAAACTAGTCGCCAGAACTAGAAACCATGAATGTCGGCGATGTCGACGGATGGCCACAGGTCCAGATGCACAGTCGTCCGCACGTAGATTGAACAGGTCAGCGTAGAGCGCGCCCGATCTTTCGGGCACAGCGTCGACGCATCTCAGAAATCTGCCGACATCTTGCACGCACGTAAGGGCAGCGCACGAGCCGCGTGTTTGCTCGGTGGACCGTCGAAAACGACAAAGCACTCGGTCAATTCAGCCTGCCCACCGTCTGCTTTTAACAACAAAATGGCGGATTACCCAGCATGCATCGCTTCATGCTGCAAAATGCCATGCATTTCACAATAATTTCTGGAACGACAGCACGACTCCGCAGCCGCCGCCGTACATGCATTTTGCATGATATCGCAAATGAACCCATAGTTGATTTTTGTAGTTTTGCTTTTCCCTCTACGATTTCCTCTACCTCTGCTGGCCGAACGACGGTGTAGCAGTGCGCGACAGCACGTGTTAGTGCATCCGCAGGGGTGGGACGACCAAAACAGGTATCGGAGCAGCTCACTGAGCAGGAAAATATGCGTTTTAAAGCAGCTCAGCATTTTTGAGCAACTTGAGGGCCTGCGGTCCAATCCTTAAAATCGTAAAGGCTTCCGCTATACCCTGTTCCCAATGCGACGCTGTAGAAATGGTGCCTGCTTACAAGCAGGCACATCGTGTCTTGAGGATGCTTCACTGCAAGGACTGTTCCAGCACACTGGAGGAAGCATAGCGATGCAAGATAGATTCATATGAATGCGTGTTAGAACGCGTGACGCCAGCCCTAAATAATAATAATAAAAAAAAAGATCACAGACGGTTACCGCCGTTTTTCCTTTCCTTCCTTTCATGTGCAAGTCACTGCGCCTGTACAGTTATTTTTTTCATTTTCTCTCGCAATATATAGTATGCCGCGACGGGTGAGCCTTAAAAGCCATGTGCGCCTTTTGAAAATCACTGCACTCACAAAATTTACCCGTCTATATATGTTAGAAAGCACATCTGCTACAATACAAACTATCTAAATTGTCTTAGTATAATGAACTGCGTTCTGTGCGATTACATCTGGGGTACCATTGATGGCCTAGCGGCTTTACACACTTCATGTGATCTGCAAAGACCTGAACATTCCTGTTTTCAACCGTGTACGTTTGCAGTTTTGGTCATTTGTCAAACTGCTCGTGTCATATATATAATCAAGCTTTTTCTAAACTCATTACACAGTGAGCTTCTACGATTATCCACGTCTGGCAGCCCGCGGGCTGCCATACGGGCTGACCGCGGAGCCAGGCTTTTGTTTTTCTCTAGTCGCTCTGGCCACTTCCGGTTTCTGTCAGAACGCGTCCGTTTTTGCTTGGGCTGGACGGTTTCGGGCGGTCCACTGGCTGCCAGGCTCGACAGGAAGACTTTGTGCTGGCAGCGCTGGGCTGCGCTCGGGCAGCTAGCAGACGACGGAGAGGTGACACGGATAATGGAAGTGGAGAGAGTGTACCGCCATTTTGAAACGAGAGCTTCACTATGCCAGCATTTCGAGCCGTCAGCGTCACGGGGGGTTTTCACCTTCAAATGACCTTGACAGATACTGCGCCTTTCTTTTCTTATAAACCAATTTACAATGGATGCGAAAGCTTCACTACGCTAGGTGTAGCAGGTCTTTGTGTGACACTAAATTTGCCCTTCAAGTGACCTTGAACTAATTAGGTGTGGGTGTCCATGATTTCATGGTGTTCACCCAAATGTATACTGCGCCTTCCTTTCCCCAAAACCTAACTTAAACGGAGAAGCAGCGATGAAATTCTGTGATGTCCGCGCACGTTAAAGGCCCAGAGATGGCCAAATTACTCCGTATTCTTCCACTACGGGACCTCTTTCTCTCCGCTTCCACTCCAATCTTCCTTATCTCAAGGCTGGCAGAATCTGCACCTTTTCTTTTTTATAAACCAATGTACAATATACAAGAAAAAAAAACGAAAACATGATCTTGACCTGGTTAGGTGTAGGTGTCCACAATTCCGTGGCGTCCGCTAAAAAGCATAAGGCTCCTTCCTTTCCCCAGAACCTAATTTAAACAAAATTTATGAGAAAAAAAAAAACACGGATTGAAATGCGGGTGTCATAAAGGCCAACGCTGCAACACTCACAGCTTTCGCTCCATCACTAGGTTCAAGCCACGGTGGTTCAAGCCATGCTTAAACCCCCACCCACAATTTCTTTACATAAATTAGAAGGAGCGCGATGCTTCATGCGACGTTTTATTCGATCTCGAGGGCAGCGCAGATGCTCGTTTTGGCTGGTCCGCGGTGCACATCATTTCTGACGTCTTTTTCAACGGTCGCTGTTTACTTTTTGTGCATGTGGTACAAGCGCAGATGTGCTTCTTATACATCGCTCATTGAGTTCGGATTCGCAAAATAGATTTCATCGGTAAAGTCCGTAGCCTCGGCTTATTTTGCGATGCTCTGTGAGGATATTCTCGGGCGTAGTCGCGGATTCCGCAGCTCTCAGTATAGGTGCTCAGACACGCTCGTTAATGCATGCATGCACCGTCTTTGCCAAAAGTAACCAGGCTGCGTGTTTTGTGTTATAAAGCCAATAAGGATTCCCACTTTACCACAACTAGTCAAGAAGTGAAGACAGGTGCTCAAATGTGCACTGCAGAGATTTAGAGCTTCAGACGTGCACGTATGAATCTGCTACCATATGGCTGAGAAGCAGAGCCTGCAGCCTGGTTACTTTTGGCAAAAACGGTACATACATTGCCAGAGTGTGGAGCGCACTGCAAGCATGTGACAGTGTTTTATTTTCCTGCGCAGTGGAAAGGCGAACGTGCTTTGGAAAAAGCTCAATTGTATTTGACAAGTGCCGCATGCATGCACTATCAAATCTTACCAGTGTGCGCCATCATGCAAGCGCCCAAGACCGGATTCTCAGGTCTTTCGTGCGAGCGCTCGTTCTCAACAGCGAAGGCGTTCTTCCTTGTTATTTCATCAGGCTCCATTACTTGGCTTATCCAGCTGTGATGATAACGGCATTGAAGTGCAGAACGATGCTGAATATAGTGCGTGTCCACGACGCGACGAAGACCTGAGAAGAATGTGGGAGAAGCAACGCGTCCGAGTGCTCCCCGAGAATGTATACATCCGCCTGCCAAAATGGGAAACAACATGAGCTGGCGCCGCAGCACAGTGACAGACTTGATTCGAAAGGTTCGAACCAAACTGCTGCCGCCACGGCCGCCGGCGTCGGGCGGTCTTATACGTGCATATGTGACACCTTTGATATGTGAAGCCGTTATTCGCGCAGTGCTCCTCTTACCTTGGAGCGGCTCTGGAGCGGCTCTGTCACTGGCCCTTGAAAACCAACGGATGATAATGAAGTCTATGGTGTCATATATCTGCGTTTTGCACGCCGTTATCAGAAATGACAAATACAGTGCATTTTAAATGCATAACTTGAGTGATACCGCAACGAAGGTTGAGAACAAGTTGGAAACAATCATTTTTATAACTTGTTTGTTCGGCACATAGCGTTTGTATACCAGCACTGCACGAGGGCTTGAGAGCGAACTAGTCTCGTTAAATCTCGTCCAGTGCCCAGATGGTCCAGTTTCGGCTCCCGTACGGCGAGACCCAGTCGATGGCCAGATGCTCGGTTTTGGCTCGACGTCACCTCACGGTCGCTAACGAGCTAAAAGCATTTCACGTTTAAAGCCTGGTGACGCGCTAAGCAGCGTTCGAAACGTTGGCCCATGCGTTAAGCAAACCAAAACTTTACCACTGAGCTGTGCTTTGGGAGTGGAGGACTGAAATTGTTGTGCTTGGCGTAACATGCGCTGGCGACTGCGCACCACTGTTCCATTAAATTCAGACTCGGGAGGACTACATCGGTGATCACTGGCTGCGCGGGTTGTACCTCCATCCCACCCCCTGTCCGAATTCACAGGTGGGAGCCTGCCATGTCCGGAATGAGCGCACGACACCAGATTTACATGTGGCTGGTGCGCATTCCTAATGAGGGTCGAAGTGACATTTTACAAAACTTGTGAGGATTAAAGCGTCGCATGCGTATGCGCTTTGTTCGGTCCGAGATGTTCCCAAGATGTGTACCGTAGTTGCAGTGTCTCTCATGGTACAGTGATCGAAAAAGATCGCTGCACTGGCCCCGGTTCGCCTTCGTCGCCCCTCAGCGCCACTCGTTGATAGCGCGACGCTGTGATGTGCCGCGCTGCACCACATCTCATCCACTCGTGCTGCCGCACTGGCTTTCCGAAGTATCGCTTTCTTGCTAATTAGTATTACCACACATGTCTATTCCACGAAAGATCAGCCAGTTAACTGATATGAAAGTTGTCAAATGCTGCAACCAGCGGGACGCCGTTTGCAATCTGCGATGACTGGTCGCGATTCAAACACAAAAAAATTTCGTAATTTCCGAAGATTTACATTGATCGGAGGTATACAATAAGTGCACTGCGAATAAATTAGCAGTCGTTATCGCAAACCTATTCAAATTTTCTGATATCTCTGGAAGCCGCGACATGAGGGACAAAAGTAAATCGTGTCGAACTAGCCTAGCCTTTTTGGCGCAAGCTACACTTGCTGTTGGGCTAGTTGGTTCAAATTCATACTTGGGAACAGAGCTTATCCCTCATAACATTTTTGTTGTCTTTGGCCGTTTTTTTCTTCAAGAAAGGTTGTTCAGCAGTGTTTTGCTCCCTGCCTTGATCACGTGTTTTGATAGGCACCTCTTAAATACGGGTCACCTTCTTTCGAAAATAAAAGTTGTCAGTTCAGCGATCCGTCCTGTCTACCTTCGTTCTCTTGTGTTGCGTCCTGTTTTGCGCTGTGTTCCCAAGTATGGCGCAAGCTGGTGCAGTTTAGGTCAATTTAATGGTTTTCGCGCAGCATGGCCCAGCAAGTTGTATTTATAACAAAATGGCACAGCTGTCCCATCATTGCATCCTTAATTCAGACTCACCGAAATGCTAAAAGCACGCGGTCAGAATTTTTAAGACGGCTCTGCTGCCCAAATGGACGAAGTTTTGGTCCTGTAACGGTCTTTTGACAGAACATAACTGCTTTCGGTGGGAACCGCCCCTAAACACCAGGGTGTCGTGCGGTGGCACATTAGCGGCGGTGTACGTATGTACAGCACAAGGTTGCCCAGCTCGCAAATCGGCGCGATGCCGGCGGATCGTGAGGCCGAGTCGAAGTCCAGAGGGGAAAGCGGCTGGCAGTAATGGCCTCGGCTGGCAAGGCTGTCCGCGGTACGCAACTTGGGTCACGCAAACCGTCTTTTTCCTCTCATCTCTCTCCTTGCCTTGCTTTTAGCTGTCCTGCTTAAAGAGAGAGAAAAAAAATAGAAAAATGGAAGAAACAAACGATCCGCGAGAAGCGCACTAAATCATCCCTTCGTGCCCGACGACGCCAAACGATGCGCCCACAAACAGTCGCAACGCTTCAAGAGGTGTGCCGCGCTGATACGCGACTTGCTTTATTTTTTTTTTCTTCTTTAACGATATACCACTGCTTTTGGGGACGCAAAGCGTTAAAAATAGATGGTCGTAACAAATTTGCGTTGCAGCGCTATGAGCAGATCCACAGCGACGGTTTCTCGAGTGGGTGGCCATTTTGGGAGGCCACATGAGCGCATGCAAGACAGTTAGATCGGACATGTACTGCGCGGACCTCAGCAATCTCAAAGCGCACTTATCTTGGAAACAGATATAACAGCGAATACGATCTACATTGGTACTGCCACGACAGAGAAGACTGGGTGTTACTGTTCAGTGCGGGCTAATTACCTTGGAAAACACGAAGAGGCGGAAACGTGGGCGACTACCGACAGTAAGCACAAGTGACACTGTTGTCCAATGTGAAAGAAATCACGCGAGCTTGTCTCCTAAAGCTGCTGAACCAAGTGACTGTATACTCCCGAATAATAACCGTAACCGGTGTAAAGGACATTAATGAGAAAGTATTGTATACCCGTTGCGAGAAAAGCAAAGCCGGAGGCGTTCATTCGCCTGCCGTGCTCGCGAGATGGCCATAAAAGTCCCAGTGGTTGTAGGAAAATTAGAGTGACGTCATCATGCGGCCGTATGGTAAACACAGCAAGCAGATCATCCACGATGCATCACTGGTCTAATTTTAACTGATTTCTTGTAATCGATTACGTGTAATTAGTTACATTTTGTGTAATTTTGTAATCAATTGACTACTTTTTCGAAGAGCGTTTCGGGTAATTCGATTATCTTTTTCTATAATTGATTATCGGCAAACGATTGTTATTTTTATACGATTTCTCGCTGCATATAGCATACATCTCCTACAATCAAGTCAGAGACAGGGATTCGAACAGACGACATATGTACGTACGTCTGTATATGCCTTCAAACAGAGCGATTACGGCTTCCAGGCGCTGCGTGAAGCATATCATGTCTATGTCGAATGCGCAAACGCACACACACCGAATACAATTGCAACAGAATGGACTTCAACACATGTCGAATACCTCATCCGGGAACAGCTCACTCGCGAGGCTAAAATTCACGCAAGAAGTTAAATGTCTCTGCTGATTTTTTTTGCGATCTCATTAAGCACAACTTTGGCGCAAGTTGTAGGCCTTGAATATAGTTAAAACTTGATTGACGAAGTTGAAGGAAGACAAAAAACATTTCGTTAAACTGCGTGACACATTTCTGCATCACATAATCCGATACTCATGATGTAAACAGCGCAAACAACAAGGGACAAGGGAAAGGGACACAGGAAGACCGCTCGTCCTGCGTCCGTTTCTCTTGTCCCTGGTTATTTGCGCTGTTTACATCGTGAATACATACCAACTATCCCAACTCAACGTTTTGCTAAACCATAATTCGTTACATTCGATTATATATTGTGTAGCGGCATCCAGAAAGCTACGGCTTCAAACTGGCGGAACGTAATTGCGCCGAAGATTGAAGCGCGAACCGCATGAGGAGACATTCGCGGCGGGCTGAAGGCCGCCAAAGCACCACTGCCCGTCGCTGTCTCTCAGGGGGCGAGTAAAGTTTGTTTACCTAGTCCGGTTTACGTTAACCTGAAGACGCTCATTTCGTCTGATTCGTGCATATATGAGCACATCGAAATAGTTCAGTAAAAGCTTGCTGGGGTAAAAAGAAAAAAAAAAAAAGGCTAAACATTGTTAATACACTGTAGTAGAATGGAAAGCTGGGCGATTTGGTATACGTTCATTTCGCACTGTTTTTCATCCAAAATTAAAATATTGTTAATTTTCGCGAGCGGGATAAGGTCACTGCATGGTACTTGCAAATGCAAGTCTGCATCGCAGTGTAAACAGCACCGCTGCGCTGTACAAGAAATTTCATCAGTGTTTTATCGTACTTCATGCTGTTTAGTGTTAGAAATGGGATGTAGCGTAACTATGCTTCCCTTAAAAACCGAACAACAAGGCGGCGGCAACATAGCAACGCTGAAAACGCGTCTCTCTGTCGCCGATCGTCCCGTCGCTCCGTGCGGTGTGCACCATCTGCAACGGCAGGCGTTGGCGGCGGCGTCGCGAGACTCATCGCAAAAGATTGTCGCCTCATGCGGTTACCGCTTAAATTACGGCCCTCCGACACAACCGACACCACTAGCGCTATGAAAAACAAAAAAAAAAAAAAAACAGCAAGATTGTTTACCTCAACAAGAATCGCAGAGAAGTACAAATTTATATTTTTGCTTGCGTGCGCTTTGTAAGCAACAACCGCACGGATTCACCTTAAGTTTGGTGCTCGTCCAGCACATCTTTCGTCCCCTCGTGTGTTCCGGCGAACTGCGTCTAAAGGGCGCGTAAAGGGCATCCATTACTTCACCCGCTACTTGGTGAATTCAGTTCAAAATTATAAATCTCGTTTCGCACGCCGCAGTTGGCTAAAAGCGGGACGAAGGCGCTCCGCGATATTACCGCTGGCTTACAATAAATAAATTTTAGGGCGTTTAAGTTATTCCACCAAACCAACTGCTGGTGAATTACTTCTTCAAATCTAAGGAAGAACCTTCGCCATGCGGAGAATGCCTCGGGCAGAGGGCACATTCAGACACTTCTGTGATTTCGTAACAACGAGCCCTCCTCGTCGGCGATCCCGACCGGCCCTGATGTTGGCCGTGTTTATTGTTGATGGCGAGATACCCTGAATGTCGGGTGAATGACTAGCTTATCACGTGCGCGCCGAAGTACGAGGAGAGACTAAATTTTGAGTCGGCAGCAAGAACATGGGTAGCAATGAGCCTGACGCATGCAGTTCCGTGCCGTCTTTCAGCGAGTGGCCGTGATACACAGTGGACGTGTACAAAGAACGTCAAATTACGGCTTCCCTGTCAGCAAAGCCTTTGTTCCACAGTCTACCAATGCGTTGTCCGGCAGGGTCCTTGCATGCGTCCTGTTCATTCCGCCGATCACGCTTCGCCAATACGTCGTCTCGGGCTGCCTTTACAATGCGCCTAACCGAAGAAGCGCATGAAAACGAGCGATATTGCGGCGGCAGCTAGTTGAACGGTAAAGCGCCTGCGAGCACCCTGTAACACGATCGGGATTTTGCCGTGGCAGCGCGAGGCGCATGAATTAAGCGTGCATATCGGAGAATCCCGGCGCGAGGAAGGAGCCGTCCGCGGGCGCATTTCTGACCCAGATACCGGGCGGCGTGAGGTCACCGGCGCGGCAGCCCTTTTGCGCGTCCGCCGCCGGCATGCGGCCTGGGGAGCGTCTCGACCCGCTCCCGGGGTAAACAGGTTCCGTGGCAGCGTACAACGTGGAGTGGGGGTTGGCACTGCGCTTACCTGCTTCCCTCCACCCGCTGAACCGCTTGACGACGGCGCTCGCGGAATCGCGCTCGGTTCTTGGTCGGCTAGGCGGGCCCGTGCACGGATGAGCCGCGCGCGAAGGAATGGGTGAGCACCGTGGGTGCACTTGTACGCGCGGCGTCGACTCTCTACAAGCGCAGGCGCCGCCCACGGTGTCAAACGGCAAAGTTGATCCTTCAAATTGTAGCCATTGCAGACGAGAGGTATATACTGAGAAACGGTGCCCTATATGCTGTTCGAACAAGGTGCTCGTGTTCTAAACATCGTGAAACAAATGTCTCAAGTGACGCAGACGCGACCTACATCCTCTTTTGCGGGATACGAGAAAGTACCGCCGAGCAGCGTGAAAATCTGGCCAACAAACTAGGCAGACGCTTTTTGTCGTGCCTGTCGCGCTATGGCCAGCAGTAAACGAAATGTGTGGACCCAGGACGCTGATCCGGGATCTCAGTGTTTTCGCCAAGTCCTGCAATGCAACGAGCCCAAATATATCGAAGCTTTGGACGTTGAAAGGCTATCATGCATGGGAAAAATATAACATTTCGGTCAGCCAGATGCATGAAGCATTCGCGACATACCACACACTTGGAAATGCTAAACGTTTTCTGGAAGTAGGCTTTTCCAAACTAGAAGCGCGATCGCCCGAGAAAAATATTTGATTCTGGATTGATCGCTGCAATGTCACAGTCGTCGACCTACAGGATTTTGAGTGGAAAGTATCGGAGTGTTTCAATGCCGCGTGTAGTACATACCTGTAAGCAATCAGAAAAGATCTCTCTCTCTCTCTCTCTCTCACTCTCTTTTTTTTTTTTTTCTGCGCCTGCTCATGACCACTATAACGAGAAATTTAGTCTAGCGAAATGGCGCTGATTATTTGCCGTTTTTTTTTTTTTTTAAAGACAGGCTGACGGCACAGCCGCGCTGCTGAAGTGAACAGAGTTGTAATTTCCTTCAATGCTATTATGCTTATATGCTTATATATATATATATATATATATATATATATATATATATATATAAATGTCGCTCATAGGCGACATTTTTTTTTTTTTTAAATCGAAATACTGGGTAAGACGTGGATGATATTACAACATAAAGGACACGTCGTTAAAATTGGCAATACAGCGTATGATCAAACACCGATGCGCAACAAAATAATTTTAAGTATCCCACATATTTACCGTTTTATAGTAACACCTTTTAATTTCATTAAAATAAACGAAGCACTGTAGCGCTACTAGCATGAAGTACCAGGATAGAATACGCGCTTTAAGCAAGGCTCGTTATGTACTTCCGATAATGACGATATCGTCGCACAGGTTCTTCGCCCCCAACCTCACACGAGACAGAAGTTGCTGTAAAGTCAGCTTCCTCGAGGGGCATGAGTTGAACTCAACCGCCTTCTTGTTGGCAATTTAGGCGCCTGCCTCAAAACTAGTTCCACAATTTCAGCCTTCATGCAAGGAAAACATGTCGACGCAAGCAGGAGTATACTTCCCGCCACGCACCGCGCCGAAGCTGCCTATACGGCTGGAGTACCACCAACTCCCACGGTGCGTCGCGGCGGCTGTGGCGTAGCGTAACTGCTGGTGAAATCGGCTTTTGCGGCGAGGATTTTACCGGCTACATCCAAAAGGCAGTGCGAAAATTCTCAGCGGTCAGGGAAGACTCACCTGCGGCAGACTTCCTCCGCTCTCCTCCACGAATGCTGATTACTGAAGAATTTGTAGCAGTAGACGCCGTCTTGTGACCAGCCTGCGCGAAAGGAAAAGGGAGAGAAATGCAAGGGGTCACTGACTGGAAAATAGAAGCCAACAACAACAACAATAATAATCAGTGTACGGCAGTTGCTCATGCGAAGTGGCACAAAACCACGTTTTCTAACTGTACTATTACCATTATCAGAGATGTAAAATCTTAGATCGGTGTAACGAAATTGCACTAATATTATACTTTCTCGAGTTACCAATATTGCGGTGAATTGCACTGGTTTTACGAAAATAGTGCGAATTACTTTTGTAATCAATGTTCGTTCTTCTTCTTCGCGTGAAGAAGTGAGCGAGAATAGGAGCACTGCATGCCGGAGAGCGAAAAGAAAGAACGCATAGTCGACCCTCGAGAATTGGAACTTCGCATAGACTGGGTATTTTTTCAAATTATGCGGAGGCCGAATTAAAGAGAGCAATTAAATACCCTTGAAGTTTAAAGGACTATATTAAACCGACTGCTCGGATTAACGACAGGTAACGTATTAACTCCTTCCGAACGGCAAAGGGCAACCATAAATGCAACGACACGAAGACAGACGTCAGTCACAGGTAGTACGCTAAAATCGTCGCTTCCCATATGCAGAATATGACAATGCATTATCTGGTGCAGCTTCTACGTACTAAGCACATTAAACGTGGGATACGTTGCAGCCTAATAGTTCGCCGCTTATCGCGTAGAAACACAAGGGCCTCGAGAAATGTCCATCTGCAAGAGGCAGGAAATCGAAATCAGAGCTATATTGTCTCTTCTTTTTTTTTTTTTTTTTTTTTGAGAAATGCATCTCCGCTTACGTACATTGCAAGTGCCAGTAAAATTGACAGAAGAACGTAGTACCATCGCCTTTTGCTTGTTTTGTGTCTTTCCCGAGGTGGCAGAACATGCTGAAGTCTAGAGTGCTGCCTCAGAGGCCTGCCATTGGTTCTTGTCAAGCACAATAATACATTAGTGTTTTCAAAGAAATCGTTTTGAGCTGCGATATTGCTGCGAGATTTCGCCAAAGTGGTCGAAAAAGTAATCGGAAAGCACGGTAAGCGTGGTCTCATGCGGACAGGTCTGCTCCCTCCTTTCCATCGTAAATGAGACGGCTTGTTTGGGCTGCCACAAGAAACATTTCAGACGCATGTAGGTATGTGCTTATTGTAAGCACATAAGGTGATTTGATTGAACACACACATACCCAAAAATTCAAGTAATTTCAATGGTTCATTTTTATTACCAATATCAATGCGGTGCATATATCTTTTGGCCTGCTGCAACTCTAGAATGTAACTTAATTAGTTGTCATAAAGTAAGAAACCAATAATGCATTTACCATTAAAAAGTAATTTCACCAGGCATGCTGTGTATTATCATGTGACGAAATGACGCGATGAGTCAAAATAATAAGGAAAAAGCACATGCACGGGGAAACAAATATGTCGCCGTAGTATATGTACAGTGAGGCGTGGAAAGAAGTGTGACGGATGACAAACAAATGTAGCAAATTTGAGTTCGACTTTCGAAAAACCTGGCATTAGTAATCCATTAAACCCTTATGGTTACACGACGGAGCACCTGTGAAGTGTGGTGACCGGTTGTTCGTATTTCATGTTCTAATCAGTTGTCAGAAGTACAAAGGACACATCATTTTCATTTTCGCAAATTTAAAAAAAAAATCACTTCTCCCCCCAGTTTTGTGTAGGATGAGATGAGAACGATGAATTGTTAACGGAAATAGTTTTTTTTTATCAAGCAAATTCTATTAAAGACAAATTCTTATCAACGATGGACCTCATCATACTTCTCATCCCTGAGAAGGTGCCCGAGGCTTCTCTTTTTAGTCTGACACGTCAGGGGCGTCGCAGTCCTACGCCAGGCAAGAACCGTCGCAGGGACACCCTGACCCTTCAGACCTTATCCCAACCGCCTGTTTAGCAATTTTTGGCCCTTCCCATTAGCCCTGTGATAAGTTTTCTCTAGATCATATACACCATTCTTGTACGTTGACGATGCAGCCGAGAAAAATTAAGGTTCCGCCGATGACGTGACCGTCTCATGATACCAGCTGTGCTGACAACGACGATGGACAGGAACATATGCAAAAGGCACCGTGCAGACGATGCAGTCTTTCCTGGGCCTCATTTTCTGTATCAGCTGTCTGATACAGATTTTTTTAAAGCAATAGCGTTAATGGTCCCGTTCACCGAAATTCCGCGTCGGCAGCCGTCCGCCGGCGTCAGTTAAACCCGGTAGGTTGCGTAAGCAAAGCCGACGTAGCTTCTCTTTCTGGTCTTCTTCTTCTTCTTCTTCTTCTTCTTCTTCTTCTTCTTCTTCTTCTTCTTCTTCTTCTTCTTCTTCTTCTTCTTCTTCTTCTTCTTCTTCTTCTTCTTCTTCTTCTTCTTCTTCTTCTTCTTCTTCTTCTTCTTCTTCTGCGGCGCGGCGTGGTTACCGACCGGGTCTACCCGACGGCTTGAAGAGGGGCCCCATGTGCGGTCGTTGTAAAGGTCAAACGTGGCTACCGGCCGGGTTTACGCGACGGGCTGAAACCTGGCGTAGTATTGCTTACGCAATAAAATTACGATCATGGCGATGGCAGGCGGTAGCTGGCAGTTGACACGAGCACTCTGACTGGACATAGCGTTGCCTGACGTTACGTTTGGCAGGACCTGCCAACTGGGGCCTCTTCTTTCATATGGGAGGGTGATGTCATATCAGCCTGCCAGGGCATTTGAATTCAGACTACCCTAGGACCATGCAGGCACGTTGATAAGGGTTGGTTAAAGCGAGGCTTTATAGGTCGGCTGGTAGTATACGCTATCGCATCATGCCCTAAAGGCGGAGATTATGTGCCGCCATAATGTTTTCCCGCGAAGAAATGAACATTGTAAGGTATACTTTCCTGTCACCAAATGTTCTGAAGCTTGTCATTTCTTTGTTTTTGGCATAACCCTGATGCAACAATTTTTGATTATAAGAATTATATTTCCCTGTACTTCAATATTGTTATAAATGGATTTGAGTGTAATACGTTCATTGCATGTGTCCAGCTACGGTCTAGCGAAACCTCAAGGAGAATGAAGTGCGCTCGGATAGCACAGAATTTGCGTATTACATCATGTCGGCAGCTCAACAGTAAACAGCACTTAGACGGGAATTGTGAAAAAAAAAAAAAAAAAAACACTAAGCGATTATAGCGTTTAAATTCTAGCAACCAAGCCCCCAATCTTGATTGCACGTCTAGCAAGCCCTCTTAAATGTTGAATATGTGCGATGTAATGCCATTCGCACCTATCAGCGCTTTTTTTTTTTTTTTCTTTCGGCTTGAGCACGGAAGCTTTGCCTCCATATGCCAATCTCAACCCTCGCGCGAAAAAAAAAAAAAGAAAAAAAAAGAACGTAAGAACACGAAGGCATAAATCCCCTCAGGAAGGCAGCTGACTCGTGGCAGCATGCACGCTGGCCGGGGCGCTCATTGGTTGAAATTAGTTGGCTCATTTGGCCTATTCGTAAGGCAGCCGGTCACGCAGGGTCCGCGATTCATTCAAGCCTTGGGGCGAAAAGACGCTTTTCGTTCGACGCTGGCGTTAAGAATCGAAGCACGGTGCCGGATGAGAAGCCAGCAGCCCAGCACAGTAAAGGAAAATGGCCTCTTTCTTCAGGAATTCTGTAATGACACGTCACACAGCCTTTCCTTGAAATCACGCGCACCGACGTCAGTCGAGGGGAGCATTGTACAGTCTCGAGGCACTTGCAAGGATAGGAGGTGCCGTGGCAACTAAACGACGCGGTTCAGGAAGAATCTTACTGCCACGCTTAGCATGGAAAAACAAATCCAACACAGTACATTGTTTTTACCATATACCAACCTATCCTTGGTATATGGCTCTATACTCTACTCTCTTCCGATCCACCAAAAAAGATCATTCTCGAAGCCACAGTAGGCTTTGTACAGCCAAATACTCTGAGCTAATCGGGAGTAGCTTTCGGCTAAACGTACGCAATGTGGAAGAGCAAACGTAGAGTGAAAAGAGAGCGAATGTTCCCTCGAACGAGGGTGTCTCTAAACTGGAACTCGCAGTTACGCAAATGACAGCTGTCGCCTACGCTCAAAGGCATAAGAGTCAGAAGTATAGCGCTTCTGACGTCCACACCAGCTCTCGAGCGAGCGTCGACCATGCAGAACAGCGCCGCGCATCGAGCCGCTCGCGCGCATTCTTGAACGTCAAGCCGCTCAACGCGGCGCCAAGCTGGCCGCATTGGAAATGCCGTGCGTTGGGTGGGAGCACGCCCTTTACGCCTGCCGCGGGGACCTGTTTTGTCCGCAACCCGTCCGTTACTTTCTCGTTCGCGCCGCTTTCCTGCCTCCGTTTTTCATCCCCGTGTCCTTGCAGTGCGGCCAACCTTGGCTCCTGGGGAAAAAGAATGAAAGCAGCGCCAGGTAGCATTGGAACAGAGGCGTTTCTCGCCACCGCTGTCCTCGGCTTCGTTCTGTATTTTCATCATTTATTCGTCATGGCTGCCACCGGGTAAAATCTCGAGCCACAATGTGACCGCCTTTCTGGCGTAAACCGCAAGGGCGTTCCACTCCGTTTCAGACGGTCTCTGCTGAATTCACACCACTCACCATCGTATTCGCGAAATGTGTGGTCGCGGTCGCTCGCTAAGGCTCCGTGTTTTTTTTTTTTTTTTGCTGTGTTTTATTTTTGTCGCCTGTTCTATGCATACTGCAATTTATTTATTTACCACCGTAGTACAGCCCCGCCGGGGTGGTGCAGTGGTAAGACGCCCGACTACTGTCCGGAATACCCGGGTTCGAACCCGACCTCGGCGGCTGCGTTTCGATGGAGGCGAAACGAAGAGGCGTCCGTGTGCTGTGCGATGTCAGCGCACGTTAACGATCCCCAGGTGATCGAAATTACTCCGTAGCCCTCCACTACGGCTCCCCTTTCTCTCTTTCCACCTTCACTCCCACCCTCATCCCTTCCCTTACGGCGCGGTTCAGGTGTCCACAGAACAAGTGTGACAGATACTGCGCCTTTCCCTTCCTCTGAACCAACCAACCAACCACCGTAGTACATATGATGGCGGAAGCCCGGGGTAAATGCTGCCGTTCGACAACTTGACAAAGCCACGGGCCCTCATTTTGGCAGCACCATAGTAGTCAGCATATGTATAAAAAAGTACATGGTATGTGCATTTGAACGCAAGATAAAGAAACAGATGAGAGAACAAAGCTCTTCTCAGTTTACAATCTCATCGTAAGAACAAGTGCACAATGAAGACAAGTAGAAAGAAGCTCGCACTTACGGCGAGTAAAAAAGAAGCTGGTTAAATCAGTCACGAACTAAATCGTTAGATTATATGCAAAAAGTACTCAAACTAGTTCCGACATCTAGCATTGTGAAGAAAAATACTGCTTTGTGCTAGGTTATTAAGACGTCGGCGTAGTCTATTTGCTGATGTCTGTTCACCGTACGAAGTTCTGTAAGTTTTTACACTCCACTGCTCAATATTTTCTGTATATTATAATGGCGCTCATTACAACCTCTACAACCTCTCTCATTACAAGGAAACTCCCACACAGTGTAATCTGAGGCGGGTGTATCGAACCCATCTAATAATTAGTTTTCAGTGCTTAGAGACTCCATTGTTGACCAATGTCTGACAAACTGCCATCCCGAAGAATGAAACACGATGCCTCCGTAATTTTTGTGACCAGTAAAGTTTTCAGCAACTGTGAAATTAAATAAAATGATGGTTATTTGCGAAAAGTTATGCATCTAATGACCAAACATCAAAGAACGTGAACGTGACGTTATACGCGAGTGGAAGTCGGGGCTACCACGTATCCTTGTCGATCCGCGCATGGCAGCCATACAAGAGGGGAAAGTAGCGGGATGCCTTGCTTGAAGATATAAACGACCAAGCAAACGCAATCTCCGTTGGCCACGTGCAAAATTATGCTACCCCTCTTCATGGCGAGCATAAACGAGCCATGCGCCAGGCGGGATTCCATCGGCGTTCTCGTGGACGTAAAAATCTCACATCCCGTTTTAATGCGGCGGTCATCAAGAATCAATGTACCCGCTTCCTCCTCCGTCGCTGGCCGCGCGGCTTCCTGCAAGGGTGGACCCAGCAAGATGTACGAGGCCCGAGCAAAGATGGGCCGCGCAGCAGCGTCCGGAGCTCGGCAAGAATGTGGTTCTGTCCAAGGTCAACGTGCGTGTCGGCCAGCCGTGTGTCCGCGGGCTAGCCTTGGTGTAACGGTGCCTTCTCCAGCCCCGAGGGGAGGGCCTGGTGCGCGCCGCCACTGCTCGGCCGGCCGGCGATTATCTTTTATAGTGATGCTCTCACGCAGCGTCCTTGTCCGTCGCAAAGCTCGGCGCAGTGGAAGATTGGCTCGCTCGTCCTCTACCGACTTGTTTCAGTTGTGTTTGTTTCGTGGTCACGAAGGTTCTCGTCGAGCGACGTGCGGGGTTGACTGTGATGCTATCCTCCAGAAACGCGCCAGCACGCGCCACCTTAGCCGGTTTTTCGTTGTCTCGGTGGTGACTTCATTGGAGGCCCTTCGGAGATTCCTGTGGGGGATGCCATTACGCATTCCTCGCTCGCCTGTTTGTGCGTGGATACGTCCTGTGCGGTACTATAAGGACGCCACTAAAGTAAGCGATCAGTTATAGTCGACACTGAGCAAGGTGTGCGAACAACTTCCAAGAACGCATAGTTCATAAGACTCCCCCCCAGAGTGACCGCTCTGGAGCTGAGCGTCATTTGCGAGCTGATCTTTCTTAGATTACCGATGACGATTTAAATGAACATTAATGGCGCTTTGCTGGACGAAGAGATGGATGGAGAAGAAAATTTGTCGCAATCTATGCTTCGCATCCAGTGGTGGGCACTGTAAACAGGACAGTTTGAGCGAAACATAATGGCGATATGTCGGCGTTGGAACGCTTAATTTCTTGATTATGGATAAAATTAACTGTTGTGGCAAAAGAAATAGAGTTGGTGCAGTTTGGCGTCCCGTTAATTTGAACAGCTGATAGGGAATGCTCCCGGTTTCTCCGCAGTGACCGCACCCCGCTACGGAGAGTCGTATGCTGCATCTTTCTCTGAAGGAGCCTTTTGTTCCTCAGCGAGGCGGGCAACTCCTTTTCTCAACGCGGTCATTCGGCCAGCTGTACCACCACCAGCTACGCAAGGCATACCACTGGCTCGGCCTGCTGTTATCAGAGCAGCAGAGCTGGAGAAAGCGCTCTTTTCACGAGCCAGTCGCATTCAGGATCATGGCTTCGAGTTATCATTACATCTCCTATCGAGCAGCGTTCCTGCAGAAAAAGTGGTAGGGCTTCCAAAGGACGTAAAGCAACTCCCCCCCCCCCCCCCCCCCCCCCCCGCCTCCCTGCCTCTTATTCGCTCCCACGCACACAACTGCGTATTCGTTAGCGTGCTATTTGCACTTGCTATTGTACTTGCTAGACAAAGACCAGTGCCTGCACACTGGCCGCGCGGTCGCCTCGTCTTCACACGGTAAGCGCTGGTGTCTCTGTCTTTGCGGAATCTGTACCGCGGTGATATTATGAGTGCGTGCACGGGTGTTTAGCTTTCCCCGCCTAATTGGCGCTTTTTAAAACTGACTCGACGAATTCGAGGGAAGCGACGGACAAAGCGCCTAGAGAGCGCGCTGAAAGGAGTGGCGTCCTCGCCGCTTTGCGCGTTTTTTGAAGAAAGTGAGGATTCGGTAAGCAAGTAGAGAAGCCTCGTGTGCGCGGGTAAGACGACAACGAACAGGCATCTTTTTTTTTTTTTTTTTTTTTTTTTTTTTTTTTTTTTTTCTTTTTTTTTTTTTTTGTCAAACAAACACCAGAGAGCTTTGGTTGGTCATGCAAACGAGTAAGCGGATATTATAACCTGCAGTGCTTTAGCTGGCTGGCGTGGTTGGAAGATATGAGTACTTAAGGAGGCCCCCCACCTACGCTGAAGTTAAATACGGCGAAATGAAATGCATGCCTCTTGTTGTGCCGGTGGGGTTATCACACAGTAGCCCACCGTCAACAGGGTTGTGCCAAAGAGTTGGTTGAGTAGCGCTCGTCACCCGTTTCGTGAACGAGGGCTGTCAGCTCCCTGGGCGGTAGCGATGAATCGAGTCGCCGCTGGCGAGATGAAGAAAAAGCTTTATACACTATTTACAGGCATTTACACAACAAGATCGGCACTGGGACCGAAAGCTAACATAGCCATAAGCGACTGTTCTCGCGCAGCGACGGCAGCGGAGATTCCGCCGCGTCCGCTCTCTCAAGGGGGCAAGCTGCTCGCGATGGACGCAAGTGACGAACTCACACTCGGAGTCTCGAACGGAAGCACTTGAGTCTCCGTAAACAGAGAAACCGTTGACGCTCAAATGGTCCAATCCGACGGCAGCACTTTCGCAGGGCCAATGGGAGAGCTTGCTGCGCTCTTGCTTCAAATATGCCGCGGGACGAGAAGGGGTCCACCGACAGGACCACGGCGCCGAGCTGTCTGGATGCTCAGCTCATGTTTAAACACGTCGCTTCTCTCCCCTTGGCACGGCTCGCCTCCAGTGCACCGATGCTTTGCAGAGAAGTATCCAGATTTTGTGAAGGAGGCGTTCGCCGGAGAAGTTTGGCGTCCGGCTGAATTTCTGGGCGGCTTTGGCCGAGCACAACACTCTGCTCTCTGCTGTGGCATTCATTAGAGATTGGAAACGCTGAGCTGAAAATTTACAGGAAAATCTTCTTATGTTAGAGCAGTATGTCTTCGCAATATTTGGTACCACGAGGAGAAAAAGAAAACTTCTGAGGGGAAGCCGCAAATAAACACAAAACTATTGCAAAGACGACGTGCAGAGAGGGCAGGTGACGCGATAAGCGGATATGATCTCTCGAGCTCATTATGGAAAACAAAGGTTGCACAAGCCCTGTTCGCACGGAAGCAGTTAACACTATCGCATCACATCCCTAACGAAGAAACTCATGTGTCCCCCACAATTTTTCTTTTCTATCAGACTGCATCGTGAACTTGTCGAAGAGGAATGGCCGTCACCTCTGCTTGTTGATTTGAACTAAAGATGCAAGTACATACATTTGTGCACATTTTCGCTGGTGTAGGCTGCCAACAAGTGCGATGTATCGCGTTAACCTCTGCGCACGCAAGCTTCACGGCCGTTGTCGTCACTGCACTACCGAACTACACGTCTGACAGCTGACCTCCTTTCGACAGCGAAACCTTTATGCAGTGGCCCCCCAAGTCAGACACGAATAAGGCAACGGAAGCACGTCTGCTGCACCATTCATCCAAGGACGTGTCGTGCACGTGACTGATACGAGCACTGTCGTCTTGCGCTTCTTTCATCTCTCCTTCCTCAATTCATCGACCGCCGGCCACTGTTTCTGGGAAGTAAAGCGGAATCAACCGCGTTCTCTCAGCTCGCCCCCGCGGCAGTGACGGCTGTTGCACGGCAGCGCGAGGGCTATTGTAGGTTTCCGCAGCAATCACAGGTGAGCATGCAAGTGTTCTCTTCGTTGTGCAGGCAATGGGAACTTGCATGGACTCAGCAACCGAATTATTTACGGCGCCTGCAGGAACATTTGTTTCGTCGATGTTCCAGCTGACATGAAAAGAAAATATTTCTGCCACTGGGCAAGAAACGTCTGAGCGGCTGCGATCCCGATGTATCTGAACCTCTTCATTTAGCTCACTTGCACTGGAGGAAGTACAACAGGTAAGTTTAGGGCATTATCGATGGTGAACTCAGTTTGCCAGCAGGTGGTAAGAAAAGGACATATTGAGAGGGAAGTAGGAAAGGCAAAAATAACGAAACTCTCTGGGACGGAATGCGAGGAGAGCCACGGGTTCACTGCGCAATACTCGTGGTGTCCTGAACGTGGCACGGGGCACCACAGCCATAGGGGCCACATGCCACCCTGTCGCTGCCACCAATATGTGCGGGGGCGCCTCAAGTCAGGACGCGCGGAGCGCTCACTCCCTTGGCCTAGGTGGCCTGCGTGGAGGCGCGTGCTTTCTTTAAGCCCACCAACAGCATCAGTCAGCGGCTCGTCGTTGTTCCTCCTCGCTCGGTCTCCATGGCGTCGTAGCGCGCGTCGTGTGCCGCTGCTGCTTCCTCGAGCGATAAGCGCGCGCGCACCGACCAACACAATGATCCATTTCAGTGGCGCTACGGCCGTGTGTGTTCCACATTCCCTCGTAGCAGCTCCGCAGCGGCCGCCTGACGCATGCTGTTGTACTCCGCATGTGTCCAGCAGTCGAGCCAGCCGGCTTGGAGCAGCCGCCTCGCTCGTTCAATCGGCTCGCCGCCGCCGCTCAATCGCCGTGCCCCTGTCAATCACGAGGGAGGCAATTCGTGCTCGCTCGTGGTCGGCCAGCGCTGTCCGCTTCACTCCAGTTTCACAAAGAAAGCGGAACGACCAGAGCCGAGAAAGCAGCCACGATGAATGCCGCGTTCCGGCAGTGTCGACACTGAGGGAAGCAAGGGGGTCGGAAGGACGCGCGTGTCGAGGCTGTTGCGTGCGCGTTCTAGGCGGGCGCGCACAGTGAACCCTCAGTGGTGACACTTCATCTTCAATCGGTCGCCCGCTTTTATTCCTCCTCGTAGTGAGAGCTCTCAGAAATTTTTTTCGTAGTCGAGATACTCCCATTCCGCTCAAATGGACTGAACGCTTAACATTCGAGGCTTAGTGCCTGAGATTGATTCGAGGTTTCGGCGACCGCATTTTGATGGAGGCGAAATGCATGAGTGCTCATGTTAGGAGGTCAACTGCATGCTTTCCGTCAGTAAAAATTGACCCTCTTGCTATGCTTATGCTCGTCCGCCAGTAAAAGACGCATTTATCGGCGTGGAAACGGTGTTTCTCCACTTCGTTGTTTGGTTTTCTGTAGCTTCTAAAGCGCGAAACGCGTTTGGCGATAACTTGACGCGACACGCCGTACGATAGCATCGTGTGATGAGCTGAGTAACGCGATTAAGCCATTAAGCTGAGGTAAAATACTATGTTACTCTATGAAAATACTTCGATAGCAGCGCCGCCGTTCAAACGGAGAGACGCGCTACTATCGTTGCAGCCTAAGCTGAATGCTGCCGAAGCACTGGCGCTCATCTCTAGGAAGCATCTCGCAAGGCTAAGCCAATCTCAGAAGGGTTTGCAGGTATGCGCATGTCACTTCCATTCCAGCTTTTTTGCGAGTGAAGTTTGTTTTCCTAGCGCGGTTTCAGCGACGAACTTACAGACTCTCGCTTCATTTCAGCCATGAATGCGAGAGCATCGAGACAGTTCCCTGAAAGCTTGGTAGGAGTCAAGGTCAAGACAAGTGGCTGTGGCTTTTATTAAAAGGAGCGGAAGAAGTCACCACATCGTGCAAGACTGCACCACAGAGTGTATAATATAGCACCGTTGTGCTCTGTGTTCTTAGAATTGCGATGCATTACCAGATAAATTTTCATTCTTTTACCGCACTTCATTATTTTTAGCGTTAAAAAAGGGGTCCGCGGTCCGCGGTGACTGAACGACGAAGGGGCGGCAACGTGACACATGGGCCAGCAGCGATAGGTCATGGCGTCGTAATCGCGCGATGCATCGCCAAGGAACATCGTCCATATGCGATTACCGCTGAAATGTTCGTTTTCAGTGCGAGTGGGTTTTTTGTCGTTAGAATAGTGCACCGATACAGGCCAACTTCATTTCGTCCTCAGTGGGTGCTAAATGCCACCCGGCGATAGCTCCTCTCAATTTCGGACGAAGAAGAAAAATGACAGTTTTGCTGATTAAATATTTCCGAAACATTTGCCGTCAAGTTTGCTCGTATGTTCTTGCTGACGATTTTAGAGATGCAGTCGAAGAATTCATAACCCAGCGTCTAACGGATTCGCTGAAATGCAGAAATAATGCTAAGCGTGCCAGTGCAATGCGATCCTATAAAAAATGCGATATGTAAGCACATGTGCTACAATAATAAGGCTTGCTAGCGAGCTAGTTCGCTTAATATGAACGCGCACTAAAACGACGCAAACGCGGGATGCACATAAGCTACGTTTCTATTTTCCCGAAATAAACTCTTCGTTTTGGTCAGATTTTCTAAGGACACAGCCAGATGCCGGGCATGCTTTTGTATGCACGGCATTGGGCCAAGGAAAAAGCGTTCGTCCTACAGAGCATTCGGGCTTGCATGGGTCCGACCATTGTCTTTTAGGCACGGCCGCTTTCCGGTATCACGGGCGCTGATGAGGCTGATACTTTCCCTTTCTCTTTTTTTAAGCGCCGCTGAGTTTGCTTTACTCCGCACCAGCCCTTCCAAAGAGCCGGTAGGTAAAGCGTCGAGCAGCGAGCGAAAGAGCGCATTCACGTGCGAGTGCTGCCCCGGTTTCTGCTGCGGCTTCTTCGGGCTAAAACGACGAGACTCCGTTGTAAAGTGATATGTAAGTATACAGGTCCTATGACAAGCAACAGCCCAAGCCGAGTATAAGCAGACGCTGTCTACGTAATGAACATTGAATAGGCAGTTTCAGAATGTCTGCACGCTTACGTACACCAAACGTAAGAATTCTGTGGGACGTTACGCTTGGAACGTTACGCTGTTAGTCAACAAACAGCGCAAAGGACGGGACAAGATGGCCCCACACCAACTAGTCCGACTGCCTACCATCGTGCTGTTAGTCACATCTGCACGTTTAGTTCAGCGTATACGCAAACGGAGACGTAGCGCGAACTTCAGTCCAGTGGCCCTATCTGGTGAACGGAAACCATTTTTGTCTACAAACCGGAATTTGTTTGGGCTTAGGAAGGGCAAGATCGTCGAACCAAAATTTATCATCGCTAACGGATTTTGCTGTAACACGAGACAAACCGTTTATGGCCAGTGGACGTACTGTAAAAAAAAAAAAGAAAGTAACAACGACAAATTCGAGCGACTCAGGTTATGAGAGACGCCTTAGTGGAGGGCTCCAGATATTTGGACCACCTGGGTCCTTTAACGTGCACTGAAATTACATAGCAGTAGCGCACGGGCGCTTGGCTAATGACTCCATCGAAAAGCGGCCCCCGCGGCCGGGATTCGATCCTGCATCCTTGGGCACAGCATTCGGGCGCCGTACCCCCCCTGCACCACCGCGGCGGGGCCAACGACAGATTCACTTCGAGGCAAGAAGCCCTGCTTGGGAGCGGCGCGCTGCCTTGCCAGAAACGCTTTTTCATAGAAGACAAGAGTCAACAAGAGTAACGCACGCTAAACTCGGGAAATGGCATATGCTTAAATTTAAATTAAGAGAAGTGATTTTCCCGAAAACAGGGTCCATTTCGAATCGCGTTTGACACATGCGCACTTCAAAGCGTGCTGTCCCATATGCCCATTCCATACTGGCACTACATGCAACCTCTCCTTTTGCAATGAATGCTTTCCCCCACCACCACTACATTCCGCAGCGTCAGAAAGTCGCCTCTGCACACATCGCATGCAGCTTTGCTGGTGCTGGGGGGAACTACTGAATATATAGCATGGGTGTATTGAAATGGTGTTAATGTTGATTTTTATTATGTTTACAGAGGGGAAGACGATAATAAAACATGTGGCAACAACCTGGCCAAGGGTCCTGATTCCGTTGTCCTAACTGTACGGAAGCGACCGGTGAGTAGTTCATTCCGATGTTCGAAAGTTGATTTGAAGGGAGATTTCTGCGAATCAATAGAGACTTTGGTCCGAGGTGCACCGTTGAGAGCTTCAGGCATTATCTATGGCCTCCTACCAACCGCGCGGTAGCCCAAAGCTCCCGCCATTCCTCAGCCCTTAGGTCACAGGTGAACTGATGAGCACTACAGTTAAGCTACGTGCCAAAATGCGCCACTACCGAAATCCTCCCCAAAAAGTGTCAACGGGACGCCTGCGTTTGGCGCCAAAACATCGGTTTAAATTGATTTATTCCGCGCTTTAAATAAACTTAACATGTGCCCACTTGTACTTTCGCACTAATGAACTATGATACATGTGGTGCCGTACTAGCGTATAGCGAACGAGTCCAGCTGTGATTTTTCAGCTTTTTCGAAGTGTAGCTTATATTTCAGTAAAGTAGAAAGATGGGCCAGAAAGCTGCGTCTTCGTGTTCAGGTGCGCCGTCTTAACATAGCCTATATTTAGACTGGCAGCCGAGAAAATGGTAAGGAGCGGCCGAACGGACGTCGATATATAAGAGAAAGTGTGTCGCATGCAGAAACTTGATTCGGACGGCCCTTTTCAACCATGAGTGCACACGATGCAACGGTCGATTTAGTATATGTCTGCTGCGAGCCTACAGTACAGCGATTCCAGATGTCCTCTGAGGAGTTACCGAGCTGCACTGTGGCGCGACACAGCGCGAGCCAGTTCGTGGCAAGGAGAGTCGCAAGACAACGGCCCTCCTATAGGGTTGCGTACGAAACGATTCGCCGACCTGCGCAGCCTTCTTTGCCATGAAATACGACATATTGTTGGCGACTTTCGCTGTGGTTTTGACAAAATGAGAGCGGAAGCTTACGTAATCCAACCGCCATCGAAGGGAAGTACCTGATAAACTTAAGGGGCATTCTACAATACTATCGCTACGACAGAAAAGTATACGCACCTCGTCACCCACTGATATCCGCTACGCAATCAACTTTCCGACGGAACTTTTCACACTTGCACTCTACCATACCCAATAGTAATGCACGGACGTTTCCCCGGCCATTTTTCCGCCGCCTGCAGAATATATATGGTAAACCAGCCGATTGCCTACATGTACTGCTCACTTGCTCCACTTACACACATCCCCCGACCGCGCTGATGTCAAGCTCAGCACATACACAAGACCAACGACGCTTTATCATCACCATTGTGACGCTAAGAGGCATGGCCCTTCAGGAGCTGGTATTCCAGATTATGAGGAGGGCTCTGCCCCTGGCCTGTATCTTTAATGGCTCATTTAATTGATTATTTTCAATGGTTTCAGGACAGTCCAGAGTCGAATAGCTGTAAAACGAATCAAATGCCGTGCGGCAAGACATTTGATGACATAGACAGACCAGAATTAAGAAGAAATAAGCAGCGTGTCACAATACGTGCTGGCAGTGTCCAAGGGGTCTCAAGCACAAGTATCTGATGCATGCGGAATACAGCGTGCACATCTAATACAGCCCATGGGCCTCGAAAAGTTCACGTGCCTGAATCACTTGCTCCGGTGATTCGGCGGCGATTGAAAAACTGCAGCAGCAGATTCGATGCGTCTCAAGTCACTGCGCAGTCCAGAAGCACTTAGTCGTTGTGCGCCTATGCATGCCGTTTTCTCGGGCCCATGTGCCGCTGGAGCGAAATTGGCTCCTTATCGTTCGCTGCGAGAGTTCAGTGGAGCTAATGCACTACTTCCTATCCGGCATTTGCGCCCTTAAACACTATGGAATTGACCCCGTTTACGTGTAAAGTAGGATGAAGATGGCAAGTTGAGAACTGCGTTGTGATACCTACTAAACACCAACAACCGCACTGTACCTCACGGCGGTAAAACAGGAAATGGTGCGTCTCGGTGTTCTGTCCTATAAGGCACCTATTTCGACTTTGCGCGCTCCCCGCGTGTGTGCGCAGCCATTAGCCTTCCATTCGGCTTCACTGATAGTCGGCAAGTTTCTCGATGCGTTTTGCCCTTATGGCGTCGTTGCACGCCACCCTATATAGCAAGCCGACCGTGCTATATGAGGGTTGCTACGGTGGCTTATCGAAAAACAAAACAAAAGACACGGGTTCGTGCGCTGAGGCCTCAACGTAAACTGGTCGTGTAACGAAAACAAGGCGTAACGTTCAGCGCTTAAACATCTGCGATCACTGCGCTTGCCCGGTAGTCGCTCTCCCAGCAGCTAGCTAGAACAGGTGGATATATATATATTTTTTTTTCAGCATCAATAGCTCTCTAAATCGAACTACAGCCGCGCTGTGTAATACGTTGTGATTGCAAAGAAAACTATGTATTCCTCTCGGAGCTGTTCCTCAAAGCAGAGGCGATACTGATGAGGTAAATAAAACGGAGTTCTAACGGCTGCAATCAGACTAACAAGGTATAAATGCTTCTACCCCTACAGTTTACTTATACATGTAAGACTGAACCATCATACGAATGTCCAGGTTTGTGGGACTTTTAAAAGGCGTGAGTTGTAGCCTAGATATGATTCGACGTTCCTAAGCGTGAATGTAATATGCATTAAATGTTATGAAGCCTACTGAAATAGTAGTTTGTTAGATGAATTCCCCACAGGACCTCTATACGATGCGAATTGAAACGACCGTAATAGCCCTGTAATAGCGCTTAGAGTAATAGCCCTGGTTGTATATATTTGCTTGCGATTGCCACTACTTCGCACACAAGCATGTTAGTTAAATACTATAGTTAAGAAAGAGGGTAAGCACATGAGAGAGATAGACAATATGAGTATGCTGGAGTGCTTACGAATGTGCCCTTTTCAGGACAGTAGCTGACCTCAGCATGACTTTTACAGAGACCGTTCTAATTTAATTCCGCTAAATTTAGTTGTGTAAATTAATGACCAGCTCAATAATGGATGGAATGCAGAATATATTACGCACCAACGGTTATGAAAATGCTACCTAATAACTAGTCGATCTGAAAAAAAAAAAAAAAAAAAAAAAAAGCTTTAACGTTGGGTATCTCGATCCTTATTCGCATTACCAGCAGATAAATGCTAAAAGATGAATAAAACCAACACGGCGGGTATACGAGGGCATCCGTTTGCAAGACGATTGGTTTCTCAGATCATACGAAACTTCAGGCCTACATTCTACAAATATGCAGTGCACCCCGCTGCGTTCGCCCGTTTCTTTTCTCTCGTCCTTTTTTTTTTTTTTTAGCTTTATGTTTCACTATTCGCCCTTCAACTGAACAAGTTAATGAGTCGGCTGTGTCAGCAGGTTGGGCAGTGGCGCGAATCAAGACGACAGTGACTTTCCCATCTCGTGCGCCGAAGAGTCGGGGAAGCTTGCTTTGTCCTGGTGATTTCGGTACTGGCGCGGCCGCTCGATCTCCGCGCTGGAGTATCGCGCGGCAAAAACCCTTCTTTCTCGTCGCACACCGCGTAGACAGGGCAATTGCGCACGATACCTGTGGACCGGTCTGATACTCTCGGTCTTCTTCGAGCCCACGCACGGTCTTCTTCGGAGGTTTGGGCCCACGTGTTTTTTATTTGTAGTTTGTTTGTTTGCGTCAATAAGAACACCACCTCTCGCCGGTGCAGGGAACGGTCTCCGCAGATCGACGACACAACAGAGAATGCCAGCGGGAGTTCTGTTCAGGCCGCTTAGCCCTGCCGGGGGTGATTGTTGTAGAGCGCTGCGTCACCGTATACGGTGCTGTGCCCGCTCGAGCGGCAAGCGCTTCGTTCTCCCTGCGAACGTGCAGATCCTAGTGTGTTGGCCGAGTATGTAAGCCATGCGCGACTTAATATGTTTCGCTGGAATGTGAACGAAATTCTCCTTTTCGTTGCAAAGACTAACCCCGAATAACACAGAGGCTAACAAAGTTCAGTCTAGAGATTCTTCAATCTGTGGAAGTAGCGGAATCAAGGTTCGTGACCTGAGAAAGTATTCCATAAACTCTCGTTTTCCATTTCGGATCCGTTTGGTCATCTGGCACTCGTTGAATTAGAGCCTCCGTGGAACGGACGATTTAGCCCTTAGCGACTGTTTCTCAGCATTGGCTGAAAGACACAGCCAGTTATAACGATGGTTATCGATGGCTATCGATGGCTATCGCCGACGGCGAGACCCGCCCGTCCGATGCTGCCGTCATGCTAACCTACTGCCAAATAAAATGGAAAATTGAAGCTTGTGGAATGCGACCCTTCCAGTTTCGCCGTGAAATGGCGACCGGGTTTCTCTGCACACGAACCCACTGCAAAAGCGAGGAGCGCAGTCGAGGCAGGAATGCAGAAAGAAGTGTTCCCTGATTGGTGGGTGCTGGTCTACGGACGGACGGAGGAGTGGAGCCCGTACACTGCCGGCGTAGGCTGCAGGGCGCGCGCGACTTTTACGTGGAGCTGCGGCACGGCGGGGCCCGGAAGACTGGGAAATACGGAGGAGCGGCGCGAGCTGTTTTATGCTGACAGGTAAACACGGCGGCGGCGCAGGCTGACCCCGTTTCCGGGGCTGCTGGTGCATTTGTTTGCGTCACTCGTCGTCGGGTCAGACGTCGTGGCGCGCCGCTGATGTGTCTCGGGGTGCGGGAATTGCAAGAATGCCAGCCGCGCAACTCGCTGCTCGTTGGGCAACTAAGCCGCTACCCAGCTTTATTTCTTTTCGGTCGCAACGTCTATCGAGGAGAATGTGACCCCGGCCTCGCTTTGGGAGACGTTTAGCTCGCACTTTCGCAGTTAGTGCAAACAAAGGGTAATTGTACCTTTTATACGCCCATGTCTTTCTTTCAAAAAAAAAAAAAGAAAACAACGTGCTGTCTACAGAGGAACGTTCCTCGTCGTCAGCTTTCACGCGCAACAGAAGGGAGTGCGCACGTAGCCAGATTGCGTGGAACGCCGGCGCATAGTGCGCCGCCGTCGAGGTAAACAAAAAAAAAATAAATAAAAAAAAGTCCAAACAGCTGCACGACCGCAGCGTTGCACACCATTGAAGCTAGGCCGCCTTAGCTCTGTGTTTAATGAGCGTCCTGTGGTTAAATATTCTCGACATTAAGGCAGGGCATGCGGCGCGTATGTGGTTGCGAAGCATTTTCCTGGCATTTCAGTGAACTCCTAACAGCCGGTGCGCACTAGTGATAGAGAAGACGCCGCGAGTTTCTGTACATGCACACTCAGCCGCAGCAGTGCGCTACATGATGCTGAGACAAGGCGCGCAACCGCCACCATCGTGGCTGGGCGATTGCGTACGACGGAGGCCGTTCCCTCCTTCCCAGCGATATGTCGCCGCCCACCCTTTTGCGCGTTCGCGTGCGGAGGGGCAAGCTCCCGCGCACCGGCGTGCCCGGGATCGCCCACGGGTGCCGGCTGCAGTTCAAGGTACTCGGCATGCGCGGCGCTTGCCCGCTCTCGGCGAGCAGCGTGGGCCGAGCTCGTGGACGACAGGGAATCGCTTCTCTAATGACCGCGACGCCCATGTCCGACACCCTGCTTTCACCCGCCTTCGACCACCGTGCTTGTTTTTACTCCCGAAGCTGTATTGGAATGCTTAGGATGAAGGTAGGTCCGTACGCTCCAGCTGTGGGAACAAGTATGTGCTCGTCGCAGCTTCTAGCGTATACAGGTATGCGCGTATCATATATAGCACGGAAAGCGTCCTTAAGTATGTTCTTCGAACAAAACGTCTACTTGGTTGATCCCGCGATTAGAAGGCGATTAGGGATAGGATCACTCGTGGAAGATCAATCAACGGAGACTTGGAAACAATTTATTGACTGAAGGGAGGTTCAATCTGTTCTCTACTCCTTCACCGTGACGAAAAGTCAAACGGAATTCGCACATCCGAACAGTGCGGAGACTGCAAACGCCGAGACACGTCAAGTGCTGCTACAGAAAGGAAAAAAACACAACAATGTCAAACCTTTCTTCTCTTCGACCCCTGCGTGTCCTAATTCTTTCATTTAGACTGTGTAGGCTCCGAAATATGAGCATGCAAGTTTATTTGGTTAATCACGTACCGTGTTTTCGTACCGTTAATCACGTACCGTATCTCCTACGAGGAAGCAACAACAAGTCGAACTATGGAGGTAGCTACGAAAGATCATAAGCGCCAGGTATACCCAGCGAACGTTTTCGAACGTTCCCGTACACATATATACATAGCCCGCAGGAAGCTGAGATTCATCTGCGGTTCTGAATCACTTCAAGGAAGAAACGTGCTTCCACAAGAATGCCCAAAAATACTCGAAACGATCTCTTTTCGCTGCCTTCGCAGTTGTCTTTCTCTTTCACGCACGTCCGACGCGCGCTTATGCCCACAACGGAGATCGCGCAGGCCTTCACGGTAGCCGTGGACAGCGTCGTTCTGCCTTTGCCGCGGGGACGCCTCAGACCACGCCACCTTGATTATGGGCGCGTGGGTAGAGGCCGAATGAAGGCGACCGACTCAGTCCTCTGCTCTCCCCCGCTATTCCCCCCTTCGCCCGCTGTGCATTAGCGTATGGAAATCACTGTCTCGCAGCCATCAAGTCTCCGCACAGCCTGCGTACACGCGAGGCGCGTGCAAACAGGTGGGCGCCCAGCCGGGACCCTCCTTTCCTTGACCTCCCTGCGGGCGTATTTTTGTTTCCCTCGCTGAGCGTGATGAACGCCAGTGGCGTCCTCGTTAGCGCGTGCTCTTTCAGTGCGGGACAGCGTGACACGCGGACAATCGGCGCGGCTGACTTTGATTAGGGGCCGGTAGCCGTGGTGGCACCACCTATGGGGCGGGGGCTCGCGCCATTCACGGGGCTCGTGCGCCCCGGCAAATCCTTCGCACCAGGTGATGTTGCGTAACTCGCGCACTGGTTCCGATCACTGCGAGGAGAAAGGTACAAAGAGGGACGCAACGACAACCGCCTACGTGGAATGTTGCCGGAGATCTGGGGACCACAGCTGTCTGAAGTCGCGGTCACGGCGCACGATGTGGACGATAATCAACAAAGGCGGCTTTCACCGGCTGGGTCACAGAGTGAATAAAATGACTGCGTAGCCGCATTTTGACGGACAGAGAGGGGGGGGGGAAAGGTGGCCCGGATGGACGCTTTTTACTGTTTACGGAGGAAAAGATGTTTCTGGCAGTTGTAGGCAGTGAGAGTATACGCGCCCAGCATCCTGGCCTGTCATCTCCGCTCGCGCCTTCGAGTGAGCGCTCTTAACATACCTGCCGACACTTTAAAAGAAAGCAAGCCATAGATAGAGAAATGGCGAGACAAGAGCAAAGAGGCTAGCATGAAGCCAGGGGTCCTGTAATCCTCCCACCTCAAGTGAGTTTCCCGAGTTGGCAGCTCTTTTCAGTCGAACATGCCGTCTGGTTTCGTGATGTCAAACGACTCACTGATCAATCAGTGTCCAAACATGTCATTCGCCAACTGCATGCTCGTGATAAGTAACCAGGAAATTGAGTTGCTTTATTTACCCAGTAACGGAGCAGTTGTATGGCGCTACTTAAATTGTAAATCTGTATGAGGTAAGGAGAACTCTTCTCCTGATCTTTTTATACATTTCCAACTTTAAGGGTGCCTTAAGGGCTCCACTGCAACACTGAAAAGTAAACCCTCTTGATTGGTTACTTTTGGTAAAGACGGTACCTGACAGACCGCGTTTTTACTCCAAATCGCCAGCGTGCATACTATATAATAATTTAGCTCTTAGTATGGCAACAAGGTGAACCTCAATCTGTCTCACTTGTAGTTCTGTGGCACCGACCAGTGCCAATAACTGTGCTAAGACCGCGACCGGTTTTGCACTCGAGAGATCACCTGCTGAATAGGTACACTTGTACTTCCCTTTGTATGCCGAACGACGGCAGCTCTGAAATCCGACTCGACATCCTCAGCCAGTTTTCTGACACACCTAAGTCTCGAGTCCATCATCATTATCGGCGTTGGATTTTAATACCTCAACCGAAAGGACATCCTATTGCCGAGACGAACCAGTACCATCGCGCTCGCGCTCCTCTGACATTCTTTTTTTTTTTTTCCACCTTACTAGTTCACCGCGGTAGCTGCCTAAATGTTCCAGTGTTAATTTAGACCCTGTGCGTCAAACCAATATTTAGCAGAATCACGATCCTCTGCTTGCAAAAACAGCGCATTATTTTAGTATCGTCCTAAACCTGTGATGCACATACACCGGGTGTCCCAGCTAACTTCAGCCTAGGGCTAAAAAATGAAATACAAATACTAAAATCACTTTCGTGACTAGCTATCCCGCTGCTAGTAATTGTGATCGGCTTCAAAGGCAACACCCAACTCGCAGCACATAGCGGTGGTCATGCCGACATGCTTGATTAATGCATGCACAGTGCGGGTGAATGCTCACTCCTGTGATACATCGATTGAGCAATCAACGCCATTGCATGCTTATGAATAGAAAGCGAAAGCCCGAAACACTCGACTACTTTCACGTCTATGTCCACAACATAACACAATGTATTCAAGCTCGACCACGATTTTATATCGCGCTCAGTGATCAGGTGCGCTGGGCTGCTAGAAGCCTAGGAGTCAAACGAGGATGGCATCTATCTCCTGCTCGCTCGACGGCCTTGCGGTTTAATACAGAGTTGTTTGGCTGCGCGCGTGAAAGAGATAGAGGAGGTCATGCGGTGCGCAGAATAGCGGATGCAGCGAGCAGGTATGCGTAGTGTACGCACACTCCGGAACATGTGCTGGACGACAGACTCAGTATGCAGATAGTAGTGGAGCTCACCCGCGTGCGCACTAGTATAGAGACGCAACGCACAAGCGGTATCTCTGGTATCTCCGCACACTCGTCGCATTCGCAAGGAAAAGCGCCACAAACGAACAAAAACGACGGAAGGGTTGCGGCATGCAAACCACTACCTGCGAGGCTGTCTGAGAGAAAAAACTGCAAGAAGAGACTACGAGAAGCTGTCGCGCTGCATTCCGGTGGCGCGCACACGCGGAAGAAACGAAGCCATGCCGATGTGCGGTGACGTCAGAGGCGAGACCGTGGGCTCGAGAACTCCGTTTGCTTGCTGCTCCCATCGTCGATGCAGACGGACGGAAGAGGCGTCGTGTTCCGCGGCGTTTATGTTTGTTTGCCTCTCACCTTTTCTTCTTTGCAAACCCCGAATCGTGTCCTCCGCTGCTGCTCGTCCGAAATCGCCGTGCGCTCGCTCGCGTGTCTACACGCATGCATCCCATTATCGTTACCTCTCTCTCTCGCTCTCTCTCTCTCTCGACACGCCGCAAACCTCTTAGCGCTTTTTCAGTGTCGCGGCGTGCATAATTCCCACGTGTGTGCAAGTCGTGAGCGGAAGCGTCTCGCTGCTTCCCCGTGGTGGAACTGAGTCCGGAAGGTCCAGTAAAGAGAGCGGACACGAAGAAGCGCTCGTCTCACGCCCGAATCTCGACACGCGATCGTGTTGGGAATGTTAGCGTGGTTTCGCTCTTAAACAAGTTTCCTTGTCTTAAGGCAAAACCGCGGGCAGTATAAAAAAAAAAATTGGGGGAAAATTAGTTCTTGTGGTTGGAGTCTGCCGCAGACTGTTGTCCATGTGAAACATTGTGGACTGCGCTGCCCTGACATGCCTCTCGCTATGTAATCAAGGTGATCGAAGGTAATATGTTCTCATTCTTCATTAAACGTTATTACTAAGGTTTATTTTCTGCAAATCTGCATTCTCTACGACATAAAGAATTCCGGTAAACGTACGGCGCTTTATGCAGACCATTTGATGCCATTTTTTTTTTTTTTCGTCGCTTCCAACCTGAAAAACTCCATAGAAAGAAGACAGAACGGAGGACTTTGGGAAGGAGATACATAGGCAGCAGAAAAGCGGACACGTGCGAGGGTCATGACTCACTTCGCAGCAACTTTAAATTACATTCTGGTCCAGCCAACATTATATGTGTTAGGAAAAGTTCGGTATCACTCCCCTTATATCGAACTCCGTCTAGTAATTCGAACAAGCTTCCGGTCCTCTTCGAGCTAGAATTGTT
This sequence comes from Amblyomma maculatum, assembly GCF_055883805.1. Classification (NCBI taxonomy): domain Eukaryota; kingdom Metazoa; phylum Arthropoda; class Arachnida; order Ixodida; family Ixodidae; genus Amblyomma; species Amblyomma maculatum. Next base: position 170,370,473 of record NC_139344.1, on the reverse strand, counting down.
TTCTAGACTCAACTGCATTTATCATTATAACTTAATCTGCTCAGTGCTGCGACCAGTGTTACCAGATTGAAAAATGGCCTCAACACCAGAACCTCACCGAAAATTTCCCAGATTTCAACAGAATCTAAAATCGCCATAAAATGCATAAAATGAGCAAGAATCAGCTGTCAACAAACACTCATTGCATTAAAACAAAACCATGTCATTTGCGTCTAATCATCCCTTTGTACATCATAGACGTCTCTGACCGGAACATACTTTGTACACCTTATGCGATAATGAATTTCACTCGGCACATCTCCCTGGAGGCCAATGTTGGGCTTAATTGTACAATGTCGTCTAAAGTTTCAGCGACGCCTTATTTCTGTACTGTCTTCGCACACGTGTCTTGACTGGAGTCCCGCTCCATCAGTGCGTTTGACACTGAGCGTGAAAGATGGGCTAGTGTCTACGATGCCAATTCCTTGCGAGGCTTTTTCCCTCCGGCGTCCTAATACGGGAAAACTTCGACTCAGAATGTCGCAGAAATGACTTGAAAATTGCCGTCGAAAACAGCCTCCTCGCTCCAAAGAGGTTTGACTATTCTCCTGCATTGCACTACAATAAGGTGCAGTGTTCCTTCGATCAGTTGGTGAAGTGGAAGATGCAAAACAGAAAGTGAGACAAGATACGCGGAGGGTGAAATCCGCTCATGCCTTGGAAAATAGCTTTACAAACAGGAAAAAAACCTTTCCAAATTTTCTACTTCCGTTAGCAAGCATCTGGAAAAGTCTTGGCACCGCTACCTCAACCCTTGCACAGATGCTTCATTGATGCGAGGTTGGACTCCTAGCTCTTGCAACGGAGGAGTCCACTGACAAGCTGAGATCCAAACGCTGTTATTTCCAAGGAAGGCCTATGACATTGCTTGTTGAAAATTCTTGACTTCAGTGTTGGGTGAAACAAGTCAAGATCTTTGAACATATTATCTGCATCAATGTTCACAGATGGTAAGAGCTAATTAGAAGGAAAAAAAAAAAAAACTGCGCTAAAAACAGGGACAGCAGAGAATAACCGACAAACACAGCGCTGTCTCGCAACTAAAAAGTTTAGTGACAGAAAGACATTCATACTATCTAGAAATGCGCATACAGGAAGGGAAACACAAGAAAACAACAAACTTTTTTGCGCTGGTTTTTTTCCTAATATGAACGCATTCCAATCAGACCAATATGCCGTGCTCATTGGTAAGACCTAAACCTTTGGATGAGCACCGCACTTAGGCGATGATTTCAGCATGGAGTGCTTTTCCCCAGAAATCACCAGATTTGTTTTTGGTGTAGTCGTTCGTGTAATTTGACACCAGGAACTTTAAAATTTAAGCAGATTTCCGAAATTTCGTGGTGAATTTCGCCGGATGGCAACGCTGTCTGCTACAAACTTTCATAAACGACGTCCTTTTAACGACATGGTGGTCCGCGTAACCAGAAATGAAAGATGCACGCCCGCATAGGTCTACTAGGGCAGCTATATTGCGGGGGTCTTCTAAGTTCTCTATCCGTGCGAGTAAGGGAGTATAAACCTACAAATACAAAAAAAAAAAAAAAGATGAAAGCGTCTTTTTTTCTAGAAATCCGCTATATTATTCATTTTCATCTTGGTTTTTGACCAAACTTGGAGCGTGCAGGTGACGTTTGTAGTTACGATACAGTCACCACACAATTCCTCTCTTTGTAGGTAATAGTAAGCCTCGATCAATGACCACCACCGAGATTCTGACAAGGCCAGCGCACCCCAGAAGCCTACGTCACGACTGCGAATGGGCGATAAAGTGCCAGCAAATGAAGGTGCGAGTATAGTCACGTGGTGCTCCTTCGCCACTATCTAAGGCCATGCGCGCAGATTCCTTTGCTGTCTCTTTATCGCCCATCCGCTGTAGTAACGTTCGCTGCTGTAGGAGAAGGTCATGAACCAGTCTTGTTAGATTCTCGGTGGTGACGAGGTACAACGTCAATGAAACGTCTAAGAACACGCTTTTGTCACTGACTATAATTTTCATTGAGATCGTGGTTATATGCATGATACGGGGATCAAAGTCAGCGTCAGGCGTCAAATTTTGCGCTTCTTAACCTGCGCCTTGAGTTAGTACACGTTTGTCGCAGATGACCTCAAGTGTGTACGTGCTGAGCCATTTGTTTATTATCTTTGCCACCATGAAACCAATTGCTGTGTGCGTGCGTGTGTGTGTGTGTGTGTGTGTGTGTGTGTGTGTGTGTGTGTGTGTGTGTGTGTGTGTGTGTGTGTGTGTGTGTGTGTGTGTGTGTGTGTGTGTGTGTGTGTGTGTGTGTGTGTGTGTGTGTGTGTGTGTGTGTGTGTGTGTGTGTGTGTGTGTGCGTGCGTCTGTGTGTGTGTGTGTTTCTTTCTTTTTTTTTCTTTTTTTTTGCGCAGAGGCGCAACAATCGTCTCCAGCAAGTAGCAGTCTATTAATTGCCCCGCCGGGGTGGTGCAGTGGTTACGGCGCTCGACTACTGTTCCCAATGATGCGGGATCGAATCCCGGCCTCGGCGGCCGCTTTTCGATGAATGCGGAAAGCTAGGCGCTCGTGTGCTGTGCGATGTCAGTGCACGTTAAAGAACCCCAGGTGGTCGAAATTTCCAGAGCCCTTCACTACGGCGTCTCTCGTCGCCTGAGTCGCCTTGGGACGTTAAACCCCACAAACCAATCAGTAGTCTGTTCAAGCACTGGTATATGTTTGCAGCTAGCGGCAGTAAACAACCAGTTATATGACACAACAAGGAACTCGTTCCGTTTTCCAGGAGGCAAGTGCCCTGGTTCCTGAACTCTTATCTAAGAGCTCAGAATCCTGGACTCTCCCAGGCAAAAGCGGAGTTTCTAGCTGTTGGCAACGTTGCAACTGCACGAAAGTCGCTACAGTCCCACAGTTAGGCCAGACAGGGGTAGCAAGCGACACCGTGTAGTTTTCGCGTTGCCTGCGGGTGAACACTTAATTAACTTGATTTCGCACGCACACCGTTAGAATGCTTCGGCCGTCAGCAGTTCACCTAAGCTTGTTATGTTTGTTTAGTTCCGTTTCTTAAAATTAGTCTCCTTCATTAAACCGTTCATACGTTTCCATACGTTTCAACGAAACGGCGAGGAAAAAAAAAATGTGTTGTTAGTTTTTGTAAAACACTGACTGAATTCCATATATCTGATATCAGGAGCAGTTATACGTTTCATTTTCCGTTTCTGGCTGCATAATTTGATGATCTAGGTAGTTCTTGGCGGTGCCGAAAGTTCCAATTGTCTCTAAGAGGTTCGCAAAGCAGTCACGCAGAAAAAAAAAAAAAAAGAAAAAAACTGGCCGCTTGGAGGCATGCAATCCATATGGCCGCTGAGCAGTGTATTTGTATTTTCCTGGCAATGTGGAATGCTCAGCTGGCGTGACGAGCTTTCTAAAGGACGTCGTTCATGTGCGTAAGGCTACACTCGCATTTATGTCATGGCCCAAATTAATTTTGTTACTCGCGATTGTATGGGTCTGTGCGGCTTAATAGCGTTGCAAATGCGGTGCCCAGTTGGGTAAATAATGCTCAAGCGGGCCTTCGTGACGACCTACATTTTTTCTAGACCACTTATCATGGTTCTATCTGAGTGCCCATCGGCGCGAGCTGAAAGGTGAACAATATACACCAAAACATAGAACACGTACAGACGAGCAACCTATATGTGAAGCAACGTCGTTCAGCACTAAAGCTGAGAAGCGCAGTTCATATCCAGACGTAAGGCGCCCCTAACATGACTTGTAAAACTTGGATAAATAGTAAATCTTAGAAAAAAAAAAAAAAAAAGAGAGCAGGCGCGTACGCGCGTACGCTTCTTGTGCGGAACGTTCCGCGAGTCGTACTTATACGCCACGGCGACTTGACAGAGACACGGTCTGCTTTCCGACAGCTGCTTGCTAGTGGGCACTAGTCGGAGCAACCAGTGTCAAGAGAAACCTCTCTTTCACTTACACACACGCGAAAGAAAAAAAAAAAAAGACGTGTAAGAAAATGAAGCTCTACGACTGAATGCTGATAAGCATTCTGTCTTATTCTAGCCACACTGTCCAGCCTGTTTTTACACAAATGCCTTGCCCAGAGGGCCTCTGTTTTATCCTGTTTTCTCTAAAACCCCTATCCTGTTGTCGAAAGAGGACGGGGGAGTTCCCTTCGGAAAGGCCTCGTTGAATGCTTCCCTACACGAACGAATGTGGCCAGACAGCAGTCTACCTATCTCAACTTTTTCTTCTGTCTATATCGCGCACTGTATTCTCTCGAAGACCGGTACCAGCGGCCAACCAGTTTGTACACAGCAGGCAACCTCGCTGCCCCGTGGAGGAGTATGATAGTATCGCAGGGTCTTACTCACCGTCCTGGCATCTGAGCTCTCCGCCCTGCAAAATGAGAAAAGAAAGAAAAAGCAGCAGGTTAGTTTGGCCTTCGCCGCAAGATGCGCTTGGCAGCGGTCAAACGTGTTTGTCCGTCCGCCGGCAGAGAAGCGATCATCGCTCGAAAATAAAGTTTACGCGAGTGACTTAGCGCCCGGCAGGCAAGCAAGTTGCGCACACCCGGAGTTCCGTTTTAGCACCTGTGAAAGGCGCAGGCACAAGGTCGCGTGGCTTTTACGCCGCTGGGAACCTGGCGAAGTATCAATGAAATTTGCCGCCGGCCTCCACTGATAGCACCACGCGGATTAGGTACAGTCGATACGTGCGTATCGCACAACGCACCAATTGAAATGCCACACACGGTGCCCGGGTGTGCGGATATTTGGTATTTCTAGGCTTCTCTACACGGCCATTTGTATTGAAACCATTCGGCTTTGTACATTTTTATACGATAAAATCAAATGCCTGCTCGGTTAGAGAAACGGTAAAATGAAGAAAGAACGAAAAAAAAAAAAGGCAAATGCACGCAAACAAAAGTAACGGGCTTAGTTACGCAGGTACGTGCTTCAAGCAAGGGATGTGAGCTTCTTATTTTGTCGTTCACTTCCTGCGCGCCTTTAAGCATATGGAATACTTAAGGCGAACATGGAGCGAAGATGAGCGCGTAGCAACACCAACGCAGCTGTTGTGTTTGCTTTGGTCTGTGTTAGTTTGTCTTCATGAATATTGTATCATTAGAGAGAGAGAGAGAAAACTATTCACTTCAGTGTGCAAGTAACCATAGAGTGCTGATTTGCATGGAACAAGCCAATCGAAAGCAAAGGAGATGAAAACCTACAGTGTCACTAAAAACCTCCCGTCAAGACGTTGTTTCTGTAAACCTACATTCAAACTATGCATGTGTATTGAGGGGTCACCACTTATGCGTTTGTACACCATCTGTTGTACACGTATTTTAAGCTATTTTAAGCGAAGATCAAACACTCCCCATTTCTCCTCAAGTGCACTTCTGATGCATTCACTGGATGCGCTTTACCTTTCGGTGAAGCGCATCAATCGATTTTCCAGTTCAAGTACGCTCATCAGTCGGTTCTTCCGTGAAAATCGGGGGCTGATTGAGGAATTCAGGATTGGTTTCGACTGTGTTGTATTAGTGGTTGTGGTTTATTAAAAAAAATAAAAAAAAAAGGAAAAGAATGTTGTCGGCAGTGCAAAATAATCTCCAATTCTTAAAGCTGCGGCCGGCGGGAAGGAAAAGGAACAGGGAGAGGGTAGCGAGGAGAAGTACATAGGGGAGCGATAGCAACAAAGGACAGGGGGGAGTTTAGTGTATTATTGACGAAATAACGTGTTGTACTCCGCCTATTTGAACACTTGACAACGAAAGCCCCCCATCACGGGGGTGCCAGCTATTCACTCCTCGTCACGCTCAGAGTGAGCACTTATGGCATCACCACACACGACTGCTCCCGGCGCATATTTGATGCACAAACGTTACAGAAAAAGCCAGACCTCGTAATGAAAAAAAAAAAAAAAAACATCGAATTTTCTGTGCTCACAGGTGTAATCAAGCTAATGAAGAAAGTCTCAAACTGATCTGTTTAACCTGAGCGCTAAACGTAGTTTTGGGAAATCAATACTCATTTCGGTGTCTCCGTACATACATACCTGCATTTAGCTCTCCTCCTTTGTAAGTACGTGCAGTGCGAAGCTGCATACACTGCGTATACGACTCATAGTAATATAAATAATTAGGGAAGGCCGAAATAACTTATGGCCAAAAAAGAACGCAAGAAAAACAGAAATACGACTATTTTGCAGGCTATTCGCGATTACTTCGGAAGGGCTAACCATTTAATATGTTTGCACGTATCACAAGTTCATTAAATGCGGTTCTGGTAGTGTGCGTTTTTTTTTTTTTTTTTTTCAATGCTGGCTTGAAACCATCGTGCCCACCAAACAACATGGAGCACAGCGCTCGATTCTCACCTCGAAGCCTGCGAAGCTCTATGCCGAGCCCCGGGAGGCGACGCGTTGATCACGCAACTTTACATGCGCGCTGCTTTACAGCGGTCGTCAACTACAATCGCGTCAACTATCCCATAAAATGCGGCCCTTCCGGTTCCGACGTGCTCCGGTGGAGACGCATCGTTGCGACTTGTACGAATTTAAACGGAGGTTTTTTTTTTTTTTTTTTTTTCTTTTTTTTTTCCTTTTTTTTTTTTTCTCGCGTACATGAACCCCGTGTACTGCCGCGTCTCCCGTTTCTCGGCGTCGGTTCCTAGCGAGCAGAGCTCGTGGCGCGGACCCGCATTCCCGAAGTGCACGGCGTTCGCTCCGTCTCGCACGAACCGGCCGACCGGTCGTAGTGCCCCCGAGAAGCCACATTGCGTAGGTGCGCGGAAAGACCCGGTCCCACCGGCCGTCGCGCCCGATTAACCGCGCGCTTACCGCAGGTTTGCGAAAGCGCGCTGTCGGACGACCACTGCGGGGCCGGATGCCGAGAGGTGGGCGAACAGCGTCGGACGTGAGCGGAACGCGAATGAAACGAGCATTACTGCAAGTTGGCTTTCTGGCCTTTGGAAGCCCGAGCGAGTCATTTCATTCGACCGGTACGAAACAGCGCAAACGCGGCGGCTGACAGGCGCTGCTGCGTGCCCACACGTCTTCTTTCATGGCCTGTACCGTCGGGGATCGTTCAGGCAACCGACGAGCGGGCGACGAGTTTCTTTCGGGCCGGTACCGGTCGCAGAGATGCATAGACTCTATGGATGATGAGCGGCGATGGGCTCGCGAGAGGCCTCGGGCTACCGATGGCGCGGTGTTGCGTGTATCGCAGCGCTCACGCGCGGTAAAGCTCGGCCGAGCAGAGCGCCGTCCCCGCCCCCGTGGCGGCGCCGTATCAGCTGCATCCGAAATGGAGGCAACGTGAATGCGGCGCGTTTCCGCCAAAGACGCGGATTGTTCTTGCGGCCGCCCAGGCCGTCTCTGTGTGTGTGTTTCCCCACCAGCGGGTGGGCTGGCCACTCTTTGTTTTTCTACTAGGGCCTATTTATAGCCAACGAACCCGGAAGCAGCAGTGGGTGCCCTGTGGATTTTTCTGCTCTCTTCCTTCTTTTCGCCATTTCGATGGTGCCAGCTAGCGCCGGTGCCGTCGGCAGAAATGCTTCCATTAGAGGATACTGCACGCTCAAGTTTGCCGTTTGCGCGCAGCCTTTATGACGATTTCATTTTGTTGTTGTTATTTTTATGCCGAGATGCGATTACGAGGCGACTCGAATGAGCGTGAGATGATTAAAAAGATTACTCATGTCTCAGTGTATGTAAGCAGCCTATAGGCTTAAAAGGGTTGTTTTGTAGGCCAGTTGGTGATCCATACTTCAAGAAATGCTTCGGCGCGGAAGACAAGGGCACGACGTAGAAAACACACCCAACAGCTGTGGCGTGTTTTCTACGTCTATATCCTTAGTAGGTTAATAAGAGCGTAACCTCGTTGCGACAGCAGTAATAAAACAAAAATTCAAATTTTTTAAAAATAAATTACCGTCCATCATTTGTCAAGAGGAAGGGAAAACATGGAATTTCTTGCCGACTCGGACGCGTATCACTTTCTAGGACGCGGCTTATTCAAGGTGCCTCTCTGAATGGCTGGACGTGTAGCCAGTTTTCCGCGCCTGTGTTCTTGGAGCTGGGCTTGGTGTAGCTGGATGCTTTCGTGTCTGGAGAAGCCGCCGCCATCAAATACTTCTCTTCGAGATGAACACCACGCTCAGTGTCCCTGACCAATTTTGGTGATTGTTTGCAACTATACTTTTCGCGATAGGTCGCATGTTCAGCGTACATCGCTACGTTTGCTGCTTGACTCGCCTGTTTACCTCCTGACTTAGCGACGCGTCCGGCTGTCTTATCATCTCCGTGCACGTACAGATAAAGCTGTCGTTGCCGACATAGTTGTAATAGTAAAACGTAGCGAGCCTTTCAATTTACTCGCTAATCTGGCTCCGATGTATACGCCTGCAGCAGTACCGCCGCAAACGATTTGGAAGAACAGTACGAACAGACGATAGATGGCATGACGGCAGCGACAATCTGCGCATCGTACGACTCCTCGTTCAAAGTAGCGCCATCTGTTACACGTCCGCTGACTTGGTCGCTAGCAAGTGGCGCCGTGTGTGCTATGGGCCAATTGCAACACATTGCGCGTGTCGGCATTGTAATGGCATAATGAGCTGCGGCATCGGCCAGCAAGACCGCTCATATTATAAGGCGTTGGTTCGAACACCACATGGAGGGCTGAGAAAGTTTATTTTTGAGCGGGATACGGAATGCAGATGGAAAATTTGGCTTTATGGGTCGTCGGTCTGGTTCCGGCATCAGTTTGCGGTTTATAGTCGGCTTATTTTGCCGAGAATGTGATTATTCATAGTGAAAGCAGTGCGGGAAAACGAGACGGACGAGACCATTAGAGTCACTTTTGTACCATGCGTGGTGGTGTACAGGATACCTTGTACTTGCGGAGCGCTTTACATAGGCCAGACGGGGCGATGCATAAATGTTCGTTTGATGGAACGTTACAATTGCCGGTCCAGTGATTCTTCATACAATCTTGCCCGTCATTTGAAGAAAGTTACATGCACTCCTATTTTCTCTAACACCGTCACCCTCGCCAAACATAGAGATAGGTTAGCACTTGAAATTATAGATGCATTTCATGTTCGCGATAACAGTGGCGGGTGCATCAGTGATCCTTCATTGATAAAGGATCCTCTCTATGATAAAAAGTTCTCTTATTTATCCGGAAAAGACATCTAACTGTCTCACGTGCATGCGCCATGGCGATGACGTGTCTTGTCACCATCATGTATGATTAGTAGTTTTGATTGTCTTCTTTTGCTTTCGGTGTTTTCCTGGATAGGAAAGCATTTAAAGAACGTTGTCTTCGAATAAAAATCAGTTGCGAGTCAGCGCTTGTGTTGTGTCTTTCTTCGCCCGTCTCATTTTCCCGCGCTGTTTTCACTGTGAATCAGTACCAACTCGCCCAAATCGCAGCCTTAATTAATGGCATTATCTCGAAGTGATGCGGCGTTTGCAGACCGCATTCTTAGGATACAAAATAAAAAACAAACAAAAGAAAGACTGCGTTCACATGGCACACTAGGTCTTAGCAAGAAGCAATATAGGCTGCTGCGTATAGGGCCTTGGCAACAGTATATTCCGCCCTGCTTCAGCAGAGATGACTCCACGCTTGGTGCTGATTGACTGGTCATACAAAAAAAGCTTCCGTTCCCTTTTAACAAAACTTGAAGTTGGGCTAGATGGTGCATTGTAATTTGACTGAACATAAAGCGCACGGGAAGACGCACACAAGAGAAGAAGACACAGGACACGCGCGTGTCCTGTGTCTTCTTCTCTTGTGTGCGTCTTCCCGTTCCCTTTTAACCGATGCAAGGATACCTTTCGCACTTCCGCCGTAGGTTGCGCACTATTCAAGTATTGTAGCAGATATAAAAGACAAGCAGAGAACATATGGCGTCATGCAACCGGTATAGTCATCACATTGTCAATAAATGTGTGTGAGTTTATTTTTGCAGTGCTTATTACAAGCAACAGTACCGATATCTATTCCCCCGCCTCCCTATTCTTGACAGCAAGGTATTCCCCCCTTCATTCCCGTGACACTCCTAATCTTGCCCCAGCTGCAAACAACAGCTTTATAGAAATAAGAAACTCCGCAGTCGCGTGTTCTAGATTTAGAATGAGGTCGGCGCGAATGGGGACCCTGACCACGCCTCATCCACACCCTTCGCCCTGTCAGCATAGCATTCTGCGCATGCGCTCTAGCGTCCAGCTATTACCTTGTCCCGATAATCGATATGATTACTCGGTTCTAAAGTCTGCTGCTTTTGGCCGCCATTGGTTAAATAACGCACAGTAACGCACCGTTTTGCTCAGGGGTTCGTGAATTTCGGCGACCTCACTGGTAGCGCAGCCGCCACGGCCAGAGTTCTCCGAGATATCGCGCTTAAGAAGAAAATCCTCTGTTCAGTGCACGTAGCTCGCGAGGTTCTTGACGACAACCAGAACGGAATCCGGAGACGATACACGCAGCACCCATACTTGCATCGTGGGACGGTGGAGTGAAGTACAGCGGTGATACTTCGCTGCCGTACGTGGGATCGTTACCGGTAGCACACCGTAAAGAAGTTTCAAGGCCATAAAAAGTGCATTAAAGATAAGATGGCGAAAATAAAGATACTACGGCCGCAAACATCTGATGCTATCCTTTCCTTATTGCCGCGAAGTTACCTTATAATTCCCTGCTTCAGTAGCCTCATCACGCTTGGCGATTTATCGAGATAGGTCTAGTTCTCTATAGGGACGGCGCCATTTGCGGGACATTCTGCATCGATGACTGTCGACTGCGCATTTCCATTGCCTCTGCCGAAAGTATCAATCTTTGTGAGCAAAAGGCCCAGATATGGTTTCAAAGGCATCGCGCGTCTGGCTTCCCGCTTAATTTCCTGCCTACCGCTGCCACCTCTTGGCAATACGAAGTTTTCTTTGTAGTTACGGTGGCGGTAATGGTACTATTTATGCGAGCGCTGCTCGTAACCGCTATTCTCGTCACACGTTTGGAAAGGCTTGCGCGCAGTCGAGTAACACCAAACCGATCATCGCGGTTGCCATAAAAATAGCGCTATCAGCACGGCAAAACCAAAAGAACACCGACAGCCGGCCGCAATGGATCAGCCTGTATCGTCACCGCTGTACAGCGCTCGCTTTCGCGTATGCTCTAAACCGCTCCACAGCGGTTAAGTTACGTGCGCGTCAACTTAAAACGAAACAACCCGGACTACAGTCGGTGCACGCTCATCCTTGCCTTTGTTCTTGTACCTGGCCGGCACTGTGCGCACCATTACATCTCCGGGGGTCATTACAAGTGTCACAGCGAATTCATCCACGAAGACAGGTCGAACGTGAGAACGGAGGAGAGAGGGAAAAAAAAAAGGAATACAAAAGTGTATACGAGTCGCGAACACAAAGCGTCGGCGGCCGCCGGACCGAACGCGTTTTCAGTCTTTCCCTTTTGTCTTGGCGCGAGAATACACTGCAGGCGCATGCGGTTGACTGGCCGCTTGTGAGGCTTTCCTTCCGGTATGTCGTTCTCAACCGGAAAAGTTTGAATGGAATCGTATTTCTCCCGCGCCTCGGAACACCATTTGAATTCGCTCGTCTGTCTTTCAACTGAACGCGCTCCTTGGAGTGGTTCCGGAGAGATAGGGACGCTGCGCTACAAAAGACCCCCGGCGGGAAAAAAAAAAAAAAAAAAAAAAAAAACGGTGACGCACTCCGAGTGGCCTGCCGAAGCTCTTTGAAAACTCGCAGAGCTGGTAAAAGAAGGAAAACGAGGCTGGGGTGAGCCCGTTATTTTCTGACGAGGTTGGTACTCGCACGTCTTGCGGTCAATAAAAACAACAGCGAATAACATTAGGTTTTACAGTGACCCGCGCGAACTCGCCGATGTAATCAAGCCCGACAAGCGTGACCTCTTAAAGATGGTTTATAGTATTCTTACAGCATATACTTCCCATGCAAGTGTTTCATTATATCCGTCAATGTTCTGAGGCGTCGTGGCATAGTTTCTTTTTCTTTGCGAAAGTTTCTTCTCGGCGTTTTTTTTTTTTTTTTTTTTTTTTTTTTAATGCGCTAGGGTTGATTGTCAGTGATGTAGTACCTTCGAAGCGCGTTCAGGTGTGGTAGCTATCACACGTGTGCTGCGCTTATTATCGGCTTAAACACGCCAGGAAGGCGCGTGCGCCTGTCCTGCTAAGTGCCGCCCTGTTCACGCCTATGAAGGTCGGAAACGATAATTGACGTTTCGTCGCCCGAAGTGCTGGAAAGCGTATGCGAGCAAAGAAAAAAAAACAACAACAACAAATACGTTCAGTGCCGGGAAGTAGTGGCTTGCATAAACCGACGCAGGCCTCTAAGTTAGTTAATGAGCGGATTCCTGAGTACCAGAGCTATTTTAATTACAAGACATAAGCGTAAACAGATCAGTGTTTAGGCAGGCTGTCGGTGTTATGTCGCTCTCTCTCTCTCTCTTCTTGCTTGAGAAAAATAGTTTTACGGTCTATGAGGTCTAAATGTCACAAAGTGACTCAAGCCATGAGAAACGCCTTAGTGGAGGGCTCCAGAAATTTCTACCACCTGTGGTTCTTTAACGTCCACTGACATCGCACAGCACGCGGCAGCCTAGCTTTCCGCATCCATCGAAAAGCAGCAGCTACTGCCGGGATTCGATCCCGCATCCTTCGCAGCAGTCGAACACTCTAACCACTGCACTACCGCGGCGGGGGCTTTAGAAAAATAGTTCTGCCTTCATCATCATCAGCCTGACTATACCCACTGCAGGGTGAAGGCCTCTCCCATATTTCTCCGCTTAACCCGGTTCTGTGCTAGCTGCATCCACTTGACCCCTGCGAACTTCATAATCTCATCCGCCCACCTAACTTTCTGCCGCCCCCTGCTACGCTTTCCTTCCCTTGGAATCCAGTTTGTTACCCTAAGCGACCATCGGGTATCCTCTCTTCGCACTACATGTCCTGCCCATGTCCATTTCTTCTTTTTAATTTCCACTAGAATGTCGGTAACATGAGTTATTTCTCTGACCCACTCTGCACGCTTCTTATCTCTTAATGTTACCCCTACCATTTTTCGTTCCATAGCCCTCTGGGTTGTCCTCAACTTAAGTATAGAACTCTCTTGATTAGCCTCCACGTTTCAGCCCCATAGGTGAGTACAGGCAAGATGCAACTGTTGTATGCTTTCCTCTTGAGCGATACCGGTAAGCTGCTAGTCATAATCTGCGAGTGCTTGCCAAATGCGTTCCATCCCAATCTTATTCTTCTTGTTATTTCCTTTTCATGATCCGGATCTGCGGTTACTACCAGTCCTAAGTAGACATATTCGCCTACTACTTCCAGTACTTCGCTACCTAATGCAAACTGCTGTTCCTTCCCGAGGCTGTTGAACATTACCTTAGTCTTCTGCATATTGATTTTCAAGCCTACCTTTCTACTCTTCTGCCTTGCGCTTGTCCTATAAGCTGCTTATGGTATGCTCGTACTGCTTTGTCCTGTGCGTGCTTTTCGAAAAAAAAAAAAAAATGGCCAGCCTTTTCGCGTTTAGAGGCCCTTCGTACGTGAGGACCCTAGATTAATTTCGGGCCCAGGGTGAGTTCACGGGCACTTGAATCTAAGTACTTGGCCGTTCGCCTGCCTAAAACTGAGGTCACCGAAGCTGGAAATCCAACTCCTGGGATCGTGTCCAGTGGCAGACCGGCACAGCCGTTACATCACCGCAACAGACGACTCAACGCGGCAGTTTAGCAGCGATGCGAGCTGTGGTGCCTATTTCTTTTTATTCTTTCACTCATCCGGAGTTAAAACGAAAGGCGGGATGTAAGGGTCACCGAATACCGAGATAATCCTTCGATTTTGCCGCAGCAAGGGTAGTATCAGCGGTGGCTGTAATAGTTCGCGACTTTAGTCGATGTATGCTACGACAGCAAGTGGTTTTGAAATGCATAACGTGCAAGAGAGAGAGAGAGAGAGAGAAAGAGAGAGAAGGAAATGATTTGCGCCTTGATTAGGTGCCTTGGCGTCCGCTTATTTCAAACCATTGAGTCAAATATCAGCACCAACTGATAATGCTCCAACCAGGCTTACTTATTCTCGTAGTGAAAACAAGGTAGATTCTATAGCGGATGCACCATGTTCAATGCGTACATGTTAACAGGTGCACTCAAATTTACAGAGAGCTGCTATTCGTCCTGTTGTCACATGCAGGCGAAATTTATGCGGTAGGTCACGAAAACCTCTTAGATTATGGCTATAATGAGGTAAAGAGCAAGAGCCGGTAACAACTTTGTTTCATCTCACGTTCACATCAAAAGCGTCCCACATAGGCGTCAGCCAGTTCCGTCCCCAACGGTTTTCCTTAACGTTGATTTATGTCCCCGCTGACATTTGTCACGATAAATTACCCAAGACGACCAGACATGGCTCAGTACGAAAACGAGGTCGAAAATGGAGAATACGAGCAACGCTGACGTCTAAACGGAGACGATCGATCCTTGACTTCGAGCGAGGCGTGATTGCCAGCGCTGCCCCCTTCTTACCCCCATCGAACAGCTCGTTCGGTCACGTCGCTCCCGTGCTCAGCTTCGATCGGACGTATGCGCTTACGTGGACCACCGCAGTGCGCCGCCACGCATGCTGTAATCGGAGATGATGTTCTCGTGGCAAGCAGTTGGTTGCGCGATCCGCCGTGACGGCTCCGGAGACAAGGGCACTGGGCTGCCCCGGCTGCCTCCGCGAAGGGAGCAAGAGGTCAACGGGACAGTGCCGTCGCCAGACAGATCTGGGGCCCCGCGGCTGTCGTGTCTAACGACGCTCGATGGCCCGCGTGCACGTCAAGCGGACCCTTGGTAAAGTTCCCGTGAACGTCACCCGACGCACGCTCACGACTCACGGCGATCGATCCAGCAATCTCCGCCCACGCTTGCAGTTAGACGGACAACATTACGCCGCCTCGTTCTTCCATAAGCTACATTCTACACCTTCTCGAGAAAAAAAAAAAAAATAGCGACATTTCCCTACTGGGCCGCTTCTGAGACGCAGGTAGCATGCGAGGCTTATTGAATGTTTTTGTGCGCAATGTGTGCCGAGTGCTCGGGGCTTTAGCGGCCAGATTGTATAGCGTTTAGCCATGGTCGACAGGAAGGTACGCATCAGAGGCCATGGCTGCTACTTGGAGGCCACGCCTAGCTTAGCCGCGACCTACGAACCGTAAAGGACAGCCGCGTATACCTCGCAGGCCTGCGCTCTGTGCAACGGGACACGCTTCGCGGGACCTGTGCTGTCGCTTGCGAAGCGTGTGTTGCGTAACCTCGGCGGGACACTCGTTAAGAAGACGCGCTCCTGAGATCCCACTAAGCCGTGGCTTGACTCCCCTAGGCTTGTTTTTCCTCGACAGTGTATAAGCCTGTTGTGTACACGCTGTACAGCACACCGACCTCGGTTTACTTCCTTAACGATCATCCGCGCAGTGTCCTTGTAGGTAGGAGTAAACAAATAACAAATATACACGCTCGTCGCCTAGCAAACAAAACAGCATATGCGTACTGGGGCACTCTTGACTCGATTTGATGCTGCGTAAATTGAATGTCATCTGTCATGGGGCATCTACAAATCTATGTTGTATATACCAATACTACAGCGCTCCTCGAACTCGTCGACAAAAAGGTGGCACTGTAGTTTTTGTGCAGTAAATTTTCGCGAATAGAGAACGAGACTGCGGCAGACTTGCCGCGTGAACGAGAGTTTTCGCCACCGGACCTCCGACCGGCGACAACAATACGTGGGCCAAATACGCACGAGTAAACCTATAATTAAGACTAGCAAAAGTTTTTGAAGCACCGAAAAAAACT
Source organism: Amblyomma maculatum (assembly GCF_055883805.1). Classification (NCBI taxonomy): domain Eukaryota; kingdom Metazoa; phylum Arthropoda; class Arachnida; order Ixodida; family Ixodidae; genus Amblyomma; species Amblyomma maculatum. The sequence goes on along the minus strand of NC_139344.1, from coordinate 170,354,568 downwards.
TTTCGAAAGAGTGTAAACGACCGTCTTCAGTGCCGCAGATTGTATTTCTCCGGTACCTCAAGGAGAGACAACGGCGTGCGTAGAGAGTCCAGAGGGGGCCGCAACTTTCTTTTCCTGAAACACTTCCTCATCTACATTAGCCGCCATGGGAGCGAGAAGTGCGGTTGACGGCAAAAGAAAAGAAGAAAAAAAAAAACACTATATGGTACCGCCACCTTCTGCCCCCACGCTAAGAAGAGCCGTATTCACAAAGTTGTGTTAAGAATAAAATCGCAAATAAAGAATCATATCGCGGGGTGGCCATCACGGCACCTGCACAAGGCTTCTTTCATTTCCGCCTTTCCTTTTCCTTTGTCCACTGGACTCCGAAGGAAAAGCTCCGTTTTCTTCTCCCTCTTTTCCACCGACCGGGGCCGTCCAGATGCAATAACACCATGAAGCCGGACGTCCAGCTCTGCCTGCCGCGAACTCGATGTCTCGGTTCAACGCTTGCAAGGAACGCGTGAGCGCGCCTTAATGGGCCGGCGGCGACGGGTTTGCAGCGCCCGTCGTGTCCGCGTGGCGCGCACACCAGGCGCATCTATGCGTCCACCCGTCCGGAGCGCGCTGGGGACGTAGCGAGATATGCTTTGGACGCACAATTTCGACAATGCCGAGTGCAGCCTTTCCCCATGTGGCGCGTATTCGTGAGCTCGCGCTTTCGGTATACATTGAGAAAACTATAACCACGTTTTATCCAGACTTCTACGTCCAAGTTCTACGTCAGAACTTCTACGTCCAAGTTCCTTCTGCAACACAGAGCCTGGCTATGTTAGTTTTGTTGATCACGGTGGCGGAATGTACAAGCAACCATTTCTTTCCCTCTTTTTCTTCGAAGATCACTCTCACTTGACAATCCGAATAACTTGTAAACCCTCGTAGTGAAATATTCCGTCTGTGGCAATACATGCGTTCAGGCCTCAGCCGATGCCTCCTAGCTGTGTGGTCCACTTCTTTCGGTGCACGGCAATAGAGTTAGTTGTTAGTACTGTAGCACGGTCAGCGATCAAAGTGGAATTTGTATCCGATGCGTTCGTTCTCGTACGCGCGGCGTATGTGCGCAGTTCCGTCACGATTACGGTGACCTTGGTCGTTGCTGTCACTCACGATAGCCGTGTCACGGCCAACGAGGCGCTGCGCGTCCCATGCTTTACTGCGCAGACTTGCGGGGCGCCTTGCGGGCCAATGGAGACGATACGAAAGAGCAGCAAAGTGGCGCACGATTTCGTTGGAAACCACTCTGCTCGAGGTAACCATTTCTGCGCCGGCCGAGGGTCGGCGAAGAAGCCTTTTCTAGACACCCGCACAATGGCCGGGAGCCCGCTTTACTTTCGTCGCCGGCGGCGGGAGGCGCGCGCTGGCGCGTCAAGCCGTGACGGCCTCTTCCGCCTCTGGCCAGGTTCAATGACGCTCCTTCCAGGCGTGACTCACCAGCGGCGCTTTCATTCGCCATCTCGCTCCGCTGTGACCCCGAAGGGGGCTCCGGGTCGAAGGGATGCAGGAGGGCCATCCTCCATGCAAGAGGGTAAGGCGACATGCGCGGCCGTACGACAGACGCCGGGACTATTTCGTGCGACTCTGCCTGCGGCAAACAGCTACCTGCAATCAAGCCTTTGCGCTCGCTGGTCAATGGTCTCTCTGCTGCACGTCAGCCCGTAAGAAAGTAGGGGACAAGGCTGCAGTGTTTCACTGTCAAACGGAACTATCACCGCCCAGGTAGCACCGAAGCGTTACAGCAATGTTGCATTTTTGTCTCAGTCGAATGCTATCTTGATGTTGTTAAAGTCCTTTTCTTCTAATGTTCAAGTAAAGTTACATACAAAGGTTAGTATAATGTTTCAGTAGACATACAACATAAATGTAACGTTCTTGGAAATGAAAGAGCAACCGTGAACGAGCATAAAGGCCCACCCCTCGTGATGGTACACAGCTTACACGCTGTGTAAAGCCCACAATACAGCACTCCATAATACAGTACAACTTCAACACTCACATCTAAACAAATAATAATAATAATAATAATAATAATAATAATAATAATAATAATAATAATAATAATAATAATAATAATAATAATAATAATAATAATAATAATAAATTGGTTCACAGGAAACGAAAGGAGCAGTATCTGTCACACTTGTTCTGTGGACACCTGAACCGCACCGTGAGGGAAGGGAGGAGGTGGCAGTCAAAGCTGAGAGAGAGGTGCCGTAGTGGAGGAAGGCTAAGGAGTAATTTCAGCTGCCTAGGGTTCTTTAACAAACATCATAGAGTCAAGGTTCTATATCCATCACCGAGTGGTGTTCGAGCTCACCACGTGGTTGGGATTTAAGGCCCCAGGCTCCTTTCCCAAGCCATGGACCCTATAGGAAGCCGAGCGCCAGGCCGGGCAATGGGTTGTACGCATTTTGAGAAAACCGGCGGGTGTCCGGCCGGAGGTGGGAGTCGAACCCACTACCTCCCGAAGCCGAGGCGGGTGCTCTACCCCGAGGCCACGGCTACGTGGGGTTCTTTAACAAATAGCATAGAGTCAAGCTTTTATCTCCATCGCCGAGTCCCATGAGTAATAGGGGTGAATGGATAACAACGAAAGCTTCCTAGCAAAATAATAATGCTGCGCTTAATAAGGCATCATCTCCAAGATTTAGTAGCAAAGAATAGTTCTTTTAAACACACATGTTTGGTGAGAAAAAAAAAAAGTTCAAAAGCGCTGGGACGCGGTGCTTGAAACATATTTCCCATGTTTTTTCACAGTTATGAACGAAACATTACTTTAGTGTTTAGAAGATCATATTCAAAGTTTTTTTTTTTGTAACATTAAAATAGGATGATGCTTACAATACAACAGAAACGTTATACGAAATTATAATAACATCTACAAGTCAACATTAGTATAATGTTTCTTTCGAACGTTCTACTGATGTTGTTTTATGTCATAAAATGTTGAGCAACATTCAGGCAACTTAGATAACAATTTTATAACACTATTCTAATGTTTGATGCCAGCTGGGCGGTGTCACGTGGATACTTCAAACTGAGAATATAATGGCGCCTACCACAAAACAGCTGGCTAATGACCATAGCATTTGTCAGGCGCGAATTATTGGTTTCCGTCAGGTGCAGCTGTCACCTGTACAATTAAATTTTCTTTAAAATAAATCCCACATACGGCGCATGAAGTTTTAGCGGCTTACTTCTGTCCAGCTTTCCACTGATGTTGGGAGGTACCTTACTTTTGGAGAAGTTTCATATTTACCTTATTGTGTGGTGTCACCGGGTCGCCGCTTGGCCGCTGCAACAGTTGCAGTTACATCTAAGGGCTCTCGTTAAATTTCAGCCCTCATATAAAAACATATCAAAAGGTTTCCGCGTCCATTCGATTGGTTCTGTTCGAAATGCGGGTGTTATCAAAGGCAGGCGGAACACCACTCGCACCTCGAATCACACGTAAATGTGTGCTACGCCTGTCATTCGTCACCATTGCACGCAGCAGGGCCTTTTTACCTTGTCGGTGAGATCATGGGCACCTTGAGTAGTGCAATGGAAGACACAAACGAATCAGGAAGCGGCGGCCTTTAAACTCCGCCTTGCTGGAAGCCATACTCCTCTCTGGAGAAACTAGTCAACGCACGCGAAGCTCATTCGGATGCTTTTAGAGGACATCATTCGGATGTCTACGCGCTTCGATTAGTACCGTGAGGATTGTTACAGAGGTCTGTATGAAAGACAGCTTCTGCTGTGAGGGACACTAAGGGCTCGACGAAAAGAAAGAAAGAAAGAAAGAAAGAAAGAAAGAAAGAAAGAAAGAAAGAAAGAAAGAAAGAAAGAAAGAAAGAAAGAAAGAAAGAAAGAAAGAAAGAAAGAAAGAAAGAAAGAAAGAAAGAAAGAAAACAACCGTACGAACGAACACGCAACCGCATATGCGACGCGTTGGTTTGCCGACGGGGAAGCGGGGCACGGTTTGCACTCGGTGGTGCATGGACCCAGTCAGTCCTTTGGGAAGACCATTAAGTACCTAATGTGTACGCAACTCGGGCGCGCACGCAAGCTATCTACGCACGTTGTTGCTCGCTTTTTTTTTTTTTTTTTTTTTTTTTTATTGGAGTACTACCGTAGTAAGGAGCATTCCTCTCTGAGTTATCGTCTGTACACGTACGGCTCTTCCGTGCTTGCGTCGTTCCCTTGTGGGCCTCTTGCCATCGACAGTATTAGCACCATATTCTTGCCCATAGCTGCCGCCACCACCCTGCCTAGAAGGGCGGTGGCGGTTGATTCGAGAGAAAGACACCTTCCGCTCTGACAAACTTCCTCCCCCATCATTCGTGCAGCCCGGCTAAAAGAAAAAAAAAAAAAGAGTAAGAACTCCTACCACTGAAGGAAGCGAACCGCCAGTATACACGCATCCATTGCAGGAAGGGCAAAGTTCCACTGGTCTAGGAACGGCTTCCTGCTCGGAAGTGAGTATTCGTACGTATCCGCGTGTGGTAGACCGAGTCCGCCGCTTTCTCCTTTTCCTCCTGAATGGCTCAGACAGAGTGGAAACCGCATTTCCACTCTCAAGAGACGGTCCATTTCGTAACCGACTCGCACGTACACGCTGTGCGGTCACAAGACATACTTTTCCGGCGCCCTGCTGTGAAAAACCAATTGGCGAACCGCTCGCCGGCGCGGCATACGCGAGTCCGCGTCGAGGCGTCACATTCGACATCTGGCTAGCCAGCGGAAACAGAAGTGAAACAAAGCGACGCCGGACAGAAGCTGCAGTCCGCGCAGAGAAAAAAGGTTGGCGATGGTCAGAGAAGTAAAAGCCGGTTTGGGACACTTGCCAAAATGCGCAAAAGTTTCTTTCTCACAAGTTATTCGTGTTTAGCGGCCGAAAAAACAAAGATGTGAAATCGAGTTCAAGCCTTGACTTCGATGAATAAGCAAGGCTTGCTTATTCACTGAACATTTCAAATAAACCCTATATGCGAACTGGCGACGTAGTGTAATCCCGATTTTTCAAGCTAAGTTTCGAGGCTATTTTGCGCGAAATGTTTTAGGTTAAAAATCACAAGGGAATTGAAGGTCACGTTACAGTCCCATGTCTATAACGTCTCACTAGATACTACAAAGTGATAGCGCGATTGTTTGAAACGCCGGCAAAACATTGCGTGGTTTGACTTTCTTGATAGCTGGTCACGAGCTAGTGGTGTTTTGCGCTTTTGCACCCTAAGCACGAGGATAGTTTCGATGTAGTTCCTTAGTCTCGTAATTAGGTCATTTTCGCCCCACATTCCGTGCACAGCTCGCACACCTGCAAGCGTCAAACATCGCAAGACCTAACCTAGAAGAGGAGTACCACTTTATAAAACTAACGCGTTTAAGCTCGCCCTATAGTTCCTGTAAAGTGCACGGTGGGCAGTGGACCCCGTGCTTCTAGTCTGTAAGAAGTCGATTTTAGACTCTGAAGAAACACAAATAAAACAATGCGCTTTAGCTTCGCTTTTAGAGAAAACGCGACGGTGCCTTTAACATCGCCTTTTCATTGCGCGAATTTTCGGCATTGAGAGTCTGGCCCAGGGTTTGGCAAGGTGTTAAACGTCTTTAGTTGCTTTGGCTTTAGTAGGAAAAAGAAGGCGCGGTACTAGTCTCACGTTTCGGTGGACACCTACGCACTTGAAATTAAGGGCGTACAATTGCAGGCACATATGTCGTCGGCTCGAACCCCTATCCCAAAGTGACCTTCAACTTGATTAGCGGATGGGAAGCGCAGTGACATGACATCATCTCGAACGCGACAGAAAGAACGGTTGCGCAACGATTCTGACACGAAATCACGCGCGTGTTTTTTCTGACACGTTTTTTTTTTTTCTCAATTTTGGGTCACTGTGATAGCAGCGGCGACTCCTTTTCGTCCCAATGAGCTTTATGTGCTATCGCGTGGTATAGTAATAAAAAGTAACTATACCTGTGCCCGTCTCATATATAGTCATCAGGCAAAGACGGTAACGATCGAATTTCATGCGACCGCTTGGAAACTAGCCGAGGTTAATCATTGAGAGTGTTAAAAACAGTTGAGAGAAAATATGGGCATTGCTTAACGGAACAAATTGAGGAGTTAACGAGGCAAATACAAGCAAGTCCATATGGACGCCGATATGTATCCTCGGGTTCAAAGAGCTGTGCGTCGCCTCTGGAGCGCAATGCCGAACGCCTACAGATAGTTTTCGAGTGCCTTACTTCCCTGAGTGCTTCCTTCTTATTGTCCGTGTTATGGCACAGAGCAGCGCTTTGGCGACACACATGGAGACTAACTTCCTAGAAATGACTTCAACCAGCGCTGTATAGCTAAATTTACACAACTTGACTGATCATGACTCCAGCTTTACTAACTTCGGGAGAAACCTATATCTTAGCTTTAGAGGCGTAGCGGTTTCGCGGCACATACCGGTATCCTGTTCTACAACGTGGGAAATACATGAGCCAAACGACGAAGCTTCCTTCATTACTTTCCTTGTAGAACCGCAAGGCGCTCCTGATGACGGCAGCTACTAGAATAGGTCCATGTAAATGAACCTTCGAGACACACGTGAACTTGTTTACTCAGCGATACAGCGGTCAGAAAGAGCCCTCGGGACAGTGAGACGAGTACAAGCCTAACGCACTTAAGCAGTTTTTTTTTTCTTCTTTTTTCTAAAGATAACAGAGGCAATTAACCATTTTTATCTGTGTAGCCTGCCCGAAAACGATTTGCTTCACCCTGTAATCTATCCTGAATATTACCTTTCAGTGGTATAAATGATGACAACCGAGCTTACGTAAAGACAACCAGCATGCGCTTTTCGCGCTCTAAAAGGACGTGTCACGTGCGGGGTCGAAGTGATGACTTCTGAACAAGCTTCGCAATAACAATTCTTATGACGTTACGGAACTGCTATGGGTCATATTACCGAACGAACACAAAAGAACAGGAAAGCGTGTTTCGACAAACATGTGCTGTAAGAAATGATGTCTTATACGACGTAAAGCATGGCTCTTCGGATTACCTAAATCCCGCTTAGTGCATCTTTTGCGCAATCGATAAATAGGGAGAGATATATTCACGATGGAACATGTATCTAGGTGCCTGCGGGTGGTTAGCTTGCGGATGGTTCGTTTTTGCTTTAAATCTAATTAACGAAAGCTGTACAACCGGAATGTTGCCTGTAATTGGCTGCTTACGACTGCACAGCTTATATTCGTTTTGCAGAAGACATTGCAGTGCCTTTTTATATAATATACAACGCTGCACCAGTGCATGCACGGGTGACGCAGATACGGCAGGAGGTTGACGCACTTGTTTTCACGACACGTTACAAACATCCGCTGAGGAATGGGAGCCCAACATGCAAGCGCAGCGCAAAGAGTCATGAGAACACACGTAAACATTCCTGGACTGAGCGCTACGAGGCATCACCTATCATACACGGCCTGCCGGACAACCGACGCTTTCATTGCTTCGCGAGAAATTGCCGATTTAACCGACCGACAGCCGCTGCTGCTTTCCGAGTTTCCGCTTCTCGAAACTCACTTACTGGGTGCGTGCGTACACCCCGTTAATCCCACAAGGACAACGTGTCCGCCGCGAACGGGCGTGGTCAGCGCGCGCACTGATCCCCCGCTCATGCGTACACAGTACATTTGAGTGAGCTAAGCATTGCGGCGGCCACAGACAGCCTTGGCCACGGTTGGCTCCGCCGCGCCGGGAAGTCCAGATCTTGCTGGGTGGTGGTCTGCTTTTGCGCCTGAAGCGCCGCGGTAAGCGACGGGCTGTGTTGTACGTTCAAATTTCGTGGACCCGAACAGGGTTCGCTCAAACAGGGAATCCTCGAAGACGTGGGCTCAAGTGCGAGCTGCCTGCTGAGAGCACTCCTTGTGTGAACTCAGTCTTAGCACGATGAACAACCATCTGCGCTCTCGGTCGCTTCTGCTCGGTCACAGCGAGTCGCCGCCTCGCCATTGCAAATGGTCAGAACGGAGCGAGCATTGCAGCGCGTCGCCGCCGGCCTGCGATCCCTTCCTCCGTCCGTGCCCAGCGGTCGTGATAGCGCTGCACTGCGCACAGCGGCGGACTGGGAAGCCAAGGCTGGTTGCCTGTATCTCTGGTCGGCCACTGAACCACGCATTCGCCGTGTGAGCAATGCAGGGGTTGTTGACCGACTTCTTAACGACGTGCTGTCGCGTCTGCTCAGGTTAAGGGTGGAGAAAAGGTTCGCTACTTAATACGTTTCTATTTTCGTTCCGAGTCGGCGGCAACGTTTCGCAGGTTCGTTTCAGCCCCAAGGGCAGCGCACAACTGATACGTGGTTAAGCATGCTGGATAGCATGAACGTATCATGCATTCGAAGTCCCCGTCTCTCTACTTTGGCAGAATGGTTTTTCTTTCCCGTGATTATTAAGTGTCTGCACGTACGGTACCGAACAAGGGGAATCATGCAGTCTGGTTATGCAGCACAGACGGCTAAGTAGTGCTTTCATGAAACTGGAAGAAATTTGAAGGGAGAAAGAGACAATGTGTGTGTGGGGGGGAGGGGGGGGGTCAAATTATTTGTGCACATATCATTGATGATTTGAGAACAGTGGTGATGGATATCATCAATAGGAACCATTTATCAATGCTGATTTGATACTGCTGCATTCATCTCAGCTCATTCGCACTCATTCGACTAAAGTGGAAATGTGACGTCTGCTGCTTTCGAGACTAATATTTCTCGCCGCACGTCATCTTCCTAATAAGTACTTGTATTCACGCATGGCGAAAACTCTAGTAATGAATTTGTTGCAATTGTACGGGGGGATTACTAGAAACCACACTTATCGATGGCATGCAGAAATTCGAAATCCGGAATAAATGGAAAGTATGTGCAGGTCAGTGTGACGAGCTGCAGTCGTACCCACGCACGTTGCGAAACCTGCATAATCCACCAGCTTACCGATGACTACTAGAAATCCTAGCTGTAGGTTTATCTTAAAAAAATAATGAATGAAACGCGCGACGAAGGCATGGCCACGGTGCACCACGGGTGTGACAACTGTTTAATTTGCAGCAAGCGCGGCTCAATAGGTTTCTGTCCAACAGAGGGAACACAATATCAGTCCCCATAGCTCGGCTGGCGATACGTTTGGCTTGCAGCATTGTTCCTGGTGTACACGGGTCCAGTTGTGAGATCGTGGTGATTCGGTGCACACCTGAATACGTAAGCGCGTTCGAAGATGAAAAGTAAACAGCTGCGTTTGACTAGGCGGTGTTCTTTCCCTAGTTTCATGGCGTCTATCGATGCGTTCTAGCGCTGCCGACAAACAGGGGGGGCGGGGGGGGGGGGGGCGCATTTCCTGTCTCCCACAACCAGCACTGGCTGCCCCGGGACCACCCGTTCGCCGTCGGTATACCTCGCACCGGCGCGCACCTTCGAACGGCTTCTTTTATGATCACAGCCGAGGCCGTATAATAGTATACGCGTATAACGCGGGAGGAGCGCCGACAGGCTACCAGGCGCCGCCGCCAAAGCATTCTTCCTCGGGCCACGCAGGGTTCTTATATTTCGTTCTAGTTTGCTGAGTCGCTGGCCACGTCGACTGTGTACTTGGTCTTCTTTTTCTTCGAGGGCATATTACTGCGTTTCGAGCCGGCTCTGCTCGGCGGCACGACCTCCCCTTGGCGCTGCGGCCACAGAGGCGAGTGTGCTCTCGCAAGGGACAGAAGAAGGGGCGAGTGAGGAGCCCCAACGATATGGCTCCTCTTCCCTGCAGCCCCTCCACGCGTAGCCCAGGCCGTTCCTCCTTTCATTTCTGCGTTTTCGTCTACCACGTCTACTACCACCCGTCGGCAACGTCTCTCCCTCTCTTCCTGCCGTGCGTGGAACGCGAAGAAAATAGCCGGCTCCATCTTTTCGACTTTGTACACGTTAGGCGTGAGGAGCTCTGCCAACTCGAAGAAGCGCCGGCGGCGTTGCAGGTCATCGCTCCTACACAAGCTGCGCTCGACCAGTTGATGAACCATCATCTCCCGGCTGCCGCTTCTGCAGAGATGGCCGCCAGGCATGCCTCTTCCTCTGCCGCAGGATTTATGCCCGCGCTCAGCATCACGTACCCCCCCACCCCCTCCCCCGTTCGCAAGGGGGGCCGCTGTCCGTACATATGGGCGCATGTTGCACTTGTTATGAGGTGAGGACGAGTAGGCATGCGGAGGGGCGAGGGCGGAGAAAAATTGGAGAAGAGCAGCGAACAGCTAGTCCACAGCTCCCATACGAACACATTTATGCGTGTAATTCACACAAAGATGCCTACGACATGTATGTTCATCAAGCATTTGTCCGAGAATGTTGTTGCTTTCTGGGGTTCTAGCCTTGCAGGAAAGCATTAGAGGCAATCGTCCCGCCCCATCCCGTGCCTCTTATGACAAGTGTCTACATGCTGTTAGCAACCAAAACGCGCGTGTCTCACACTTTCCCTACTCGTCCTGTTCGCTCGATTAACCTCCAAGGGTAAAGCAAAATGCAGTCTGTGGTCTGACCGCAACATAAGTAGAATAGGGTACCTAAAGCGGCAGTATAGCTAGTCATGGCTCCTAGTGCCATAGCCGTTGAAAGAGGGGCCTGTAATGCCACGACGAGAAGGAATGGCAACATGGCTATGCTACACTTGCAACTGTATTTGTACCAAAATTGAAACTTGCAACTGTAACTACTATAATCGTAGGCGACAAGCTTCTACCACAGGCATAACTCATATATGAGCGTAAAATTTACGTCTCAGATTGGCGATCAGTTCTCTGCAACTATGTGATCGCAAGTGGCCAATTAATGCCGTATCGTCTATCGTTCGCTCTTCAGTCATTATGAACTATTTTCTGGTGCAACGAGGCGCTGCTTGCTGGATGTCTGCGGCCACACCTGGTTGGCTCTACAGCGGCCATCGAGAATTCGGGTCGCAGCTACTGGAGGGGATCCGGCAAGAAAAGAAAGTCAAGCAACTAAAGTGGGAAGCAGGATGCTAACGACCACGTGCGGTCTAATTTTCTTTTTTCGACTGGCCTAGTGGCGCTGCTGTGCGGTTGAGATAAATAACCCGTTACGAAGTGGTTCCTCCGCTTGACTGAAGCCAATTATTAGAAACGACGTGAATTTCTGCGCAAGATCGTGACAGGCCGAATCAGATAGCTGGGCTCGAGGAATTCGCGAAAATAATAACGCTGGACGTTGGCGAATACACGAATGAACGTATTGGGCAAGTTGCCCTACATGCCAACGACGCCAAGGTATAGAACGGGAATTTCTTATTTCGCCCCCAGGCGCAAGCGTGAGAACGTGTGTATGGTGCGCCCGTGCGAGTCCTCTGAAGAGAGGGAAGCTCAGAAAAAGAAAAAGAAACGCTTCCTTCGCACCGGTTATGCGATCGCCGAGCGATACAGGATATTCGGTATTTTGTTCTGCGCACATGGAAGAGTGATGCCGCATCTCCGAGACGTCTCCGGGAAGCCAATGACGTCGTTGCTCGCGGAATTTTACCACCGCGCGTGCTTTTAGGCAGACGACGCTTTCTGAGAGGCTTAATTAAAAAAAAAAAAGAGAGAGAACGAAGGGCTGTCAAAGATAGCCGTTCTCTTAAGTGTGGATAGGGTTTTGAACTACAGTTTTTGCAGAATGGCACTCCCGGACTGACAAGCGGGCCAAGCCCATCCCGAAGTGGACTAAAGCGGCCGCCTGTGCTGAGGCAACGATTTCCCCATTGTCTGAGACAGTGTTACGGCGTTTTGCTGACTCCAGTTAGGGTGTCTAGCCCTGCGCCTTGCTACCGAAGGTGGCAACTGCCTGGTCGTGATTGAGCACACCCTTCGATGCTTTTGCATCGGACATGGACATGGAGCGAATCGCTCCCCACCTGATCAGCAAAGCGTGCCATCTTGCGCTGAGTCAAGATGAGGAAAATTTGTTCCCACACTTAACGCAAACGGAAAAGTTACTGACAAGTGGAATTCGCCGTTGCGTATGTGAATAATATTGCTCGCGTTTTCTACGAAATCTTACGCGTTCAGATATTTTTGGGCGAATTTCTTGCCGCAGTGTCATCACGGCACGCTCAATGGGCAATGGTGACAACGAGGAGTCTTTAAAGACCTCTTCTGCCCACTGAGCGCTGCATATCTTCGAAATGGTAACGCACGTGAGCCAGTATAGTGGTGACGTGCGTACTGCTTTCGTCCAACAGGGAATTTCAATTTCAGGACTGTTTTCACTTGATTCAAAACGTCCCAAGCGCGGAGCAGGGAAAGAAAAAAGAAGCGTAAAGAACAGCACGCTCTAAGGAAAAGCTGCTCTGGCCCCGCCACGGTGGTGCAACTGTTAGGGCGTTCGACTGCTGTGCTCATGGATATGCGGGATCAAATCCTGGCTGCGACGGCCGCTTTTCTATGGAGGCGAAAAGCTAGGCGCTCGTGTGCTGTGCGATGTCAGAGTACGTTAAAGAACCCCAGGTGGTCGAAATTTCCGGAGCCCTCCACTACGGCGTCTCTCATAATCTGAGTCGCTTTGGGACATTGAACTCCAAAAACCAAACCAAATTAAACCAGAAACTCTACGACCGGGGACATCATCACCCATTCTACTTTTGGTTCGGCCGTGTGCTTGCGTTTTGTAGCAGTAATTCTAACCAGTAGATGTAAGGCGTTTTGTAGAACAGCAAAGGTGATGAGAAGCGAGCATTCCACTTTGCATTTCGGCGACCGTCACCTTAGGAGAAGAGCGGAAGGAAGCCAGGATAAAACCACGGTAAGCTGCGACTATAGCCAGATAACCAACGAAGGTGAGGTCAAACGCCTATTCCACAATTGTGGTACTGCGATATTCAGTGGGAAAAGAGGGAGTTTATTTTCAAAGCCCAAGGTACATAATTAATCGCAAGCTGTGCCTCGTGTCGGCACGTGTGAACCAACAATGCACGTATCTACCAATTAAAGGACTACAGACATGCCTATTTTTTTAGTTCGTGTTTTATCATTCATAATAATGCCTAAGACATTACTGTACACGGATCACCACATCATATTCGCCTACGACTGCTCAATAATTCATACTCGAATTTCTTTTCACACCTGTTTCGGTTTCAACAGCCGAGCGATGTCTGTGACGTCAAAGTCTTGGTCACGTGAGGAATGAAAAAATAGCGATATAATCATTCCTGTGTCGTTTTTAATTCCCTACAATGATCAAGCGAGCCTACCTCAAGAACAGTGAAGAATCAGCGTTTATATTGCTGCTTTTCATGCCACGCGTCAAGACTTGATTGTGACGTCACAGCCATCTCTCGGCTGCTGAAACAGAAACTGGTGAGAAAATAAAATTCCATTGTACATTATTTAGCGGTCGTAGGCGAAAACTGCGCGCGGATCTATATACAGGAATATCTTCATCATCATCAGCCTGATTATACCCACTGCAGGGCGAAGGCCTCTCCCATATTTCTCCACTTAACCCGGTTCTGTGCTAGCTGCATCCACTTGACCCCTGCGAACTTCTTAATCTCATCCGCCCACCTAACTTTCTGCCTCCCCCTGCTACGCTTTCCTTCCCTTGGAATCCAGTTTGTTACTCTCAGCGACCATCGGTTATCCTCTCTTCGCACTACATGTCCTGCCCATGTCCATTTCTTCTTCTTAATTTCCACTAGAATGTCATTAACTTGAGTTATTTCTCTGACCCACTCTGCACGCTTTCTATCTCTTAACGTTACCCCTACCATTTTTCGTTCCATAGCCCTCTGGGTTGTCCTCAACTTAAGTAGAACTCTCTTGGTTAGCCTCCACGTTTCAGCCCCATAGGTGAGTACAGGCAAGATGCAACTGTTGTACACTTTCCTCTTGAGCGATACCGGTAAGCTGCTAGTCATAATCTGCGAGTGCTTGCCAAATGCGCTCCATCCCAATCTTATTCTTCTTGATATTTCCTTTTCATGGTCTGGATCTGCGGTTACTACCTGTCCTAAGTAGACATATTCGCCTACTATTTCCAGTATTTCGCTACCTAATGTAAACTGCTGTTCCTTCCCGAGGCTGTTGAACATTACCTTAGTCTTCTGCATATTGATTTTCAAGCCTACCATTCTACTTTTTCTGTCTAGGTCATCAATCATTATTTGCAGTTCATCCCCCGAGTTGCTTAGCAAGGCAATGTCATCAGCAAATCGCAGATTACTGAGGTATTCTCCATCTACCCTTATCCCTAACTGCTCCCATTCCAAGTCTCTGAATACTTCCTCTAAACAAGCTGTGAATAGTACTGGGGAGATTGTGTCTCCTTGCCTAACACCTTTCTTTATGGGGATTTTATTGCTTTCTTTATGTAGAACTATGGTTGCTGTGCAGCCACTATATATATCTTCCAGCACTTTCACGTACGGCTCGTCTACCCCCTGATTTCGCAATGCCTGCATCACCGCCGAGGTTTCAACTGAGTCAAATGCTTTTTCGTAATCAATTAATGCTATGTATAAGGGCTGGTTATATTCTGAGCATTTTTCTATCACCTGATTGATGGTATGGATATGATCGATAGTAGAGTACCGTTTCCGAAACCCTGCTTGATCCTTTGCTTGATTGCAGTCTAAGGTTGTCCTGATTCTATTGGCGATTACCTTAGTAAATACCTTATACGTAACAGACAGTAAGCTGATTGGTCTGTAATTTTTAAGGTCCTTAGAGTCCCCTTTCTTGTGAATGAGGATAATGTTTGCATTCTTCCATGCTTCCGGTACAGTCGATGACACCAGGCACTGCGTATACAGGGTAGCCAGTTTTTCTAGCACGATATCCCCCCCGTCCTTCAGCAAATCTTACGCATCATTAAAAAGAAGAAATGTGCCACCAAAATTTCGTGTCTATACTCCTTTAACTGTCATGCGTAACATTGCGTTTAGCTGTTCGCACGCATATCCTCGCTCAACGAAATCGCCAGTATTAGAGCGTAACTATGTAGGTGCACGATGGATAGACTTCGACAGTAAACGGCCCACATTCTTAAAAAAAAAAAAAAAGAATTACTTGAGTGCGCTTAATTCTGCTTAAGAGTGGAAATGGCGAAAACCACACAGGTCTGGTTTCAATAACTGCATCATCATTGTCATCCATAATTTCATCATCGTCGCTATCACTACAATCATCGTGATCAACTAAATGCACCGTCATCGTCATCGCTCTATCATCATTATCATTGTCACTGACTGCATCTTCGCTGTCATCGCTACCGTCATCCTCACGCTAGACAAGAAGAATTACGATCGGTTTCTTGCGAGCCCGGCGTGGCTAGGGATCGGAGGGATAGTGGTTCGACTCCCGGTGGAGTCGTAATTCTTGTTTCTTAACTGTCTGTTCGTGCGAACATTTCCTGCGAACATGTCCGCACTCCATGAGCCTAGAAAGGGTTTCGCCTTAAAATCTCAGCAAATACTCGCATTCCAATGCCTCGCACTGTATTGAGCTGCTAGCCACTGCGCCCCCTGTTTTTAACTTTTTTTTTTTTTTTTTACTACTTTGCTTGTTTGCTTTCCGGCCTGAACGCGTCGCACGTTAATCCCTTTTGAAAAATGAAAACTGCGCTACCGTTTTGCATTGCCATGCAATATCTCATTTGGCGTCATTCGGGCAAGTACTTTTCAAGGGCAGCTGTCAACCGAGCGAATCCGTTGCCGGCTCTGTTCTACAGTCGACAGGAAGACGTCGTGCGCAACCGCGGGTTCCCGTGCCGAGGCGCAGCCGCAACGTGGAACGGAGGCAAAACAGGTCGGAACTTGGACGGAGATATACAATATCCCTCGTCGAGCAGCCGACACCCGACTCTGCGTGGGAACCTGAGCGTGACAGCAGCGGCATTCATCCGCTAAACGGAAAGGAACGGCAAATGAAGAGGAGAAGAAAATAAAAGAATGGGCGACCAAGTGATTCACGAACGCTGTACGGGATAACCTAATAAAGTGACGCCCCCTCTTCCCTCCGTACGTCTGCCGCTTTCTTTCTCTTTTTGGTCATGAACTTGCTTTTCCGCGCCGACGTGCGTTGGATCACGCATCCGGGAAGTGGAGCGGTCTTTGGGGCACTCCCCGCCCGATACGAGGACGACGTTTTGTTTTGTTTCGCCCGCAATTACAGCGCCTCTGCTGCCAAGCAAGACAAATCGCCGAGGCATCGCGGCACGCCGCGCCGTTCCTATTTTTTGTCAATAAATTGGCAGCGCAGCCCTTCATTACCCCTAATTTATAATGCGGCGTTCGACGGGCGCCGGGAGGAATCAACGGAGCTAGGCGCACCTCCGCAGGCAGGTATTTCCGCGCGGATGAATGCTGCCGCGTAACCCGGGAGTGGATGCCTTATAATAACACTGTCACACAACTACATCTGCTGTACTACAAGTGCGCAGCGCGGGCTCTGCTCGTCCACGCGCCTCGACTATGTTGGTCTTTCATCCCACCTCCGGCCTCGTGGCAAAGACGCAACAAAGTACGTGACGCGGTGGACAGCGTTTAGAGGTCTTGAGTTTCAGGCGTCGTTAATACCGAGGTCATGGGGTGAACGAGCGAGGTGAACAACACAATCTGGTGAATGTTTAAAACTCGTCGTGAGTAGCCTATCTTTGTACTGCCCTAGAATTGCAGCCCTAACAAACTATTGGTAGTCGTGCTCTGATTCATAGCCTTGGTGCGCTTTTTTTATTGTCGTCAGTGCCATTAGTTATACGTCATACACACGGTTTGTTATTTGCTATGCGAACCAAGCTTGCCTCTCTCCCTCCGAGGCATGCTTCCGATTTCTTTTTATTTGCCTCTGCTATATCATCCATGTCAGACGACCACAAGGCGGCAAAGCCATCACTGTCGGTTTTGTTTATAGGGGTTTAACTTCCCAAAGCGGCTCAGCCTGTGAGGGACACCATAGTGCAGGACTGTGGATTATTTCGACCCCTTGTTTTTCGCCTCCATCCAGAGGTGGCCGCCGCGGCAGGGATCGAACCCTAGTCCTTAGCCCACCGCTATTATCTCTGATATGAACTCTTTGGGAGATATCATATACTGTGGCGAATAGTGCGCAGAGTATATTGCAAGAGATTAGCATTTCAAGGGTCGTTTGGACCGGCCCGAATGATGTTGCCATTGGAGGAAAACAACATCACGGACATACATATATCGTAAGCCACGGGCATGGGCAGTCAGCCCACTTGACTCGGCGTGAGCCTACTTGCGTATACATCACTGCGGTTGCGGACTTGCGCATTGCACCATTTTGTGTACTCTGCTGGAAACCATTCTTCTATAGGATCTGATTACCGCCATTTTTCTGGGACCTTCGTGAGAGATGCAGGTGATGCCAGTCAGTGCCTGCAGTGCTCCTCCCGAAGCCTCCGCGGATAGGCGCCGTCACTGCTCCATGCGGGCCTGTTCATGCACTGCTATAAGTTTTTTGACAAGACGAAATGCAACGAAAACGTAGTTCAATTAATTTCTGCCAATCTAACGTAAGCTGTAGCATTGGGCTAGATGTGTTTACAGATGGTTGTTATTTATATCGCTCCCTAAAACAAGATAAATGTAAGCAGCGATTAAGTCAGACGTGAATGCAGGCCATTGAACTGAGGATTGCTTGAATAGATTCCCTGCAAGGGCACCCGGTGTGAGCTGACAATACGAATTGATGCAACGGGCCATGAACCCGGCCTTCAGGAAAACGCCACATTCGTGCTAGAGCGCGCAAACGCTCCTGGTTTGATATGACTACATTTGGGCCGTTAGTGATGCAGCGTTCTTAAAAGTAACACTTCGTCTAACTAAATATTTCACTGCATAGCGCTAAACTGATATGGAACCCAATTTACAGACTCCATCGTGCGTTGGGCCGTCTAGTTCGTCAAGCACTGTATATTGGCCGCTTTTCAATGGAGGCGAAAATCAAGGCGCCCGTGTGCTGTGTGATGTCAGTGCACGTTAAAGAACTCCAGGTGGTCGAAATTTCCGGAGTCCTCCACTACGGCGTTTCTGATAGCCTGAGTCGCTTTGGGACGTTAAACCCTACAAACCAAATCAAATCTAAAACTAAGCAACACTTTGCTTTTGGACGAAAGCGGAAATGCGTTTGCATGAACGGGCAGTGAGTCAAGCCGTTCCGGCGAGCGGCGACAACGGCGGTTCATTAACCCAGGCAGACATCATCTCGGCTACGTAGCTCACACCAAATGCGCTTTATAAAACTTCTCGCATAGGACATCACAATGAAAATTAATGTTCTTTACGAAATGAATGCCCAACAACATGGCATGAAAGGCCAGCTGACAAAATCGTGCCGTGCGATGGTGTCCCCAATGTAGTGCGGGTTGATTTCCATTGGAATGGCGTTCAAAATATGCAGTGAAGATAAGGTCTGGACGAGACCTTCAGGGGAAGTGTCTAAAAATGAGCGTTTACGCAGCCTCTTTCTTCTCATTCCAGACCTGGAATTCGACTTCTCGGTGGCCTTACTAAATATCACGAATCTTTGTGGAAAACACACCGACCAGTTTCGCGTATCCAGATCACTGAAAGGTGCGTGTCCAGCTGCCATGAGTCAGGGCTCGTGGGCTTCGTTTATATCTGCGGCGTTTGCCCATTTATCGACAGGTTTTACAGAACCAGCTGTGCTTTTGCGTGGGTATTTACGAATAGCGTGTTATAAATTGTTTACAGCCGCAGGTGTCCACAGGTATATAGTGCGCCAGGAGCACGTGGTTGCTGCTGTGCCTTCGGTCTGGGTCAGATGCGAATGACGTCTTCTGCGGGCGTGTTTCGCTTTGTATTGGTTGCCGCCTGGGGCAAAATTTCATTCGTTCATTGAATACTCTTGCTCCCTTTCTATAAATAGTCAGATGATATTTGTACCAAGTGCAGCTCAGTTCAGCAGCGGTTGTGAGGCCGAACTGCCGCTGGATCGAACTGCAGTTTGACATAGCTCTTAGGCCCTTGCTGGACCTTTAGCATCCCTGCCCTCGTCTGACTGTGCGCTACTTTACACGAAGTGACGTTTTTGCTACAACTATAGGACTATGTAGGAAGGTCATATTTGTCCGGGCGGCTTTTGTAACTAATAATTTTGTCGTTTTGCGAATGTCACTGACTCTGGTAACTTAGTGGTTAAACGAAGCGAATAAGGTCGGCAAATATACGGATTATTTGCCCACTGCGACACGAGCCATGAAATCTCCCTGAATCGGCTTCATTGCGGACATGTTAGGTCGGTTAGGGTGTATCCAGACTCGTGGCTTAGGATGCGTGTGACCTGTTAGAACCCAAGTCATCAGGGGAAATGTCTATTTTATATTATTACGCAAATCTGAAGTATTCAGGAAACACGAGTTCTAGCGCATAGCTGAAAACACGAAGCTGCTGCCTGCCCCTTCCTCACTCTGACGACATATGGCTGCAGAATACGCGGCAGATGTATCAGCCGCTGCCTGGTGGTTAGAAGGTGCCCTGATTACGTGAGCTTTAAGCCTAGAGGTTTTTGCCGCCAGTGAACCCTAAATCAAGCTGGACAGCACTTACAAGTAACCAAATCAGCTACCGCGTATACAAATGGCTGGCGACTGACGTAGTGCTGCTGGCTTTCTAAGCAGGTGTCCTAAAGAAACCCCTTTCTGCTTGTGCTCCCAACAAGCAGGTCAAGAGCGTAGGCCTCAAGAAAAGAGTACAGAACGCGTTCACAATCCAAAGCAGACACTTTGGCTGACCCAAGGACAGCGAGAAGAATAGGCCGTATATAGCAGGTAGTAATTAAAAGCGCGCGCCATGGCCGCAGTGGGGGACATCGGTTGAGCAGACGTCTAGACTGCGTCTCCATTGTGAATGACAAAACGTGATTTCTCCACTTTGCATTCAATGGCGGGCTAAAGGTGACGCCGCCTACAGCCTGCGTTGGAATAGACGTAGTCCGGCATTTGTTGGCTTAGTTAAAAAACGAACAATATAGAATTATATTTGTAGCACTGCGTTCGCGGTGTCCTAGTGAAAGACGACTGGAAAGGCGAAAAGTACCTAAGTAAAAGCGCGCGATTATCGATGCTGACCACTTTGTGGACTAAAGTGCGGACAGTACGAACATATCGCAGACTACTGATGTCAAGCAGCTCTTCGAAACTTGCAGGTTCGGTTACGCAAAAGCAAGATTCGGTCGAATTTCGAGCATGTCATCGCCGGCTCGTTGGATTGTCATGCACCAGAGCAGGCTACCGATCTCCTGTGAGGGAGCGCCGCTGAGACGCAGCGGGTACCGAAATGGCCGCAGGCTTCGGTGCCGCTACGGCCGGCTCGGCCGAACTGAGAGCAGGTCTCGGAGGCTGGCGCCAACAGGAAACGGCGAGGATCAAGGTTGCACCGAGCCGGCGCTATCCGCGCAGCCTCCCCTCTTCCTTCGTCCACGTTACCACGGACCGGGCCCGAATGTGCGCTTCCTTCCTCCTCGGTTTTTTTCGCTCGTGACGGCGGGGCTTTTGCATAAGCAGTTTCGGTGCCTACGTCGCCGACATCGCATCGAACGCAAGAACTAAGCATTCAACGGATTATACCACGCGGAACGCCTGACGAGAATGCGAATAGTGAGGTGCCATGCGACGAGGCACTTATTTCTGCTTGAGACGTCTTTTCTCCGACTAGGGTGCGAGCTGCTCTACGAGGTCAGTCACGAAGCCGTCTCAAAAATCATCAAACCGCATACAGTGCCGTACTACTATCTTTTCTCTTTAAGTGCCGTAGCCGGTGTGCCATTTCCTCGAAGCCCGTGACTAGCGTTTCTGTGTGCGCTTCCCAGTGGGAAACGTAAACAGAAATTCTAGCTGCCACAAGGGTTCCAACGGGACGACTATTTGTGTTGAAAGCAAGACTGCTCAGTAACACAGATGACCATGAACCCGTAGCCGGCCGGTGAAAGCCACCGTTTGCGAGCGGATGTGTCCGCGCTCACTTTTGCAGCATAACCAGCCATGCGACCAATGCCGACGCCGTTTATCAGCGTGCCCGTAAAAAGCGGCTCAGCCGTGTCCAGCGGAAATGGATGCACAGGTAGGGACACTGACACGGTCGCACGCGCGGCCAGACAAAAACAAGCAGAAGGACGTGCACCGTCTCTGGCGTGCACATTCTTTCTACTTGTTCTCGTCCGTCATCAGGCTTCCGCCAAAGAGGCGAGCGAGCAGCTCGCTGCAGGGACAGTGACCGGAGCTCGCGGCATCTCTACGTACCTTGTCGATGTTAGCCACTGCGGCCCTGCTGAGGGCCAGGACCACGAGGACTAAGCCTAATGTCCGTGACCACCGTAGCTGCCCGGCGGTTCGGCTGTCGCCGCACATGACCGCCGCCGCCATCCGGCTTGGCGAGGATCGCTCCGCAGGCGCCCTGGAGCGGGCCACAAGAGAGGACAGGTGTGGGCACCAACAGCAGCAGCAGCCGATCACACGGTGCTCATGGCGGTCCGCACGCTGCCACACAGAGTCGCCGCCGCACAATCCGGCCACGCGCAAGCACGGACAAGAAGGAGGTCCCAGCGGCGTCG
Organism: Amblyomma maculatum; assembly: GCF_055883805.1. NCBI lineage: Eukaryota > Metazoa > Arthropoda > Arachnida > Ixodida > Ixodidae > Amblyomma > Amblyomma maculatum. The sequence continues at coordinate 170,332,952 of NC_139344.1, read as the reverse complement.
TCGTGTAATCCGCAAGGCTGCAGCAGAGCGCCGGCACGACTACTCCACGGGGAACGACTCGCTTCGACTGCGAAGCCGGGTCGGCCTGGGGGGGGACGCGCCGGAGAGGGGGCGGTCGCTGTCGGCGGCTTCGCCGGCGAGGAGGGCTTTTCTTCGCCGCCAGGTAGGGAACCAGGTTTCTTCTCACCTCGAGGGAGGGGGAGCGAGACGCCATCTTGGAGGGCCCCCTCCACTTCGGCCGTCTCTCTCGCGGGGCCTGCTCTGTAATTGGCGGTCCGTGAACTGGTTCGGCGGCTTTTGCTTTTTGTCTGCGCTCGGAGGTCCTGGCGTTCGGTTCCGGACGCGCCGCGTTTGGCCACCTGAAGAAGGAACCCCCCTCGCTCGCCGGCGAAGGGGATCGGCCCAGGGGGATCACGGGGGATTCTTGGGATGCTTCCGAGCGCGGTCACGGCATTTCTTTTTTCTTTTTACTGCAGGGATCAGCCCGCCGGCCACGCAACGGGAGGCACCGACGAGTGCGGTCGCTCGTGTATGCGATCCCGTTTCTTGGGCAGACTGCGCGCGTCTGTATCAGGCTTCCTGTGCGCCGCGGCGCTGACGTCCGGGGCACAGTGACGGTGGCGCACACTCGGGCCCTTCGGAAACAACTTGTGTACGGCGTGCATCCGAAGCGTTGCTGCGTCACCGTGGCCTCTGAGGAAAGGAAGATCATGTGTTGTTCTCTCCACTGTATCTGCCTAGCGCGCCTTTTTGAGCACCACACGCATCCGAGGCGATTTGTTTTTCGTTCTGGGTGACCATGCTTTTGAAAATGACAATAGGGTTTGGCCTGATGGAATAATTGCCAAAGGGTTCAAATGCAGAACGTCGATATCAACAGAGAGTCTGTTTTGGCAACTTTCAGCGCGATTGCAGTTAGTACCTCCATGTAGAAAAAAAAGTATTGTCCGCCGGCGTCGGTGGCATCGACCGTTTGAAGCCTTGCGGCCCCGAAAAGTCACAAGCATGCCTCTTACAGGTGGTTGACAGGCGCAGGAACTCTTGCACCCCTTAATTAAAACTGCACCGCCTATAAATATTACGAACATTCCTCTTGTAGACGGCATAGGAGTGTCCACTTCTTTGACCACAAGACATCTCACGTAGTTTAGGTCATATAAAGGAAAACTACTGCTACATAACGAATGGTTCAGCAACTAGCGTTAATTTATCTGTCATTTATTTACGTACCCATAACATAATCATGCAGCCTGCTGTAGAGAAGCAACGCTCTCGCTTATAGGCTGCATGATTCTTTCGGCGAATAAAGTTCGTTGAAACACTTCTACCTGTAATGGCGAAAGAGTGCAGCTCGCGTTCGGGTAACCAGAAATGAAAGCGTCAGCGTATAGGTATGCGGCTCGTAAGTTTGCAGTTTTGTTAGCTCAAAGATGTACGTAAAACTAATCGTGACTGCACAGAAAGAAATTAAAAAAGTCTGTTTCGGATATTTTGAGTGGCCTTCAAAGTAACGCGACAGTTATGCTAATTAATTGAGCAATGCAATTCGAGAAAGCGTGAAACACTGCAAAGTAGCGGTGAAGCTGGGAATGCTGAGTCGAAGGCTGTAACATGTGACGCGGCATTTTCCAGTAGTGAAGAACTCAAGGGGCTGGACTTTAAGCCGCCCAAGTGAGGCTGTATGGTAGCAACCGTGGAAGTCGTAAGTTTGGGAGGCGAAAAGAGTGGAATTTCGCTGGTCTTCAAAAGATACGGAACGATGGCGATAAAGTCTGAGACAGGCATCATGGCCAAGTTGCAATTATCTTCGGTTCTATACTTTTTTTTTTTTACAATGGCTGCAAATGTACCTCACTGCCAGCTTTCAGCTGCGAATGCAAAAGTTCATGTGTTAGTATTTTCGTGTACTATGCAAATTGTTTTACGGTTGGGCAGAAAAACAAAGCGAAATAATAAGTGTTGGAGCTGATTTTATAGCGCTACACTTCCCACACATCAACGTCATTCGACGAGTTACATGTACTAAAGACAGAGGCCTCTCTCAGTGATCTCCTATAGTGCTACTACTAAATGTCAGCTGCCCTTCCCCCGTGTCCTACTGTTATGACGACACGCCCGACTTACTCAAACAGCCTCTCTTTTTCTACGGTTTACGGTTCTTCGTCAAACCACATTTTCGTGACGTTCACAAGTTGAGACAAGTTTGAGAAGTCTAACACTGTGCTCTAGAGAATGCAATGGCAACGCAGCCAAATTGTAACGAATGTATGTGCAGTTTTCCCGCAGACGCGTACGCGGGCCAGAGACGGTTTGTTAGTTGCGACACCTCGGGCCCGAAGAGAAGTGGGTTTTTCTCTCTAATGTCTTGTGTCACCAGGGGTTGCCAATGCTGGGAAATCCGTCCCCTCTGTCTCCACACACTATGTGCCCTTTATCTGTCCTTCTACATTTTCGACACTGATGCCGTCTCCCCACTGCCCAGTAGTGTAGGCGTCAACAGCTGCGCTAGGCGTCAACAGCGCGAGCGACGGATGTTCCCCTGCGTTGCATGTACCCCCCACCCCCCTCCCCAACGTGCTCACACACGATCGCGCAAGCCGATATTTGATAAAAAGGCACCATCCAGGTGACCTCAGAGAGCATGAGCGGTGGACGTCCACTGCATATATAGATACTTCTGTGCCATGCACGGGAGCAAAGTGGCTTGTTGGGCGAGTTGGTTGGACACAGTGTTAAAACAGCGCTAGAAACACGGACAGATAGAAAGACAAGCACACATTGTCAGTTCAGGAGTTGTCAGTTAAGCGCAATGTGTGTTTGTCTTTCTATCTGTCTGTGTTTCTAGCGCTGTTTTAACACTGTGTCCAACCAACTCGCCCAACAAGCCACTTTGCTCCCGTGCATGGCACAGAAGTATCTATATATGCAGTGGACGTCCACCGCTCATGCTCTCTGAGGTCACCTGGATGGTGCCTTTTTATCAAATATCGGCTTGCGCGATCGTGTGTGAGCACGTTGCGTGAGCAAAAAAAAAAAAAAAAAAAATGTCTTTCAGGTATAGAATGAACATGCAGGATGCAGTTTTCACTTTTTTTTTTTTGCATTTAATGCTCAAAGCTTCGATGTCTCGTGTTCATATCAGCTGTTTCTTCCTTCGAATTATTGGAATGGCACCATAGTCAGCGAGAGACCACTGTGGCTGCCCCATGAGGCAAGCTCTGAATGTACGTGTGATGCCTCACGTGCTCGTTAATTAACAGGCCTGACGATACAGGTGTCATGTTCGCACTCTGCCACAATGTAGCGGAATTTTATGCATGAAGCACGAGCAGTGCAGTCAGAGCACAGACTGTATACTGCCTTATCGCTTCTTTCGTTTTTATACCTCGGTCTCATAGGTTCTGAAGCCTGCAGGGAGCCGAAAAACACTTTTACACCGGATTGTTGTGCAACTTTCTTCCCATTATGGACGTCTTATGCAAGCAGCAGAGTCGTAGCAGGTGAAATTAGGCAGTTTGCGATGTTAGGGTGGGCCTGCAGCACCATGCAGGACATGAAGAATTTCAGGTCGTGAGAGATTTTTGAGTTGCTGATTATGAAGATGACGATGTAAGCAGAGGGACATATATGCAATGTTGTTCTAGCGTGGCCTTTTCATTCTCTGCAGGTCCTCCATACCCCCCCCCCCCCCCCCCCCTTCTCTTTCTCTCATTTTTTTTTTTTTTTTTTTTTTGCGATGACTGCAGCTGCAACATTCGTGGAGCCTGCGCCAATCAGCCCCTGTTCTGCTACTAAAAACATTCATGCACTCCCAAAGGGAAACCGTTTTCAAAGACGGTTTAAAAGCGCAGGTTGACTTCACCTCTCTTGATTACTAATTAGTTAATTAGATTAGAGACTGTGGTAGGTACAGGGCATGGGCTGCCTTCTTATATCGCGGTATCGCGTCGGTATGTTGCTGATCGTTGCACACAAACACGTAGAACTTGTATTATGTGTACGGACATGCACTGTCATAAGTTCTGCACAGGGACAACAACCAGCGTATACTGTATTTTCCGTGTACGCAGTAGAAAACAAGTTATTTTTTTTTTAATTTGCCGCTCAGCGCTTCCATCGTCGCTGCAAGAGCAGTAGTGGGTGTGCTGCCGCACAAGTACACGACCACTGCGTGCTGATGTTTTGACGGGAGTATGTCGTGCCAGAAGCGTCGAAGCGAGAAGTATCATGTCACGTCGCGCTGTTTGTTTGTTGTACGTATTGGCGTTCCGTTGCAAGCTGCAAGGTGAATACGCCGGAAATGAGCTCGTTTAGTGTTCCGGCAGTTCTGCTTCGTGCGAGCCATTTCTTTCTGCCGCAGGGTAGAGCAGTGTGTTTCCGAAAATGCCATGACTTTTTTTTTTTTTTTTATCGCAGTCTGCATATTTGTGAAGCGAGGAAATCTGAAGTGTTATGCAAGTTCAGAGGGTTCGCATTGATATTAAACCTTGCAAGTAGGGGCATGGAGACACAACATCAACTATATCCATAAACAGAAAACAGTTCCTACTTCAACAGCAGCATGCGTTTCCTTAAGTGAACAGCTTTTGTTCTGGTTCTTTGCATTTTTGCTTTCGATGGTGTATGTTAATATTCTGTGCTGTCGAAAACTGCATGCATCCCATGCCTTCTTTTGCGTACGTGGAAATGAGAGCATCTGGGCTGCGACGCGAGAAACTGGCAGCGGCACACTGCACGCTGATACATCTCCGCCGCGCCAAATAGCGTAACAACGTCCTCGCAACTGATGGTGCTCATTTTTGCTCACATATTTTTAGGTTAGGATCATTAGCTGTCAATGCGTTTTTAAGCACAAATTTGGCCTAAAGCTAGAGAAATGGAAATCGCACGTTATATAGTGGCGCCGCTGACTTGCCTGAAGCACATCAAACGAACGCATATAAACGACTGTGTAGAAGTATGGCAGTACGTGTCCCGATATACGGGAGGACGCCTTTGCCAAGCACATGTCTGGCGTAGCAGCAATAGTGGCTCCACTTCTACTTCGCGGAAAGCAACAGACGCTCGTTTTGAATAGACTCACAATCGAAACGGCATTAACTTGGATTTCTTGCAACTTCGAGAAGCCTGGTACTTGGCAAGCGTCGCGACGCATTGCATTTTATTTTCTTGTTTCCCTGAGGACTGCGCTAAGTCTGACGCGCTTTTTCTCACGGGCTATGTATGGCTCGTGCACACACCCCCTCCCCTTCCCCCACATTTTCTAACGTCCAGATTTCACTTTCAATGTACTGAGCGAACAGAAAAAGAAAGGGAGAAAGAATTGAACAAAAACCGCGAGCGACTTACGTTAAAACCGGTGCGTGGTATGCATATATATAGTGATGAAAATTGTTCGCGCATAGCTGCGTTTGCTTTGGCCAAATCCCACCTTCTAAAGAGTTTGTTACTGACGTACTTGTGGGGTGCCCAGTGCGTCGCGCACAGTGAAATATAATCTGGAGTGGGCCACTGTTTAATTAAATGGCAATTGCTGGGGGGGGATACGCCAGCACAAAGTCATCACGAATTGTGATCGATGTACCATGGGAAAACCTGGACTAGCACGCGCGCGCACGCGCGCGCACACACACACACACACACACACACACACACACACACACACACACACACACACACACACACACACACACACACACACACACACACACACACACACACACACACACACACACACACACACACACACACACACACACACACACACACACACACACACACACACACACACACACACACACACACACACACACACACACACACACACACACACACACACACACACACACACACTCACACAAACGCCCCCCCCCCCACACACACACACACACAGCGCGCGTCGCGTGCTTCATGTGCTGTCTGCGTGCGGCCGCGTTTCCTGCAAATGACACCCGTGCGACGGCGAAAACCACTGTCTTCGAGTAGCGAAGGCGCAGACATCTCTCTCTCTCTCCTTCCTTCTTTTTGTCGTCTCCCCTCTGCCGTAACCCTATTATTGACAGCGCCGCCGTTCGTAGCGGGCATGTGTGCAGGCCCTGGTCTGTGCGCATACAATGGAATCGCGAAAGTAGACCGCGCGCAATTGAATTTGCCCTGTGCATGCTTGGCGCTAATTTGCGGAGACCGAGGGGATGTTTACAAACCGGTTTATGCCTCCTTCTTCTCGTTTCTCCCCCTTTTGTGCAGACCTATTGCTCTCGGTTTTGTCGGGCTGTCTCAGTCGCGACACGCCGCACTAAGGCACGTGCCGCCGCGCTGTCACACTGAACTTTAATCCCTCGACTATTTCTGACTCTCCCCAGTTCGTTGCTGGGCGGAGAGCTCCTCTTTGTGTGGTAATTGTGTTTGTCCACCTGGGCAAAATAGAGCATCCTCGGCACTATACCCTAGTAATAGCCTTCTTTCCTAAAGGCTTGCATACGTTTGAGCAAAAAGAGGGAGCGCCGGAAAGAGTGTACGCATTTTCTCTAAGTCATGCCCGCTTCCTTTGTCCTGCTCCCGCTCAATGCGCGGTCATGGCTTATGTTATATAGCGTTAGCGGTATAATCATTCTGTGTAGGCGGAACTAAGAAACAATAAAAATAACCTGTACTGTGAATTTTCTATCACATGGTAACATTACGAAAGGTTGCATCAGGCCGTGGGGAGTTCTCAGGCGTGGCTCAGGTTTTGGATGTTGATTGGAGCGGAAGACAGGTCTACATCTGGTTGCTTGCCGTTCCATTTCCCAACTTCCGCGGTTAATGATGGAAGGTTTGAATGGAACTGCAGTTGAGGTGAAAGACAAGAGTGGCTACAGCTTTCATGCTTTTGCAGCTGGAGTAACGCTGTACATCTCTTCGGTGTCCTCGATTCATACTCTTTATGACCCTTTATTAGGATTTGGAATACTAGCGCACTCTAAATTAAACTGCCAATAGCATGGTTTTATAAATAAAGCAGGTTTATTACTTGCTTTAGCAAAGAGCGTAACAGTCCTTCACGGCGTATTTTATTGCATTATTTACGCCGAGACCCAGGCCATTTTAGGACAAAACTTGAGTGCTAATTGGAACAGGACTTCAGCCTAATATTTGGTCTGTGTTACCTGTAAGCGTGCCGCGCGCAAAGCCAGAATCGGTGGGCAACAGTAAATGGAGAATATGGCTGCCCTATTTAGTGCGTTGCTTCGAGAGTGGCAATTTTAAGGCGAAATCTTTGGCGCGAGCTGGAAGCGTGGACAGAAAGTGCGAGCAATAAAAATATGCACGTGACATTGTGTAAAAGGTGTTGTGGCGCAGTCGTTCTTTGTGCAGCGTCCAGGGTGGTGTCGTACCATTTCGATTGCCATTTTCGCTTCCCATTTAGCATCCACCTGCCAATCAAATTCGAGGTCATAGCTTGCGATTGGGATTCGAACCGACGACATATGCATCCTCCAATTGTATGCCGTTAATTTTAATATATAGGTGTCCATCCAGAAGTGAGAGAGAGTTCCTTTCCCCAAGAACCAAATCAAATAAAGGAGATTGATTAACACTTCGCCAAGCTTTGTCTGTCTCGCTAAACCACCAAGCAAAACAATTTACGTCGTAATCCCACGTCTTAATCAGTTTAAGAGGAATTAAACCCCGCCTAATATTTTCGCTGAGCCGCTTAGCCATGTTAATCCTTATACTATAGGCAAGAATAACCGTCGTCTTCATGGCAGCCGGCTGCGATTGAGAATACTTGCACGGTGCCTACTGTACGCAAAAATGTGCCCCATGCAAAAAAAAAAAAAAAAAAAAAAGGAAGGGAATATCGGATTCACTTTCCAATTTTTAATTTCTCAGCTGGAGTCTGCGTGTGCGTCTTTCAACTTTATCAACTTTTTGCTTTTTTCTCAAGTCCTCCAAATACAGTTGACGCCGGCATTAAGCCTGGCTGGCTTCATGACCTCGTGTTCGTTCGCATAAGTTTACGTGGCAGCTTATGCCACAGCGGCCTTTTCATTGTTATTTCGTCTGGTGGGTCTTCTCTCGCAGGCTGTGCAGCAGACCGGCGCTAGGTGGCATACACATATTCTAAATTTTTGTGTATGCCACTAGAGCGCCGGTCTGGACGATGAGGCGGAGAACACCATAAAACATTACAGGATTGCACTTAGCTTCGATTAAGAGTTTAATGGCGAAAGCCTTTCCTCCTTCTTCTCTTCTTTTGCGTGCTTGTTACAACTTCATTTCTTTCTTTCTTTGGTTTTGTTGTCGGCGACATCGGCATCTCAGGACTCTACTCCTCGGCATGCGAGACTGAACTGACTTACACGTGGCTGTACGGGGCTTTTCATAGGGACTGGGCCTGACTAAAGAGTTAAAGAGTTTATTGCAGGGAAGTCGAAGTCTTCTCGATTGTTGCCAACACGCGACAATGTGTGTGTGTGTGTGTGTGTGTGTGTGTGTGTGTGTGTGTGTGTGTGTGTGTGTGTGTGTGTGTGTGTGTGTGTGTGTGTGTGTGTGTGTGTGTGTGTGTGTGTGTGTGTGTGTGTGTGTGTGTGTGTGTGTGTGTGTGTGTGTGTGTGTGTGTGTGTGTGTGTGTGTGTGTGTGTGTGTGTGTGTGTGTGTGTGTGTGTGTGTGTGTGTGTGTGTGTGTGTGTGTGTGTGTGTGTGTGTGTGTGTGTGTGTGTGTGTGTGTGTGTGTGTGTGTGTGTGTGTGTGTGTGTGTGTGTGTGTGTGTGTGTGTGTGTGTGTGTGTGTGTGTGTGTGTGTGTGTGTGTGTGTGTGTGTGTGTGTGTGTGTGTGTGTGTGTGTGTGTGTGTGTGTGTGTGTGTGTGTGTGTGTGTGTGTGTGTGTGTGTGTGTGTGTGTGTGTGTGTGTGTGTGTGTGTGTGTGTGTGTGTGTGTGTGTGTGTGTGTGTGTGTGTGTGTGTGTGTGTGTGTGTGTGTGTGTGTGTGTGTGTGTGTGTGTGTGTGTGTGTGTGTGTGTGTGTGTGTGTGTGTGTGTGTGTGTGTGTGTGTGTGTGTGTGTGTGTGTGTGTGTGTGTGTGTGTGTGTGTGTGTGTGTGTGTGTGTGTGTGTGTGTGTGTGTGTGTGTGTGTGTGTGTGTGTGTGTGTGTGTGTGTGTGTGTGTGTGTGTGTGTGTGTGTGTGTGTGTGTGTGTGTGTGTGTGTGTGTGTGTGTGTGTGTGTGTGTGTGTGTGTGTGTGTGTGTGTGTGTGTGTGTGTGTGTGTGTGTGTGTGTGTGTGTGTGTGTGTGTGTGTGTGTGTGTGTGTGTGTGTGTGTGTGTGTGTGTGTGTGTGTGTGTGTGTGTGTGTGTGTGTGTGTGTGTGTGTGTGTGTGTGTGTGTGTGTGTGTGTGTGTGTGTGTGTGTGTGTGTGTGTGTGTGTGTGTGTGTGTGTGTGTGTGTGTGTGTGTGTGTGTGTGTGTGTGTGTGTGTGTGTGTGTGTGTGTGTGTGTGTGTGTGTGTGTGTGTGTGTGTGTGTGTGTGTGTGTGTGTGTGTGTGTGTGTGTGTGTGTGTGTGTGTGTGTGTGTGTGTGTGTGTGTGTGTGTGTGTGTGTGTGTGTGTGTGTGTGTGTGTGTGTGTGTGTGTGTGTGTGTGTGTGTGTGTGTGTGTGTGTGTGTGTGTGTGTGTGTGTGTGTGTGTGTGTGTGTGTGTGTGTGTGTGTGTGTGTGTGTGTGTGTGTGTGTGTGTGTGTGTGTGTGTGTGTGTGTGTGTGTGTGTGTGTGTGTGTGTGTGTGTGTGTGTGTGTGTGTGTGTGTGTGTGTGTGTGTGTGTGTGTGTGTGTGTGTGTGTGTGTGTGTGTGTGTGTGTGTGTGTGTGTGTGTGTGTGTGTGTGTGTGTGTGTGAAGGAAAGTAGCCAACAGTCGGCGAGGCCAAGGAAAGCATTTTGGATTGTTCTTTGTCTTGTTTTTTATTTTACTCGGTAATCACATAAAAGTAATGTAGACTGTTTAGGGGAAAGATAATTAAACACAAAGTAGTAGAAAAAACAACGTGCCGATGGTGGGAACCGAACCCACGACCTCCGAATATCGCGTCCGGTGCTCTTCCAACTGAGCTACATCGGCCGCTGTCCCCCCTGCTTTTTTCGTATCTCAGAAAGATACCTCGGTATCTCAGAAAGATACCGAGGGCGAGGAGCATCCGTGATCTGCTTTGAATACGAGCATGCTTTGCGCGTTCACCTGCAGAAAACACGAGGTCGATTTTATTGCATTGTATACTGTGTCGTCATAAATACGGGCCAGGGCCTGCACGCTTGTGAAGGACATGCATATCATAACGTACCATTTCGTTGTTCCGTTATATGCTGCTACGCGCATGCGTCCTTTTTCTTCTTTTCATTTTCTGAAGCCTAGAGCACGCAGGTTGGTAAGGAAGATTGACAGGCGGTACGATCATGGTACATAAAGCAGAGACACATTTTCGAAGGCATTCGAACCGCATTAGCTGTCTTCCCAGACGGTGTCTCGAAGTGTGTGGGCCCAAATTTAAACAGGGGGGACGAGGAAGAGAGCAACCGAGTTTTTTACAGTTCCCGTGTAGCTGGTGGGCGCCTCAGTTCTGTACTTGCACCGAATAAGCAATTCCGTCTACCGAGCGCAAGCCTTGTTCCAACACACTGCGGCAGGTTGACCACGCGGGCGAACAACGGTTTCGCACCTAAGCTAACCTCACGAAGGGGTTGCCTCTGTGTCTGCTCATTTTTGTTTTATCGATGAGGATTATTCAACAACAAGAAAAAAAAAATAAAATAAAGGAAGGCAACGGCCGCAGCCTCGATAAGTGAAAAGAAAAACTCCCGTCGCAAGACATCCTCCTCCCGCTTTTTGGCCTCGAGAAAGGTCACAATGAAACACTGCCGGGAGAAGGCAACGTATTTCAAGCTTAAATACGAGCTTATTGTTTCTCGCATTACTGCAAAGCGTCTGTGCGAATGCGGATAAACGCAACAACCAGGAAATAACTGCGCATATTGTCAGCTACCGTGGTCGGAACTACATTATCAGGTCAGTGTACATGCTGAGTGGGTTGTGTAACGACGCGATTTCTCTCTCTCCCTCTCTTTTTTACTCATAAGCATCCTTTAAACAGACTATCGCGGTTACTTTAACTGCAGAACCAGCTGCAAAAATGAAACGTAAGACGTTTTCGTGGCCTTTACCTTAATTCGCGCGAAGGGCTGCTTGCAGAGTACGTCTTCATATTTTTCTTCGTTTCACTCGCAATGTAACAGGCCGTTTTCAGCTTTGCGCACACTCTTTGCGATGAACCTGTGCCTGCTTGCGGCTATGGGCCCTGCGACGGCTGTACTCGGTTCTAGCGAAAAAAAGAAGTTACACGTTGGTTGACCCGTAGGTATAAGGGTCATATTATGCGTTGCCTCGGGGACAGTGCCAAGAAAGGCCAGTGCGGGTGAAGCCACGACATCTGCCGCCGCTGCGTCCTCCGTGGAGGTCCGCTCTGCTGCAGCGCGCGCATGTGTCGCGTGCGAGTGTCGTGACCTGCTGGTCTCAAATCGGCCAAAAAATATGCGCCGGCGGGCAGCGTGCATGCGCTCCCCGCGAGAGATAGAGCGGCTGCCCTGTCTCCGCCGCTGCCTCGCCCGCGGCGCGCTCCTCTCATTTTCTCTCGGGAACTGGGTGCACGCGCGGCGGACTGCGAGACGCGGGCACTGCATGCGACGACCGGGAACAATGCCGTCGCCGCCGTGGGGTTTTCGTATTCCCTGCATCTTTTTCTTTTCTTACTTATTTTACTAGCATGTCCACACAGCTTACGCGGGACGTGGAATGAAACGCCGCCGCCTTGAGCGTTATTGGTTAAAGTAATGAAGCAGCGGCACAGCTTTTGAAGTGCATGCAGCGAGAGTAATTGTGCAAGCTTCACTTTGCTAACTTAACGACCGCCAGAACCGAGCCGAGCGAAGGTGGCTGGCGCAGTACGACCGTGGAAAATCTCCTCGCAACACGCTTTCTGCTTTCAGTCCAATTTCGCGTCTCCATGATCATTGCTTTACACGAGCAACAGACGAGCAAGCCCGGCGTTAGTTCGTGAGTTCTCGGTGAACAGCACACACGTCCACTGGACTTCGTATGTAGTCCGCATCAGATATTCGACGATAAGCCTTAATATTGTTTTTTTTTTCTTTTTTTTTTTTTTTTTGAGCAGCGTGCGGTTGCTAGGGCGATGATTAAATCGATCCGAGCTTCATGTTTCCGCCCCTTGCTAAACTGGCTAGTTAAAACTTGATAATCATTCTCCAAGAGACTGATCGCTCTAAAGTAGCCCGAATGTTCGTATTCGTGTCAGCTGTCAATTTATTTCGGCAGAGGCATCTAAGAGGAGTTCTCGGCGTATGTAGCAGCTAATCGGCTATATTTGCTCTCCTTGAAGTTAAAAAGCTAATGAAGCTAACCAGCAATCAGCATAGGCGTTACTTGGCTTTACTGTTCTGTCTCTCTCTCTCTCTAGATATAGCGCCAAGCTTGGCTAACGAAATTGCGGCCAGGCTGCGGCGTTATTTCTTATGCAAGGAAAAAGTGCGTCTCTCCTCGTTTGCATCTCGTATTCGTTAATGTAGGCAGGGGTCGCATATATTACGTCTTTTCTCGAACCAGGGTGAAACCTAAAAATAAAGCTAATCGAAAAGAGGTTTGGTCTGCCACTTCAAGATCACTTGGAATGCGGCCAACCACTCGCCCTCCAGACGTTTGCTTTTTGTGATCAGGCATTCTCGGGTCGGAAAATGGTTGTGTGTATACCGCTTCCCGGAAACACAGACGACGGAGGTTGTCTGTATGTAGCCAGTCAATAGATGGACCACGCAGTACACATAAGGAAGCGGGAAGTAAAGACGCCATGGGAGAAGGTTTTGTGTGGTGCAACATACGTACTTTCTGTCTGCAGATGGTACGCGAAGAGGGAACGAGAATGCAGAATTACGAATATATTTGGTTCATGGAGGTGAAATAATGAGGCGATTCGTCTCTGCATAACAACGTTGTGGTATCCACTCTGCCTTACTCCATACTAATGGTGTGGATATTTAACGGATTAACCAAAATGCCGCATTATTATATTTGAGTTCCTGTCTGCATTGCGCATTCGTTTTTAGTTTGTGCTCTTGGAAGGATCGGTGTTGAAGTTGTTAAAGTAAATTTATCTGCTCGTCCGACATCAGCACGGCGCTTTTGTTGATCCAACAACAAAAGCGACTTTTGCTTCGGATATCAGACAGTAGATACCAGGGCTGGCAAACATCTTTTCCTTCCTTTTTGATATCTAACAATAAATACCCACATACTACTACTACTACTACTACTACTACTACTTCTACTACTACTACTACTACTACTACTACTACTACTACTACTACTACTACTCTTGTGTTCGGTGACGTCGATAACCAGTGTGCGAGTCAAATTGGCGATTCACCTCCTACGCGGACCATCCAAGCGGCGCATAAGAACCAATCGCAGCAGAGACTATTCGAATCTGTCACTGTGCTCACCCAAAATTACGAGTGGGACGCTCACGAAGGTCATCCACAACTTTGCGCTGCTGTATCGCCAACAGCCGGACCTGTCTGTAGAACTGGGAACTCTCTTCAACCGCGCGACTGACCCTCTCTCCGGCAAGTTGGCCATTCCGAGTCGGGTGCGCTTCAGTCTTCGTCCAACAGCGCGCTTCCCTTCTGCGGAGCGCGCGAAGAAAAGAAGCGTGCTCGTCTCGGATAGCGGGACTTTTTTCCGACTGAAAAGGGCGCCCCTGACGCCCCAAGCGTGATTTGCCTCATGAGGTTCCGGTGTTTGTGGCCGCCAAGATTCTCGGCGCCGATAAAAGGGAAGGCCTTTTTTGTTTTGCCGGCAGAGCGCGCGAAGGCGGAAACAAAGGCGATTGTTCTTCGCGCGCGGAACTGCCGCGGTCGGAGCCATTTGTTTGGCGCGTTTCTGGTGCTGCTCCGATTGCTTCGACCGGCGCGCTTTGTGCGCGCAGAGCGGCTTCGTGCTTCGGCTGCGGGAGTCGGAGGTGACTGCGAAGAAAGTAGTGCACCACCGAGGCAGTGGCGAGGAGGCCTTGCTTTGCATAGAATGGTCTAATGAGGTCGTTGTTTACCCGGTTTGCGTACCGTGTTGGGAACTTTCGTTCGCTTTCTTTTGCCTTCATTCGAGAGCATTCCTCTTTCTTTCAGGCGTACAAGATGAGGGTGATAAGCAAACTCAATTGTGCTCCTCTATATCACTGCCTTCGCTAGCCGATGCATTGTGCATTACAAAGGCAATTGACAAACTGTCATTAGGTTTGTTTTTTCTCTCAGAGCAGACGAGAGTTTGAACGGAAATTGGCGCCATGCATGCTTATGAGTGTTAGGCCTGAATGCGTACGAGTCGCATGCTTCATAAACGTATAATCGTAAGAAAGAACCCCGCTAACTGACGGACGCATTTGTTTTTAAACTGACATACACGTCTACCAAATTGCAAATGATATATCACTGGCGCACGTCTTACTAGAGGAAACTTTTTTGTTCTGTGCTCATAAATTTAGCCAACAGCAGAAGTGGGAAGCTGAGCAACTAGTTCAGTTCAGTTCAGTCGTGTCCGACTCTTCGTGACCCTATGGACCATATCACGCCACGCTTTCCGGTCTCTCACTATCTTCCTAACATCACATAACTTCATCTGCAGCGCCTCGAGGATGTCATCTAACCATCGAGTTCGCTGCCTACCCCTTCTCCGGTGACCCTCAACCTTTCCCAACCTCAAATCTTTCTCCAGCGACTCCTCTCTTCTCATCAGATGACCAAAGTAGCTGAGCTTTAACTTTAGAATTTGACCTTCCAATGAGCAGTCAGGGTTTGTGGTCGACAATATCGACTGATTTGATCTTCTGGCCGTCCAAGGAACTCTCAAGAGTCTCCGCCAGCCCCACAATTCAAACGCGCAAAGAGGGAACGAATTTAATGTGCATTTCTGAAAACAATTTTTTTTTCTTCTCGTCTTAGACCCTGCTCATTGTTTCTCTGTACCTCTTTCGCTTAACGTGAATGTGCATGTCAGGAATTTGCCAAAGAGAGTGAAGGGGGCAAACTGCACCTCCTTAAATGAACCCCCATCGCCTGCATTCCCTTTGTTAAAAATAACTTTGGGCCCATAAAAATAAATTCTGGCTGTATGACTGCTGTATGTGCCCGGTGATGAATTGTTTTTGTTAATTCGATCATACGCGCGTCAACAATGTTTAAAGATGTTTATAACTCAGGTTTTATATTCACTCGGCCAGGAATGGGGTCATTGCTTAAGCGAGCGAAAGTATGAGCGGGTAGAAGAACAAACAAAAAAGTGTTTAAGTATGCTGATATGACTGGTGGCGCTGCTTAATTTCCGTTTCATAATTCCGGTGGCTTACTCCCAGGCAGCAAGACCATCAAAGAAGCCTTCAAAAATGGCTCCGGACAGGGTGCTTTGAGATCCAAATCCAGTCTGCGATCAACCTCACGCCGTCGCGCCTGCATACGTACTACACACCCAAGAGAGTTGCCTATAGGCTCTTCAAACCTCTGATCATTTCGCGAGGAATAAGAGAGGCGTTTTATGCCGACTTTTCCGTCATTGCGGCATGAGTAACTGGTTATTACACTTGCAAGCGGAGAGAGCGAGCTCGCTCTGCTCGGGAAGCGGCTGGGAAGGGAGCGGGGGATTAGCGAAGTTTTAATGCGTTTTTGATGACACCAGGGGCTCAAGGCTCTGCCAAATGGCGGCCGTCGAAGATGACTGCGTCGTCTTCCCTGCTATATAGCACTCCCAATGCATTGGCGGAATTTCTCCGGCCGCTGATCCAGTGCAGTGGGGCTGTGAAGCGGATGTCCCCTTTCTAGGCTCACAGTGCCATGACCCCGTTCGTCGAATCGGCCGATAGGCTCCTCGGAGCGAAAGCGCACGCTGGCACTTTCGCCGGCGCGCGCTCTATCGCTTCATCGCCGCTTTGACGCTTTGACGCCAGACCGAGGCGAGACGGCCCTTTGCCCGTTGCGTGAATCACTCTTGCGCCGCGTCTAGTCGGTGCTGTACGTAGTAGAGTCTGCAGGGCACGCGAGAGTAAAATTATCTCAGGGGACACGCTCCCACTGCAGCACTCTGTTCTGCTGTGTAGAAACCGGCTGGTTAGTCGGGTATACGGTTTGGATAATGGCACGGCAGTGATAGCACAGCTGCAAGCGCTGAGCTCCTGCCCCGCAAAAATACTGCCATTTCAGCACTGCGAAGGAACATCCACACGAGAAAGCGTGGTTGAATCCAAGGAAGAATTTACAGCTCGAAGACAGCGGCATGCAGCCAAGAACTTGCGCACTCCCATGGACGCTTGGTGTGGTTAAAAAACAAACAAAGAAACAGCATTCTTGAGCCTCTCGTAGGTTTGCTGAGATAAGTTTAGCTGGGTTCACATGAACTTCAAACTTAAAGCAAGTGCACGAACATGATAGCGCTAACATTTCGCTGCATGCGTATAAATCCTCACGTAACTGCGGTATAAAGTTAAAGGGGGCATTGGTGAGTGCAGCTGCACGTATTTGTGTTCTCAGCAGAAATTATCTGGCTCTCTCTCGCTGCGTTGACGTTTGTCCGGCTACAAAATACGCATGGACTGACTAAAACATTTGGCTAAAAAAATAAATTCTTCCCCTATCTCGATCGATTCAAACTCGTGTCGTCCTTACCGAAAAGGAGGGGCTCTGCCACCGTTTTAAGTGAATGGCGATGCAGCGTGGCCTCTGAGATTAGCGGCCTTGACGCATGCATATTGCTTTCGAAATCTGCCGCCGACGGCGACACCTGTATTTCCCCAGTTGGTCATATCTAGCTGGGAAAAGCCGCGTTTTCAGCGAGTGCTGTCTATTTGTGATGAGAAAGAGCGGTCCCTATATGATCGATACAGGCCAACTTATACCCTTGTCTTCGGTGTGCCTTTTTAGCAGCACTGCGTTTAAACGGTTGAAAGGCATGAAGAGACGATGCGTTCGCTTAGTGGCGAGCCGTTCGTGCGTGCACTTGGAGAGTTATGGCACGGTCATGCATTGCGCGCCTCTATATGGAGATCACTCTTCAGTGGGAAGGGACAGGAAGCTGTGCCCATGCTAGAACTCATTTTTGCGAAGCCTGAAGCGCAAAAAAGACATGGATGTGAGAGTGACACAGTACAAAAAGCTATCTCGTCCCAGTGTTTTTGGCGCTTCAGGCTTCGCAAAAAATGAGTAAACTCCACTAGCCGAAGAAACAGCCTTGTCATGATAGGAGATCATAAAAAAAAAAAAAAATTAAGGTGCATTTAAGCTCACTCTTCAAGGGTACGACACGACAACGTTAATGGCCCCCGTTCGCCGGTTGCATTTGCAGACCTTCGTTCGCATACGTGCGGTTTGCTGATCGCGTAATCATTATCTTTTTGTAAATCTATTATACCATGCATACTCGTTAGGGTACAGGCCAACCACCATAGATATATAAATCCTCGTTTTAACCGAGCCGCGCGAACGCACTTGCTTGGACTAGGGAAAATGTATATCTACCTCGGGGTCCAATTGGGTCGCATTTCAAATGCGAACGCCAACTCAGCCACGGCATGCGGTCTTGTGCCGTCACACAATAGAGCGACCAATAAGTGCACGGTCATGTCACTCGCCAGTTTAAAGTTCGACATTTTTTTCTACAACGTCGATACCGATAAAGTCGACGCCGGATTTTTTGGGGAACGAGATCTTTAACACCGTCTCGTTAAAATCGACGATGGTTTTATTTAAGGCAACTGCACAATAAAGAAAAAAAAAAGCAAAGTTCAAAATGTGCCGTATGGTTACAATTACCGATAGCGCAACCGACTTCTCACGATTTGGTTTGTATGCATGCAAAACCTGACAGTTTCCAGTAAAAGCATTGAAAGTGCACGCACAAAATGATAAATTATACGTTGAACATTTTTCTTCAGCTAAGTAATTACGAAAAAACGCCCAGCCAAAATAGCATCTTGTAGGGGTAAGGAAGACGGCCTCATCACGCTTTTATATATTTATAGAAGTTTTAGGATAGTTCATTTGTTTTCGCGCATTTACCATCTCGCCCACCATATTTGTACTTCGCATCACTTCAGTGTGCTCTCTTTTCGAAACAGCAAATCAAACAAATCATCAATCAAATGCGACAGTTCGACTTTCGTGTAATACCCATAACTGAAGCATTTGCGGACAAACACAAAGTACGCAAGCGACGAAATAAAAAGGAATTATTGCTTTTCTTTACGTTTGATTTTTGAGAGGAAAAACGGTGAACCCTTCCGCGTAGTAGTTTATATTTTCGAAGTCTGATTTCTTTTTTTTTTTTTTTTTTCAGATATGATTTTCAAGTCATCGGTCACTCCCACGTATATAAGGCGAGAGGCATATCACATTAGCACTGGAGGAGAAAATTCACGTCACGTCCCGCCACGCCTGTCATATCAGCGGTAGCGTTCAGTGGCAAAACGCAGAACGGGGACGGGAAAGGGCAACGAGCTGGTAGCCCTACTGCACACCAT
The DNA here is from genome assembly GCF_055883805.1 of Amblyomma maculatum. Taxonomy (NCBI): domain Eukaryota; kingdom Metazoa; phylum Arthropoda; class Arachnida; order Ixodida; family Ixodidae; genus Amblyomma; species Amblyomma maculatum. The sequence continues at coordinate 170,314,363 of NC_139344.1, read as the reverse complement.
TGCTCTAATGACGATTCATTAAGCGCAGCGGGGTTTGCAAACGGCCAATTTCAGCGCGGTACCCGCAGGGCTTGGCCAGAAAGGACGATATAGCAATGACCACGGCCGAGAAGTGGCACACTCTGAGCGCCCCATTGAGGACAAACCACTGCCAGCGTTCGGGCACTCGCTATTGGCTCTCTCTAGGAGGGTGTTAGCTAGCCTACTTGGTGCGCGTAACGAAGTACAGCCGGCGACAAAAAAACAGCTTGGAGCGAAGTGCCGCAACAGAGGAAGGCGGCTGCGTGTACGATGTCTTGAACGGAAAAAGGCGCCGGTTCTCACGCTGATTGCCTCGTGTCTAATGGGCACCCTTGGCTGATTAACTGCGTAAGGCAGCACGGGAGTCGCATCTGGATCCGGGAACATTGCGTTGATTCGAGCTGACAGCTGTGGTTATAGCTCCTGCAACTCTTGCAGCAGAGCGGCAGCGCGCACACTGGGCCTCGGGGTAATAACCGTTCCGCTATTTCGCGCCATGCCAAAGCGGTTGTAGATGTGTGTGGTGCGAGTTTCAGGCTTCTTTATTTATTGTGTTAGCGCATACGTAAATAAAAACATGCGCTCTTACACAGAAATTCGGCAAAAAGAAAATGCACTGGTCATCGAGAGTTAATGTAGCATCGTTTAACGGACTCTCACACTGAAAAACCCAAGCTCCATGACTAGGAAAAAGTCAATTGCACTAAAAAAGTGTGGTTATGTTAGGCCTGTTAACAGGGAAAACGAATCTGAGCAATGAGTTGCCATTTTCCCACTGCAACGAAGAGATGCACCTGTTTCCGGTTCTCAACAGCCGTTATTGGCAGGGCAGGCTGCCGTCGTTTGCTCACGGTGGGTGCAAAGAGGATACACCTTGGTAGGTGTATACGCAGGCCAATGCGCCCTCTTCATGAGCGTTAAGAAGTCTCGGTGCAGAGAGGGAGAGATAAAATGAAAATAAATAGAATAAAAATCAAGCAGCCTCCTTTACGGCTCCCCAAGAACGCGGCCGCCCTTGGCTCCTGGACGCACTCCGCATGCGGAATGCTTTCCCCTCGAGTCTGGCGATCCGCGAGTGCACCGTTCCCGGCCTTCTTGGAAACACGACGAAGCATGCACGGACTGCGCGCTCGTCTGATATTTCACCACTTTGGTTCTTCTTACTTCATCACTTTTGCTAAGAGAGAGAGAGAGAGAGCTGCGCATCTCCGATTCGCTCTGTTTGCTCTTCAAAGTGTGTACCCAGCGAAGAAGCATCCGAAGTTACCAGGTGAAAATAACGGCGCTAGGAAGTTTGCGCTGTGGGCTTTAAGAACGAAAAAGATTATCCCGCAAGAAGACATGTCCCATATTCCAGCTATTAACATCTACATGGAAGTTGCCGCTTGCTTGGCTTTAATTTCGTCCTTTGCCGTTCAGTGGCACTGCAGCTTCCTTGCTAGGGGGAATAACTGTAGGCAGGTGAATGTCGGGAAAGCCATGACCGTCACATAGTCTTGCTTGCGCCTTCTAGATTATCGGCCTACTCATTCCATTAATTCTTGCGATCACTGTGCATGATAGAAGAGCATCCTTTAGGTAATGAATCCAGCTCTCTGCTACAACTTTTAATTTTGAGGCAACCATGGGATATTACAAAGTACTGCTATGTATACGCGTTGACGACAATGGTCGAAGCTTCTTATGTGGAGCAAATTTTGATTCTAAAGTTATTCCTGCACTCTCCCAGAATAGTTAAACCTGCCATGGAAAACGAATGGGCTGCATTGCTGAAAATAACTGCATGTGAGGCAACTGCGGAGTATTGTAAAATATTTTTTATGAACATATTGACAGAAATATGCTTCAGTAAGATGTGTTGTCGGCCTAGTTGGTGCAGTACTTCAGACATCTTATAGTAGCGCGAACAAAAAACACACAAGACAGGGTACAGGACGAGCGCTAACTGCCAACTGCAAACAGTTGGCAGTTAGCGCTCGTCCTGTACCCTGTCTTGTGTGCTTTTTGTTCGCGCTACTATAAGATGTCTGAAATATTGACAGATATGGGCTAATCTTCCGATTGCTTAGCAATTGTTAAATCTGAAGTTTGTCCTGCGTGCTCCCAGAGAAGTTAAAGCTGGTTTAGAAAACCAATGACCTGCGTTGCTGAAAATAACTGTGAGGCAACTGTGGAGCATCGTAAAATATCTGTTATGAACATAATGATAGAAATTGGTGAAACGTCCAATTTCTTAGACAAATGTTGCTTCTGATGTTTCTCCTTCGCTGTTAACGAGTTATTAATCCCTATATAAAATCAGAGGTGCATTTTTCAAAATAAATAGCGGAAAGTTTTAAGCTTGCCGAAGGAAGATCTGTGGATATATTGATTATTATCGTGGCAATGTGTGAAAATATTACGTTCAAAAACTATTTTCCAGAATTTGTCAAAAATTTAGGGGTATGCGTGGCAATTTTCCTTTTATCTCAGCATTTTATTGCTTGGGAGTTATTGTGTTTTCTCGCTTCATTGTGCTTATCTCTGTCTCCCTTCTGCCTTACTCGTATTTTTTAACATTACCTTCGTCGCATATTTCTCTATTTCTCTTCTTTTCTCGTCGTTTTGCCCCCCCCCCCCCCCCCCCCCCTCCCTGTTTTACGTTGTCTTGTATTGCACATTTGCCAGAAGCCGCAACCGATGAGATTTTCCATTTTGAATTGCCTTTCTCGAAGTTAGCAAAAAACTATTCTTACCTGTAGTACAGCGAGTAGGTTAACGCGCATATTTATATATAATGGGAGACGTAGTGGGCTGTCTCGAACGGGACGCTCGCACGACTGCAGACCTCTTCGGTCAATAACGCAGCGCGTGGGAAAGACACTTGGCCGCATGAATGTTTCCTGCCTGCGTATGTATGCAGTCACGGGTCGAACACTGCACGCACTGGAATTCGTTGCTGTGTGCGCTGCGAAAACCTGTTATGGGTCCTGTCACATGCCGGGACCAGCGTGTTCTCTCGACGGGAGATCGATCGGTTTGCGCTATTGAAGCTGAGGCGACCTAGCTGTTAAGAGAGAAGAAAAAAAAAAAAGCAAGACAACAATACTGACGCCGCCCAAAGCGAAGTCCACGCGGAGCACACGATTCTCGGCGGCGAAGCAGGCAGTCCGTGCCTCGTCGCGAGTTACGTCCGTGGCGCAGCGTCGCCAGCGTAATGAGGAAGTGCTGAGTGTGTGTGTAGGTCGTCGAGGAACAAGGTGCTTTGCGCGGCGTCTAAAAAAAGGCGGCGACCTTTGCTAACCTCCGAAGGTAGCAGAGGTGTCTGCTGCGCGCGCACTCGGCAGAGGAAAGTTTTTCTCCCAAGGAGAGAAAACTCCAGCCGGAGAGTGCGCAGGCAGCGAAAGACGGCGAACCAACTTTCTAGGTTATGTAAAGCGCGAGGTACCCGCCGAGTGCCGCGCGAGTCGTCGGTATAAAGCACGTGGGGAGAGTTCTAAAATTACGGCGCAGCGGATACGAAACCCAGTTTGGGCCGAGTTTCTGTTTTGGTGCGCAGTCGCACAGGGTGTCTGCGCTTACTAAGTGCTTTGACGAAGAGAGGGCATCGCGGAATAAAGTGGAAAGGCGAGTCATTCCCACCCTTTCCTGCAAGAAAAAAAAAAAAAAAAAAGAATGAAAAGAGGTCTGTTGATGTTTGCTTTCGCGGTTCACTTTTTTCTTTCTACTTCCTTCAGACGACGCAAAACAAGCGGTGAAGGAGGTATGCGTTTCTCGGTTAAATAAACGCGAAGCGAGGGTCTGAAAATGTGCCATGCTGTATAGGGATAATAATGCACTGTTTGCGAGGAAAGCTACTTCAAGGTAGACGGTCACAGAAATCAACGGTGCATGTTTACATCCGACTTACAAAGAAATTTCTGGTTAGTTTCCTACCGTCTCGCAAATAGCTGTGATCGACCGTCTCGCAAATAGCTGCGGTATAGTCTACTAGTCGAGTTCAGCGAAAATTAGCAGTATTTATATATCGCCCTCGTGAAATTGTGAATAAATGTGTTGTTGCACTGCATCCGATAAGCACAAATAAAACATTATTTTCTCAGCGTTAGCACTATAATTTGCCGATATCACACGATATACTTACGGGAAGAAACCGATGTTCCTTTAATTCAGCCATTTATTCCTAGTTATTCGTTAACCTGAGGCGTCAAATTCTCCTGGACATTCTTTTAATCTCGTCGGTTATTGAAGAAGCACTTGTCATATTTATTTTTATTTTTTTGTCATGGAGAATACTTAAATCGCTTACCCTTCTGCATGGCATTATTCTCAAGAAACAGGGCCCCATGCCGATAAATTTATTTTCGCTTAATTTGTATTTTTTTTTTTTTTGCCTTCGGGGGGCCGAATGAAGGAACGAATTTGAACACAAAGCAGTCTCAAAACTGCCTCAATGCCCCTCTTCTTATTGGTCGACATGCCCGCGCCGACCCAGGCCAAATGAATGGAACGGGGTTAATGGATTAGTTTGATACTGGTGTGCATTTAAATCCGTTCTGTAATTCGGCCCCATTAATGATAAAATAATATTTACCCTCTTTCATTCCTACCCCATGTTATCGACTTATCCGTAATCATTGTCACGTTCTTTTGCATAAAGTTTACTATATTAAAAATTTAATTTTATTTTTGCTTCTCTGCGTCTGGGCATTTTTCCCCAGGATTATATGATATTGCTGCATGGTATGCATACTTTCCTGCTCCGTTTCAAAACTCTTTATATATCTCTTACAAGTCACTAACAGATCTTATGATGGTTGTTGGGAACCTCCTCATATTAACTTCCTGTACAGTATTTTGGAAAGTGAAATGCCAAAATAAAATAAAAAAAAATCAGGCCATTGTAGCTGCTTCGTATCCCATTTCGAGCTGTCGTCACTGGAGCTCCAGGCTCATTTCAGAGGCGCTTCTATAGAAGATTGCAGGATCAGGACAGCGTACGGGCTGGGTTTTTATATCAGCGATTTTTACTTTATTTCCGTAAGCTCGTCTGAAAATCACAGGGGAATCGCGGGGGAATTTTATGCAACACCTGCAACTCCGCGAAAATTACGACACCGGTTGAGAATTCTGGAGGAAGACGTCGCCAGGGCCACTAGTAGATGACCTCTATTTTTTTTTCAAAGCAACCGGGTATTCACGCGGCTGAATGAGGTTTCCAGGAATTTATGCACTGCTAAGCTCAGCAAGTTAAGCTTTCAGAAAAGTCAAGCAGCTCAGGAATTTATTTTACTCTTTTTCCTGTTTGCATCATTTCCTTTGGCTTCGACTCCCGTCTGACTTCTTCCGATGCGAAGCCATTCTGTTCCACTGCCGGCTGCTGCAGGGAGTGGTGGTTCCGAAAGCCCGTTCTTTTCTCATCGGAAGGACTGGGCCCTCCTGCGCCACGCCTGCGGGGAAGGAAAGCAATCGGCGACGTTTTACGTGCCATCGTCCGCGGGTCAGCCCACGTCGACTTTCGCGAGTTATTGTGTAAAAGCTAGACTACAGATTGCTTTCAGTGCAGAATCCAGAGGTGCTTGTCTCGGGATTCATTGGTCGAAAATAGGCATTCGATGCGCCGGTGTGAGGGCGTGCGCAAGTCTTTGTGAATCTGTGCTGCACTCTGTCATTCGTTTCTCCGCATTGCCTTCTACTCCTTGGTCTTCCTTTTGTCGTTCACGCCTTTGATACCTGAAACAATTTTCTTGCAGTCGCGAATTATGCTTTCTCCTTTCATTTGCCGCGCGAGACTCTTAGGCTGACTTGCACACCGTTGTAGTCTGTGTAGACCGAGAGTGTGAGGTGCATTTCTTCAGAAACATAAATGTCAGAAAACAGTTTTGTGCTCATCGAGCTCCGTCCGAGACAACGTTGTGCAATGAATTGTATTCGCCATCTGAAGGCGAGTGTATGCAAGACATTTGCTAGGCTAAATCATTCGTTGTTCCAAACTATACTCGCTTTCTTTCTCGGCCTATATTTGTATCCTCATTCCTGCTGCGCCGCTCAAAGTAAATTTCCACCACAGACCAGTTTTCACTAACGAGAGCAAGGCAGCGCACTTTCTCCCCAAAATATTAAGAAAAAAAGCACGAGATGCTTACGGATTTTCGAGTGTTGATTGTGAGCTTTGCCAAGTGATCCACCTGACACAGATCCGTGACGTCAAAAAAGGTAACTCCAAGGAAGAGAAAACGCAAAAAGAGAAACGTCATGAGAGCGAAGAGTGCATCGGGGCACCTAGCCTTGTAGTCTAAGGTAGGACATTTATCCTTTCTCGGTTTACGTATCACGCTGTTTTGCTAGTGAGCTGCTTAAGAAGATGATCAAAGGCCTGTGAGCCATTCTTTTCGTTGGCTTGAGTCTCATGAATAATAAAGGAAGAGTGCGCACATTATCAAGAGGGGGAAAATTGTTACAGTGTTTAATAATGGTGATGCTCGGGCTTGTTGGTTCATGATTTCAATGGAAAACCGCATCACAAAAATACACGGGCAGAGAGAGAGAAGACACACACAGCGTTGTGTGTGTGTCGTCTTCATTGTCTGTTTCCTTTTTGCGCTACGTTTTTGCATGGAATGCTTAATAATTTGATGGTGAAGTTACAGATACCGGACATACTTGTCTAGTTCTTGAAATGATTCGTCGAAGTGCAGGCTCTATGCAGAGGTCACATTAAAACAAAAATTTATCGTCTTGAAAGCATACAACTCATTCATCTACATAATATGCGGCCCCTACAACATTGAGGAAATTCCTTGTAGTTCGCGGTGGTCTTATATCACTTATACTCGATGTTTTCACACCGAGTACTTTTGAGCAGCGCTTTCTCCTCAACCATGCGGAGTTAGCCCTGCGGGTGGGTCCACAATTTCACTGAGCAGGCATCCTTTGAAAACGTCGATACCTCTTGAGACGTTTTCCTTGCAACTGTCAATTCTATAAGATCACGCGTCCTGCGCGGCTGAGTCGTGCGCCTAACATGCTACGGCAACAAACTCATCAGGCACGCCTGTATCAGAATATAAAATGTCTCGTTTTAGTCGGTAACGCTGTAGCAAGCGACAGGCGACTTTCGGACGCACAGCAAAACTTAATCGCCGCAGAGTATGGACAGTGGATGAATCCTATACAGGCAGTCCTTGATGCGCGCCGAGGCCGCGTGTTAAGCGGCTGATTATAGAGATCCGGTGCCGATGGCTGGGAATTCTGCTGAAAGCTAATCTGGGCTAGGCCGGGGAACGATTTCGACGCGTTCAGTAAGCGAAACGATACGCTTCTCATTCGGCGCCAAGGTATGCAGCAACAGGTACTATTTTAAGTCCGTTAGCTGAGGAGGGCGGGTGATTTCGTGTGGTGCTGCTGGTAGAGTATGGAATGCTACGCCAAACTGTGCGTCAAGCAAGTGTTTAACGCAGTTTTATTTCACTCGAGTGTGAGGAGTTTTCATCTCGTTAACCACATATCCAGTCTCAACACTGATTTTAGCTCTTGGAATAGGAGTGTTTTACTTGTGAATCTGTGAGTTAAAAGGTAAGTTCGCACCTTAATTAGATGATCAGCTATTGTGGCATACATCGTTAATTCTACATACGTTATTTATACATTATATTTATTGCTAATACATTCTTTATTGCTCTCGACTATAAATACATTATTTATTTTTGAAAACAATGCAAGAGACCACGGGCAAGCAAGAATTGAGCCAGGACGAGCACTACCAACTGAAGGACTTAATTATTCGAGAAGACCACGCAAACATTCAAGAAACTGAACACCGACATTCATTCAAGCTCATCAAGATATGAGACCACGGGATCATAAATGATTAATAGGACGGGGCGCTATGCTTAAAGTGCTATGATCATGCGAGCGTATATTCAGGTATCTTCCTGCTCGTCATCTTTCTCGTATGTGAAAATCGCTCGGCACGCGACAACTTCTGTGCAAAGAAAACACACGCCATGCTTCGCATCGCATAATCTGTTGCCTGTGGACAGCACTGCATACTATTTTTCTGAAAAAAAAAAAAAAAAAAAACGGGTGAGGAAACAAACAAACTCTATGCAGCAGTAGCAGCAGTAGTTCTGGGTTGAACTGAACTCTGACAAAAATTTAAGTCTTTCCGCAACGACATTCTCGACGCATCAGTTTGTTCCAGTAGAAGCGAGCTTTGTGAAGAAATTCGACCTCTTCGTGGCGTGAAAACATGTGAACAAACTGCGAATTGGACCGTTGGTTGCGCAGGTATGAGATCCTGGAAACAGTCCGTCCGAGGAGTGCTATTCTATCGCGAAACGCCGTTATTGAACGAGCGTTACGAACTAGTTTCCAGGGCCTTTGAACGGGGTCTACTTACCTATTCTACGCGGTACCTCAAAGTCGTGTGCGAATTCTGTCCGCACTTTCAGAGAGCGCCATTGACTTAGGCGAACAGAGATGGAAAGAAAGATTATTAGTTTCGAGGAAGAAAAGTGCTCGTGACGCTTGATGCCATAGCAACATTCCGCCAATAAGCCGAACAGCCTAGTTTTTGCTGAATTCAGATGCCATTCGCTGCTGCCGTCACGAACCGGTATTTTTTTAATCGAGTTAATGAAACGCATAACACCGGGTATCGTCAGGTATTCTGTGCTTAGTAGGCCCGTATCCTGCTTGGAGGGATAGGGGAAATGCCTTTACCCTGCGGTTGGTGTAATCAGGTTGTCGTGAGCAATAACTTTTGCCAGTGCTGGCTAGCCTGCATGGTGACATTTTTTTTTTTTTTTGCATGGTAGAATTCTTTTTTTTTTTTACAAGTAGCAGGTTGTAAATGACGCTAACGAGAAGGACATCCAAAGTAGAGCAATGTACCAGTTACCCAAAGTATTTCAGCTGCATGTATAGATATTTAGAAAGGTTATAAACGTGACCTATACTACCCCTGCCTACAATACTGCGTGCGCATCCACAACGCTGTCCCGTTTTAGCATCGTGCACAGCAGGCCAACAGTTTTCTTGAATGCAGCTTTTTATTAATTAATTAATTAACTAATTTATGTATTATTATTATTATTATTATTATTATTATTATTATTATTATTATTATTATTATTATTATTATTATTATTATTATTATTATTATTATTATTATTATTATTATTATTATTTATTATTTTTTTATTTATTTTTTTTGCAGGAGCACAAATCTATTGCACGGCAGTATAACAAGTTGAGCAGGCGGCGACATCTATCCTAGTATTGCTACCGAGTATTTTGCAGGTGACAGAACGGAAATCAGAGCAGCAGGCACCGTAAGTGCCACCAAAATGTAACGTGGGATAGCATACAAATACTACAGGAAGAATTGGCACGGACTAGAGCGTACAACTCTCGAGGCGTCTTCGGCGGAATGCGACTTTCTTCTCGAGGTGAAATTCGGTATACTGCTCTGCCCACATCCACAATATGCCACAGCGCGCCTCTTTCAGGGGCCTTGAATCGACAAACGCCCTGCCCACATAGAGCGAACGACCTCAAGAAAATTGTCAGCGACTGCCCGATTGCCAGTTCATTTTCTTCCTCGCGTAGAAAGGTTGCGATGCCCCGGGGGCGTTAAACTCGCTCCTTACGTAATTTGTCGATATTCATGTCTGCATTCCATTTAGGTTTGAATCATGCCAGACTGTGCCCTCGCCCGCCGTAGCTGCGTGGCCCAGTTTCGGATTGGCGGCGAAAAAGTATACGCCGAGAAAGTTCGCGCTACTTCTCTTCCTCCCTCTCCCGCGCTCTGTCTCACTCGCAGCCGTCCGTTCGTGGAGGCACGCGCCTTTACGTTTGGCCACAGATTCCAGAGGGAAACGAGCCGGTATATAGCTGCGAGACGGAGGGGGCGAAGCAAAAGAGTGGAATAATGCGAGCGTGTTAGCGCTTGGGAGCGGCGGCCGACCTTCACTCCCCTGGCGACTGCGAAATGGCGTCTTGTGCCAGATTCGGTCTCCATGCTTTCCTTTCTCCACCTAACGGCGATGGAGTTTGCGGGCACACCGCAGGCATCAAAATGGGGCGGCTGCGTCGCTTCAGTCTCGAATTTTCTGCCAACCTGTGCCAGGCTTTTCTTTTCTTTCTACCCCTCCTCGCGCATGTTTCGTTTTTTTTTTTTTTTCTTTCTCTCTCTCTCCCTTACTCTCGCGGAGGCTCTCGATACTTGGAAAGGCAAGTGTCCGCCGCAGTCATAGCGTTCGCTTCCTTTTGACCGCTTTGTTTCATTTCTTTCTTAATTTTCCCCTTTCGTGATATCGTTCTCCGTCCTGAAGTTTTCTTTAGATTACGTGATTGAGAAGACGCGTTTCAGGGTCATCGTTTTTGTGCGCGCGCATAGTCCTCAGCATTTTCGCGGGGTTTGAGGAGTGTGTCTCGTGTCTCAACAGCGTTTCCTTGTTTGCACGCGCAACGCAGTACGAGGTTAGGAGTGCACACATATCGGAAAGCTTGACCCCGTCAGGTTACAAAGACGTGGCGCGACATACATCTAGTCGAGCTTTAAAGTAAAGTAATGCGATCAGAAACATTGACGCACGCGGACAGAGTACGTTTATGCGCTGCTGAATTCTTTGACGCATACACAGTGCGCATGTGTGTAACTTCGCATTTCTTGCTTACGGTATGATAGTAATTTTATAATACTTCTTATAACTATTCCATATTATATTTGCACATACTTAATTCAAGCTGCATTACTCCGGTGGGAAGACCACTGATTGATTCTAGGGTAAAGTTATTCTGCCAGCTGTATTTTCTGCCCGGTAGTTGCTTTATCGCAATTTTCCGCAAGTGACCGCCATTGCTGTTTTGTATCTCCACTGCTGATTGGCAGCACAGGTTCTGGAGACCACATACGTGCGGTGAACCTTCGTAACTGCATCCACTGCGGGAGAAATGCAAACACAGCGGTGTACTGTGCGATGTCTGCGCGGGTTAAATATCTCTGGTGGTCTAAATTAATTCAGAGCTCTCCACTACGGCGCCCCTCGTGTGCCGATTAGGGGCGTTAAACTGCGCATACCATACCATACCATACCATACCATACCATACCATACCATACCATACCATACCATACCATACCATACCACACCACACCACACCACACCACACCACACCACACCACACCACACCATACCATACCATACCATACCATACCATACCATACCATACCATACCATACCATACCATACCATACCACACCACACCACACCACACCACACCACACCACACCACACCACACCACACCACACCACACCATACCACACCACACCATACCATACCATACCATACCATACCATACCATACCATACCATACCATACCACACCACACCACACCACACCACACCACACCACACCACACCACACCACACCACACCACACCACACCACACCATACCATACCATACCACACCACACCACACCATACCATACCATACCATACCATACCATACCATACCATACCATACCATACCATACCATACCATACCATACTGCACCATCTTCCTGTATCTATTTGCATTACACTGTCGATCGGCTCTGCAAGTAATCGTTCACGATGGAGGGGGCGCATTTAACATTATTCTTTACCTAGCTTGACACAATCTCAGAGGAGACTATTGCTCTGTATCATTAGGATCACAATGACGTTACAAAATAGCTAATGACATTGTAATGTACTCACACTGTTAAATGCTTAGTCGGTCAGCACGGCACTTCACTGTTGGTAATGAGTGTGTATATACCAAGGCTCCGCCAAGCCTTATTTGCGGTTTGCCCTCCTGGCTGCGAAGTGTTTTATTACACTCTTAATCTGGTTCCATGTACGTTCCGGTTATATATGGAACTTTTAAAAAAGTTCCACTTACAAGCGGAACTTTTTTAAAAGTTCTGCTTAGGACTGGAACCTACATGGAACCGGATTAAGAGTAAGGACGCAACGAGTCCAGCCTGCGCCAAAAAAATCGGCTGTCACAAAGGCACAGAGAGACAAAGGCAGACCGTATGCGTCACGGAAGGGTTAAAAAGAAACGAATATTATTATTCATTCACGCGAACCTTAGAATGCTGTTGATGCAAACACTGTGATAATATCTCTACTCCGCTCCCCGATCTACCGCACTGCTAGCTACCTTGTAACCTCACCAAATACGACAATGATTGTGGTGAGATTCTTCCCTTTGCATCTGTGGCGGCTCCAACGAGATGCAGCGGAAGCTGGAAGCCATCGTTTATAAATCACAGAAATCCTCTCAGCCATTTTCTATGAAAGCCAGCAAGCAGTTTCTGAAGTTTCAGTTTCAATTGACGTTCTTCAAGATAACAGGAAAGTTAAAAAACCAGTAATAATCACAACAATAATAAAAATATTTGAGTACAGCATTGCCTAAGAACATGGGGTTGAGCAACGACTGCTGATATTACATTTCTGTGAGAGAAGAGCTAAAGAAAAACAAAACAAAACCTGTGTTGCCTTATCCGCGTATATTAAAGAAAACCAGATGGTCTAAATAAATCTGCAGCCGTTCCATTCGGTGTCTTTCACTGTCCACGCGCAGCTTCAGGACGCTGAATCTCGCATACCATTGGCATACAACATTCATGTACTAACTACTGGTCACAACTTAAGCTGAGAGCCAATCGGCGCTGCTGCTATAGGCGAGATCTTGGGAGCCTTCTTGTCAAATGCGTGCTAATTGCGAACTCGGATTTATGGTCATAGTTTGACATTCTGCACAACAATGCTAGTTTTTGTAAATATTTAGAATTATTCGGTTACCCATAATACCCAAGTAGGCATTACGTAATTGGGGGGGGGGGGGGGAGAGAACAACAAAGGCATAAAATACACAGAACCCACACACAAAACTGGTGGTAATAATAACTGGTTCACAGGAAGGGAAAGGCACAGTATCTGTCACACTTGTTTCTCTGAACACCTGAACCGCGCCGTACACAAAACTGGTAAAAATTCAGATAGGGCGTCACTGCTGATTTGTGCTCCCACAACATTCACACTCGCAGGAAGCACTTCAGGCCATCAGCAAATGCGACGTGTTCAGTGGTGGACGCCACGTTTTCCGGGATCTGACTCTACAGTAATGGATGGTGAGAAGAAGTGATTCGTACGGGCAGGTAGGAACTATAGTTTGTAATTGTGATCCAATCGCGGAAATACATGATGGGTTAGCTGGTGCAGTGTGTAGAGAAGAATATGATTATGATGGCCTTGAACTGCTTTCATTCTGCTATCAAGTTTCAACAGTTTTGATAATGTTTGCATTGTGTTTTAGTTCACTTGTCGGAAATTTTGTATTGTGTTTGTTTTCTAAAACTGCCGCTTTTTGTTATGATTTATGTCACCCCACTCTCCTCTAAAAGGCCTAAGAAGCTTTTTTTTTTTAATTTAAGTTGAGCTATGGACATTAGCGAATTGAATTAAACCGGGCGGCTTTGTTTCGAAAATATTCAAGTTTCCTTAATAGATTACCTTGGTGTGCAATCCACGCGTATTCGAATTTTGTAAACTAAGTTTTGTATAGATGTGTTGGCAGAATGCAAGTTGCGCCAGATGAAGCTTATCACTTCTATGTGAATGTTCCACGATATTTCTGATGATAAAAGAAAAGATTTTACGCTAGATACTGCATGCACCGTGATGGTATTGCGAGTCAAGTATTAAACTGCCCATACACATAATTAATGACTTCGAAATTTATAGGACTCTTGCGTCGCGCAGCACGTTTCCGCAGGTCCTCTGGCAACAGAGCGCATGGAGATGCAGCGAACTTCATCGGCATGGGAACGACACTGCGAGCGACTCACTGTATTTCATTACCCTATCACAAAGGTGGAATATTGGGAACTTTCGTTTATATTACGTTTAAAACAAAGCTTCCTTTACTCAAGAAACGTGTATTGGCAGGTCAGCAAGTTTCTCTTGGTAGTTTTTATGACACATTAAGAACGACGAGATAACGCTATTGCTTTCTTTTGCAGATCAGCAGCAAATGTTTATCAAACGTAATTGGTTACTTAGGAGCAAGAACATGTCGAAGGACTTACTGCATTATCTCCAAGAGCAATAAATGGCTTGAACCATAATTAAAATGTTCTGCATTGCATTTATTTCCCCCCACCCCCCTTTTTTTTTGTAATGGCTGGAGCTTAGTTCCCGAATGAACGTTCATGAGTTTAAGGAATAGAAAAGATAAAAACAAAAACAGATCTCACGATACACCAGTACTCAGACTATTATGATCCCTGAATGCGCTCACCGTAAGGTTCTTATATAAACTGCGGTCTAACGTGAATCAGTCACCGGTTTAGAAGATTTTTACACACCCTTCCTCTTCTGCAAACTACAGGTGCCAGCCAAAGAAAACAAGAAGGCACCTGAGCTTTTTGATATTTGTTCACCCTGTGTTGTCCGATTTTCCGTTTTCGCAGTAATTCTTTTTTTTTTTTTTTCTTGCATGCCGTCGACTGAGCAGACCTACGCTCTTTCGCAACGCTTATTTCGGCTGTGCTTGTGTATTAACCCTGTGGTCATGCACCCCCTGCAATGACCTGCGTAGAGACGCTCTTACTTTTCGTTTCCTACGAAGTATCAGAAGCTAAAAAGAGATGTTTTAACACCATATCCTTCGAAAGCTGTCGAACTAGCAGGCTCCTAATAAACTAAATCGTAGACGCCCTACAAATAGCAATATCCAGCGTCCCTCCGTCGCCGAGTGGGAGAGTCATTGACTTCTACCAGAGCCTTGAGCACAAGATACACCCAGTACACGACGCACGAGCAATCTACCACGGGTAGATACGTGATTGTTTTGCCCAATGTTCAAAGGTCCGCGCACTCTAGAGTCGATTGGCTATGCGCCGGGAGTATCAGTGTACTCGCTGCTCATGTTGCGGATCTATCCCGCAGTCACGGCGCGAACGGGTACAACTCGTCTCTAGTTGGATTAGATCCAGCGTCACGCGCTGCAGTGCCTCAAGAAACGAGCCCAGGAAAGTGCAAGATTCTGATTCGTATTTAAAGGAGACACAGTGGGCGGACGTCTGCGTACCGAACCAGTGTGTGACATGTGGTTCACTGAACTGGCACGAAACGACTTGGTTTATATTCAGCAATGAGAAGCAGGTTGATTTCACAATATGAGCGCGAAGTTTCAGGCTCAAATCATTCGTAAAGTGAAACATTCCAACGTTGAATATTACGACTGAGATAGAAAGGTGTCTGTTGTTATGTGCCATGTGCACTTCGCTTAAATAAAGAGAACAATTTCTTTATTCTTTCCAAGCTGAGGAAGAGCAGATAGTTGCCTCACACATGATGGAGGTTCGGATTACGAAAGGTTAGAAAGGGAGCAACTCTGAAACTAAAAAAAAAAAACAAAAAAAAAAACAAAGAGCCAACTTCTCTTGTATTTATTTTTCATGGGCCTCGCACACAGTGGAGCTTCGAAGGAAGCATGCTTTTTCGCAGTAAGAGTGTAAGACCCCGTACAATGTGCCAACAACTTCGTTGCCACTGCCATCAGAGTGTGTCATCCCTCTCGGCACTACGATTCCAGTTTCCTCTCTCGCGTGTCATTTGGGGCCTCTTTAATTCATCACTTTCAGGCGAGGGTCAGAAGGGTGTTTTCTTGTTGTGCGTTTTTTTTTTTTCAGCCATAAATTGAGCGTGACATTTGCATGAAAGATAACGGCGCCCAATATATGTACGTACGGTTGTTGACGAACACATTGAGCCATGATGTTAAATAATTACAATTACGACACATAGAATCTCCTGGCGCTGTAAAACCGATATTGCAAGCGTTTTACAACGCTAGGCTGATCAGTGTGCTATCGGTGTTTGCATGCTGCTACTGGTAATATGGTGCCAAACAGAGCCCGCGCATTCGCAGCAGTCGGGGGAGGCAGTCATGACATTGAGAGCTTATGTGCATGCGGTCGTAATGGGTTAACTGTAGAAATACGTAGGTTATGAGCGGTGTTATGCTTTATTACTTTAGTTATGACGGGAGCTTATATCTCATTGCTTTTTGCTCGACTGTAGCGAAAGAATAAAGAAGGGTGAAGAGAAAATTCTCAGGGTCAGCGTTTATTTTGTATTACATATTCAACACCATCGATGCTGGCGATAGCTGGGGCTCGGCGTAGCTTGAGTCAGCGACGAAGGGTGGGTAGAATCAGTTTTTGGATATAATCGGTTCGGGGTACTCTGAACCTGTTTAATCGCAAAATCACACACGGGGCCACTGTATCGAAGGAAGGTGAGATGGTACTGCCTGCTCGTGGTGACTTACCCAGCCGCGCCGATACTGCAGTTTTCTCAGCGGTTCGAATAATTGTGGCTGATAACGGTCATCATTATTGCACAGTTATTTCAACGAATACATTCATCGCCGCGCTGGCCCCTTTTACGATTCAAATGAAGCATGTGGTCCTGGATGAGTACGCTGCTTACAGCTTAGTTGATCCGCTGACAAAGGATTAGCAGGATCGGCGCAGCTGGATAAGTCATGAGCAGGCGCCTTGTCTTCCCGCGATACAACGGCATGCGCGTTGTTTTGGGATGAAACGATTTAAGGGCGGGCGTGTGGCCTTAATATATGTATTAGGTTTGGTTACAGCCCACAATTTGAGGATGCGGCGTTAATGTCCGAAATAGTAATGTAATTGATGGATGCTTAGGTGCCGAAGGTACACGATGCTCTATGATGCACGCGGCAGGGGTATGGTGCGGGTTAGTTTAAAGGGATAAGCTTCGCCAGTGCGTTCGGCATTTGTTGGCGAGTCGCAGTGTGTCAAAGCGGAAAACTATTGCTCTGACCAGCTGACCAAGCGAGCGCGGGTATAGTCGCTTTCAAATTTTGAGAAGAATGACGCAACGAGAGACGGCACGGCACGTAGGGTACAAGAATAGGGCACACACCAGCGTGTCGTCTCCCTCCGCTGCGCCAAACTTGACCAACTTTCCCAAGCGTTCGCGCTTCTTAATCGCTTTCTGCAGTGAGGCCTATTAACTTTTTATTTCTCAGGGCGAGAGACGACGCAGAGGCGAGTTGTTACGGACAGAATTGCTAAAAGGTACAGCGCAGCAACATAACTGACATTACAGAAATAGATGGCTCCCAGTTACACAGTATTATCTAATGAACTCTTGAACTGCTGGTTAATAAAATATAATACAGGGCGTACAGTGCAACAAATAAAACAGTATTTGCGGTGATACGACACAGATGTTGTTCGAATCGTGTGGACCAGGCAATTTTCCCCCTCTGTGAGGGCGAAATGCTTCGAGGTTTACCAGATTTCGGCTTCGACGAAAGGGGGCGAAGCGGTATAGCTAGGAGTCGAGGCCGTGACATTGAGCTCTGCAGCGGAAGCCAATCACTGCGCCTAAAGTGGGTGAGATGAAACACATTCGAAGCAAGCTTTCTGACCCTCATGTTTTTCGTGCCACTTATCCATCTTAGGTATCAACTACTCAAGCTGAATTCTTTAACGCGACAGAGTAAAATGTACCGTTCTCTAGAAAACTCGGTGCCCTTGAAGGCGGTGCTTAAGTGTGCCCCAAATTTTTTTTCGCTTTTCTAAATAGTGTGCAGTATGACGAGCGAACAACGTATACGCTTCGCAAACATCTTTGTATGCCTGCGATGCATCATCATGTTCACGAAAGCAGCTCTAGAAATGTGTGCTTTTACAAACTCTGCCTCCTCCGCACTCGCCTTCGACCGAATTGTAATTCTTGGTCTCTTTAACACAGTTTCCTTGAGCCACCCGCTCTACGTTGCCAGACCACTTGGTCTAGCTGCGTATACGCTAGCCGGTCCTCTTTTGCGACGCAGCCCTCCGGCTGCTACTTATTTTTTATTATTATTATTTTTTCACGCTGGCCCGCACGTGCGCTTTTTCTCTGCCGCTGCTGTGTCGAGCCAACTACGCTGCCCAGCGTTGTTGCCCTGGGGCTGTTTTTTTTTTTTTTTTTTTTTTTGAACGCCTCCACTCGCAGCGGGTAAACGAGCTTGACCAATTTATAATGAACCCGCGACGCCCGCGGCGGGAATCCCGCGCACAGAGCTGCATGTGGAGCAGCGGTTTGGAACCACCACCGCTGCATGCAGTCGCTGTGGCGCGATGGCGCTTCGATGAAGAGTTCGGCTCCTCGCGAAATGCGGCACTCGCGTGTGTGGTGACTGTCGGCTTGATTGGATCCGGTACTACGCCATTCTGCATTGCGACGACGCGCGTGCCTTTGGTTGGCTCGCTGGCAGTGATTGATGACGAAGGATTGGCACTCAGCGATTCATAGACAGCTGCAGATTGCTCTCGACAGCTCTCGGAATTAGATGCTCCGTGCTTTATTATACCAACAACGCGATTAGAGCAGGCAGAAAGAAGAATGCTAAAGTGGTTGAGCAACTTGTCGCTCACAACCGGTCATGTTACGCAATCAAACAGGAACGAAATCGATGAGAAATATTCCTGTGTAGTGGTGGGTGAGTAGACTAAGCTTCCCATGTGCTATAACAATGATATATTTGTGTGGTTTAGTTTGGTTTTGTTCGATTTATAGAGTATATAATGTCCTGAAATCACGTTGGCTGTAAGGAATTTTGCAGTGAAGGGCGTCGGAAGTTTAGACCTCCTGGCGTTCTTTAACGTCGACTGATATCGCACAGCATACGGTCCCTTCGGTTTCGTCTCTATTGAAACGCTACCGGCCGCGGCTGGAATTTAGCCCGCGCTCTCGGAATCAGTAATCGAGCACACTAACTGCCCTAACCATACCGCGGAGACACAATTTGTACGTAAGCTGAGTACGTGTTAAGATATATAACTTATACAGTTACGTACAATAAGCAAATAAGGTTGAACGGATTGTACGCGCCGAGCATAATGTTTTGAACACTGAGGTAACACTCCTTTATATTAATGTGTCTAATGATTACTTCCTTGAATTTAACGAAAGCTTCAACTTACAGGAATTAAACTTGCAACGCTTGTGTTTGCGTTCTCCTCGCCTCGTCCTTGTTACTGCGCTGCAGTCTCTAGTATGCAAAACCAACTAGCCAGTCACCATTTTTTAAGCAAAATTAAATTTACACGTGGGAAAATTCTTGCGACGTGATTTCATTTACTTTGGATTCTTACTAATTTGTTTAAGCGCTATGTACACATCCCACTTACGACAAATTTATTTCTCGCTTCCCACTGTATGGAACTTCATGGCAAACCGCTATGTATGTATACAGAAATAACGCTTCGAAATCGAGAATATTCAGTGCGAAAGCAGAAACTATAGGAAACGTCTGTAGGATGGTTTTCTAATAACCCCTGATATTTTGATGCTGCAGACATGTTTCTGCGTTTTGATGCGTGCATAGTAGAGATCGATACGACCTAATTCTTATTTATGTCAATTTTTTACACTATATCTACCGAGAGCATGGGCGCTATAAAAGCGTACAATGGACGAAGTGTTTGACAGCCTCGCAAACAGAGTGTAAAATTTATAAAAAATAAATAAAGTTTTCCGCCATCACTGCAGGATCTGCACTGGGACAGAGTGTAAGCCTGCGCGTTACTGTATTGTCCGCGAAATGTGTCAGCGAGATTCCGCGAGTGACAGATACTGCACCTTTCTGTAAACCAATTTAGAATGCCGGTGAACTCTGATGCGTTGAAAGGAAGGACAAGGGGCGTTCCACTGAGTGACCGGAAGTTGAGAACCGAAACCAGAAGTTGACTGGTGACCATCTTGCTCCTCGTTACACACTTAATTGGCTGTAATTAGTAATCTAATTAATCTACATCAACCATTTTGTCACTTGCACACCTTTCCTTGACGCTCTATCCGATGGTAACATTCTTTTTCCGATAGACCATCTGTTCCTCTTTTGCAGCGCCGACGACAAGGTCACGCCCACGCGAAACCCATGGGCATACAATGCTTACGCATTAATAAGTTCAGTTATTTTTTTTTCCTTTTTCCGTTATAATGCTGTACGTTTGTGCAGAACGCTATATAGCTCGACGTTTCTCTTTTATTTCTCTGGTTTTGTGTTCATAAAAAATGTTCGTCCGTTAATCTCCTTTTCAGCACAACATTTTCTTCGGGACATATGGTGATTAATTTTTTATATATCACAGCTAACAGAAAACATATTATTAACGGGAGGTCAAGTAAGCAAGAGAGAGAGATAGAGAGAGAGAGAGAACTCTTTAATGAGTAGCATGTCAGCGAATCAAGTAAGTGAGTGCTTTTTTCTTTGTATTTAACACGAAAATTGACGTTATTTGAACGTGAAAGAGAAAGTTTATTTGTTCGAACATATTTACAGAATAAGAATACGGACGAGGGTCCCATAGTCCGAAGACTGTATCAGACCCTCGATAAATCATTACAACAAAGTAAATATTAACAGCATATGTAGCGAATGGTTATGAAATGAAATACATGGTCAGTCAGTACTTTTACACAAACGCAAAGGCAATAACACAGATATTAGACGTATAGAAAATATAACAATTGAGCAATTCAACAAATACATCTTTAAGTTATTCTTAAATGTAGACAAGGACATTGATGTTATCAGTGTTAAAGGCAATGTGTTCCAGAATGAAATGGCTGCAAAAGATGACATCATGTCTCCATAATTAGTACGAACTTTCGGGAGATAAAAAATTGTTATTTGCTGCAAATCTCGTGGAGTTGTAGTTCGAGAGAAGTATAGGGTTAACAAACTGAAAATACAGGGTGCCGTTTAAAAACTTAAATGACATATTTACAATGTAACACTGAGAGAGCTGTGGACTGATATGATGTTCATCTAGCAAGGAACGAGCGTTAGTAGAAAAAATGCTGCGGGTGATAATGCGGATGGCCTGATTTTGTAAATGGTATGCGGACGATAAATGGCAATGGTAAGTATTTCCCTAAGCGGCAATCCCGCAGGTGAGGGCACTGTGAACGAAAGCATAATACAAAGATAAGAGAATATAACATGAAAAATATGGTCGCGCTTTAATCAAAGCTTTGATGCCAAACATAAATATTTTGTGTTTTCAGACAATAACTGGCACAGACAATGCTTTCCTACAGAGATGTACGAGATATGTGCTTGTCGAGAGCCTCTTATCCTTCACTCCGACCATCCTATCCAATTCACCTTATATCGCTCCTGCTCCTATAACTAATCTAAGCCGGATAATTCATGCTTAGTCATTTGTTTGTTTATTCACGAGGTAGATCAAAAGGTTGAGTTGTGAAATGAAGGCAGATTTCTTACTCGAACTCCGTCCTCATCCCAGAAATAGAAGAAATTGGCTAACGCTCGCAAAACTACTTGATAGGCTGCCTAGGACATATTATACACCGCAATTTCAGTTACTATGTATGCTGCTACGCCAGCACGTAGAAGACGACACGAGAGCTGCAAAGAAACTGATTGAATTTATGCGCCGCATACCACTTTCAGACGCCGCAACGCAGCAACAGTATATACGACATATAAATGCAGTGATGTGATGTCGACAGCCCCGAACAACATCGCATGCAAACTATCTGCGTCTCAGCCGTCGTTCTCATCGAAACATAAACATGCCGTGCTGCTTGCTACTTGTGTCGCAGCCTATACAGAGCTCTTTCAGTCAATATATAGTCAGTTGAGTTTCTAGCAACGAGTAAATATGAAAATGAACCTTTTTGTTGTTGTTGTTGTTGTTGTTTACTGGAACTCAGTACGCTGTCTATAGACTGAGCTTGGTAGAAATGTCACTTTCCCAAGTTCGAGACTCACGTACTGCGTACAAGTTGACACAAGAAACCCCTTTTGTATATCCGCAATATACCATCATAGCCATAATAAACAAATGATCATAGTCTTGAGTCGCTTTGGGACGTGAAACCCCATACACCAAACCAATCAAACAAACCAAACCAAAAATTTCATTTTTTTTTTCTTCTTTCTATAATAAAGGCTTTCCATGTGTGGTCTTTAAAACCAGTTTTCAGGGATAAATATTTGTCTTCGTTGGTAGCATACAATTCGTCCGCAGGCAGGCACAGCTGATCGAGTATTTTGTGCGTATATATATATATATATATATATATATATATATATATATCATCATCATCATCATCATCATCAGCCTGATTATACCCACTGCAGGGCGAAGGCCTCTCCCATATTTCTCCACTTAACCCGGTTCTGTGCTAGCTGCATCCACTTGACCCCTGCGAACTTCTTAATCTCATCCGCCCACCTAACTTTCTGCCTCCCCCTGCTACGCTTTCCTTCCCTTGGAATCCAGTTTGTTACCCTCAGCGACCATCGGTTATCCTCTCTTCGCACTACATGTCCTGCCCATGTCCATTTCTTCTTCTTAATTTCCACTAGAATGTCATTAACTTGAGTTATTTCTCTGACCCACTCTGCACGCTTTCTATCTCTTAATGTTACCCCTACCATTTTTCGTTCCATAGCCCTCTGGGTTGTCCTCAACTTAAGTAGAACTCTCTTGGTTAGCCTCCACGTTTCAGCCCCATAGGTGAGTACAGGCAAGATGCAACTGTTGTACACTTTCCTCTTGAGCGATACCGGTAAGCTGCTAGTCATAATCTGCGAGTACTTGCCAAATGCGCTCCATCCCAATCTTATTCTTCTTGATATTTCCTTTTCATGGTCTGGATCTGCGGTTACTACCTGTCCTAAGTAGACATATTCGCCTACTATTTCCAGTATTTCGCTACCTAATGTAAACTGCTGTTCCTTCCCGAGGCTGTTGAACATTACCTTAGTCTTCTGCATATTGATTTTCAAGCCTACCATTCTACTTTTTATGTCTAGGTCATCAATCATTATTTGCAGTTCATCCCCCGAGTTGCTTAGCAAGGCAATGTCATCAGCAAATCGCAGATTACTGAGGTATTCTCCGTCTACCCTTATCCCTAACTGCTCCCATTCCAAGTCTCTAAATACTTCCTCTAAACAAGCTGTGAATAGTACTGGGGAGATTGTGTCTCCTTGCCTAACACCTTTCTTTATGGGAATTTTATTGCTTTCTTTATGTAGAACTATGGTTGCTGTGCAGCCACTATATATATCTTCCAGCACTTTCACGTACGGCTCGTCTACCCCCTGATTTCGCAATGCCTGCATCACCGCCGAGGTTTCAACTGAGTCAAATGCTTTTTCGTAATCAATGAATGCTATGTATAAGGGCTGGTTATATTCCGAGCATTTTTCTATCACCTGATTGATGGTATGGATATGATCGATAGTAGAGTACCGTTTCCGAAACCCTGCTTGATCCTTTGCTTGATTGCAGTCTAAGGTTGTCCTGATTCTATTGGCGATTACCTTAGTAAATACCTTATACGTAACAGACAGTAAGCTGATTGGTCTGTAATTTTTAAGGTCCTTAGAGTCCCCTTTCTTGTGAATGAGGATAATGTTTGCATTCTTCCATGCTTCCGGTACCGTCGATGACACCAGGCACTGCGTATACAGGGTGGCCAGTTTTTCTAACACGATATCCCCCCCGTCCTTCAGCAAATCTGTAGTTATCTGATCCTCTCCAGCTGATTTCCCCCTTTTCATAGTTTCTAGTGCTTTCTTGACCTCGTCCTTCGTCACTGGTGGAATGTCTGACTGTTTTTCCCTACCGCCAATCTCACTACGGTCCTGACTACTTTGGCTACTGTAGAGATCTGTATAGAACTCCTCGGCTACTTTGACTATCTTGTCCATATTAGTGATGACGTTGCCCGCCTTGTCCCTTATCGCATACATCTGGTTTTTGCCTATGCCCAATTTCTTCTTTACCGCTTTAAGGCTTCCCCCGTTCTTTACAGCATGCTCAATTTTCTCCATGTTATACTTCCTTATATCGGCCACCTTGCGCTTATTGATTAGCTTTGATATCTCGGCCAATTCGATCTGGTCTGTTGGATTGGAAGCTTTCATACTCTGCCGTTTCTTAATCAAATCTTTCGTCTCCTTAGACAGCTTACCGGTATCCTCTTTAACTATCCTACCGCCTACTTCTACTGCGCACTCAGTAATGATATCTCTGAAATTATTGTTCATTGCCTCTAGGGTAATGTCGCCATCCTCAGTTAGAGCTGAAAACCTATTCTGTAGCGAGATTCTGAACTCTTCTGCCCTCCCCCTCACCGCTAATTCGTTGATGGGTTTCTTTCTTACTAATCTATTGCGTTCCTCCTTCAGATTTAGGCTAATTCGGGACCTCACCATCCTATGGTCACTACATCGAACTTTCCCGATTACCTCTACATCCTGCACAATGGCGGGGGTTGAACACATTATGAAGTCGATTTCATTTTTAGTCTCTCCGTTAGGACTTTTCCATGTCCATTTCCGGTTCTTCCGTTTGCTGAAGAAGGTATTCATGATTCGTAAGTTATTGCGCTCTGCAAACTCAACTAGTAACTCCCCCCTGCTATTCCTAGAACCAATGCCATAGTCACCTACTGCCTTGTCTCCTGCCTGTTTTTTCCCTACCTTGGCATTGAAGTCGCCCATTAGTACAGTATACTGCGTCTTTACTTTTCGCATTGCCGATTCTACATCTTCATAGAAGCTTTCAACTGCCTGGTCATCATAACTACATGTAGGTGCATAGGCCTGTACAACCTTCAGTTTATACCGCTTATTAAGCCTAATTACGATGCCTGCAACCCTCTCATTAATGCTATAGAATTCATCTATATTACCCGCTATATACTTATTGACAAGAAAACCTACCCCTAGTTGTCGCCTCTCTGGTAAACCTCGATAACACAGTACATGCCCATCCTTCAATACAGTATATGCCTCATTCGGCCTCCTAACCTCACTAAGCCCTATGACATCCCATTTCATGCCCTCTAGTTCCTCTAACAGCACTGCTAAACTAGCTTCACTAGCAAGGGTTCTAGCATTAAACGTTGCCAGGGTCAGTTTCCAATGGCGGCCTGTCCAGCGGAGCCAGGCTTTCTTAGCACCCCCTGCTGCGTCACAGGTCTGACCGCCGCCGTGGTCAGTTGTTCCGCAGCCGCTGGTGACTGAGGGCCGGGGTTTTATGGAGCTTATCATAGGAGGTTGTGGCCAATTACTGCACCAGGGTGGCCAACTCCTGTTCTGGTGAGGGAGTGCGTTACCGGAGGTGTTCACCGGCATCAGGTCGCACCCCAAACCTGTATATGCAATTCCATCGACACGCGGATTTTTTTTTTTTTTTTTTTTTGTCATCCGGTGGAGAATTGCGCGGCACCGGGATTTGAACCCCGGTCCTCTTGCATGCGAGGCGGATGTTCTACCGCTACGCCACCGCTGCACTCCTCCATATATATATATATATATATAGACTGTTTACACCATGTGAGGCATGCAGGCCCACCTCCTCTTATCCGCCCGTCCAAAGCTAAAGCATACCGGGTTCTAAAACCCCACTGCCTGCTGCGGATTATCTCTTCAGCTCTGAGGAAACCTCTGCCGTCTAGTCTATAGCTTCCTTGAAGTTAATAGAAGTAAATAAGGCCGCATGTTTATTGTTGCGTTAAATATGTAATGCGTGGCGTATTTAACGTTCATGGTTAAACGATGAAATCTAGCCGCGAATCGCAGCCTGCTATATACAAAATATTAGAGATTAGAAAAATATATATACGAACGACCTTATAAGTCGACCAAATGCGAAGTATGTGCGGGATAGCACGTCACGTTCCATTTCGCTTTCGGTTCGAGGTTAAGGATTTCAAGGTCAGGCTTCAGGCAAATATTGCCGCAATCGGTGAGCAGGGACCTTATAGTCCTAGGCAGCGAATTGTAAAATGTTTGGACCGTGTAACGCATCATAAGATGATAATGCGATAGCGGCGTGTCCTGCTGTGCGGCTAGCTGCCTACAGCCGGAACGACAGGTTCGCGTTGCGCCAGCTGTCGGGAGCCACCGGCCGCTCCGCGATTTCACCATTTCATGGCCTTTTGTAGGCGAGTTGGCGAAATTGCGGAGGGTTGACGGATGACGAGCTGCCAGAGGCCACGCTGGCGCCGTTGAAGGGATGCCGTGGTTTCGGCGCACAGGCTAAATGACCCAGTAAGTGGCAAGGAAGACAGTAGAAGTAAGGTGAGGGCAGAGGAGCGAGAGACCCACGAGAGGAGAATTATGCAAGGAGAATTATGATGCGTGTTTCGCGATTACGGGCGTGGCGCAGCTTGATCAGGGCCTAGCATGCGCCACTCCCATGATCGCGAAACACACATCATAATCCTGTTTGTCTACAGTGAGGATGATAGTAGCGATATTAGCGATGTCCTTAAAAGAGTTCAAAAAATGGACATTACTCCTGCAGCCAAATCTTCATTTTTGCCACTATCTTCTTCCCACACGCGTTGAAATGTTTGGTAGTAAATTAGTATCATCATGCCTTGACCACGTGAACGTTCGCCTTGAACAAAATGAATCCAGTTCATTTATCGTAGAACAAAAAAATGTCGGACCATTTATTCGTTGGCTGCCGACTTTTTCCCACATGCTGGTATAACGGCTATGAAGCACGATAAACTGGACACAATCGATGTCATTGACAGACATCGACTTGACTCCGCAATTGAAAAGTATGAGTGGGATCTGTTCCTAACCCACACGTCTGAAAGCTCTCTCTACGATTAATTAGTTGAAACATTCTCACAGTTGTTAGAGTCATGTAAAAAAAACTATAATCATTATGCAAAGAAAAACTGGTTGTCGGTGGATTAATAACGATGTTATATCGGCTATTTTAGAAAGGGAAATGGCTTGGGCCCATTGTAGGCGTTCGCCTACAAACACTGAATTGAGGGCACTGTACAGGTCTGCCCGCAGCAGGGCTAACGCATTAATCCGATCAAAAAGACGTCAGTATTTCTAGGCAAGGTTTAATGCATCGAAAGGGAAGCCAGCTAGGTCCTGGGAGGTTGTTAATCGCTTACGTGGTCGTGCACCTAGGAACGTAGCTGAACCTGCAACTTTGAGGCGTTATCTCTGACACTTGCTGATGAGTTGTTGTTTTGTTGTTTGTTGTTTTTACATGTCTGCTCGGTGCATGGCTTATATGCTGCCGGGCACTGCCATTAAAGCCTCCGGAGGCTTTGGCAGACCTGCATTTGTACTGGAAAAAAGAAATAATAAATTTTATTATTATTTATTATTATACATAGCGGAACTTTGCCGGTTAAAGCGCGGTTGCAAGAGAAATGAATTTTTGTCCCATGGGAAGTCGGCTATTTGTTATGTGAAAGGGATGAAACCATAGAGCATGTTTTCTTGGACTGCTGGGACGCAGTCTTCTTCAGGGACGTACTCCAAAGGACTCTCATAAAGGATTTTCCGCTTGACCATCACGGAATCAGGTAACTCCCAATTGAAAACGAGGCTGGTATGCCATATATGATATCTGGTAATGGCACTGGGCCTGCACAGTACATAGAGAAGCAGGATGGCAGTGCGTCCCTCAGGTCTTGACGCACGGCCAATCAGAACACTTTAAAGAAAGTGTTGCAAGATATTGTTAACTTACAAACCTTGTGGGTCCAGCACCAGCTGACTGGCTCCCGCACATTGAAATTTTGAAATCTTTAAAAGAATTTTAACCCTTGTACATCAGTCAAATACGGCTGATGGTTCCTGCGTAAATATTGTATATTTTGAGCGCAATAAATTAGTAAAAAAAAAAAAAAAAAAAAAAAACGGCATGGCGCAGTTGGTTAAAGCGCTCGGTGGGGATCCGAAGAATGGGGGTTCGATTCCCAGTGGTGACAGGATTTATTTATTTATTTGTAACTATATCACTCTCCCGGTAGACAATTGAGAATTATGATGTGTGTTTCACTACCCCCTAACACTTTGATCTTAGCCAAAAAGCGATGGGGATCCGACTGCCTCATCTATAAAAAACCCGAAACGATCGATCACGTATTTTTGAGCTGTTGGGAAGGGATTTATTTCTGGGAGGTGCTACAAAGGACTATTAAAAAGAGTTACCGCTCACATCATATGGAATTAGATTTTTGCCTACAGATAGTGAAGATGGTTGTCCTTTTGATTTAGCTATGCTCGTGGGCCTCCATAATCCGAGGCTCCTACAATTATGGCTTTGACACACTAAAATTCTCTAAGCGCAACCAAGGACTCTAACCTTTCGTGAAAGTATTCACAGGTTTATTAAGGTCTTGAAATCTGGAACATGCGTCCCGGATTGGTTACCAAGGTCAGAGCCTTCGGTTGCGCTTAGAGAATTTTAGTGAGTCAAAGCCATAAATGTAGGAGCCTCGGATTATTTTTTTTCTGCGATGTATTTGATATATGTATTTGAGGTCTGTTAAAGTCTAGCAATAAATATATTAAAAAAATCCTGGCGTGGCTTAGTTGGTTATAATAAAGGAAAAAAAAAAGTGGCTTAGTTAGTTACAGTGTTCGGCTGGGGATTCGAGGGTTGGAGGTTCGATTCCCGGTGGAGACCGGATTTTTATTTTTCTGATGACGTCAGTTTCGGTTTCGGGTGATGACGTCATTTGATTGACAGCTATAGTGTGACCGGACGAACGAACGCCGACAGCATGAGCCATGAAAGGCTTTCGCCTTAAAAAACAAAAACAAAAATACGCCTTTAGCCTTCGACCAAGCCGTCACTACACAGAGAGAGAGAGAGAGAAAACTTTTAATAAGCATAATAATCATTATGAATTCGCCGGAGCTGGGTGGTCGGTGCCCCTAGTCCAGGGCTCCGCTGGCAGCAGCTGAGTTGCGGACTGGCTGGATAATCCATGCTTGCTGGTCCAGGTTGTCGCTGGTCAGGGCCGCCTCCCACTGCTCGTGTGTCGGGCATGGCACTAGTGGTGCGGTGCAAGCCCCACACTCTATGGAATGCCAGGACAAACCTGACCCGTTACTACAGAAAAGATACGTGTGGCGGCTTCTCAATTTTCTTCAACGACACAGGTAGTAAAACGGAATCTTCTTTTAAACCCAGTTGTACAGGGCCAGGATACCTGAAAAAGAACTTATCGATAAGCTGACTATCCGTCACAAGGAATCCGTAGAACCTGTTGGTATGGTACTTGAAAGTCATCACTTCATCATCGTCGTTAACTGACGTAGACTTGCTAGCTGCACTAAGCAGCCATGCCGCGAGTGAAGCATGTTTTGTCCGAGTCTCAGCAACGGCTGTAGTGAGTGACCTTCGAGGTGGCAGTGATCTATTATTCGTTCTTTTCTCTTGTTCTTGGTTTTGACCTGAATGTCGCGTTCTTTTTGCTATGAGTGGACGCGCCACTCACAAATCGAGCGCCACAATAGGGCTTTAACACCTCAAGCACGGCGCTTGGACCCTCAGTGCACAGGGGCATTGTATTTGTGGACCCACTCGCACTTTACGGCAGGGCTTGCCAGAGCCTCCATTCTCGGTCGTGGCGGCTGCATCGCGGCAACGGGATCCCTTGAGTGGCGAAGAAGGGGGAGGGCTGGCGCCGCATTCTTGAAGACCCCCCCCTCTCAGTTGGCGGCAGCGGCGGTTGCTGCCGAGGCGCCGACCCGCCCCGATGCCCCCGTGCAAACTCGTTTACACCGATCCGAGCAGCGTGCATGGGGCTCCTCGCGCACGGCTGTGAGAATTAGCGGCTGCCTGCCCCCGAGGCCATCAGCCACCCCTCGGCGGCCCATCTCCTCCGGCCGTCGCCGCTGCTGCCTTCCTGCATGCGAATAGCGGAATGCGAGGCTCTCATCACCACGGGGCGGAAGTGGCAGTGCCCGCGCGGGTGGAAGACTGGGAAGTATGCATTCTTGGGGCAGAATTTGTTTTTCCCACGAACCGCAGAATAATTCATACGGGATTGCGTGAGCCAACAGTTACTTAATGTAGCCCCTTAGGTAAAAAGAAAAAGGAAAAAACAAGCGTGAGGACTAGAGTGTTTACAGATTCCAAAGAAAGGAATCGACTAGAATGCGCGGCAGTCGTTTTAGTCGCTGCTTTCCTGAACTACTGCCTATGAAATGAACGCCCTTAACGAAACATTTTCATCTCACCGGCTGGTATTTACGAATCTGACGGGCCATGAATTATTTTGTTTATTGATTTATTTGCGTGTACAGTGCTGCTCAAACGTGGAGAGACCACGCGAATTGACAAAACTTTACGCCCTGATAGATGCAAATTGCTGCCTATCTGTGAGAGAGGCGCTGATCCACTGAACAATAAAAGAGGGAAGCCCTAATGGGTCCTGTTTAAACAACAACTTCCCGTGAGACCCCTTGTCAAAGGCCATTACCTAAGTAAAATAAGACGACTAGCTGTTCAGAAGCATCCAGTACCCTTAAACTTCATGAACTGTGGATAGAAGTTGATAAAAGTTGATATGCCTCTCCTAAACCCATGCTGGTAAGCTGACAAAATCTTACAGTCTTCTAAAATCTTCGCCATATAACAACAACAAGAACAACAACAACGAAAAATATAGCATGCTCTAATAAGTTACAACGATTGTCGTTTAAAGAAACAGGGCGATAATTGGTGGTCCTCAATTTTAAAAATCGGGACGACTCGAGCCTTACGAGAATCAAATGGCATAATATGCCTATGGTCAGGCAGAAGTTAAACATGTCAGTCAAGTATTGAGCTATTTGTTCAGCGTAGCGCTTGAAAAATGTGTTCAAACGCCATCGGGTCCCGGATACTTTTTAGTGTTAAGGTTCAGCAACATAGCTAGATCCTTCGCAACTGATCACCAAATCCTTTTTTCTGAAGTAAGAGATCTGAGGGGTGTATTCATAATGCTTTGTGAACACACCTTGAAAGTAATTGTTGAAATACGTTGCGAGCGAACTTGTGTCTGATATAAGGGCCATTTGTTTAACCTACACCAGCTACACCTGTGCAGCAAAAATCTATTGTAGGTATAGGAGATTTTCTACACTGGTGTATAGCTGGTGTAGGTTAAACAAATGGACCTATAGTTGCATCGTCAATTTTGATTTTAGTGTTTTCCTATCTTGAAGGACTCGAGTGACACCCTAACTTTTATCGGTCCGACCACGTGAACACTTCAAGCCTGTTTCCAAAGGAGTTGTTCCTGACTTCCTTGACTTTTGCTATCAACATGGTTCTTAAAGAAGTCTTTTCAGTTAATGTTTGCCATGGATATTCTCCTGATTGGTCCAGGGATTTGCGCTACTTGTAACGACCTTTTTAAGAGGAGTACATTTATCAATACAGAACTTTACTGTATTGCTGAACCACACCCAGCAACCATCAACATCTCTGGTAATCGAGCCAATATGGCAGACCAAATGGTCAACGACCTCAACATATTCAACTTTCCTGAAATATATGAAAGGGACTTTTTTCGCGGCTTTATCAGTCGTTTCACTGATGTTCTGCCTGAAAAAATATATTAATTTTTGGTCGGAGATGCCACTCTCAACACGAACGATGTTACGACTTCTCTCACGCACTAAAAGAGAACTGGTGCAGCATGCAAAGTGCATACGAGTTTTAGCTACTTCGATAGTGAACACAAATTTGCTTTAACCCAGGTATTCACTGCAACCTCGTTCGATTGATAATGCTGGCTGTATAGTCTGAACAGCAGTCAATAACGGCACATGTTAACTGCAAATATCAAGAGTTGCATGCATCTACCTTCGCTATGTTTACATAATTAAGCAAGTTCACAGCAGCTGTTCAGTTTCATGCGAACATGCTGTTTGCGGGACATCTGACTTTCAACGGGACACCTCGGCTGATCTTAAAAGTGACCTGTGAAAAAACAAAAAGTGAAATTGCTTGTTCAGCGTATATTCGCTCATTCGGCTGTTGGTTGTTGACGTTTACACGGAGTACAATCATGTCACGACGCCTTGTCGACTACTTCACTATATGCGCCGAGGCACAGGTAGAGCGCGCGAAGCTTAGTCTATGCTTCCTGGCTGTCCGCAACACCTTTGCGCTCCCAGAAAGATTCCTCGCGGACAGAGCGGGCAAAAGCGCTTCCTCCAGTTCATCTACCACGCTCCTTCCGTGCTCTTAACGTGGCATTTCATCGTCACGACACTTCCGCATGTCCGTGCCACGCCAGCGTTCTTGTTGTCAAGATGATTGCGCAACTTTCTTTTCTCACTCCGGATGCTAAGTAGCGCGCACGAGACTGCACACTAACGCAGAGCTCAAATGGCTCCAGCGCGCAACGAGCGGCACTGTGACAATGGGCGTGAGAAATGCTTTCCCGTAGTTCCCCCGACCCACGTGGACAGATGTCGATCTCGTTCATTCGTCGCGCCGTTTATCTTTGCAGAACTGCGGACGACCCGCCAGGAGCAAGATGGAAATGAGTCTTGCCTGCGCCATGATTGCTGTTCCCACACGATGTTCAGCCCTCCCGAGGACACTGTGCGCACGCGCCGCCAAACCATGGAGGATCTTGTTTTAAAACAGCCCACGACCCGACGGAAGTAGCGCCTCCGACATTGTTTTCTGAATGAGTAAGCGCTCGACCTCGCTTGGAACCGCTTTTCACCTGGTCTCACACGACTGAGAATATACCTCCCGCAAACAGCTATCCTTCATAAGCTGTCGCAGCGACGTATGCAGTCTCAAACAGATATTAGCGGTTGCCCGCGTTGAAACATGGATAAGATGCGAGAGGATAATTCCTTAGGAGCGCATTCGAAGCGCAACAGTGATGAAGAGAAAGAAACGACGAATGAAAGGGAACTGTTTTGGCTGCACTCTTGGGGGAGCCGACTGCGAGATCGAGCTATAGGTTTTTTTGGTGAGTGTGTGTGATTGAGAGGGGGGGGGGGGGGGGGAGTGTTCAGGAATAAACAGATAAGGACAGCAAAGATGAAAAGAAAGTCGTGCTTTATTGCAGTGCTGTGATAATGAGCTTTTCTGAGTTGCTCGTTTTATAGGCGCAGGCAGTCTCCTAAGTATTCGATCAACACCATTCCCACTTCGAGTTATACCAATTCGCTCTCGCCCTATAATCTGGTCTGCTGACCATCAGCGCAGTTGGTAGGACGACTGCTCCGGAAAGGCGGCGGTCCCGGGTTCGATCCCCGGATCAGGACGAATTTTTCTTTAACTATGAAGTTTCTGAGAAAGCAAATTTCCTTTGTAGCCGTATGACTGCGCTTGGGTGGATGCCAATAAGTAATACTCCCTTAATATAAATCTACTCCACCTTAGGGGATTCCCGTAAGTATTCGATCAGCACCATTCCCACTTCGAGTTATAGATCCGCTCTCGCCCTACCATCTGATCTGCCGACCGTCCTGGTTAGCTCGGTTGATAGAGCGACTGCTCCGAAAAGCGGGTTCGATCACCAGATCAGGACGAACTTTTCTTTGACTACGTAGTTTCTGAGAAGGCTGTATAGCTTTCCTTTGTAGCCGTATGGCTGCGCTTGGATGGATGCCAATCAGTAATTACTCCCTTATTACAAATCTACTCCACCTTGAGGGATTCCCCTAAATATTCGATCTAGGAAATCGATTGCGTACAGCAAACATTAAAGACTATCACGGCTGCTTTAGATCTTCAGCCTTTATCCAGATTTTTCTGGGCTTTGTTTTTAGCATCTGTAGGCCACGAGAAAAAAAAAAAAAAAAAGCTCCGAAGACAGGCACTATCCACGCGTGGGCCCCTTCCCCCTTCCCGCAAAATTCAGCTAATATACCCCATTCTCCCTATCTACCGATTCTCATGCTTGTGTTCAGAATCTCCTTTCAGTTCCCTTTCTCCCTTCCCAACCCACTCAATACAGGAAATTACGTTGTATCCCTTCGGGATAAAATTTGCTGGTTATCTACTTGTGTAGAGCTAGACTGGCCACAGCTGAACACAGGGGGACAGAAAACTGCTTGGAAGTCTAAGCATGCAGCGACGGCATGAAGGGCGTGCTCACGCGCACTTCCCTGTGCAACCGTACTGTGTACCTGCAATAACAAGCTTTGCTCTCAGACAACAAGGATATGCGGCTTCTTCGCGGCTTCCAAGAAGCTTTGTTGGCAGATAGACACATGTGGTGTATGCATAGCGACATGGGCTCAGCTCCGTGTATTGCTGCAGTCCACCATTTTAGATAAAACATGTCGGTTTCGTCAAGTAGCTTCATAATAACTTTTTCATCAGTGACACTAGATTCTTTTGCTACCGTCGCTGCTAAAGGTCCTTCAAGCAAGATCAACTACTCTTGGAGTGGTGCGGATGTAAAAATACATGGCAGGCATTGAAACTTTAAGCTGTAGGTGTAGGCGCGAACAGCTACATACGCAATTTCCTCGTTGTTTGGGACCAAACTGTGAGGCGTGGTACCATAACGGTCAACCTTCGATGTCTGCGTGACTTGAGAAAAAGGAAGTCCTTCTCGAGAATCACCGAAAGCTTTGTAACCTTGAGAAGGGAAGGGGGGGGGGGGGGGGGGACGCACTGGGTCCTCTCAGTCAACTCGTAAAGTCTGCGCAGCTGAAAGCCGCGTAGACGAGGTCGAAAATTGCTTGTAGCGAAGTTTCTGTATAGTCCTTAGCCGACTCCGCATCATTTTAGCTCTTCGTCGTCGATTTGGGAGAAATAAAGACATTCAGTGCATGCTGTTATCATTTGAACGTAACCTTACATTATAAAGAAACGCGAACATCGTCTGCGGTAAAAAGCGACGAGATGCTGACGCCCACCAATAGCAAGGTTGTTTAGAACAAAAGGGAACAATTCTGTCGAATTGACCATTCTTTCACAGACAATCTCCTGTGTTGCGTTCGACAACAAGAGCCCCTCCTTACGCCTTTCCTTAAGAACTACTCTGTCCTGCTAACGATTTCTGCGGGGATGTCTTGATCCTTTCATAAAAAGAAAAGCGCATAGTATTTTCAGTGTGCAGAATGCTGCGTTCATCGGTTGGTAATTGTACGTTCTCGGTAGTTAGGTGAAACGACCTTGCATCTGCTATCCCAACATGAGACGCCATAAGTCGTGACCAGACTATTGTTCCAGTAAAAGGCTTTACTTTTGAGGTCTTAACAGAGCTACGGTATATTCTTGCAAATCTAGAGCTTTTGTCTAATGCTGTGATGCCGGTAGAGATTTATTGACAGCACGTAATAATCAGCAGCTGGAAGGAGGAGGCTCGATGACTGGTGCTCACGACAATTCCAGTGAATAATTAAATTGACCGGAGGCAGGTTCTTCTGCATGCTATATATATGAAAGAAAATTGCCGTACTGGATTTTGCAGCTAGTATGCTTTCTAGTTTCTTTCCTTTCCCGAGGGTTGAAATGGCGCACAGAGAATTAGTGTTGACATTCTTGCTAGCCGAAAATTCTCGAGGGTTACATTCGTGTAACATCTAATTGTAATGCTTTCTTTGACATGCAGTGCCGCAAAGAGCGTCACAGCTGTTTGGTTTCTTAGATATATGGAACTAGATATCCCAAGCGATTTCTTAAGCTTAATAAGTTCCTGATTTAAGGTACGTCAATATGTTTCTACTCGGGCGTCGCTTTTTTCTGGGAAACAGATATATCTCCATATTACTGTACATCTTAGGTGAGTCACACCTCGGGGACACAGGTATTTGTCCCAGTTTTAACCTCATTCTGAGACTCCATTGAACCTTTTACGGATCACAGGAGGAGTATGCGGAACGAAAGCACGGACACGTGAAGCGTCAAGGTGCCCACCTGTCCTTTGATCCGTAAATATTTCAACGCAGATTCCTTGTCATGACACATAAACCAGCCCAGAACGAAGCGTTCCTTCATACAACTGAGTTCACAGGCGCCGAGTGATAAACGAGGCATGTATGGCTGGAGTATGTGAGAAAGTATTTTGCGAGGATCCACTTCTAATTATGTCAACCTCCACTTACCCTATACACTGGAGCTGGTGAGTGCCATTACTCGCGCTTAGCTGTCAGTCATGACGTTACAAGTCATTAGTACATGCCTAACGGTAGAAGCGCAAGAGAACATGGAAAAGAATCGATAAAAAGTGTAGCGCATGTGCGCACGCACGCGTGCGCCCCCCCCCCCCCCCCCCCCCCCACACACACACACGATTTGACTCTATAGATTGCTTTTATTTATGGCTCGAGCAGAAGGAAATACCATCATACCATCCCGAAACGTGGCGGGTGTTCTTTTTCACTGCGCATGTGCGGTACGTGCTCCGGCCTCACGCTATCCTGAATTTTCCACAGAAACACTGGCACCATTGTTTCAAAGTCATTTTTTTTTTTCGGTTTCTGCCACCAGAATTTGACATATAGCGCTTGCCAGTAAAAGCTCAGCTGTCTTTCTTCGCACTAATCAGGCCAAATCCAGCGCAGTCACGTCGCTGGCGCTGTGAATATCCTGCACACAGACATCTAGCCATTCGCCAGGAGCGCCACCCCGGTTTCACCCCGGCTGCGCCTGTGGGGAGCGTGCGTTGCATACGCAACAGTGTGGGCAGCATCGCGCCCATCGTGAATGCATATGAGACCATGATTCTCGCTCGGGGCCCGAAAGGGGCTGTGCTCGAGCCGTTGAAAGCATGTCTCGCGGCTGTCTCCCCAGGAGACGCGCCGCTCGTCGCAAGTCGGGCAACGGGGACAGTGTGTCAACGCAGTTACGCGCGACAGAACACGTAATGGGGCGCACGCTGCATCCGCGAGGCGTTGCGTCGCTCTCCGCGCTTCTTCTGTTTGCGCCGGCGCAATTCACTCCACGTGCGCTTAACGTAGTGTGTGTGTGTGTGTGTGTGTGTGTGTGTGTGTGTGTGTGTGTGTGTGTGTGTGTGTGTGTGTGTGTGTGTGTGTGTGTGTGTGTGTGTGTGTGTGTGTGTGTGTGTGTGTGTGTGTGTGTGTGTGTGTGTGTGTGCGTGTGCGTGTGCGTGTGCGTGTGTGTGTGCGTGTGCGTGTGCGCGTGCGCGTGCGCGTGCGCGTGCGCGTGTGCGTGTGCGTGTGCGTGTGCGTGTGTGTGTACCATATTTCTCGAAAGTACCGTGGACATGGTGGTCGCCGACCGTGCGGCGGAAGCCCGAGGCTCTGCGCAGCCAGGACTGGCCCTTCAGGACCTCCAGTTCTCAGGGAAGGCTGCTGTTTCTCAACCAGGCGGCTCTGCGGCTGCCTCGGTCATGCACTCAAGTGCTTTCTTCAAGCACTTTCAGCAAGCGCTGCATACAGTATAGTTTACATTGTATCGTCGTAACGGCAAAGGTAATGAATACAAATTACGTCTCGATTAATCCCAAAGATATTCTGCATAAGAACGGTATCATAGGTTTCACTTTTGGATTATAACTGCCTCCGAAAAACCGAGCCCAATTTGCACAGAATGAAGTTTAAGCAAATAAACATATTGCACACGCCCTACACAGTAAGCACCCTGATAAAAGAAGAAAAAAAAAAAAAACTACTTTTTTTTTTTTTTTTTTTTGCGTCCTCGCTGCTCTCACCTGAAGAATATGTAAATGTAGCCGTTACACAGGGCACTGAACTATAAAAAGAGAGGCAAGGCTTCATTCTCATTGCCATCACCGAATGTCAGACTTGTGGGGGACGTAGATGCAAGAACGACAGGAGTAGGAGTGAGGGCGTGAAAGACGTGGTTAGATGCGCTTAAAAACAACGTCTCCTTTTATCGTCGGGCGCGAAGTGGTGCACTTAGTCGCGTAACCGAGCAGTCATTACACAAGCCAGTTCCTGTGCGTTCTATTTAACTGACGACGTTCCTCAGAAACCAGCACGACGAGTAATCCTTGTCTTGTGGTATCACGACGACGCAGAGTTAAGGAAAGAAAAAGGAACCGCAGCGAACCTGGCAAATGCTTGCCGAGCTCAGGCGAAGCCTTTCGAGCCCTCTGCCGCACGAATAAAATCGGCCGCCGAGAAAAAGACAAGCGCCGCTGTCAGGCGGATGTTTTGACGGCCTCGCGGAGCGGGCACGGTCCGGGTAGAAGGAATCCCTGCCGCGCTGGGCTCGCGTGCGCACCATCGCCTTCCGCTTCCTTGGCGGGGCTGCAGCGTGAAAGAAAGTACCGCCGGAGGCTGCCGACCGCTGGAGGTAATTGGCCCCGTGACCTTGCGCGCCGCCCCGGGGCACAGTACGCGCGGTAAGGGCCACCATGCACTAAGAGCAAGGTCCCTATATGATCATAAAACGCGGCTGCTCTCCTGGCAAGTAGTTGGTGGGAGATTTACGATTACAGAAGTGCTATGTGTACGCGATCAAGTTTCGTCCGAGGCAATATGAACGAGGACGGTGCACATCAAGTTCTGGGTGCTTTGTGACATTTCCATTGCCCTCCTTCAAGTCGTGGCGTGCCGCAAAGCGTGCCCCGAAATATCCACTTTCAGCTCCACTGCGTCGCGATCCCTTTACAGCCTCCGCCTGTTACGAAGTGCTGCACGTCGACGTCGAGGTTGCCATCTTTTGTTGAATTGTTTTTTTGCTTCCAGCTATGTTAGGGTACATTCTCTGAAGATAAACGGTGTGTTATATGATCGCACTTAACGTTATCCACAGGGGGCAATAGTGGCGTGGCATATGTGGCCGTGTGGGGTAGCCACGTGAGCCCCCGAGCAAACGCTTGCATAGGATGGGCAGGCTGTACTGCATCATCGGTTTAACCGCGCGGATGAATACCACTGAAAGACACGACCGTTATCGATGAAAAACAGGAAATTAAGTAAACAGCCTGAGAACTGTTGCACTCTTGAAATTGAAGCTTCCTTGAATTTCGCGCTCGACAAACCCGCCCCGACAGCGGCCCACACCTTTCCTCTATTCAAACGGCACGCACGATGCCCTCAAGAACAATGGCTTTAGACAGCCAATGCAATACGGGTGATATACCTGTGGCCTTCTCATAAACTTCCACAAATGCTAGCGGTGCATTGCAAACGACGCACTAAAACGGATTTGTTTCACCCCGTATCCGCGTCACCACGCAATTCCGCTTCATTTATGTCAAGCGACTGCGTGTGGCGCTATATGTCAGAAATCCATCATGGCTAATCAACTCCATTTCGATGCAAATGCGTGGAATGCCGCCTGCGTTTTTTCGGCAAATGCACAAAGGACGCATGAAGTGGAGCTGCGTTTGCCGAAACGATGTGAGGCAGCCCTGCGCAGCTGGCGGTCGTTCGCCTACCTGTGACGGGGGTATAGCTGTGTTCCGCTTAACGGGTGCTGCTTC
Source organism: Amblyomma maculatum (assembly GCF_055883805.1). Lineage (NCBI taxonomy): Eukaryota > Metazoa > Arthropoda > Arachnida > Ixodida > Ixodidae > Amblyomma > Amblyomma maculatum. The sequence continues at coordinate 170,275,071 of NC_139344.1, read as the reverse complement.
TTGTAGAACAGGAGGTGAAGACGCCCATCGCGGAAGGGCCACGCCACCGCCTTGTCCATGCGCTGACGTCTTCCGGCAAGCGGCGCTGATGGAGCCGCGGTTTTATGCCGGAATTGCTGACTCTGAGCCCGCTGTCTTCAGGCAGGTATGAAAGCTTGTTAGCACGGCGCACAGGGAAGCGAGGCAAATAACCACGGGGAAGCGCGGATGCGGAGAAAAGCTTTGAGTGTTGCGCAACAGAGAAAACAAGCTCATCCATAACCTGTAATTTGTAGGCATTGGCAGCTGACGATTTACGCCATCCGGTGACGCACTGTTGATTTTTAGCAGACAGGTAATTGGATTCCATAACTTAGATTGACGGTTCAGCGTATCACCCTTCATCGAAATCTCATTGTAAGCTCGATGAGTGGATATGTGCTGAACTTATCAATGCAGTAGCAACAACAACAATATATTGCTCGCAATCTATGCATGTTGAATATATCACTAACAATGCTAACCGAACATTAGGTTATCAAAGACGTAACTTTGCATCCGCTCCCACCTCACTAAAGCTTACCATGTTCAAAACGCTCGTCCGTCCAAAATTAGAATATGCGTGTGCCTTATGGGACTCTGCTCATTCCACTCTCATTATTTCACTTGAAAGCATTCAGAACCGTGCAGCACGCTTTATCCTCTCTAATTATTCACGTCATTCCAGCGTAACATCCATGAATAAACATTAGATCTGCCTGACCTTTCACTACGTCGCAAGCACTCTCGCCTTTGTCTTTTTTCATAAAATATACCACCTCAATCCTTTCCTGAAAGAAAATCTTTTCGCCAGATCCAGTTACATCTCATCTCGCATCGATCATCAACATAAAGTTGAAGTGCCATCTTGCCGCACTAGTCTATACCATTCTTCATTCCTACCAAGAACCGCCACTGAATGGAACCGCCTTCCCGCCTCCTCAGTCACCATTTGTGACAGCACCAATTTCAAGCTTGCTGTTCAAAGTGCCTTATAGTTCCTTCTTTTTTTTTTTTTTTTTTCTCGTTCTGCAAATAATGTACTGTACCACTCCTTTCTGTTATGCCTACCGGCCTTGAAAGTATGTATAATAAATAAATAAATAAATAAATAAATAAATAAATAAATAAATAAATAAATAAATAAATAAATAAATAAATAAATAAATAAATAAATAAATAAATAAATAAATAAATAAATAAATAAATAAGATGGGCAACTAACCTATTGTGCTTAATTGAGAAAACAGCGCTGTAAAATAAAACCACGGAAATGACAGGACGGATACAACACAAGAAGAAAAAGTAGCTTCCGATGTTTTATTTTACAATGTCCCACCAACTGGCCTGCAGCCAAGCTCTTTTAAAAAAACAACGCTCTTTAAACCTGCGCTCTCATTACGATCATGATCAAACAAGTGAGCTTAGCGTGCATCCTGAATAGTTACCTTTCCACAACCTGAGTTCTTAGTGAATACCTTTTCGAGTAGGTGAGAAAAAGTCGTTTTCCCTCATTTAACTCGATTCAGCTGATTGCGATGATAATGTCACGAGGGTGGGCTACTGATGCTATACCTCGAATGTTCGTGGTCGTTGTATACTTGTGTCCATGTCCCTCCTTCATACTAAACCGCAGAACTTCAGCGCTGAAAGTCTCTCATACAAAAAGGCTACTGCGATATGCCTGTAACAACAGTCAGAACTTTAAAACTTAGGTTTCGGTTTAGCTGCGCAATTTTTATTCCGCACAGGGGCGCCTTGGTGCAATTAAAGACGCCTTCGAAAGTCTCCTATCGATTCTTTCTTGGGGCAGCATTTCACACTGATTCTGCTGCCGAAGCAGTCATGACAATCCTCTTGCCGAATTATTCGTATGTATCTTTGGCGCGTTAAGCTGCTACCTGTGACGTGAGTTCTGACAGAGAGCTACGTATGTCGCCCCGCTATATATCAAAAGTTTTACTGGAACGATGTAAAAAAAAGTTAACCTAAGAAAGAACGGTGTGATACGGCGCATGGAGGTTAACATCCCAAAGAGACGTAGGATATGAGAAACGCCGTATGTATAGTGGAGGGCTCCGGCAAATTTCCGCCATAATTTCCGCCACTTGGGGTTCTCCGGATCGAACCTTCATTCTCGAGCTCAGCACTCGAGCGCCCTAACTAAGGATACACCACGATGGGGAGAAGAAAAAAATGCGAAGAATGGCTCCAGAATACGGCTCTATGCATTCCTTGTTGTCTTTTCTGCCTTCCCATCTTTCTTGGCTTCTATAGGTTTTGTTGCCTTCAAATTGGCAGCGCTTGTTTACGGAAGGAAGAGAATAAGCAGCGCATCTCTGCATCGGAGGTTAAAAAGACGCAGCAATAGGGAAATTCGATGGACCGAGCGCCTGGAAAGTCGCGCGAATCTCTGCTCATCTTATATGCGGAGAAGATGGGAAAGCCTCACGTCCACGGCAATATCGAGGAAGCGTGTTCCAAGTTTCCATCGGTTCCCTCAATACTGATAATGTCTAATCAGGACGACTGGGATATTTACGTTCTTTAAACGTTTTTGAGAGGCCGAAAAAAAAAAAAAGATCTACTCGCGAGAAACTCCACAAGCTTGATATCGCAAGTTCATTATTTGTATGATTAAGCGACTGCAAAAAAAAAAAAAAAAAGAAACATAAATAAAAAATTAGTCTTTCCAAGCTTTTCGCGAGAAAAAAACAAACAAAACAAAATCAAAGAAACACGAACGAAGGCTACCGCAAAGTGTTAATATGCGCGCTGACTTGGCGGTAGGAATTGCTCTGCCACTGCACCAGGTCCTCGAGTGTAACTGACTCCCGAACTTGGCTTCATGATTAATTTTTCTCTCGATGTTCCGGCCGGTCCGGTAGAGGCCGTCCTCGAACGGCACGTCATACCACTAGAGGCCCGTTCACGGTCAGCGCTACGGTCTCCGTGCGCGCATCGAAACACCCGCAGTACAACATCCATTTCCTTTTTCTTTTCGCGGTGTGTACGTTTTTCTTATCTGGGAGCGAGGTGGTGGCCGTCCCTGCCGAATGGAGCAGCGCTTTCGTCATCAGGGCAGGCACAGCCCGCTGCCACTTTTCTTCCTTTTTTTTTCTTCCTCGGTCTCCGTTTGAAGCTAATCTGGCGAGGGGGTTCCGTACGCGACTACAGGGTCGTGGCGTTCCGAGGGCGGTTCCTGGCTCAGAAGCGATCGACGTGCCTCGGTCACCGCTCGAAATTCCATTGCTTCCACGTCTGTCCTTGTGTCTCACCTCCCCGTGTTTCTTTCCTTCTCCCTCTTTGATTGCATGCCTCGCAGTTCGGCATTCTCGGTACGTTCCATTCCAGTCCATAGTATGGTGGCCATACGCCATACCCCTAGTAACGGGGAGAGCGGAAGCGTGCCGAAAAAGAGGAAACAATCGCAGTGCGGGAGGATATGGGGAGACAATGATGTCAGATGAATACACAGGTTGCCTTCGTCCATACAACGTACTTGAGCTTGACGGGGGCCTGTAATCTGGCAAGGCTACGCAATCACTCTAGAGCAAACTTTAAAATTATGGGGGCTAACGAGATATTACTTCCTTCTCACAGTAAGAAAGCTGAAACTGTGTTTTTCGTGAGCCTTTCCGCTGAAAAGTCTAGCGGTTTCAGAAATTGGCTCCCTCCAATTCCCACTTACCTTAGCTGACTGCTACAAGCACAAAGCAGACTCCAGAGAGCGCTAAATTTACCAGCGTCCTGCGGACAGGCACGCAGCTGTTTCTTTCTCTGAGGGTGTTGAAGCACACGCACGCATACAAAAATACAAAGAATGGGGATTTACGTCGCGAAGTTCACAGAAAAGGCACATAAAATAACAAGGCATTCATTGCACTCTCATTCCTGACAGTACTAACGACATGAGATACCGAAAGTGTACAAATATATCACACATGTAATGTGCATTTCAAAGAGCCCCACGTCAGGCACTTACACAGGTTCAGGATTGACTCTGGTGTGAACGCAGAAACAATTCAATGGCGTAAGTATTAAAAAAAAAAAAAAAGATAGTTGAGGCAGGAAATTAAAGAAGTCAGATGATTCAGGATACAATTTTGAGACTTATGACAGGAAATTGTTTCGTCCAAAATTTTACATTTTTCTTTTTATATTTTGATACGCGCGCAGCTTTTCGTTTTCACTTATTCCCTGCACAGTTACGTGTTTTAATTGCATGCGTAGTTTCATCTGTTTTCCCGTGTTCTTTCTTTTTTCTATTCGAACGTGATAATACCTACGCAATTATATCCACATCTTAAACCTCCGCAGTTGCATTCGACTTTATCTACAGGAAACGTTCCACTTGGGTTATTTGCATAATATTGCTCCGAGATATTTGCTATAGTGCCAGATTCTGTTGCAAAGTGGACTGTTTCGTTTCCTCGGCAGAATGGCTGTCAAAAAACACAGAAAGAAAGGCAGAGGAAAATGACAGAAATAAGGCTCCGTAACTTTCACCCCTTGCTGAAACCACTCACGCGTTTGTGTATGTATATGAAAGAAATGGTTATTGTTTCACTACTTGTTTTCTTTTCTTTTTACTCAAGTGAACAGCAGCGGTGATTGGTTTCGAACTCATAAGCTGTTTAATCTGCAAAGTTTATACACAGAATAAATGTTGTCCTTCGCGCGCAGCTAAAACGTTTAAGCTTTTTCGGATCGATTCTCTCCTGGGTAGTATCAATCCGAACCGACTAGAAAACGCACGCAGCCTTACTGGTTCGAGGCATGCAAGGGTTAAGAGGACGGCGGCACACCGCTACCGAAGCAGGAGCGCTCTCCCTCGGATGCTGGTGCGCGATGCAAATGACGCGGCCGAAGAATAAGTTCGTCGGCCTCGACCACCGGTCGCCCCCGTACAGCACACGCGCATGGGTAGGCGGCCTACGTGCGGTCAGCTCGCCGCGCGACTGCATGCTCCGAGTGGGCGATCACGAGCATGGGCACGTGGGGGAAATAAGTGAGCGCGCGCGTTCGCTTATGCGCGGCGGCTGCCGCGGAGCCCACGATGGATCCTGAGGGCGCTCTACTATCGTTGCGACGCGTGCCGCACGCCGCCTTTTCTGATCGTGGGCAGTTTCGAGTGAAGTGGCCGCCAACTGTGTTAGACGCGAGAATCGAGAGGCCCGTGGCGAGCCGTCGAATGCATGCGCGTGAGGATAGTTTGCCCGGGTTTAGTTCTACGTGCTTTCACTGAAGCACACCGTCGCTTACTATCCAGAAGAGTGGAGAGGGAACGGACACCAGCACGGCCTGCCTAGCGCAGCGACTGAATGCAATTAGATGACGATAGAAATCTGGAGAAGGAAGCAGGACATATAGAAATGAACTTCGGAACATGATTCACTGTACTGTGCAATGCAGTTGCTTCTGGAAGACTTTCGATCACGTTAGGAACATATACAGTAGTGTTATCTTGCAAGGAGATCTTAGTTCTTCTCATCACTGTGCAGTCTGCATGGGCTCGACTTGGAAAGCTACAACTTCGTTATTGCCTCATTGGGAGAAATTTCTAACGTGGAGGTGAACGTGAAGCCTCTTCGACGTGTATATGCACGGTTTGCTTCCTTCGAGGCTTTTCGTTTAGATTTCCCGTACTATTAATTCTGCGTGGACCGCGAATAGCCTCCTTTCAGCTTGACAGCAGAAGCGGCCACAGATTACTGCCCTTTTAATCTTTCCGAATCGAGGTCATTGGACGCAATCAACAGCGCGGCGGTGCGCTGTACGAAAATGGCCTCCTGGCCTTGTGCCAGGAACGGGGCCAGAGGTGCCACCGTGAACTCAGCGAACGAAATGAGGATACTTTACGCTCTAAACATGCCCTAACGCTCAATAAGTAGCGTGCCCCTTCCCTGCAACCTGTGTGGCAGTACTTACAAGTTACAAGAAACTCTAATACCAGAGTTGCGTTTCATTTTTTTTTTTTTTACTTATTACTGCCTGCGACGGAACTTTGCGTTATAAAATGTTGTGAAGGATCAGTTAGCCGACGTCTTTCAAAATCTAGCTCATCGCAACTCAGATTATATCACATGTATGTCACGCCCTTAAAATATGCACTAGGAAATGTTCTGCCACCAGCCCCTAACCAGAAGGAGTGATGATGCTAAGTGATGTTGTGGAGGGCATCCATTTAGTACAGCAATCGCTTTTTTAATAGGCGCTCATACACGAGTATATCATCATCATCATCATCATCATCATCATCATCATCATCATCATCATCATCATCATCATCATCATCATCATCACAGTAATAATAATAATAATAATAATAATAATAATAATAATAATAATAATAATAATAATAATAATAATAATAATCATCATCAACCAAACTATAATGCCCCCTGCAGGGCGAAGGCCTCTCCCATACTCCTCCGATTGACACGGTCCTGTGCTAGCTGCATGCATCCACTTGACTCCTGAAAACTTCTTAATCTTATCCTCCCACATAACTCTCTGCCGCCTGCTACGCTTTCCTTTTATTTGAATCCAATTTGTTACCCTCAGCGACCATTGGTTATCCTCTCCGCACTACATTCCCTGCCTATGCCCATTTCTTCTTGATTTCCGCTAGAATGTCAAGAACTCAAGCTATTACCGACTCTGCACGCTTATATTATCTCTTAATGTTGCACCTACCACTTTCCGTTCCATAGTTGCATGCGTTGTCCAGAACTTAAGTAAAACCTTTTTCGTTAGCGTGTCAGCCCCATAGGTGAGTATACAGGTATGATTCGCTTACCACTTCCAGTGCTTTGCTACCTATTTTAAAATGCTGTTCTTTTCCGAGGCTCTTGCACATTACCTTAGTCTTCTGCAAATTAATTTTTAGGCCTACCTCTCTGCCTCGTTTGTCAAGGTCATCAATCATAATTTGCTGTTCGTCCCTGAGTTAGCAAGGCAATGTACATCATCAGCAAATCGTAGATTACTGAGGTATTCTTCATCAACCCGCATCCCTAACTGCTCCAAGTCTCCGAATACATTCTGTAAGCAAGCTGTGAATAAAACTGGAAAGATCGCGCCTCCTCGCCTAACACCTTTCTTTATAGGAATCTTATTGCTTTCATTATGGAGAACTATGGTTGCTGGGCAGCCACTATATAAATCTTCCAATACTTACACTTATGGCTCATCTACACCTCGATTTTAATTCCAGCACGACTGATGACGTTTCGATTGAGTCGAATGCTTTCTCGTAGTCAATGAATGCTACGTATAAGGGCTGGTTATATTCCAAGCATTTTTCCGTCGCCTTGTTGGTAGTATCGATATAAGCGAAAGTAGAGCAGCCTTTCCGAAAACCTGTTTGATCATTTGGTTGATTAAAGTGTATGCGGTATATACAAGTATATACTGTTTTCTTTATTTGAAAGTCCAAAATTTTAAGACCAAGGTAACTGGTTTTAGATTTATTTTAGCCCTGGGGCTATATTGGGGGCTAGGGTGCACACCTGGTAAGATACAGACTGCTTGAATTAGTTCGCTAATTAACTATCTACGTTAATTACCTTCTAGATTTCCATTTTAGGGGGCACTGTTGTATTTGCAGAATTGGATTTCGTCCTCAAAATAGTATAGCCACGGAAACAAATTAAAAAAAAAAAATTGTAGCGCACGTTTCAAGGCCCAGAAACGTCACCCTGGCAGGCAGCTTCACACATTAACACAGCGCCTGTGATGTCTATCGCTCCACTCAAAGATCACCAAAGAGGCAAACGTGCGCGCGGCGATTTGTTGTCAATTCCTTTCAACAGTGGCCTAGCTGATAGCCGCCACGCCGGCACCCAATGTGAGCACGCTTGCAGTCCGACCTCAAAGCGCGCTTGGCCGACTGGTATACGCTGAAAGCGCCGCCGTGTTAATGCATGGAGCTACCTATCAGGGTGAATTTGGGGGCGTTGTAACGGCCGCTACAATTCCTTGAAAAGAAAATTTGTTTTCGCGGCTATGCTATATGGAGGACGAGCTCCAATTCTGCAAATATATCATGCCCCCTAATATGAAAATTGAAAGATATGACGTATTTAGTTAACTAACGAATAACTGAAGCCTTCTGCGTCTTACCTTGCGTCCGCTGTGGCCTCCAATTAGCCCCAGGGATAAAATTAATCTAACGTCAGTTACTTTCATGTAAAAATTTTGGACCAAGAAAAAAAAAAAAAAGAAAACCTATATTATGTATAGAACGGAGTTCGCGAATGAACAGGCTCTCGGTGAACAAAAAAAAAAAAAAAATGTTATCAAAATTTGCTCACATAGGACCCAGAAGCAAGCTAGAAGAGGGCCTTGTATCTCCGAAGCAAGTTATTCAGATCCCTTGGCGCTAGAAGTTATCAGCTGGTGCATTGAACGATGCCAATGGAGAGCGAAAGAAGGGACATGCTGCCTGTCGAATGTATCCAATTATAACCCGTCGGTAGTATTTCAGACCTGAGGTTGTGATTGCCTCAAATAGATTTTCTTTCTCGACTACAAGCGTTATTGTTTGAGGTTAGAAACGACAAGAATCGGATCATCATGACCATTTGAATAAGCGAGAGCGCGCCTCTGTTCATCGCCTTAAGTCCGTGTTCAGGAGCATATAATTATTTCAGCTCTCAATAAACACCCAGCGCCTACAATGACCCCCTTTACAATGCGTGCCGCGTCACCTATTAATAACTACGGCGTTACATGGATGTCGCGTTACTTGCACAGAATGCGGCTCCCGACCTCTGGGCGGCGCAGGCGGCAGCCGCCGGCGTCCGCAGCCCCGCCAGCGGGGATCGCCTCCGTGAACCCGGAAGCCGCTGCGATCGACCTCCCGCCGAGGACACGGCCCGAGAAATGTTGATTTCTCGGCGAGCGATGAACTAGAGCCACGGATTACGCAAAGGGCATACGCGCTCCCGTGCGCGGAAAGGAGGAAGGTGGGGAAGAGAGGCGGCCAGTCGGCCGGCTGGCTGCTACCGCGCGGAGATGCGCCGCCCGCCGCACTGGGACGATTCGGCCGCCCGTTCTACCGCCGCCGAAACTTCGGGGAAACCCCTGCCCTGCATGCGCGCCGTCCGGAGCTCATCGTCGAGCGGTGGCCGTTACGCAGTCTGTGCCGACACAATCGATGCCCGTTTGCGCGGGAGGAACGATAACCCAGATATGATCGCGATGTGGAGACACCGTTCCGTGGTGTTCCGGCGGAATTGTCTTCGGTGCAACGGACGATTGTTTCGAATGCGAATGCCTCTTTGTTGCGTTGTCGAACGGAATGATAGCACCATTCTACTGCCATGGATGTCTCGGCGCGAAATGGTCTCGTATGCGGTACGCGAGGCTCGGAAATCTTGCGGCGTTATGGTGATTTGACAAAGCGGGGTTTTGTGCGGAGGCGCTGATGACCTCAGGTTGATTTACACAAAGGCGAGTTCCTCCTCGCCCTTCCGGTCCTTGCCTTTCTTTTTTTTTTTTTTTTTAATGGCGTCTGAGAAGAAGAGTTCATGCGAGTTGGTTAATAATGATCACAGCCATTGATAAGGAGCTCGGAACGTACTTACAATAAGTATAGAAGTTATCTTTTAACAAGCATGAAAGTACTTTAGGAAAACTCATGTTGTTGGCCTGCTTAGTATTCATATTTAAAATTCATAAAATGTATTGAAGAACATGGTTATGACCACTTGAGAATGATTTTAAAGCAACATTATCATGTGACTTTGTTGCCTTCCTTAATGAATTTCAGCTTATCAGACCACACTGCCCTACAGAGCACGCTAGCCTTGAGGTCGGGGAAAACCCGCTTTATTTTGGATCCCTGAATCGTTTTTGACGACAACGAATCACCAGCTTGTTCTTTCACTGACAGCAACTATAGTTAGTATAGATGTACTTGTTCAGGGCACATCCGCCCTTGTCATCGAGCGCACTGCTGGCATTCAGCGCCTCCCGAACTGGTGCCAGATGACAAGTGCCTGCAGCGCATTCTGTGTCGCCCCAGAAGAGACATCCCCCCCTTCTCTCTCCGTATAAGGACGCGATTCCGGCGTGCCCCGAGCAGCAGATATAGCATCTCTCGGGCGCCGCCGCGACGCTTGGCTGCCCTCGAAGGCCAGCCGTCTTGCATCGCTGGAAGAGAGAACGGAGCAAGAGAGAAATAAAAGCCCGATTCCCACGCAAAATAAGCGGGGCGCGCGTTCCTGATCTGCATGCCTCGGAAGACCGCGTCGGTCCGTCGTCGACATCGCCGCCGACGCCATTGTTTCCGCCCTCTGAGAAACAGTGCGCTCTTCTTGACAAATGGGCACAGAACGCAGTGTTTCGCGTCGGACACAAACCGCACGAATGTTCGCTATGAATTCGTCTGGAGGATTTTAAGATTCACCGGGTGTTAAAAACGAGAAGTTTGGATGTTGTAATTTGTACTGTCTGTCTTAATTAGGCCACACGTCAAGTTTTTCGATAATGCATAATAAGGTAATTGTTATAACTAGGTCAGCAGTTATTCAGTATACTACTACGGCACAAAAAGTTTTGCGCGTATTTTGATTAATTAAACATCGTAGTTTGTTCACTGAAGGTATCTGGACTACGTGCAAAGTATTCGTGTGAAGCGACAGAAGCTACACCTTCACAGTCAACAACTGCTTGAAAACTGCTTGAAGTAATTTGAATGTTTAACCGTGCCTCCGAGCGCACTTATGTAACGTAAAACAATCACTTCTGGCCTGTTTTTAACGAGATGGTCCCCGACTTTCTCAGATGTAGGAGCGAAGCAGGTAGCAAAGAAGTAAGCGAGAGAGTCATTCAAGCAATAAATAAGCATAAGTTCATTAGGGGCAGCTAACCGTTTTTACGATATCGAATGTTTCGCAGTTTTTGACGGTGTCCGCCATATCAGTCTTTATAGTCGCGCACCTGTGCGAATCCCCAATATAATGCGCACTTTGTTATCAATAACTTAAGGGGAAGGGGTACTATCCGTAGAGCAGGATTTCGTTATCGACACACCATACCTGTTCAGATTTTTTTTTTTTTTTAGCTTTTTTCCACTAGTTGTTTGGTTGTTTTTCAGAAAGGTATGAAACGAATCCATTTCTGTCTGCCCTGTCTCGCTGCAGTGCAATCAGATAGAGCTAGCAAAGGTTCGGTTCAGATCGGTAATTAAAAATATTATTATCGAATCCTTGATTCTACAAGCATTGCGTCCGCGCGGCATCCTCGTCGCTCGGATGTAGCGCGGAGCCTCCGCTCATTGTAGCAAACCGCCCCTCTGTGCCCTCGACACTCGAACATGCCGCTGTCGTTTGCCGCAGCTTCTCTCTCTGCCTGTATCTGGTGCAGCAGCACGCAGTGTCCGCATTGTTTCGCTCGGAGCTTCCTGGACTCTTCTTTCCCTTCGCTCCGCGTATATTTGGGCCAATTTCCTCCGTTCCGCCAGCAGCCACGCACTTCCTTGAGGCGGCACTCAGGAAAGGTCGCCTCCTGCCACCCTCCATGTCCCCGCTGCTGCGATGCTTTGTTTTGCTCCGGGCCCTTGGGGATTCACCGGTGCCGCTGTGGGATTGGCCGTGGTGCGTGCTGCCTGCAGGGGCTGCCCTGATAAGGATTGCGTCACGCCGTTGCGCATACGCCTCACATCGAAGTCAACTCCTCTTTCCTTCTTTTTCGAATTCCTTCTCTTGCTTCCTTTTTTTTTTTTTTATTGCGAAAGCAATACTACGCTAGGTCTAACCGCTCGTCGCGTGGTCCGTGGCCCGTGGACCCCCTTCAAGAAGAAGAAGAACGCTCGGTCACCGGCAGCTAATGCTTTCGCTCCATATTTGGTTCAGCAGCGTTGAATCCCTCTCATTTTTCTTTTCTTTCTCTCTGTGCCAGTCGTTGATAGAGGCTGAAGCGAGAGGTGTGTGATTTCTGTTAGCTCACTCAATTAGCTGTTAGCTAAACAAGTAGATTAAGCAAACAAACGCACGCTATCGCGTCTGCTTTCAAGAAGAAGTGAGCTTGAACGTTAATTTTCCGCAATAGAGGGTTGTCTACGCCTTGCAAATGATTGGTCAGCTCTGAGTAATGTCGCGCTGCAGAAGAAACGTTCGCGAGGGGCTCCGTCGCGGATGCCAAATATGCCAACCACCACACGATTTCCGTTGAGTCTATCAACTTTACAAACGAATATTTCCGTGCTGATCAAGTCATACAGCGATGGAAAATATCTGCCCTGGTCGTACTAAACTACTGTGCCACTCCAGTCATCGGAGCCCGTTTCCATGCAGAGTTATTGATGGGAAGGGAATTGAAAACATTCCTGCCGACCTTGCTATCAAGCTTGAAACCTCCTACTCTACGCAGACACACAGACAAACAGCACAACACAAGTATAGAAATAACCATGCTCGCACACTTCAGACTCTCGAAAAGAATCAACCTGTCTGAGTGAAGCACAGGAATACCTGGCAAAAGGTAGTATGCCCTCAAGTTGGTCCCCAATCGAGGCGCTATACAGTGAAGACCACAAGTGCAATGCGTAACCATGCTCACCTTAGGCCCCTGCTCTCTGCTCGTACGCGATGTCACCTGCTCATCTGAAGGCTACATTTTGGATGAGCTTGGGATACCCACAAGTGCTGACAATGCTGAGGCTTACAGCCATCATGTAAAGGAAACAAAAAGCAGCACGAAACGAAATGTAGTAAACTACAATTTTCTTGCTTTAGCAGCCATTTCATACATAGCCGAATACATAATGCAGGTATCCATTCATTTATTGCGTAGCCTACATACAAGGGACCATCCTCCGCGCTTTAAAAACAATTCTAGCAAGTAATGGTGTCGAAGGGGCGCGTGCGAGATATAAAAGTATATGGCTATGGCACGTTGGTTGAAACTTTGACTGGTACTCACTTGTGTCCTGCAGTGTGACCCTATGGCTCTCTCCTGCTGCACGATGTGTAGACGACAGCATTCAACCTTATTCATCGAATTGTTCCTCGCATTCATCCTCCGTCACCAGCCTGATCTTAGGTTCTACGTTTTTCTTTTCTTGTAGAAGTTTATATAACACATTCCGCTGTACTGAACGCCCATCGGCATGCACTCGCTTTAAGAAAGTCTACGAAGCCACAGGTACTTATCGGTTCCTGCTTGTATGGGTGCATGCGCGTGCTTTTTTTCGAAAACAAGAGAACGGGGCAAGAGAACGATGCAGCATGTTTTTGCATGATAGAAAGGGATTCCTAAACGGCTCCAAGGCCTTTAAATAATAGCCTGTGCTGCTCTCTTTGGACAATATATATATATATATATATATATATATATATATATATATATATATATATATATATATATATATATATATATATATATATATATATATATATATATATATATATATATATATATATATATATATATATATATATATATACACTTATATATAGGGCACCAACGGGTTCTAATGTTTGTTTGCATGCGTCCGATTGCTTCGCGTAGTGCGGTTTATGCACGTGTTTAAAAGCCGAATTAAAAGCCTTTTTGCCAGCACTGCGCGTGATCCGCTTAATCACTCCCTTCCAAGACAGTAGATAACCACACCGCGTCTTCACGACACAGGGAGATGGGTGCGAGAACCACTCGCATAAGCCCCCAGCACTGCACCTAATTATAGCAGTTATAGCCCCAGTCAGGCTACGCTGCATTTACACACACACACACACACACACACACACACACACACACACACACACACACACACACACACACACACACACACACACACACACACACACACACACACACACACACACACACACACACACACACACACACACACACACACACACACACACACACACACACACACACACACACACACACACACACACACACACACACACACACACACACACACACACACACACACACACACACACACACACACACACACACACACACACACACACACACACACACACACACACACACACACACACACACACACACACACACACACACACACACACACACACACACACACACACACACACACACACACACACACACACACACACACACACACACACACACACACACACACACACACACACACACACACACACACACACACACACACACACACACACACACACACACACACACACACACACACACACACACACACACACACACACACACACACACACACACACACACACACACACACACACACACACACACACACACACACACACACACACACACACACACACACACACACGCACACGCACACGCACACGCACACGCACGCACACAAATTTCGCCCAAACTGGCTTTTAAAATCGAGCCTCTCCCCAGGAAGCCACGGTAAGAAAAATTAGGGGGACATTTAAGCTTCGCTGTTAAATGACACGATAGCGTTTCAAACAACCACGTTTTCTTACTTTTTAATTTTATATTTTCTAATATGTTCATTTCTTTTTCTTTTTAATTTTTTATACATTTATACTGAGCATCAGCAAACATTGGCTTTCCATTCTGAACAGTCTGACACCTTTGATCAATTTTTTTTTCATTTTAATTATTTCAATCATTAACTGTAAAATTACACTCTAAATTTTCTTATTTAACATCATCAAGCATTGCCTTTTCATTCTGAGCAATTAGACACTTTTGAACACTTCTAATTACTATTTTTCAATTTGAATTAAATTATTCTTCCAATTCAGTTCAGTTCAGGCGTTCAGTCGTGTCCGACTCTTCGTGACCCTATGGACCATGTCACGCCACGCTTTCCGGTCTCTCACTATCTTCTTAACATCACATAGCTTCATCTGCAATGCCTTCATGGATCACTGCCTTGTCGTGGCGGAGGGGCTTGCGAAACTCGATGAAGTCGTGAGCTCTGCTGTGTAGGGCCACCCAAGATAGACAGGTCACGGCAGAGAGTTCTGACAAAATGTGATTCACTGGAGAAGGTAATGGCAACCCACTCCAGTATTTCCTGCCAAGAAAACCCTATTCTTCCAATTACACACCCTAAAGTTTCTATCTAAGCATCGCTAAGGATTGGCTTTTCATTCTGCGCATTTTGACACCTTTCACCGCTCTTCAAGTTTTTATTTGTTCAGTTATTTTATTTATTTAGTTCAAATACTGCGTTAAAATTTAATTAGCATTATCAAGAATTGGCTTTTCCTTTATGAGCATTTTGACACCTTTGAAACCCATTTTTAAGTTTTATGTATTTCGACACATTTGAAGCCGAGTTTATGAACTTTTCATTGCTCGAATTATTTGAACTATATAATTGACCAATTGCACACCATACGTTTTCTTAATTAGCATCAGGCATTGGCTTTTCATTCTGAGCATTTTGACACCATTGAACCCTCTTTTCCAAATTTCAGTTTTTGAATTATGTCAATAATTTAATTAATCAATTGCACCATCTAAATTTTCTTGATTCGCATCATCAACCAGTGGCTTTTCAGACCATTTTAACACCTAAAAGCCATTTTTTCCCATTTTTTATTTTAAGTCATCAATTACAATCATTTCATTAGCTTGTCATCGCTTATCAAAACCAGACAATCACCAATCACTAGACCCACAAATTACGAATACGGTTTTTTTAAACAGCCCCTGAATAATATCGACACACGGCGCCGACAACTACGGCTACTGCGACATCATGACTTTTCAGCCGAACGAGCTTTATAGCTGTCGCTTAAAACCAATCAAGCCACCGATAAGTCAATCAATACAATCCGAAGCCGCCGGAGGTTAGAGATAGTTGCGGCGGTCGAAAAGCCGTCGGTGCCTTAGTAGTAATAGTTGCAGTTGTCGGCACCACGTGTCGGAAATAATGGGGGCTACGTAAAAAAAATTGTATCACGGTAATTTTGGTTTAGTGATTGACAATTGACTGGTGTGTGATAAGCGACGAGTTAATGAAGTCATTGTATTAATATTGAATGAGAAATAAAAAGGGGTTCAAAGGTGTCAAAATGTAATTAGGAAAATTTTAGTGCGTGTAATTGATCAATTATAATTGAAATATATAAAAAATAAAAATCGAGAAAAGGGGCTTCGAAGGTGTTAAAATGATCAGAATGAAAAAACCAATGCCTGACGACGCCAACTTAAAAATTGGAGTGTGTAATTGATAGATTAATGGCGGAATATTTTTGACATTAAAAATTAGAAAAAGTGAGTTGAAAGGTCTTAAAATTCTTAGAATGAAAAGCCAATGCTTGATGAGCCTAATTAAGAAATTTATAGTGCATAATTTATCAATCGAAATAATTAAAAAGGATAGAAATTAGAAACGGGGGTTCAGAGGTGTCAAAATTCTCAAAATGAAAAGCTAATGCTTGCTCATGTTAATTTAAAAAATAAAAGCGTTAATTGCTTAATTAATTTACATAATAAAAATGAAAAATTAGAAGAGGGGGTTCAAAGCTGTCAAAATGCTCAGAGTGAAAAGGTAATGCTTGATGATGCTAAACAAGAAACTAGAGTGAGTAATTAGTCAATTATTGATTGAAATTGTTGGAACAGTGAAAAATAGGAAGTGGGTGTTCAAAGGGTCAAAATGCACAGAATGGAAAGCCAATGTTTGCTGGTGCTCAGTATCGATGTATAAAAATAAAAGTTAATAAATAAAAATTACAAAATAACATCACTGAAAAATATTGTCCGTTTGTGTGTTAAACGCTATCGCGTCATACCCTCACGGTTGAGCTTAAGCGTCCCCCTAATTTTCTTTTTGTTGTGTGGTGGGTTTTGCGAGCGCCATTCTCTTAAATTGTGTCGGTTTTTCATGCTGTGGTTCTTTGAATATGCTGCAAAATTCGTGCGTGACCCATGCCCTTCAAAGACGTTCTGAAGTACCTGAAGTAGTGGTAAATAGTTTTTATGTCATGCTTTGCTTGGTATATGCCCTGAAAACATCGGCATCAAAAGAAAGAAACAGCCTGGTGTGTTTGCCTGTAAACCTCAGTACGGTCCTTGACATTTTTATTTTCAATGTTGCTGCGAAATGAGGAAAGCGCTGCTGGATGTAATATCATAATTTCTTTGCGATACAATCTACGTACTGAACGCAATGGCTTTTGCAAACTTGATATTTTATCGTGATCGTGAACCAACCACACTTCAGAAACCGTCACTTCGCACGTGTATCTTTGTCCTTAAGCGAAATAGTAAGATTGAGTATAATGTAAATTTATAATATAGCGGTTGTGTTTCCCGCCTTGGCAGTGCCATCTGTTCTTTGTTGCGCACTCATCGGATGTCATCCGGCACACTCCGTGTCCGCTGAGTCTTACATCCTTCTCCTCTGCCCGGCGCCGTGCAGGTGCATGCTGTTTTCTTTCACGTGGGATGTTTTTGAGATTTCGTGCGGCGCAGCATCTTCAGCGGCGTGCAAAAAAAAAGAAAAAAAAAGAAAGAAAGAAAGAAAGAAAGAAAGAAAGAAAGGAAGAAAGAAAGAAAGAAAGAAAGAAAGAAAGAAAGAAAGAAAGAAAGAAAGAAAGAAAGGAAGAAAGAAAGAAAGAAAGAAAGAAAGAAAGAAAGAAAGAAAGAAAGAAAGGGGAGCGCGGTGCGTTGGTGAAGTGTACGTACGGGTTGTGGCAACACCACCTACACCTGTGGAATCATCGAGCTAAGTGCGTGGATTTATCTGATAAGCTGGCATTTTTGTAATTTAGCTAGTTCATTTCGGGCACAAATGAGCCCTGAAAATAGTGCAAGAAACCTTTCTCTTTGCCAAAATTGAGATATGTAATTCTAACAGTGCGCCGTACTCCTTCTTCCGAAGGTATAGATTTATTTACCAGTGCTTCTAACCCTAAGGAGAGCACGCTATCTTCGTTATATATCAAGTTATAATTGCAATGGTGGTAGTAACTGTATTTTTCTCATATGTAATCTTTTTTGTGTAAATATTTTTTTGCTTTTAGTGTAAATATTTATGTTATTGACAGCGTGATCTGTTGATTTGTATATCCGATGAATACTGCATGTATTCATATCTTTTACATATCGTATATAAGTGTTGCATAATGTTTTTTTTTATTTTATATACACTAGAGGTGTGGGCTGTTGTCTGTTATCTGTTTTGGGAGCCAAGGCCCAGTCAGGCTTGCCGCCTTTTGCCTTTAATTTCAACTCCAACATGCTCTTGACGGTTCTGCTGATTTCGTTCACTATGTGCTACAGTTTTGCTGAACAAATGCTACATTAGGTAGAATGCCTAACCACTTTATCATGATTAACATTATACTACCACTGAATAAAAATATTGGGAGTATCATGGAAGAAATAAGAAACTTTCTCAAGCATTTGAATTTTATTTCAATTGTACTGCAAAAATGCAACTACATGACGTATGTGTTGCATTTTCATCACTGCTGTATTCGTTCTGCATATACGTATTATGCCCCCATATGTATGCAACACCACATGGCCGAGAACCTCTACTAATGCTGTTCAAAGGCCTAGATGAGCCAATGACGTAGCTGTTCCGACGGTGAGAGAGACATCCACTTACCAAGGCTTCAGTGCTCGCGAGAAAACCCTGCTCGTAGACAACATTAATCAAGCATGGTATATTGGACATTTTACTCCATTTATATACATCTATTGAGTTCTTCATGTTTGGAATTGCAGGAATTCCCAATACTGCTTCAGGTGATGCGAAGCAACGACTCGACGAGAGGAGGGGACAAACACAGCGCTGAACTGACAACATAAGCTTATTCAGGATGCCATCGCTATATATCCTCCGGCACAGCAGAAAAAAATAAATAAATAATTAGAAAATGCCACCATAGCCACTTGAACTGCTGGCCATAGTAAGGAGTGTTTCCCGACGAGCCAAGGAACTTGAAGCCAGCAGACGCTTTTCCGATGGAGTGGAGGTTGTGCTGCTCTTGAGAACACGTGAAAAAACTTGCCAGTAGAGAAGACAATCAGATACTTGCGGGACAATTCTCTGATTCTCTTAACCGCGAGCCAAGAGAGCGGCTTTCAAAGAATGACTTCAAGCAGAAAGCAGATAGGCAGTTTGTTCTTTTTTTTGTAGACTGTAGGAAGGTTTGCCTTGCAAAAGTCAGGTTGAAGGTAAAATGATTGTGCAAGATGCTAAATTTGGAAACACTGTTATCCTTGCACCGAAAAACCTAGCTTTTGTAACCAGTGACAAACTTTACCAGGTGAAAAAGGCGAACGAAGTAATTGAAAGCTTTTTTTTTTTTTTTTTTTTTTTAAATGACCAGGCCAAGCTATTGCGCGCGCTTTCCATCGACATTAAAGACCTGTTTTATTCCATTCCTCATGACAAGCTGTTAAAGTGCATTAGTGTCGAGATTGACAGCTATTCATTTCATTCATATCATTTCAGAATATACTTTTGTAATTGCGGCAGATAAATTTTTAGAATCACTACTAACTTACCTGAGCCCTACCTATGCCGAATGGGAAAGGAAGCTTTTAGTTCAAAAGAAGGGATATGCATTGGTTCATGCATCGCTCCCTTGCTCAGCGACGTCTTTTACAGTGATTGACAGGGCACTCGAAAAACGTCCCGTAGGTACGTATTAAACGAGTGTTCCTGTTTTTTGGTGATTGCCTTATTTTACTAGATTGTGGCTCGGCAGGTTTAGCTATCTAATGTGAATTACCTTTTTTTTTCGTTTCTTTTTTTCTGATCTTCTGGAGCCACTTGAAATAACGCACGAAGTGCCAGTTAACAACCACATGAAGTTTCTTGACGTGAGATTGTATTTTACTGCTTTCCATTGTTTCTAGTCGTTTGAGCCCAGAAGTAAAAAGCTATTGCTTCCGTACAGCTCAGCTCACTCGAAACTTGTAAAAAGGGGCATAGTAGCGGCATGTTTAAGAACGCCATGAAAAAACACCGCACTCACAGCGTTACCTGCCCTTTTCCGGTCATGCATATAAATAGTTCTAGCAGGGTACCCTCTTAAGGTTCTCGTTTCAGTAGCAGAATGAACGTTAAAGAAGTTGAAGGTTGACAAGAGAGTCAACCAGATTAATACCAAAAGGAACGTGGCAGTTATACCTTGCATCCATTTACTGTCCCACAATTTGAAAAAAAAAAAATAAATAAAAGGAAAAGCTATGTCTAACCAACTAGTCCACCAGTTTATGTTGTTCCAATACTGGTTGCTGCATTATGTGCATTATTATGTCTTAACGATTGCATAAAATAAATTCAGTGTAGTATTCTCTTGCTTTTTCAGATAAATCAAAACACTAAATAGTCTGAAAATCAAAAATAAACTTAAATATGTTGATCATGTGCCCCATTTTCCTGCATTGGTCGTAGGTCCTGTTTGATCGTTTGATTGCTACTAAACGACGAAATTCGTAAATTTACAGTTCAACTTTATGTAGTATATCATTAGGGTGCTTTGACCCATTAAGCCGGCATAACTGAGGGTGCACAATGACATTGCCGGGCACTGCGTCGGCTTTTGCTCTCTGTAAATGCCCTCTTCGATCGGCTGCAGTCCACACAATATGCTGCCATGAGTTTTTAATCTTTACTTGTTGTTTTGAGTGACTTTCTTTTGCAAGGAGACTTGTACAGAATGCGAGTTTTGAGAGTAGTGGAAGGTGAAGTCTACGATGTCTACCTGAAGTTTGACGAGCGAGCCAGTGTCCGCATGGCACCCCTTTTTAAGTGAGCTGCAATTCCGCCTCAATACCTTCACGCTTTGCTTTACATTCCCAAGGAGCGGGTCACGAAGAAATTGCCGTCTCTATAAGGAAGAAGCAAGAATAAAATAGATGTTGGCTTTATCAAATAACATTTTTATGCTATTCGGGACGTTTGTTTTTTCGCTTTAGAAAACCAACCACTAAATAAAAAAAGAAAAAGAAAAGAAAAAGAGAAGTTTCACTGGTGCCTCCCAAAGGCGCTCAGATGCTCAGCATTTGTATTTATAAAGGCCTTCTAAATGCTGCAGCGAAAGCAGGAGTAACCGGTACGTATATGGTGACATGCATTTATTCCTGTGCTGAAGCTGTTATGCAGCTCGTTCTCCGCCGTCGCCATAGACGGCTTTCGGGTTCAATCAATCTGATTGGTCATATCAGGACGTCACAACAAACTGACCTCGCGCGGGAATTTCAAGCACCCCACATTCAAACAAGCTGACGAAATAGGGAGGGTTCAGTGAATCTAAAAATGGGGAAAAGGCTCCACTAATGGGGGTATAAAGGTTGGTATAGGCACGCGGTAACGTGGCGGAAACTGTCAAGTGCCAGCCTCGCTCCCCCTCCCCCCAGTCGCAGTGGTTCCTTGTGTGTACATATATTACAAAGACGCCTGGCGGCATTGCGGTATTCGCGAGATGCAAGGTGAAGGGCAGCGACGAAAACCGTTGAAGTGACAAGCATAACAGGCTCGTGAGTCCAGGTTGGAACGACGGGGCACGTGTATGACAAAACAAAAGAGATGCATTTGCTGGGGAGGGGTCCGTTGCGTGCTGTTTCAGCAGCAATAACGCACTCGCAGGGGCAAAGGTCACAGACGGCTCAGATCTCGGGAGAACTGGAGGGCAACTTATCGTTAACTTATCGCAGCTCATGGCGCCACGTAGGGGGAGGGTGCGTCGAAACGACAACGCCAAATTAGAATTCTCAATCGTGGCATTGAAGTGACCAGGTGCGATGTCGTCGCGTAGGCGACACGGGCCGAAACGAAAGGTTGCGTTCTCGTGTCTGTTTTTCCCTCCCTCTGTAAGAAAGGGGTCCGTGTACAGGTTAAGGTTATGAGGCAGAGCCCGTAGTTTGACATGCCAATTGTGGTCGTTCGGGTCACTGCCGTTTGCACGTTTTTAATTTTTTTATACTCTTTTTGCTTGTACAGATGTCTGGGGAGAGAGTGAAAATGGGCGTGGTGTCAGCAAGTAACCAATCATGCTGATGCTTGCTGCAAGTGGCTACAATTCCAGTGTGGGCTAGGCCCCGAGGCATTAAACTGAGCCCGAGGGCACAATTGAGTGTTCTGAGCATCACCTGTTATGAACTATTGCTTAAAATGCAACATATTCGGCTATGACGAGATAGCCAGATCCATGTTTTGCCCAACCTTGCTGTACGTGCTATATATAGCACCTACAACAAGGTTGGGCAAAACATGGATCTCGACATGGATATATATATATATATATATATATATATATATATATATATATATATATATATATATATATATATATATATAGTAAACTTTTTATTACATAACCTTCAAGTCATCTCTTTGTTACTCCTACTCCCCACCGTTCCGGAAGAGCCAAACTTGAACTTCACTGGAGGTATTTCAGAAAACAGAAGTAATTCAGTTAGCTAAATTTCTCATCATTCGGGTTCGAACACCGAATAAGACTATAGCCGAGCACGCAAAGCACATAAGCCACAAATGGCCCTTGGTACCAAGGATATTAGAGGGCCACCCAGTGAACACGTGGTAATTTGTATGATTTACTGACGTGTGTTTGAGATGTGCTTTGTGCTTGCTCCATCCCGTGTTGGTGTTGTTTCCACCATGATCGTAAACCAACGAGCCCAACTTTCCGCTCTAATGAAAGTCGTTACTGCTGTGAAGCATTAGGGTGTAAATGGATCGAATTGTGCCGAAAACAGCTGAACACACAGTATAATCTGTAACTAACCTTTATGTTGGTATGTTTAGAGGACAAGGCGCGGTGCTAAACCTGCCCCGGCGGCGGTGCGCGATTTCATTTCAATGGTCGTTCTTTACCTGCTTGATATCCTAGCAAGATGTCTCATTATGGTTTCCAGCTTAGATCCCGGCATTCTCGTTCTTCTTTTCGAAGGAATGCTATGTCCGGCTTAACGTCCATTTCACTCTCGCCGGTTTTCGCGGTCGTCAAGTTTTGTGACGGCCGGAAGCTCGTCCCACGCAACACCCGCCGGGAGGAGGTCTGGGACGAGCTTCTCCCATCTTGCGCGATGCCCGCAGCGCGGTGCGCGCTTTGATCCCCGAGGTCGCTCTCTGGCTGCGTGGTGTGTTTTCTTCTCCCGCCCGCCGTGACGCGAAGGCGTGCCGCTCGGCTTCCCAGCTCGTCGTGACAACCAGGAAGATTCCGCGGGCTGGTGTCGCCCCCTCGCTCTCCCCTCTTCCCTCCTCCGTTCCCCTCCGGTATGACACGATGACTGGCACGGTGGAATACTCGCGAGCCGCCAAGATCCGTGCCCCTGCGTGCCCAAAGAAACGAAAAGAGCTATGCGAGCTCAGGGCGGAGAGTTCGCCCCGGACGGACGTGGCAGGTCTGACCCTCGTTCGCGTGGTGCTGCCTGTAATCTAATCGGTGGCAAGAAACGCCTGAGAAACGCCGCGCCCTGTAACCCCGCTCGCTCTAGAGGATGCGCACCGACAAATGAAAACATCTAATGGGTGTGTGTCGGGGCGCACTGATATTACGGCATAACTGTAACAGCAATTGCACTTTTACATTTACCTGTGCTAGCCCAGAACGCCAGGAGGAAGCAAGAAAGTCGGGGAAACCAAAGTAGTTTTCTTTTTGAAGGCTGTTTAGCCGGTACTTTAGAATCAGCTTTTTAGTGCTGGCTCCACAGAGAGTGTCTCATTTCAGACGTTTTCACGGTAAAGTAAGTCAATGGGTTTCAACTCGAATATCGTTCAGGCGCAGTCTGAGCCTGCGGGCAAGCAGAACCGAACGGGGCTCCATCCTCCGCGCGCGCACTTTCCAAACTGGGGCCACTCACTTCGATTCAGATCGCCTCCTTTCGCTACACGTGTACGCGCGCTTGTCTGAAACGCTCTGTCCCGAGTATTTCCGTGTCACTGGAGCCGTTTGTTTGTTTATCCGCGCGGAGGCCTCTGCGAGTACCTTTATTTCGCTGGGCCGAGCGGCGGCGGCATCGTGCGCCGAACCGCTTCACGGGTCGCGGAAATAAGCCGAGCGGGAAATGTCCCGGATCGTAGTGGGCCGGCAACTGCGGCGGCATATGCGCCTCGCCAACGGGACATTGCATCGGTCGCCGAGGAGCGGAGCATCGTAATCACGCGCCCAGAGAGGAAGAGAAAAGCGCTCCGGTTCGTTCTGGTGGCCGCTGCGTGCGCGGCTGAGGCCATTTTTCCGGTCCACAGGTTCCGTTCGTGCATTCATGTATGCGAACTCGGCGCTCTCGTCTCTTCCGCGGCGCGGTCTCCGGACACAAAAATACAAGCGCAAGAATGCAGCGATCGAGCGCGGCCGACCGGCAACGGCGTTTATTGATCTGAGGAAAAGGCCTTCTACATGGAGGAAGTTATTTTGGATCGGTTCCGTATGCTTGCCGAAACGAGGCGGGTGTGACCGAGTTGTACAACCCGAGGACGTCCTCCCCTTCTGCCCCGGAGAGCGCTCTCGCGGACTATGCCCGCGGAGGTGACACCTCGCGGGACGTTCTCCCGCAATAAAGTGACGGATGGCTGCGCGCCGAGGACAGATCTCGTACGCCCAAATCTTGGACCTGAACGCGGGCCTGGAGGTGGAGCTCCTGATCCTGTTACGACCAAGCATCCGCAATTGCGCGCTCTATTGTTCGCCTGTGGGCATGGATAAGTTTTGTGAATATGTGGTGATGGTCCAATGGCTCTAAGTGAGCCTGTTTCCAGGAATCCTGTTTTGTAAGCATGTTTTGCTTTGTGGACAACCTGCAAATGCCAAATTGACCGTGTCAAGAGAACGTCTGGAAAAACACAAAGAAACGTCCCCCTGAGGGAAATAGCAGGAAGTGCTTTCTTTCTTTTGTTCACCCTTCCAGTCGAGAAGGGCTATCGTCCAGTGAGGAATGTCTACTTTTCAAAGGAGACGACAGAGTGACATGTCCGCTGACGTGCAGGACAAGAAAGGAGCATGACTCATACGGCCATTAAGTGATTTCCCGGGAATGCAGGAAAGATTTGCAATTGTCGAAAAGGGACCATGTTGGGAGCCCTATGCGGCGCCACGTGCACTCGGGTTTCTGAGAAGTAAAACCCCTTTTCAGAACCAGCCTGTGGTTTCTTTGCTGAAGAATAGAAATGTACCTCCTCTCCTCGCCGTTCCCAAGCTTTTCCCGCCAACAAGTGATCACGCCCAACGAATGAATGCCGGACCAGTCAGTGCTTCAGACCATCAGTGCAGTGATGTGTTCGATTGGATGCCGATACCTGAGGGGCGTGCCCTGGATTTGGTTGGTCAGCATCTTCAGAGAGGGGCTGGACATAGGGGGTTTTTAAGGACGCTGCAGAGCACGAAATGTCGCTCTGAGCCCTGGGTAAACGGCTCATCCAGTCGCTTCTCGCTATGAACCCTTAACGCTTGCCATTTTGCTGATGTACCCTTCTTTTTCATGTAAATATTCTTGTAAATACGTTTTCTCAAAGTGCCAGTAAACCTGCTTGTACATATTTTACCAACTTCGAAGATTCAGTCCTTCTTCAACCCCGAGTCTCTGCACGCTACCAAGTGAAGGCCGGGTCGACGTAGCCCCAGCGTCACGACAACTGGTGATCAGCGGTGGGATCTGAATCTACAAGCACAACGACTGGTGCCCAGCGTTGGGATCTGAATCTACAAGCCACAACATCTGGTGATTGGAGGTGGATCTGAAGCTACAAGCCACAACACCTTGTGATCGGAGGTGGCATCTCAAGCAACAAGCAGGAGCAACAATCGGCCAAGAGGGCAGCTCGGAACATCGATCGCATGTGTGGGTGAGTGCTTGGCTTTTCTTCTGATGTGGACCAGGTTCTAGAACAGGGTTAGATTTTAGAACTGGTAAAAAGTGTTGAAACGCCTTTAGGTTTGGTAGTTTGCACTGTTGTTTTGGAAGTAGCCGACACTCGGAGCGATCATGGACCTACAAAAGCTGCAGAAACCGGACCTGTTGCAATTGTGTGAGGAATTGGGAATTAATACAAGTGGTTTGGCACGAAAACCCTTGATTATAAAGGCAATCACTGATCTGGGAACCGATGATGAGGAGCTCAGTGAAGCATGGAACCTCATCGGGCAAAAAAAGGAACAGCTCAGACAGCAGAAAGAGGAAAGGGAGCGCGAACGTCAGAGGGAAAAAGAGGAAAGGGAGCGCGAACGTCAGAGGGAAAAAGAGGAAAGAGAGCGTGAACTTGAGAGGGAAAAAGAGGAAAGGGAGCACGAACGTGAGAAGCTTGAAAGAGAAGCAAAAAAGCTGGACCAAGAAATTGAGCTCCGGAAATTAGAACTAGAGTTGAGCAAGAGGTCGGGCGATTGTCCCCAGCTAGCGGTACCTCGTCTCAACAAGGAGGCAGATTTCAAGATGTCAAAGTACATGCAGCCATATGTGATATCAGGGGATATCGGTCTGTATCTGGCTAACTTTGAGCGAACCTGCGAAAAACTGTCCTTCCAGCGAGACACTTGGTCTCAGAGATTATTGACGGTTCTGCCCAGCGAGGCAGCGGAGGTTGTCGCGCGGCTAAGCAAGGAGGACGCGGACAACTACGAGAAGGTCAAAGCTTGCCTTCTGAGAAAGTATAGGCTTAGCGCCGAGGCGTTCAGACAACGTTTTCGGAACGCTACTAAGTCCAGGGACGAGAGTTACCCTGAATTCCTGTACAATTTAAGAGTTAATTTGGGCGAGTGGCTAAAGAGCACTGATTCCTACAGTGATAGGGACGCTGTAGTCGAGCGAATTCTTTTGGAGCAGTTTTATAACTGCCTCCCAGAAAAAGAAAGAAATTGGTTACAGGACCGAGGCGAAATTAAGTCGGCAACTGAAGCTGCCGAACTCATTGAGGACTATGCTTCGCGCCGACAATTCAGCAACCCAGTAGTGGTTAGGCCCCGCAGTTCCAAGTCGAGTGTGAATAACCATCAGAAAAGGCACTTTGCTAGATTTGCAAACGAAGAAAGGAAGGCTTCTTCAGGCAAACGCCCTAGAAAGGACGGTAGTGAGAAAGGTGGGGAAGTGACCAACGCGCAGAACACAAAGAATAAGCTTGAGGCTAGGAAGCCGCTCACATGCTTTAGGTGTAATGAGCAGGGTCACATTGCCGTCAACTGCCGGAAAGAAAAGTTTGCTTTCTCGTATGTCAGTGACTGCGATGAAAATATGCAGCTTTTAGAACCCTACCTGCATGACCTAGTAGTCAACGGGAAGCCTTGCAAGGTACTGCGCGATTCGGCCGCAACGATGGATGTTGTCCATCCGACGTATGTATCGCCTTCCGACTATACAGGACAGTGTGCATGGATCCGACAGGTAGTTGAGGAACAGAGTGTGTGCTTGCCGATCGCGAACGTGGTCATCGAGGGCCCTTTCGGCGAATTAACAACCGAGGCTGCCGTTTCAGGAAAGCTTCCTAAGTGCTATCCGTATTTGTTCTCCAACAGATCGGACATGCTGCTGCGAAAGAGGGGCATCCTTTTCGGAGACAGAGTTGTGCAAGCCTTAACACGTTCAAAGGCGCGAGAACTAGCTACACTGCTCATTCCAGAAAAATCCACAGCGGAGGAAACGGCAGTTAAAACAGTGGTAAATGCGGAAGATAGCAGATCAGAAAACTTTGAGAGCGAGGCATCTCAGATAAGTCAACTAGAAAGTGAGCT
Source organism: Amblyomma maculatum (assembly GCF_055883805.1). Classification (NCBI taxonomy): domain Eukaryota; kingdom Metazoa; phylum Arthropoda; class Arachnida; order Ixodida; family Ixodidae; genus Amblyomma; species Amblyomma maculatum. Next base: position 170,247,388 of record NC_139344.1, on the reverse strand, counting down.
TGATAAGACACGGAATGAGGACGTTCTAGAGATTAACCTCTTGCCGCCGGTGTCTAGTAATCTCACGAGACTTCTAAGTGGAACCCGAGAGGACTTAGCTATGGAGCAAGCCAATGATCCCAAGAATAAGCCCGAAGTACAGTGGGAAGGACCTGCTAAAGTCGTTGCAGAGCTTTCTGACACTAACTACGCAGTGAAAATCCCCGATAGGCGTAAAGCAGTGCGCATTTATCATTGCGATCTTATGAAGCCTTATGTGCAGAAGGAAGCCGTGGTAAATCTAACGTTAAACCTTCCCGAGGAGATGGGGGATAACTTGATTTGCCTCAGCGAAAAAGGAAGCAACGCTCAGGAGCTTCTCAAAAACACGGAGCAGAGAGGAGAACTAAAGAAATCCCAGCTGTCCGATCTGGGCGAGATAATAACAGAGTTTGAGGCCTGCTTCGTGGACAGGCCAGGCAGAACTGATTTGACTGAGCACGATATTGAGCTGACTTCAGACGTGCCAGTGCGATCAAGGTGCTACCGATTTTCTCCAAGGCAAAGAGAAATTCTGGATAGGGAAGTAACTCGCATGCTGGAATTGGGAGTAATAAAACCCTCGGAAAGCGATTATGCTTCGCCTATGATCTTAGTAGAAGCTCCAGGTAAAGACCCTAGGCCTGTGGTAGACTACCGAAAGCTAAATTCTCTCACCAGGGATCAAGTGTATCCTATTCCGAATATTGAGGAGAGAGTAGAACAGGTCAGTAGAGCGGCATATGTGACTACGCTGGACCTTACTCGAGGATACTGGCAAGTACCGCTCACTGAACGCGCCAGCAGATACGCGGCTTTCGTCACTCCGACGGGCAGCTACCAGCCAACAATGATGAGTTTCGGGCTCAAAAATGCTCCATTTTGTTTTTCCCGACTCATGGATAGGGTTTTAAAGGGGTGTGAAACATTCGCGGTGCCTTATTTAGACGACATTGCGGTTTTTTCCGACTCATGGGCGGACCATATGGTACATCTAAGAGCTGTACTGAGCCTTTTGCGTCAAGCTGGACTAACCGTAAAGGCCGAGAAATGTTGCCTGGCAAGGGCGACCGTGGACTACTTGGGTCACAATGTAGGTCAAGGTTTCAGGAAACCCAGCGAGATTAAGATTTCTGCGGTAGCAGACTACCCGCGGCCGAGCACGAAGACGGAAATTCGAGCATTCCTGGGTCTGACTGGGTACTACAATCACTACATCCCTAACTATTCAGCTTTGGCTAGCCCTCTGACCGACGCTCTCCGCAAGACAGAACCGACAAATGTAGTCTGGGACGAACAAAAGGAAGCCTCCTTCGTAAACCTGAAGGCTGTGCTGATTAGCCGTCCGGTATTGCGAGCTCCAGACTATGGCCGAGAATTCACGGTCCAGTGTGATGCCAGTGATCGAGGGTTAGGTGCTGTTCTCTGCCAGAGAGATGACGACGGTAATGAGCACCCCGTGCTCTACTTGAGCAGAAAACTGAGTTCTAGAGAGAGGGCTTATTGCGCGTCAGAGAAGGAATGCGCTTGCATTGTATGGGCCATTCAAAAATTGCAGTGCTATCTTGGAGGGGCCAAATTCACCGTAGAGACGGACCATTGTCCCCTGGCTTGGCTGCAAACTGCGACATCGAAGAACAGTCGCCTTCTTAGGTGGAGCTTGATTTTACAGCAGTACAATTTTGAAATAAGATACAAAAAGGGGAAGTTAAATGGGAATGCGGACGCGCTTAGCCGCTCTTTCTAAGCGGTCCGAGATGTTCCTCACCATGTATCCAAATTGATAATCAGGTTTTTTTTTTTTTTCGTGCGCTTGAATATAGATGACTATGTAAAGCAGCACGTTTGGTTTTCGAGGCATACGTGGGTCCTGAACGTCTTGAGAGTGGGCTTTTCTCGAACAACAATGGCAGTTTTCTTTTGACCTGGTCTCTTCAGACGGGAGCCGAGTGCTTGCTTCGACATGTGGTTGAGTTTCAGATAGCTCAAGCAATTTGGCCTACAACAATCAAGACAACGCGACATGCAACAGCGAGCTTCAAGCGTTCACGTGCAGGCCATTAAGTCGTCTCTTCATGCAGCAGCTGCGGCTGCTGCCCTCCGAGTCTCTTCTGGCGGGGGAGGAGGCTGTTACGACCAAGCATCCGCAATTGCGCGCTCTATTGTTCGCCTGTGGGCATGGATAAGTTTTGTGAATATGTGGTGATGGTCCAATGGCTCTAAGTGAGCCTGTTTCCAGGAATCCTGTTTTGTAAGCATGTTTTGCTTTGTGGACAACCTGCAAATGCCAAATTGACCGTGTCAAGAGAACGTCTGGAAAAACACAAAGAAACGTCCCCCTGAGGGAAATAGCAGGAAGTGCTTTCTTTCTTTTGTTCACCCTTCCAGTCGAGAAGGGCTATCGTCCAGTGAGGAATGTCTACTTTTCAAAGGAGACGACAGAGTGACATGTCCGCTGACGTGCAGGACAAGAAAGGAGCATGACTCATACGGCCATTAAGTGATTTCCCGGGAATGCAGGAAAGATTTGCAATTGTCGAAAAGGGACCATGTTGGGAGCCCTATGCGGCGCCACGTGCACTCGGGTTTCTGAGAAGTAAAACCCCTTTTCAGAACCAGCCTGTGGTTTCTTTGCTGAAGAATAGAAATGTACCTCCTCTCCTCGCCGTTCCCAAGCTTTTCCCGCCAACAAGTGATCACGCCCAACGAATGAATGCCGGACCAGTCAGTGCTTCAGACCATCAGTGCAGTGATGTGTTCGATTGGATGCCGATACCTGAGGGGCGTGCCCTGGATTTGGTTGGTCAGCATCTTCAGAGAGGGGCTGGACATAGGGGGTTTTTAAGGACGCTGCAGAGCACGAAATGTCGCTCTGAGCCCTGGGTAAACGGCTCATCCAGTCGCTTCTCGCTATGAACCCTTAACGCTTGCCATTTTGCTGATGTACCCTTCTTTTTCATGTAAATATTCTTGTAAATACGTTTTCTCAAAGTGCCAGTAAACCTGCTTGTACATATTTTACCAACTTCGAAGATTCAGTCCTTCTTCAACCCCGAGTCTCTGCACGCTACCAAGTGAAGGCCGGGTCGACGTAGCCCCAGCGTCACGACAATCCTGCCACTTTTTTTTCCTCTTCAGTCCGACTCATGCGAACTCATCTAAGAAGTGCATTTCCGTTTTTTTGGGAGTGAGAATTAAGTTACACAGCATGCAAAGTCTTTTAGCAGCGCGAATGTGTTGGTCATGTAAGTGAACACGAACTCACACTGCACAAGTCGACCGTTTCTGTCTGAAAAAATTTGGCTAAAGGCTTCTTCCTAGCTGGAATCACGTGCTAATGTTCCAGGAAGAAGCTGTAGCAATATATTAGTGCTTGGGTGAAACGCATATAGTTTTTAAAGAACTTGGAAAAAGGGGTGTGACCGCAAAGCAAGCTTTACTCAGCCTGTGTGAATGTGCGTATGGATGTCAGATGCTTCGTTCCAGGTCCCTTCAATGGTACCTGTGCGCTACTTGCGTGATGACTGCCTTATCCGCCAGCAACTTCATGTCATGTGACACTTTATCGAAGAACTTCTCAGTGTTTAGAGATGCGACTACCGCTTGACATATATAGAAACCCGTATTTATACTAATCTATGGGATGGTGACAGTTCATTCTTTTATTTCGCCCTCCTTTTTCCTCTTATAGCCGGAATGATCATCTGTGTTGCAAATTGCCCTTTGCACTGTATGATGTTGACACAGGGGCTGTTTCATCCTTTATTTTTATTTTCTTTCTTTATTTATTTTATCTCACTATACAGTGAAAAAAGGAGCCAAGGGAAAAGCGGTTCAAGCCCGGCTTGGGTTGTCCTTGGCCCCACAACAAGCACTGGCAGCAGCGAGAATAGCACAAAAACCAGTGGTATAGGACGCGGCTAGCCCAGTCAGTACAAAGCAATTAGTTTATTAGTGGTTGGCACCTAACTTGCTTCTAAGGCACACCTCACTTAAACGAAGCTGAAAAGAAAGAAAAAAAAAAGAGGGGGGGGGGGATAGAGACGTCATGACAAACGTCGGCGTTCGTTAGATCACTTAATGTTTGACCGGAGCTCGTGCTCCGGTATAAACGTAATCAAGACTCCCACCAAGGCGACAACCGATTGCAAGCTATTTGATACAGGAAAAGCTTTCTGAATATCATTTCATAGCTTTGGTGCGCTGAAATATGCATAGCGCTAATTTCGTCAAAGCAAGCGTATGGCGAAACATAAGATCACTCGAAAGTTCTCTGAGGCTCGGGTAAATAAACGTCAGACATGCCTCAAAACGTTGCAAGAGGCGAATTGGGGCGCAATTTCCTCTAAATCATTAATAAAACGAATGATGACATTTCAAAGGCCCGTTGGAAAGATTGTATCGAGCAAGCTACTAAAACGGCGCAAATCCGACCTGCGTCGCCGTATTGATGAGAATGTTTACATTTCCGTCATAACTCAGGTGCATGTGGCGTTTCTGGAGGAACAAAGTAGCGACCGAGCTTGTTTTGTCTAGACCACCAATTCAAGGTCCTGGTTGAGAGAACCACTGGTCGTAAGCCACTTTTTTTTTTTCCCCCATTCGGTAAACCCGTACAGAAGTCGAACATGCAGCGAGTCGAAGTGACATGTGTTTCCTTCGCCATCGCAATCTCAAAGAATCATCAAGTGTTCACACTGGGGAAACGACTACGGCGGCAGTGTAATGTGTAGCATTACGATGTACCTGCTAATTAACGTGAAGTAGAATTAGCGACTTTTTCTTCTTCTTGTGCGTGATTGCCGTGAAATTTTCCGGGCAAAAATTCCAGAGGAACGAAGAACAATGCTATCGGGTAAAGCGGGAAGCTGCGTTGTATATGTCTCCGGCTCCACTTCCTGATCACCGGCTGCTGCTGTCTTTTGTTTCTGCTGCATATGTGGTCTTGGCCAGCGTAAAGAGAGCACCTTGTTTTTGAGCCCCCTAGAGAACAATGTTTCGTTTATTTGATTCTTTCTGTTTGCCGCAGTGAATTACGTCTGGAAAGAGAGGGGAACGAAAATACAAGCACCATGGGCAGTGACCGTGACGTTCAGCTCGAGAGGAACCGGCCGCTTCCTTTAATTCCGCCAGCGCGAGGTTCTGCGAAGTTGTGCGTTTATCTCATCGCAGCAGCATATATATCCGCGCAGCTCCGACGGCGGACGAGTGGAGTGCGCTGTTCCGTCGACGGAACTTTCTTGTACACCGAAGCAAAGGTCCAGTGCCCAGAACGGATTAGTTCGTGGCAGAATACGACGTAGCAGGATTCGATGTTGAGACCTGCAACTGTTGCTGTCCCGTAGTGCTTTAAGGTCCCGGTGGAACACTGAGAGGAAAGGCTCTTACGATTTGTCCTGTTCATTAGGAAGGGGACGGAAGGAGGAAGATCCCGGGGTGCTGCATAGAGAAACAAATCGCATTTCCGGGCAGTAAAGGGGAGCAGCCTTTCTAGCGTAGTCAGGTCATGTGACAGTGCTGTCAACATAAAAAAAAAAAAAAGCAAGATGAAAAGGGGAATTCTTGCAACAGAGGCGGGGCAATCACTACTGAAGAATGCATTCCCGTCAGTTGCCCATTGACGTCCGTGTACTCTATTGAGGCTGTGTTCTTCTTGGCCTACTACTTCTTGCCCTGCGATGACGTTCACCACGAACAACCTAAACACCTACCGACACGGCCATATATAAGCTATGTGCGACATATTTGGCATGTGTAGCGTACTACAGTGCGCCTTGAAGACTTGGGGGATATTTATTGCTATTCAGGGGAGCTTGGTCATGGTTTTCTTACCGGGTCACCTGAATGTGCAAGCGCAAAACTGGGTGCACAGAAATCTGGAGTGCAAACATTAGATTACATACCCGAGTTAAAAATTTCTCCTGTCGGCAGCCACTCGTATATGTTTGCATTGCTGATTAAACAGCAAGCCACACCTGCTTCTGTTGCTTTCAACGTAAAGATCTGCAACCGTGAAGTGTGAGTACACATTTGCTACGTTCTGCTTTCCGCTTGTGGGGCCCCCAAGCCATCTCCAGACAAACTTCGCCGAATACAGGCAAAAGATGCATGTTCAAATTCGACGACTTCTTGTCCATGATTAGTTCCCTTGGTGGACAGTTTTATGTGAAAAATAAGCAAGAATAAAATAAGAAGTGTAATGGGGACCTTTTCTCGCTCCAATTTTTACCATGTGACATACGGGCTTTTTATATAGAAGCACAGTGTAAAACTGCCAGCCCTTTAACCTGCTCGTCTTGTGGGGTTTTTGCAGAAGAAGGGCGACACAGAGGTAACGTGTGCGAGTACAGCACTTTATTCACAACTTCATTGGAGAGTTACAACAGCTTTGGTCGAAGGCAGCGGAGTACTCCTCCGCAGTTCAATACGCTTTCTCAAGATGAAGGGTAAAAAGCGTCAGCGCTTATTCTTATCGATTCTTCATCAAGCAAACAACAGTTCCTGCTCTGCAATTCAAGTACAACTCTTCTGAAAGAAAGAAACTCTCAACTCTTCTAAAGAAAATGCAGGCGGGAGGGGGGGGGGGAGGGGGGTTGCATGGCTCGCACCTAGTTATAAGGGCGAAAGCTCTGTTAAGCTTGGTTTTGCATGGTTTAGCAAGGTTGAACAAGGTTTGACGGTTTCACTTATAGGGTCCGGGACGCTCAAGCTTCACCTTAGGAGTAGACATAATAGCACCTATAACACCGCCGTTTCATTCCGCGATTTTTAATATATTTTGATTAGGATGGTTTCTTGGGAAAGACGGCGCGGTATCTCACTTTTCGGTGGCAAGTTCATTCAGACCCATCGGGGCGAAATCCGAAGTTACACTCCGAGTGGTAGAGTTTAGGCTCCAATTATTTGGTTTAAAATAAACGTTATGACTTCTTAATATTCGTAAACGGGAAACCAATGCACGGCAAACTTAACCTGGCCTTCGCTATCGTGCTACGGTACATCGGGAAGCGCGATGTCGCGCCCGTGCGAAAGTCGCGTTTTCTTCCCATAAGCTGAGATACCCAGTACGCTTCAAACATGGAGCAATGCTTGAGAGCGTTCACCTTGGGCGCGTTTGCACTCCCACCGCGGCAGTCGCTTGCCGATCCCTGATCTGACCTCTGGTGCCAAGTGCAACGTGCACGATCGGTGGCGTACGGGCTCCCCGACCCAGAAAGTCTGGCGAGAAAGCGGGCCTCTGCCGGCGCGACGCGCCTTATCCGCGCACGAGAGCGTTCGCTGCGGATTTGCTACGCCCTCATCTCGAGTGCGTGGTTGTTGGCGTGATCCGCATCTCTTGGCCGGTCTTTGTGCTACCTGCAGCACTGATGACCTTGGTCAATGCCGCCAGCGTTACTAAAAGCTGCTCCTCTACCTTCTTCGTTTACCATGTGTGCAGTGTCATACAGGTTTGCCGCCCGCATACACGTATAGCCTCTCTCTCTCAGTGTCCAGTGTGCACGCAATACACGTATTCATATACGTACTTTGCGCGCACGCACACACACACACACACACACACACACACACACACACACACACACACACACACACACACACACACACACACACACACACACACACACACACACACACACACACACACACACACACACACACACACACACACACACACACACACACACACACACACACACACACACACACGCACGCACACGCACACGCACACGCACACGCACACGCACACGCACACGCACACACACACACACACACACACACACACACACACACACACACACACACACAGAGGGAGAGAGAGAGATGGCTTCTTCGCCCAAGGGGCGGACCTTGAACCCTTACTTGCCTCACAAGTGGCTTGCGCAGAAATGCGAGCAGGAAGTGATACCAAAAATATCGTGTGATTTCCTATCAAAATTGCGAGGCAGCCGTTCTTTGTGCAACATTCAGGGCGGCGTCATACCAGTTCGCTTCCTAATTTGTATTTGAAGGAGGTTAGTTTGCGACAGGAATTCGAACCGGCGACATATGCACCTCCAACTGTGAAGTCACCTGCAGCAGTTCGTCGTACAGCGGACTTTCGTATAACAACATAGCGACGCAATCGTTTGTCGTATACAGTGTTCTGAGTGATGTCATACGATTTCGAGTTCCAAGTTACTAGCATACGTCTCTTAGTCGGGTTGCAGGCTAGTCTCGACAGGGGAACAGCCGACACATGTACGTTTAATGCTGCACCTTTCCTCGAATTTCATTTACCAATCGTGACGACATCGTTCGTCGTACAGCGTTCCGGTGGAGTCATTCGATTTCTTGTCCCACGTAGCATACAGCTGGCATTCAAGTTGGAAGTTAGCTCATGACAGCGATTCTAGCCGATTAGATGGTGGTGGTGGTGGTGAAAACTTTATTTCCGTAAAGAGAGAGAGAGAGAGAGAGAGAGAGAGAAAGAAAGACATTTGTCAAATGATCAATGGGCTTCTTTCCGTTGGCTTCGTGATGTGGCCGTCAGACCGTGTCTTTCGGCGACTTCCAAAGCCCAGCTCACCGCCCGCAGTTGTACCACAGGTTCGGAGCTGGTCACCGCAGCCTCCCATTGTAGTGGGTTAGATAATAGCCATTCGGCTTTGGGTTGGAGCTCAGGGCATATGTGTAAGATATGAGCTAGGTCGTATAAACTCACGGGGAGACATTGATGTTTTCGCCTTCACAGCACGTAATAGGCGGTGTTAAGTGGTCTCCGTAATTTTTTGGGAAGGAAAGGGCCTAGTAAAAGTAATTGTCTCCCTTCCCGCCGACACCTCTACCGTGCCATGAGGGACGGGTAAGAAGGGTGTGAAAGATGGAATATGTGGCATGGTGAGGGGATCCAGAATAACTTCGACCGGCTGGGGATCTTTAATGCGCACCGACACTATATAACAAGGGCGCCATATGCGTTCACCTCCATCGAACCATGACCGCCACGGCAGGGATGGAACCCGCGCCGTCCTTCTAGGCCGTGCAGCCGTGAGTGAGGAAACGTCGGCGTTAGCCACCCGTCATCTTCGCGCGAGATTTCCGACCAATGACAGCTCTCACCGAGTGTATTAACTAAACTGTAGCCTACAGTTTCTCTCGAAATTTTGTTTCCTGTAAAGGTTTCAGCTTTTTTCCTACCAAAGCTTTAGTATTAGTGGATTCATTTCGACTACCTGCAGTTCTCAGACACGCTCTGTAACGTCATTACACATGAGTTTCTGAGTTTAGCCTACAGCGAAATGCGGCGCCTAGGTGGTGAATAGCATTTGGCATTTATTATATTTAAAGAAAGGTTGCTTGGGAAGCCACCCCTTGGGGGCCGCTACAAAACATCAGTGGTCTGGGCCGCCATCTCGAGCATGCTGGACCACTGCTTCTTGGGCGGGTAGGTACAGGCAGCCGAGCAGGGCCGCCTCCCAGTCCTATCGGGTAGGGGAAGAAGTTATGGGTGAAGGAGGCTTTAGCTGGCATGCCCAGACCATGTGAAATATATCAGCCACCTCTCCACAGAAAGGGCAGAGGCCAGAAAAGGAAGGGTTGAAATGTTTGAGTACTGCCGGGCACAGTAGAGTGTTAGTAAATAGCACGGTTTCTCTAGCCCCTTGAGAGGAACCAGGTACTGACGGTGCGAGTCCCGGTAATAAGCAGATACGTCTTGAACGGCGTTTAGGACCGGCAGACAAGCCCGCGGAAAGTTACAACTAACGGCTGGGTTTTCCTAGCTGTGTGCCAGCTCCGGAGCTTTTTTCGAGTCGCCTGCATGTTCCTAGCCGCGTAGAAAACATGCAAAAACATACAAAGCACGAAGACGTATTCTGCTCCTGCTTTCCTATATCGCAGCAGCTTGCCGAATGCACCCGTGATCCACACTCAATGGCAGCAGAGCGTACGCTATTGCGTGGGAAACCAGCGGGAGATGTGCGTCAACAAATCCGTCGTCGTCACGTGCGCTTGATCTCGTGTATTTCAGTCATATTACAGCCGGCGCGCGAAGAATGGCAAGGAGCGCTACTTGTGCGCGGCGGTATAATGCATCTCTATCCAATGAATTTGGGCTCCAGCAGCATGCAAGGCCACGAGTTGCATTGGGCGACGTGTGCTGTTCAACGCAACGCCGTGTTTCCTCGCTGTGGACGCGAAATAGTTTGGCGCCGGCGTCCACTGCGCGAAACGCAGTCGGCAGCGAACGCCTCACGATCCGGGCGGGTCCATCCTGTGCGTCGTGCCTCCCGGTTTACTCTCGGGGTGCGGCCTCGTCCGTGAGTGTGTGCTGATGGTTCTTTTCTTGGGCGCAGCCTTCGGTCTTTTCCGTGCCGGCAGCCGCTTTCTTTCTTTTCCGTCATGGCTTTCTCTGGGAGACCCATTCGAGCTGCCTCCAGACGTATCGGGTGTGTGCACGAAACTCCCGTGGCCGCGATGGGTGGCGAAGCCTCTATTGTAAGAGCACGGACGACGCCTCGTTTTGTCTGTTTGGAGGGGAAAAATGCGAACGGTGTGGTTTGTGCTATCATTGTGCGCTCATACAACGTTAGCAGAGGTGCCGTGCTTTGTTGGCGTACGCGCTCGGCAACGTACTACCGCCCATGCGTCTGCAAATAGAACAGAACGGAAGGTGCTGCGGGGCTGATGCATTTGGCTCGGGGATACGTCTATCCATCAATATATGAAGGAGGCCAGCGTGCTCCGCGTTTTTATTTCTCCGCCTGACCTTGCAGCGGTCTTGAACGCAAGAAAGTAGCTCGAGTGCCAACGCCTTGGGCTTTTCTGTGTCAGACACGCTAAGGTCTTCTACAGTTTTTCATCTGGGAAAGTAAAGGTCCAAATGGACAGACGTGCGCGCAGTGACATTCTGCAACGTTTCGAGCTCACTGTGTGGTATAAATCACGTCGAGGCGAAATTGATTCCAAATTGGTTCTTTTTTAGCGCAAATCATGTTGATTTGCACTTCACTGTCACGGCACAACTAACGCTCCCCTCCACGTATCCGAACATTTCCGGGACAACAGGGCGTTGCGACAGCGGTGACCTTTAGTCGTGGAAAAATGCTTGGCTTCCCGTACGCGTCTTACTTTTTGCATGTATTGATGTGAAACATTCGTTTAGGCGATTCCCTCGGATAAACTTTGATGTCATCTTAGTTCCTCTGTTCGCCATATTGGTGCGCGTCGGCAATGGAATCTCAGATAAAAGGACCTAAATTTCAAGCGAAATATAGCTTCCATTAGCGCGACCCACAGCCTGTTTCCGGGTAAGATGCTTTGATCCTGTGATCGACTACATCCGTCGACTCTCGTATTACACACCGCAGAAGCGACAGACTCGTCTCCTTCACAGATAAGACTGAACTTAGGAGAAGCCTTTTCGTTTTTTGTTCTCCCAGAACGGATGAGTGTATATACATTTTACGGATTGGGTACGTTTTTCTGCCTGTAAGCGAGCGCTTCAGCGGCTGCATTCTTCCTTCCTGGCCCAACTGTGCAGCGGCGGCCCCACCACAAACATTGTCGGTGTATCAGCATCCCGAGTGGATTTTCCTAGATTGGGACGTTACGTGCGTCGAAACGTAAATGACCGGATCGTAGTCATGCAATTCTCGATTCGTTTCGAAACGCGTGGATCCCGCTATCGCGCGAGATCGGCTACAATGCTGCCGGCGCTGATCTGGAAAAAGATTTCTTTCGCAATCTTCCGCGCCGCTTTCCGTCACAACGCGAGCGAACGAGCCTGCAGGTATACATACAAGCACCTGCGCCGCTCGCACGCGAAATGACGTCCACCGGCAATCGGCTCCTCTCCACAGACGTGCGCGAAGAAAAGATTAAACGCCGGCGTTCGTCGCGAGAGAAGCTGCCTGCCGCGGCCGTCTCTGCCCCCGGAGCGGGCTATCAATGAAAAAGAAGGAAGCACCGCTGCGCCAACGCTGAAGCGGGCGGCTGTCAGCCTTCCTTCTGCACGGTGGAGACCTGACCCAGCGAAAGCGATGCTGCGGGCTCTCGAAGCCAGGGTGAACTTGCCTACCCGCCTGGCTAGCAGGACGCTGCCTCTGCCACGGCTAAAGCCCGCGGGTTTCCTTAGAGGCCGCGTAGCGGTGGGCGACTGATATACCGACGAGTGGTCTGCCATTCTTGCATTTTTTTTGCATTTTGCTTCGTTTCTTCCTTCTCCCCGAGGAGTCTCTCTTTACTTTTTACCTGCTCCACTCTAACGGGCCTTGCGGTGGAACCGCCTCGTTCACCCAACCTTGGCCGTAACATGTACCTTGGTATGCGAGGCGTCTCCATAGTGTGTAGCTATGCGCGTTGACGGCGCATAGCTATACACCGATCTGACTGCCGGCTCCCCTCCGGGGAAATCCCTCGGGTGTGCGGATTTCTCCTGGCCGATCAGCGTTTTTTGTAAACCCGTTGAGCAACGGGGCAGTGAGGTGCCGGGCTGTCCACAATCGTGCTGCCTGAGAGCGTCCCACAACGTGTGTGTTTACGGCTGCGGCCGAGGCGATGGAATCGAAACAGTGACGATTAGGAATCACGATTGCTGAATGCGTTCGGAGAGAACAGTGAGAACGAACTAGACTGGCTAGGCACAGAAGTAGTAAATGGTGACCACCAATTTTACTTTGCGCGAAAGATCGAAATAATGAAGGGAAGTGAAGCTTAAGGTGGATTCACACGACGGACCGAATAGCGAAGCGATCGGTCACGTGACCTCTGATCCGAGGTCCGTCCGTCCGCGGCGAGCATTCACACGGTGGGAGAGAATAGCAGACGACAGAGCGGACTTACTCTTTCTCCCAGGCACTGCGCGAGAGGAGAGCCTTGTTCTGGCGCGCTGTTATCGAGGGTAGCCTACCATGGACGATGCATGGACGGTGGGTGAATGCGCGGGTTGCGGCGGCCTACAGCTACTGCTGCTGCGCCGTTTTGCCAAAGTATTGTGGTGACTGTTTCGCTCGATGTGGTATACTACGCAGGCAGTTCTCTGCAGTGCAAACGATCGCGCTTACTCTATGAGAGCTGCATGAAAATACTGCTTTCAACCCTTGGAAGACGACCATTCGGACTGCCCCTATGCTCCCGGTACGTGCCAAATGCCAAAACGCTTGAGGAAAGCGATGAATACATTCAAGCGACTGCTCTGTGCAGTCACAAAACTCACGCATTCGGTATCGCGCAGTGCAAGAGCCTGTCACTGTAAATTCTGTGAAAACCATGTACTGCGAATGAAGGCAAAAACAGGCTAGTTCGACTCCAAAATAGAAACGACTGCCGTCAGTCGTCAGAAGCCGCTTCTCGCTTTCCTACAGCGTTTTAGTGCAATGTATGTTATGTTGTCTATGCTTGGGCACCGGGAGCATAGCTGAAAAGCGTTCCGCGAGAGAAATAAATAAATAAAAAAATGTCTTGTCCGTGAAGGATCCGAATTGTGAAAAGGACTCTCGACCTTGTCGCGAATTGCTGCTCGCGGACTGAAGCGAAGCAGCGGAAATCACTGACGTAGGGCCACGTCACAGCGAATCGTGAGAGCGATTCGCGATTTGGTCCGCCGTGTGAATCCACCTTTAAAGACCACAGATTCCTGAAGCAGAACAGGATGGTCTCACTTGGACTGTCACGGTACTTCACTCGAATAATTGTGTCATCATGAGCATGGTTGTCATGCTCATGATGGTTGTCATGGTTCTTCCCATCGAACAACGCGACATTGGTAATCAGACCTCTACGCATATTTTAATTTTGCTACAATAGCATTATCTTCAATTTCTTGAGCGTCGACATCCGATAATCGAGCAAGTGAATGCGTCACACCTTACGTAGGATGATCCGATTGTACTGTAGCCTTTTTCTGTTAAACTTTCGTCTTTATATCGTATTCGTATGCGATTCTCAGAACTGTAATTAATCATGGAGTGGAGGCTGATGGACAGTTCAGGATTCATACACAGGAGCAAGAATCTTGGGTGGTAGCACAGAGTGGCACCTTTCAACCAAGGGAGTCGCGTGCGCAATCGAGTGGTAGAACTTGTAAGCGGCATATTACTGCGGAGGCTAAAATTCGGTCACTTTATTTTCGGAACGTAAAGGCAACAGCGTTTCCTAACCTGGTAGTGTTTGGTTATGGATTTTTATTCCATTGGAAAGGCTGAACATTTTTTCCACTGCCGCTAAGGAGTGAAGCGGTTCAGAGAGCCAAGCTGGCCAGAGGGTGATACAAGCGCAACAACGGAGACGAGCTCAACTCAACGCTCAACGCTCAACTCGCCGTTTTACTGAAGAAGAGGATGATAGCTTAAACGATACAGCACCGTGAAAAGCAGCTTAACGTCGGAGTCCTAGTCTCTCCGCAGTGGCTCAGGGTTTAGGGCGCCCGACTGCTGATCTCGAGAACGCGGTTTCGACCCCAACAGCGACGGCTGCTTTTCGATGGAGGTGGAACGCAAGGTGGCCGCCGCGTACTGTGTGATGTCAGCGTGCATTAAAGAGGTCGAAATTCCTTGAGCCCTCCACTAAGGCGTTCCTCACAGCCTGAACACAGTCGTGATGTTAAACTCTATAAACTGAACTAAATATCAATGCCTTGTTATGAGTTTTGCATAAATAATTGCGGTGACGTCGATTTTTTTTTTTTTTTTTTTTTTTTTTTTTTTTTTTTTTAGCGGACGTTTCGAAGCTAGGCTACATCGCTGTTGATTCCCAAACGGGGATCACGCAGTCATTTCCGGCCTTTAGGTCGCAAGTATGAATCGAGCGGCGGACAAAAACAAAAAAAAAAAAAAAGATGTTCCCTTTTAAACTCGATTTTCCACGAAATAAAGAGCCCTCTCGCTTGGCCAACAAGCACCAACACAGCCTCAAATATCCATTCATTATATCTTTAAAAATAACAAAAATTGAATACGGTTGTCCTCACTTCACCTCCAACTTATTCTGCACACCGAGGAATGTGCGTATGACGTTCCTCGTCGTCAAATCGCTGCGCGCGTCCTGGAGACGTGCGCGGACAAAAGGCCGCAGAGTCTCATCCTGGCGGTGCGAGCGCACAAAAGAGCTTCACATCTTGCAGCGCCCGCCGACGGGGAAGGAAAGGGGCGAATGGAGCACACATTGCGCAATGCGCTGTGCTAATTCTTCTGAGCGACTCACTCCCGTTGAGTTCGTTCATTTCGGCGCCGCCTTGTAATGTTGCGTAATTTACGCACGCGACGTCTCCTCTTTTCCTCGAAGCCGGGCGTCGTTCCGAGTCGTTTCCTTCGAGCGGCCCCAGAGCGCGCGCGATGTGTGGACTTTGCGCTTACGTCTTAACCCTCCCTTCTCATCCCCGCCTTCATCCTGCGCTATTCTTTCTTGGCTTTATATATATTCGTTTGTTTGGCCCCCATGCCATTAGTTTTTGCTTGCGTTTTTATTTTCTGTGAGATGAGTTTCTTGCAGGACGGGCGGCCTCCTGCTTACAAGAAAGTACACGCACGGTCGGCCCCACCAATATCAATGCTGAAGTGTTAAGGAAGTACATTTTGTTATAATGGCAGTTCTTATGAATGGGATGAGCAAAAAAAAAAAAACAAAAAAAAAAAAACAAAAGCTTAACAACTTGACATCGTTTTATAAAGCGCAGAAAAGGAATTTAACTTTTTTTTTTTTTTTTTTTTTAAACAGCAATGCAAGAGCATAACTACCGGTAACCTAATTTTAAATTCGTTTCATGTTCAACTGTAAGGCCTCCTGATAAGGCACAGCTTGCAAGATTGCTTTTGTTATTTTTTGTCATCGCTGGCCTTGCACTGACACATCTTGTTCCGATGAAGTGCCTTCCTCACAGTTAGTGGAAACCTGTCCGAAAATCAGGCCAATGTTCGCGACGTTCTTGGTATCAGGACTGAATCCTTTCGTTTCGAGGAACAGTTCTTGACGGTGGAGAAACGAACTGAGACCATGACCCGACTCTTTTGAGTATCGTATACGCACAATTAGTAGTGGGAACTTGACTGAACAGAGATGCGAAACTTTCTCTGGATGCAGTCTCCAAGTCCAGCATAAACCTGCGTCACATATTTCGGCAATACAGACGTTTAAAGCTCCCACTTGCGTCCATGTGCAAGCAAGGCCGCACATGTGTTCGGCGGGAGATCAGAAAGCTGGCAGTGCAAGCGCGCCCAATGAAAAGCATGTGACAGCGCATACAGGTGACACGCGACAGATCAGTTTGCCTGCTGTATATTTAGGGTTGTTCGTTTTGGGGTAAAACCCGATTTTATCCGGTTTTTGCACCCCGAACATGTTCCTAAAAAAATCGGGTAAAACCCAATTTTCCCTGGTTTTTGGAACAACTTTGCCCCTGGAACTTGCTGAAAGCTCGCATGAAAGCACCAAAGCCAAAGTTATTCGAGCGATACTTTTTGATAAAGAGGTTCGTTATTCAAAAGCAGTCTTAATGAGAGATGCACTCGAGCGACTTTTAGATATTCGGAAAACGCTTGAAAGCGGAAAACTCGTGATGCCAAGTTTCGAACACCTCGTAAACATAAAGCTACAGCAGATTGTCAACTAGGTTTCCACGATGATCGCTAAAAGAGATCGAGCAAAGGTGTTTTGTCTATGTTACCTAAGAGCAGTGCCACATCAGTAAAAACTTGTTTTGAAGAGTTCTGTGCAAACATCTCAAACTAAATTTGGAGCTGCACCCTGAAACCGAGCGTCTTAAACGGAAGAAAACCAGTTGACAATGTGGAAACTGGGTGCCTGACACAATCCACCCCAGAAGCGGGTGCTGAGTCAGTCGTTTGATGACTGTCCACCTCTCTTTATTTCCGTGACGGGCGATGTGGGCTCGCTTCACGAGGACTTAAGCCAGTACTTGCTGAAAGCAAGCCCTACAAATGAAAGTGCTGAAGTCACGGACTACTGGAACGACGCAAATGTGCTCTACCGCAGGCTAGCAAATGCAGCGTTGACATTGTTTTGCTAATGGCAGCTGTGACGTTGAGCGAACGTTCTCTCGGCTAAGATACCTCCAGAGACCAGACAGGTATCGGACGGAAGCCGAAATGTTGCCCGTGCAGATGATTATGTGTGCTAATAAGGGCGTGTAAAACGTCGACGACCAGCTCAGGTGAAAATGTTTCTTGTACGAAAATCGACCGCTGCACATCACTGAGAGTAACATGTGAAGATGTATTTTTTGCCAATCTGTAACCCCCCTGCTATAACGCCTTCGGGCAATGCGGAGTAACTCTTGAATAAAAAATTACGACAGAAACGCCAATTTATGAAAAACTTTCTTGAAAGTAACCCAAAAGATAACCCTGATCGTCACCCATCGATTAGGGGAAATCGAATAAATTATTAGTTTGTAAATTTAACCCGATAAAACCCGGATTGCGGAGTGTTTCCACGAAAAACCCGATTTCTCCCTAATTATCAAGTAGAAAAATAACGTCCAATTTTCGCCCCACGAATTTGAAAAAAAAAAATAAAATCCGAAAACGAATAACGCTATATTCTGCGGCGGCGCGAGGAGTGCGGATGCAGCCGTCACGTGCACGACGTGCAACAACTGTGAAGAAGCACGTGGCTGCCTCACTTGGCCTGAATCGCGATTAATTTTTCTCAACGCATCTGCATCTATTGCAACGTTTCGTGCTGCTTTTTGAATGTATACATGCGTTTTATATGCATGCCTCTATAGCACGCCAGTTTCGGGCCACGCGCTTTTAATTTCGCATTGCATAGCACCAGGCTAACAGTGGAGATGGTCACTGCTAGCTGCTCATCACTGGAGCTGCTCAGTGGACGGTCACTCAGATCGTCCAAGTACGAGCTCGGCAGGATGGCGGTAAGAACCATATATATCGTTAGAAGGCTACTTCATATGGCTACCAACATAGAGCTCGTGGAGCACTATTTCAAGCAGTATCGCTTACAGAGTTGTAGAGGGATGAGAGCAGCCTTGGCGGAATAATACGAATAAGAGGTTTCTATGGAAGTTCCTGCAAGAACAACAGCAAATAAAAAGCGATAAAACCCGTCGCTAGTCGTAAACGCTATCGATGAGAATGCATTTCTGCAGCAGTTGCACATCGCGTTTACGGGTAGTCTGTGTTTTTTCACCTGTGCCTTTTTTTTTTTTTTACTTTTAATGACGGGTTATTCTACTTGTAGTGTCCTGGTAGCATGATTAGGCATCTTATTATAGGGAACCGAGAGTTTGAAAGCAACGTCCGCTGTGGCTTCAGTGCAAAGCAGGTAGATATAGCAACATCTTGCTGCCATGGAACACTGAGGCGGGCGGCAAGTCGCTGCAGATGCGAATCGACAGTCTGGGCGCAATGCATCTTGCATGTAGGGGTCAGGTAAGCTCATATTTTGCAGTTGGTGACGTTGGTTCCAGGGTATATACGTGTAAGAGAAGAGCACCAGCAAAAATCAGTTATATCTGGGTCCCTCGTTTCGACTATATACGGATGTATGCAGTCTCTCGCACACAGTGTAAAGCTTCGTCAATGCCATGTAATGCCACGCCGCTAGATTTTTGCGTTTACCTCTCAGGAGAGGACGATCCAAGGGCACATCATAATCAAAACTTTCAGGGGGCCATTCCACATGAGCAATGCATTTTTTATAACCGCTTAATACTGAGAAATCAGAGGCCAGTACAGGTCGCCCTCATTATAAAAACTATTGCGCGAGAAAAAGATTTGGGGAGGGATTCATTATCTAGATGCACTCGCGGAATTTCTAAAACTGGACGTACGTCAGCTTTTGAGGCGCTGACTTAAGCACTACAGGGAGTAAGCTAGGGTTCATGTACTCGTAAGACGTCAAGAATCGAGGACATTTATATAAAATTAACTTGCCTTCCTCTGAGGCATCTGGCGGGTGCATGCTGTTGTCTTATCCCTCGCATAGTGATTTGTGACGACCACTCATTTATTAACCTGATCACACTAACCTTTCACGGCAAGTAAGGACAACAATACCTGACAGCTCCATTATACCTCGTATAGGGCTCGGCTCGTTCTTTTACACATTACCAAATGACGCTATGTTTATAAAGCGAAATATGGGACCCTGGTACCGTGCGCGTTTTGCAAGGCTTCAATCTCGTGAGAGCAGCGCGAGTGCTCTGGGCGCATTCAGATCATGACTGCCAGCGATGCATATCCAGACAGAGATGGTCACCAGGGAACCAACACGAGCGCAAGGGACGCAGTGAAAATCTCGCACCTGTTTCACGAAAGGTTCCAGCATTTTCGAGCGCAAGATTAGTTCGTGGTGGGCTGACGCCCGTGCACTGCGAATGACGATATTCAACAAAACGTCAACTGGCGGGGCATCGTGACTGGCTACACCAACGAACAATTGATTACTAATCTAAGAGCAGACTGATGTGAACACGAGAGCGCTTGAACGATTTCTTGGATATGGCCCCAAAATTTTTTTTCTCACGGACGTCCTTTCGAAAACGTTCTGTTCTGTAATGCAAGCAGTTGATCGAGGCACAAAAACGAGGGGAAAAGAAAGACAGAAAAATGGCGGACAAAAGAGTTGAGACGGGAGATGAGAAAAAAAAAAGGGGGCGAAGCCACGCGAGGGCGGAAACGCGATGAGAGCTGTGCAAGAGACCATCCTCGCGCTGTCCACGTGGGCGCTTCTCTTGAGGGGGCCCCGCGGTGCCGTGCGTTTCCGTTTATCTCGGCCGCGTTGCACCGCCGTTCGGGGCAGGTGAGAGTTCAACGTTCGCCGACAGCGGCGGGGGCCGCCGCAGGCACCGAGCGCCCGCGCGGGTTTCCTCGGACCATCTCTCTCTGCGCGGCGCGAGGCTGGGCCCCGGAGGCGATGACGGCGTGCGGCAGCCACTGCTGGCGCCCCGCGTCGGGCCGTGAGCACGACTTGGCTCCGCTACGCTGTCGGTTAGAGTCCAGTGTTCTGAGCCCGTCGCTGTCTCCGTACTGGAGTGGCGAGAGATGGCCCTTAAATGTTTTCCTTCTCTTGGTTATCTGCCAACCCGTGAGAGTGCGAAGGGTGGCAGTGACCTGCACGGGGTGTGGACAAGGAATCCAATATGCACGCCCACTAGAGGGCACTAGGCCTGATGTGTGTTGTCATTTTTCGGGGTCGGTGCATGCGCACTCGAAAGCGTTGCTTCCAGAATGCACTTTTTGAAGTCGAAGAAAAGCGCTTTGCACTTGTTCAGACACTCTGACGGTGGTTAGTCTTTGAGGTCCCCCGCTCTGGCACCCAGGATCGAGAACACGCAAGCTTTACTAGCTGACCGTAATGCTTACAGCGCATTGCAATGCAGGTTGGATGGCAGCGTACAAGGCCTATGAGTCGCATTTGTGCTGCATGCAGACCATGTCCAGCTTCGGTAGCTAGACCCTTTATTAAGAAAACGGGCGAACGAGCGCTACGAGGTTGAGGCAAACAACAAAAAAGAAAAACAAAAATAAATTTTGAAACATGCGCACGTATTCAGGCAGTAGATTTATTGGACGTTGACGGCTAGCTGGAACAAGGACCCCTGCTTTGTGCATAAACTGTCAGTGTTGTGCTGGTTTCCCTACTGGGTGAAAGTTTGGCAAGGCCCACTAGGAAGGTTTTCCAAAACGTTTCACGCAAGAGGTATAATACGATGAGCAAGATTTTTGACAGAATTATGGACTGCGTGACAAGTTTAGAAAGGGAGAAATCGAGATGACAACTTGAGACAATGCTGTCGATGCAAAGACGTATTTCTGTACTTTCTAAACACGTACATATCACTTCTTCAATTCCAGCAGCACTCTATACCGAATAAATCGTCAGTAGCCAGCATTTTTAAGGCCCAAGAAGAGATTGTGCTTTATTTTGGTGGTTTTTAAAACTTGTTTAGCAAAGAAGACCTATCGGCCCGTGGGCCAGTGGATGCAAGCTAACATGTTAAAAACTCGGTAATATCAAGCTGCCAGTCCTTACCTGAAATAAATAATTCACTGCAGTGGGAATCGGCTTCTACACCCTCCACTCCCTTCTTTTTTAACATGCTAGGAGTGTCGCCTCCACAGATTCCTTTACATGTCTCCTACGATATTCATCCCTGACTAGTCCGCACCCACCATCTTTCACCACTGGGTTCTGTCATACGGAACATTGTTAATAAGCGCCCAAGCACCTTACTGAACAACTTATGTTTAAGCGCTTTACAAAAAATTGGTGAAGAAAATTCGGAGGTTGTTGGTGTAGAAGCTCTAGCCACAGCCATGTAGATTACTTTCGACCGTCCAGACGCCGTTGAACTTATAGTTCAGTCCTTCTGTTGCTATGTCATTGCAGGTAACATTGGCTGCTATCATCTAAGGCTTGAATAGCTCTTCAGGATTTACGCTATATGGTGAGATCCGGAAAGAAGACCCGAGGGTTCACTACACGGGAGGTCAGTGCAGATTACGCGGCTGTCGCATAAAAACTGCCGTTAAGCGTGAATAGTAAAGCCGCGATGCAACAGTTACCGGAATCTGTTCGAAGGGGTTTATCGGCTTCTCAACGGTGACGCCTCAGAATGGGCCCCTTCGACCATGCTATCGTCTATGCTGCACTAGGCGAGCGCTCTGCCGTGTTCCTTAGCGCACGTGCACAGCCGCCCGATGACCGTCACTGTCTTTGCCTCAAGCCAGGTTGACAGCCACGCAGCAGCGACCTGCTCGCGGGCTGCGACAGCCGTTCCAGCGTGACCCCTAAACACCGGGCGCGCACACGGACGAGCTACAACCTATCATTGCCGACACGAAGAACTTGTGCTCCCGCCGTAAGCGTTACGTCGGCCCCAGTTTGCTCGTTTCTCGTACGCAGTTCCTTTGTCCGACCCCGGCCTGTAGTTGATGGGCGCATCCGGCCTATAATGCGTCCAACAGTGGGCAAAAGTGACGCCCTCCCGGTGAGGCTCTCGAAGTGTTGGCCGTGGTGCGAACCCTGCGTTAATGTGCGCGAACGAGATGATTCGCGTTGTTGTTGCGTTGTCACATAAGTATGCAGATTTTTTAATGCATCACCGCTTTTTGTGTCACTGAAGATACATAAAACGAATGGGTCTTTGATTTTGGTCCTTTCAGAACGAAATAAATGGCTCCACGTTACATTGAAGGCACCAAGAGGATGCGGCGGGTGGTGGCAGCCACCGCGAACATTTTTCAGGTGCTTCCTTCTGTCCCTGATGATGGGTTTATTTCATTCATCCACAAACACCCTAAGTATCCCAGTATTTGCATTCATAAAGGCAAACGAATATATCTACCGCGGTTAATTGCTAATTTATTTATTCTTTGAAGTAATATTCCTTCTAAAAAATTCACTCCCCCTTTCGGCGTAACTAATGTAGGAATATATCAGAAAATATTATTTGGAGGTTTTTTTCTTTTTTTGAAACAGAAAACAAAATGTCAGGGGAAATATCTTCCTGAAGAAAGCATATATAGGTGTTGCGCTATGGAGCCGCAGAGGCTGTCGACTGTTTGGGTTCCTTATAAGTTTCATAACACGAGACATGGGATCTTGATTTGTTCCCGTGCAATATAAACTCACCAGTGTTCTGATTCTAGTTTTATTAATGATCATAATCTTAGCGTATCACGTGCTCAAAGCCTTCTTTAACACTGCTAGAAAATTATAGCCACCCTTCTACGTAGTTCATCACCTAACGCCGGTGGAACGGGCGAGGTC
Organism: Amblyomma maculatum; assembly: GCF_055883805.1. NCBI lineage: Eukaryota > Metazoa > Arthropoda > Arachnida > Ixodida > Ixodidae > Amblyomma > Amblyomma maculatum. Next base: position 170,224,639 of record NC_139344.1, on the reverse strand, counting down.
ATATTGGGGCGCCGGACTATAGACGTCGATTATTCTACAAATGGCAGCCATTGGTACATTAATCCACACGCCGTCGCTTCTGCGTAGTGTCAGATATCCTTTGTTACTTCTTTTTTTCAAACTAATGTCTCTGTGGGCACTGTTGATGGTTCTTACACTCCATATGCTTAGGCTACGGAGTGTATACTCCATACACCCATATTATTACATATTTATTATACTCCATACACTCCATGTACTTAGACTATAGAGTGTAATTTTTAACACAATTTAATATAAACGTATCCGCTAGCGGAAATAAATGCAATTTATGCTCGTTTAATAATACGAGCAAAACGAGCAATAAATGCGCGTTTTTTTTTGTATATTTTTTTCACCACCCAATGCACTTTATTACACGCTTTTTTTTTTTTTTCTAGAGGAGCACAAACCACCGCCTTGTTTCAACGGCCGTGCTCAAACTCGCTATGCAGGCAGCTAGTTTTCTTCTCCAGTAATCGATGGCAGCGCCACGCGCAGTCGACTTCGACACCAGCTTCGTTTCGCCACTATGAAGTCTTCTAGAACACTGTAATGTCCAGTGATTTGCATGCTGATGTAATGCAGTAAATTGAGAGCCGTAGAGAAGTTGCTGCGCTGCGCGTGTCGTGAGCATGGGTTGGAACTTCTGTGCTCAGGCATGGCCATTAAGGATTGTTACGAAATTTCTCGAAAGCAAGAGAAGTAAATGTAAAATTTCAGCAAAGAAAAAAAAAAAGCGATCTGTCGATGTAGCCGCCTCCCTGCATGCGATTCACTACAATCAGTTAACAAATTGGCACCTTGCAATATCAAAGGTCAGTGTTCGGTGCTTAAAAATAATTTTCCTGAGTAGACAAATTGTCGTTATTCTCTCCGGGTATACAGTTCATCAGTGCGCATATTTAGAAAATATGTCGAGTTGCAACTGTGCATCCGAAAAGAAACTAAGAAACAAAAAGAAAGTTCTAAAAGTGCCGTCCCACGTTTTTCGTACTTTCCTTTCCGGGACGGGTTTCATCCAAAATCACTAAAGCGTTTGAAAGTGCCTCGAGAAGCCGTTATCTGCATTCATATGCGGAAAGGGTCGAGGAGGAGCTTGCGAGAAGGGGGGCAGTGCTATCCTGCCTCCCGCTTCCTGGTGATCGCAAGTAAAATTAGAGCCTCAGTATTGCCGGGGCGCACGCTGGCTCCGCCTGTCTGCTTGCTCGGGTCTGACGACGCGGTGTTTCCGAGTCGGTTGTGGCGCTGCCTTGCACGAGCGCGGCCACACTTGGCCGGATATTCTCGCGGCGAAACGCGTGCGCCCTGAGGCGTGAACAGCTGCCGAGGCTGCGATGGACCCGGCCGCCCGCTTTGCCCCGAGCGCATGCTTGGGTCGCCTGCGGATGGTCTAGGCGGTGTTTCCGGAGCACAAAGCGAATTCCGCTAAATCGACCGAGAAACGGAAACAGCCGATAACCACGACGGCGAAAGAAGTTGCGCAGACTACAGATGCGCATCCTGAGCATGAGCATCCACACGCCCTAAATTATACGGAAGCAGTGGCTGAACGCAGTTGCACAAACAGAAACACCTGTACAATGATGTCCACCATCGTCCATCGCATTCTAGAGAAATGCAAGAGCACTAGCGCTTACATTTAGTCAAGCGTAGATGCAGAAACACGGGCGCATGCACAGTACGTCACTCTCAGGAAGTATGCGCGGGCGGCTCCATTTCCTGCAAAGTCAGATGGCGTTGAGTAGACCTACAAGCATACACAGGCAACACTAGCGCGTAAATGGACGGACCTGCGAGCAAGGTATGTACAAGCACATTGCCCAGAATCAGGGGTTGGCCAGGTTTACGCATGAGCCGCTCGTGCGCTGTTTGCTCACTAGTGACGCAGACTATACATACACCTAGCCTCAACAGCACGCAAGCTTACATATGCTCGCTCTAGCATTGCTCACATACAAAATAATAGTTCTTTGAAGTGTCTCGCGTCTTACCCACTTTCTCTAAGCAGCGCATAAAGTATCCTGTAACAGAAGCTGTCCACTCCTTATGTCAGCTACCGAAGTATTTTGTATTTGTTGAAACCACGTATTGCATAAGAGCGAACTTTCAACGTCTCCCTCCTGTCGACAGTCATCTGTCATCATATGATACAAACTGTCTGTTTAGTAAGAAAGGAAACAAGCAGGCTTGTCTTCGTCCCCAGGCGAAGACAAGTCCCCTAGTCGAAACGTTGGTTTCGCTTGCGAAATGAGGCCTCAACCCTTGTCTGTTTCTCTTTCATTCCGCCTTCTTTCTACCCTGGATCCTCAAACCGTCTGCTTGGGTGCTTTCACTGTTGCCAGAATGTGGTCGCCTCCATCGACAACGCATGCTGCTGTTTGGACGAGGGCAGCACCAGGTACCTGCGAGTCTCTGTATAAGCCAGCATAGCGTCATGCCAACAGGTGCCACTTCGCCGTTTTTCCCAAAATTGTTTTTGACGACGGAATTATATGCCCTGTATTTGTTAGTTTAGGTGCCACTCCAGCGGACGATGATGCGCGTATCTCTTGCATCCGGCCTAAAAGCCTCTCACGAACGTTTCGGCTCGATGAAACGAGCTCCACCTGAGAAAAATAAACGAGACGAGATGCGAGGAATACGGCAAAAGAAGTATGAAAAGGGGAAAACAAAATGGAGAAAAGACGGGCCTGACCGAAGGGGGCTAGCTAATCCTTGACCGGCTTCTCACGTTCCCCGCAGGCGCGTCTCCTGGAAACCCGGCGCGCAGTTATTCACGCACGTTCGCGGGAGGCCTCGCCGTCCGCGTGGAATCCAGAAGCACCGCGTTTGCCACCAATCGCGCAATTTGGCGCGAAGCGAGGATTCTGCTTTGCGCTGAATACATGAAGCGCTTAGGCCGCTGTGGCTGGCGGGTAGAATAAAGCCGTTTTTCTTTTTGTTTGTTGTTGTTGTTTTCCTTTGTTTAGGCCGACGCTGCTTTTACCTCGGTAGTCTCTTGGCGCTCTTTCGTAACAAGTCGCGTAAGAGCCTCGAGCTGCTTTTCGGGGGAGCACGTAAGCGTGAAACGAGCCCAGCGAGCTTCACGGACGCAGGCGCGAGGACTGCGTGTACGTGCGTGCGCGTACTACTTAGCCAGCGCGTTATTTCGATCTCGGGAGATGCGAAGATAACGCGACGATGAACTTCCAGTTTGATATATTCCTGGCCGACTTCGGCGGTCTCCTCTGGTTTTATCTCCGGTGTGTCGACTACAGGGCCGCACAAATATTGTCGCCGATCGATGTCACTAATAAAAAAGAAAAGAAAATGTAAAGACAAGAACTTTGACGTTATGAAGAACCCCTAAGCAAAGCTAGCACTGTCCGAGACAAATGATCTTTTCTCCCCTGCTATCAGTTCATCTGGCCAGCGACGAATCGCCTCAGACTGAGTCCTCCGTGTGGTCGTTGGCTGCTCATGGGCCCTCAAGAAGAGCAGGTCAGAGCCTGCATGGCTAGCAGCGGGCTAGCGCCGTCGACGATGACGCTATTGATAAAATTTTGTCTTTTAAACAGAGAGGTGGAAAACTGGAGCAGCGGTCTTTCAATCTGATTTACTAGATCAGGTCGATCCCAAGACGGCCTTCCTCGTCTTGAAGTTGCATACGGACGGCGCGAGTGGTCAACTAATTATCCTTCGAGGGAAGAAAGAAAGAGGTCGCTAGCGGTGAGACAATAAGTCTGAGCCACAGAAATGACTGCGGACGAGAGATCCCAAGAAGGACATTTGAAAGTTTTCTGAGTTGTAACACCTTGGCTTGACTCCTCGTTCAGAGGACAGAGCCAATGAAAGCAGTATGGGCTGACAGCATTGGATGAAACGCCCGCAAGACAGTTGAAATGAGAACGACAAAAAGTGTAGGAGACTGAATATTGGAGCCCTTGATTATCATTTGGATGGCACGAATAGCACTACTGTTAATTGACCCTGCCTACATTGTTTCGCCACCAGCCAATATTTTTGCATTATAACGTTTGTGGTACCGTTAGCATGTTCGCATTTCACTTCACGCTGATAGTACAGCCTCAACCTGGCCACTGTAGCGGAGCTCTACTGCGGTAACCAAACGGAGAGCGAGACAAGCATCGGTGGGCATCCTGCTCTCGTATTGCGTTATTGTTAGTCAAGCACATAGTAACCGCGCCCCACAGGCGCGGATTAACGGTCCGCATTCCGAAGGTAAGGAACACAATTCTCGACACGTTCCAGCCGGCATAGGTAACACAAAAAGGCCGCCGTGTCGCAGTTTCGCCGGCAAACTAATACCTTGCGTTTGCGGCTTTCCACATTTCCTACCCCGTCTACGCGACGAAGGCCAACGCAAGCGCGCTGATTACGCGGGGTGAATACGGCGCGAGCGCACTCGACTGCTTTTCCCATTGCGCCAGCCGCGCACACTGGCAATGCAGACGCTACTGCGCTCGCTCCAAGGAGTAGAGCGCGGGATTTTTCGTTTCCTCGTATTTTACTTTCGCATATATATCCGCGACGTTCGTGAACGAAAACAGGCGGCGTTGTGCTCGCGGTAACTTTTCCACTGGGAAGAGCTGTTTTGCATGAGCTCAGTTCATATGCTAATGCCTCGACTCACGATACGCGCGGCGCGCGTGGCACCGCCGCAGGCGATGCGCGGTCCGGAGGGGCCGCAGATAGCAGCTCTGCCATTGAGGGAGAGCCGCCGTCTGAGTCGCAGCCGAAACGTGTGCTCGGTCTCGCGTTGCGCGTTCGCATTTGTGCGTACAGCCGCAGTCGCTTCGCAGCTAACGCGACGGACAAACGAGGTCACATTTTCGTCCCTGGTCACAGACGCCTCGCGCAGCTCGAATGGCGGGCGGGCGCAACTTTGGGGCGTTGACTTCTTCTTCGGAAGACGTTAGGCACGATTTTTGCGGCATCTCGCTGCTCGGCAGTTCATTTCTTTTCTTCCCTTCCACAACTCCCCCCCCCCCCCCCCGTTCCCCCATAAACGCTCTTCGTGTTTCGTCGCTGAGAATATACCTCCTGCTTTTGATTCGTTGTATTATTCATTGCCGTTACATCCCTGGTGAATATAGTCGCTCAGGTTAAGCAGTTTTAACGAAGGCTGCGCCTGACTGCTCTTCTTTTTTGTTTTGTTTGAACACAACTCACTACAATTTACAGTGAACCCGATCATTTAAAAAAAAAAAAAGTGATATAAGCACTTTTTTATAGACAGACAAGATGTTTTACCTCGAAAAGAAAAAGAAAAAATCCGCCTCTTTCCTACGTTTTTGTGCCAGTAGTAGAGATGATAAGCAATATTTCATGTCCAGTTTTTTGCTATTATGTTTCCCACATAAATTTGCCCCGTTTTTCAACCAGAGCGACCTGGTTCCGTATTAAGCGGCCACTGAGTCCGCAGTCGTCTGGGTTTCTGTTGAAGCTGCTGTTTATATGTATCTTCCTGGTCCAATCCAAACACCTCTTCGGTAGTTGTCAATCATGTGTGCCGTAGCCATGGGCACGCCAGTTCATAACACGGGGCTGCAATTTCCATGAATAACTCACTCAGTGCGAAGACTTGCCTCAGCAGCTGGAGCTAAAAGCTCTTTTCTTCCTCAAGCAACATTCCTTTCTCATATACTATAGAGTGCATTGAATGCACATCGAAGTGAATTTCATCTCGCTTGCGTAAGCTCGGCAGCTCGCGTTTCGGCTGAGCACCAAAGTCATTACTTGGTGCACTCCATTCCAATCTAACTCTAGTTATTTCTTTTCCGTGATCCGGTAGTCCCTGCCCTAAGATGACGTATTATCTTACTACTTCCAGCACCCCGCTACCCTACTGTAAACTATAGTGGTCATTTCCGAGGCTGTTGAACATTACTATAATCTTCTGCATAATAGTTTTTAGGCCTACCATTTTCTTTTCCTGTTTATGGCATTAATCATCCTTTGCAATTCGTCACCTGAGCCATTTAGAAAGGCAATGTCATCAGCGAATCTCACATTACCGAGGTATTTTCGATTACCCTTTATCCCTAACTGATCCCAATATAGCTGCCTGAATACTTCCTCTGAGTTTATTACCCTGCTTTCTGATGACAGCTAAAAATGGCCCAATTTTACCGTGTAAGCCGTCTGCGTATTTCAAAAAGCCTATTCTTTAAAAATTAGTGCCTGGCTTCACTGAAACACACGGGATTCTCTCAGGTTTTTACTTATTTCTTTTGACGTAATTGAGGCTGTTTTTCGGAACATAATCTTCGCTCAACTGTGATTGTAATACATTAGAATAATGGCTAATTAGGCTGTCAAAAACAAGTCGTGATGCTGATTTCCCCCCAAAAGTCTTCGCGTGATGTCGCCTGTGATATTGCCTTAACGGAATCTGTAAAAGCCTTTTACATACCTAAGCAGCTTCCCTAGTCGTTTTATGATATGGTTTGTATATAACTTAGAACAACTCTACAGCACTGTGTACTGAGAATATGCAAACAGTTTGGAGAAAATTAACATCTAAAGCTTTAAATCTGGCTTCTTTCGATGTGAAACTATTGATTTGGCTCAATTTTGTTCCAGAAACTATATTTGTCCAGCATTAATTCAAGCCGTATATATGAAATAATATCTAAAAACGACTCTACTGCGAACAGAGTATAAAATACAACTAAAACGCTCATTGCGTGCAGTCAGGGGCACTGCGATGCTTAAGAAAATGTAAATAGGAGGCTTCTACCATAGCACTAAGGTGACAGCCTTCTCTTCTCTTGTTCCCCATTTCGCCAGCGGAAAAGTAAACTAGCTTGAATGTATTGTATCTAAAATTTATTCTACCTTAACGGCAGCACCATAAACTCATGATCGGTAAAGATAGTAGATACAGGCAGGACAGAATACAACAGGACAACCGCTGGTCGTGTCATTTGTTGACGGAGTCTGCCATTTCGCCGCTACAGATGCCTTCGATGTCGCCGTCTTATGTGTTCAAACCGGGCGACGACCTCTTGATATCCTACGCAGTGGGTCGTAAAGCAGCATTCGATGGGATATAATATTAATGTTAGTGATTTAGCATGAAAAAACTGAGAAAGACGGTTCAGAGCGGTGGTTAAGTCACTTGTTTAGCGGCATGTTTTGCAGTAAGTGATACACATGGCATACTGTCATCTAGCTCGTATTGCCCCCGCCACTTCGCTCGAAGTATCGCTTCTGCAGTAACCCGTGCAACGAACCCGGTTCGCTCTCCATCCCGCTCCCAACTAAAACGTGCAGAGAATCAGCAACTCTTCATATATGATACATCCCGTGTCCATCACGTTATATTAAGTGGTTACTCGACTTGAGACATATGTACGTACACACATTCCTGCAAGGTGAAGGTCAAAGGTCAAGTCATCAGATAACTATTTGGTTCACCGTGATTAGACTTCGTCGTTTTTCCGAGCCACATAGAGTCTTCACACAGAGGTTAAAAATTTTCAGTTTGGTTTAGTTTGGTTCGCGGGGTTTTAACGTCCCAAAGCGACTAGGTCGGAATTTTCAGACATTTCGTGAAGTAGTGCTTCTGCACTAAAATGAGACCACGCTCACACAACAGTCCAACCTATATGAGGCCTAATGACAGGAAATGCCCTCGCGAGTGGATATGGGAAAAAGCGATCAAAACATACTCACCATCTGTCACTTGTTTTAGCATTTACCATATTTTAATATAACTAATATGAAATGCCACAATATGGCGTCATCTGCATTCCTCGTCCGCCCACACTGCTAAGACAAGTCAAGACAATTCACTTTTCTTCTAGCTGCCATTTGAAACTGTTTTCGGTGTCTACTGCACCCGACGCCCGAGCCCGGCGATTATCAGAGCAGCGATTCTGAGTGCGAGGAGGATGCCCCTGCAGCGCTGGCGCCAGAAATCGGCAAACTAGCGCCTTGGAAGACGAACCCTTCCAGGGCTCTGAGTAAAAAAAAAAAAAAAAAAAAAAGTATTATGCGCGAGTTTTTTAGACGTATTTCCTCTTCTTTTCGGTTCTACCGCCTTGTTAACCTCTCATTAAAAGCCGTTATTCTGCTAACTGATGCTAGTGGAGTTTCTGTAACTGAGTTCCATTGCCCGTCCATCTCCGATTATGTGTTTTGCAGCATTGTTGTGCTTTAAAACGGTTCATTGTTACCTAAACCTTCATCTCACAATTATTTACCTAAGGATGCCATTGTTTTTGACAATAGCGGCATTGAAAAAATGGTTAAGTATTTGAAGGTATTTGCAAGTCCAGGTGTCGACCCTATTAATGACAAGTTTCTTAAGGGCACAAAAACCTAATCTTCGCTGTTTTTGTTACTGATTTTTCAACAGTCCATCGACACAGGTGAAATTCCCAATGTCTGGAGAGTTGAGGAGGTGGTTTTACTCCGTAAATCAGGTAGCACTGCTTCCCCATATAACTACCGCCCAATATCACTAACATTCCGTGTAAAATCTTAGAGCACATTCTATTCTCTGAAATTTTAAATTTCCTTGATTGAAATTCATTCTTCTCACACGCTCACACGTTCACTGACACGGCTTCCAAAAAAAAAAAAAAAAAGAAAAAAACCTGTGAAACACAGCTAATTACGTCTAGCATAAGCTCCGCCTAATTCTTGACCGCCATTCGTTCGCCGATTGCATTTTCTTAGACTTTCCCAAGGCGTTCGATAAAGTGTGCCACAACATTCTACTTTTAAAATTAGGGCAGCTTAGCCTTGGTGATAACATTCTAACTTGATTTGAATGCTTCCTCCGTCACCGTTCTTAGTTTGTAATTAACTTGTAACCACCATACTTCATCTAGTAGAGTCCACTCTGGTGTGCCTCAAGGCTGTCTTCGGTCCTCTAGTTTTCTTAATCTACATTAATGGCCTACCGCAGCACGTCACGTCTAACATATTTTTTGTTCGCTGATGACTTTGTAGTACTGATGTACTACACTAACTTCCAGGACGTCCACTCATTACAGACGGACCTATACGCTATCCTTGATTGGTGCAAGCACTTAACAGTAACAATGGCAAAGTTTGACGATCACGTACTGAGTCGCGTTCAGAAATCTATAAGCTTAACACTATGCTTTGTCAGCAAAATCCTACCGCTACCTTGGAGTATATCACGTATGATCTTACTTGGTCCTTATATATTAAGCACATAATTAACAACGCTAATCGCATGCTCGGGTACTTCAGACGCAATTTTTCTTCCGCCCCCGTGTCACTAAAATTGCTCCTTTACAAAACCTCAGTCCGCACTAAACTTAAATATGCCTCCTCTGTATGGGACCCGAGCTCAGCCAAGCTAATACAATCCCTCGAACTTATTCAAAATAATTCCAATCGATTAATTTCGCACAACTACAATCGGACTGCCATTGGACTACAGCTACAATCACACTACAATCAGACTACTACTGTAACATCAACCTGCATAGTGAGCTAATCTGCAAGCCATCCTACCATTCTGATCGCATCGACCACATTCACGAAGTTGGAATCATCTCTTGCCGTACTGATTGCTTTTCCTAAAGTATTATTCCACACCCATCCTAGGACTGGAACCGCTTCCCGAATTCGTAGCTGCCATTGAAGATCACCAACATTTTAAAAATGCCTTAGCTAACATTGTATGATTAGGAGCCTAACATTTTTTGCAGCGTTTCTTGTTTCTGTTTTGTTTTTTATTGAATTTACTCACACCCCCACCGTAACGCCAATTGCCTTGGGGGTACTAATATATGAAATTAATGAAATGCTCTTTGCCACTATGGTGCTTCTTTTGAGCACTGCGCGAACACGAGCAGCTGAGCTTACTGGGCACAGAAAAAATAATCTGCACATGTCCCCCCATTTAGCCACTTTCTTCGGGCTATGCGCCACCCGGTGAACATAAGGAACCGTCACATAGTGGTTTCATTCCGCGCTTCAGCTTGGCTCTTTTTTTACCCTTCATTTCTTGAAGGGGGGTCTTGACTACACCGACAGTGACTGGCAGCGAAGCTGGCGAAGTGAATCCTTTTGATCTGAATTTTAAGGCTGCCGCCAATCGCGGGAATGAGGAATACAAACTACCAGAAACTATCATCCCGTTTCGCCATCTTGGAATACGCTTAGCCAAAAGGAAGCAAATCTTCTGTCTGCCAGGGTGAATATGGCCAGCAAACTTGCATTTCTCAAAACTTGATATATTTACAAGCTGTAGTCCCTTTTCTTAGCAATTTCATGTCGCCTGAATACGTCTACAAAACATTCCGCCTATTCTGGTTGGTTTGGTTTTTTCGGTTTAACGCCCCAAAGCGACTCAGGCTATGAGAGACGTCGTAGTAGAGGGCGCCGGAAATTTCGACCACCTGGGGTTCTTTAACGTGCGCTGCGACACCGAACAGAAAACGGGCGCCTTGCTTTTCGCTTCCATCGAAAAGCTGCCGCCGCGGCAGGGATATTCTGCCTGTTTTGAGATGCAGTATCGTGAATGACGCTGCCAACTGTTAATATAGTACGTAAATGAAGATTCACTCAAGCATCTTTGCTTAGAAAAAAAAAAAAATGCGTGGAATCCAAAGCCAATGGAGAATGCATAAATCCCTTGTTTGTACCCTTGATAAACTTTTAAGCAAAATATATATGCAGAGCAAATAAAACTGTTCGGGGCAAACGCTAATTTTCCGTTTTTGCATCAGGTACAATGCAGCAATTATTAAATTGTATCCAAATCCAACTTGTTCTAAGAAAATTGCACTCGTACTTTTCTAAGATGCCACAAGATCACATTTCAGTTTAGCTTTCGACAAGCGCTTCAGGCGTATCGGTCCCAAAGTAGGGCATACTGAAGCGACAAAAACGTTTATACTCAAAAGCAATGCATCTCTCGCTGAATCCCTGCAGCTGAATGAGCGATCGTGTCTGTTTCATAAAATCTGGAGGGGCTTTCAAGCTGCGCACAGTGTGACTTCAGATTGCCGGGATGGGTTATCTGTTTGCAGTTATTGTGATGCTCTCCGAGTCTGGTGTCGATGCATTTCCCTTACTGGGGCACGACATCGCACATGGGAAGATGCGCTCGCGCTGCTTGATGTTATTGATTACCTACTTAGATAACGCGACTTGAAAGTGGAAATTGCTTTCTTTTGGCGGTGTCGTGCTCTCCTGCTCTTGAAGATAGGTTTAGCTTTGTGGGGTTTAACCCCCCAAAGTGAGTCAGGCTATGAGACGCCGTAGTGGAGGGCTCCGGAAATTTCCACCAACTGGGGTTCCTTAACGTGCACTAGCATCGCACAACAGATGGGCGCCTTGCTTTTAGCCTCCACCGAAAAACGGCCTCCGAGGCCAGGATTCGATCCCGCATCCTTGGGTGCAGTAGTCGAGCGTCGTAACCATTGCGCCACCGCAGCGACTGCTCTTGAAGATATGTTAATGCAGATTTTCGCGCTTCTTTTTTTTTTTTCTTTTTTTTTTTTGCGTGGCGTATTTTGCGGCTTGTGTAACCTTTTGCTCATGCTGTCGGGTGATGTAGAATCCAACGTCAGTCCAATATCAAAAGGCGAAGCTGATGTATTCTTCGATACCTTAGAAAGGATTCGTAAACTCGAAGGTCATACTTTCTTACTCGAAGAGATAAAAGTTGCTAAAGAAAACTGGGCAGCAAGTCAAAACAAAATTCTACTACTTAGTGCTAAGGTAGCAGCACTATTGGAAGCAGCCGCCGCCTCACTTAGCACAACAGGGGAAGAAACACATGCCGACATAGTGTACGTCTCTGACAACCATTGCATGAAGGCATGATGATGCGGAAAATAGGATGTTGCGCTCGGACTTCCCCCCCCCCTTTTTTTTTTGTTTTTTTTTTTTTGAACTGAAGATCAATTAGAAGCAGACTTGGCAACGTCTAAACAGATTTTTTTTTTTTTTTTTGCTAGGAATTATTGCTACTAACCAGCAACTTGAGCGGGTACACCGCCTGGGAAAATATAACTCCAATAAGCGGAAGCCAATTATCGCAAAGCTGACCCACTTCAAAGACAAAACAGTTATACTGTTTTCAGGGCCCAAACTTAAGGGAACAGATTTTGCAGTCCGCGAAGGCTTTTCGCTTGCAACGCGCAGGGCAGAGCAAAACTGATCGAATTCGCAAAACCGCATAAAATGGTGTACAAGCTATCGCTTGATAAAGTGCGCACGAACTCAAAAACGTACGTGTTGAATGTGACTACTGATATTGTCGCGCAGTTAGATCAACAGCTCGCACGAAGCAAGAGCGTGCACATTCACACAACACTTGAACCCTGTAGACATCTCTTCCCCGTTATCGATATCATTTACTAGTATGCGAAGTATCTATCCAAGTGCTTTCAAGTCTCATCTTTTCTCGTAATGCCGCGTCTCCGACATTATCGCCTTCAGTGGAACATGGCTACATCCCGATGTCAGGAACAGTGAAATTTTTCCGGCTACAACTCATATGAGGAACAGGCGTGACCGCATTCATAAGCGAGGGGGCAGCGGACTCGTAGATACTGCAGCACGCTTCATGAGCGTTACATTAGACTTTAACCTGTTTCAACTAGTTACACAACCACCGTGGTTCAAATATATTAGACCTCATCTCACATCAGCCTCTGACACAGGAGGAGGAGTAGGAACGAGGAGGAAAGAGGAAAGGCAAAGAGGTTAACTGAAAAAAGAAACCGGTTTGCTACCCTGCACTGGAGGAAAGGCGTGAATGGATTTAAAAGTGAAGGCTAAAAAGGGGTTACAGGAATATGAAGTCAGTAAATCAGTGAAGTCAGTACAGCCAGTAAATCACAGGTCAGGCCCATGGTTCTCATGAAGCGGCGCAGTGCCGACGCCTTCACCGCCAATAATCGCCGCGGTCAGTGGCCTATAATCTTGATTTCTGTCAGCGGGCGTCCATCTAGACACCCCAGCGCACGCAGAGAGACTGTCTTTCCGCACTGTATATGGGGCACTCACAAAGAATGTGGGCTATAGTCTCGTCGCACCCGCAGATTGCACAGACAGGGCTACTAGCCAACACCTATCACAAACGAATAATAGTTTGTGAACGCTACACCCACCCGCAGGCGGCACAGCAAAGTTGCTTCACGTCGGGTTTACTGATATCTCGAAGAAACAGGTCCGTGACTACAACCCAAGTGATTACGATCAAATATGCGCTGATCTGCAAGCCTTTTCCAATGACATCCTGATGCCTTTTATATTTTTCACCACAGGCTAGTAGAAGATATCTGGACTCTTTATAAAGACATGCTCACAGAATTAGTAGCTGATCACATTCCATTTATCACACTATCAAATGATAAATCTAACCCTTGGTTTACTAAAATGCACCAACGCATGAGAAATAAGGAGGAACGATTGTATAAAAATGCGAAGGTGCCAATGTACGCCATGTATATGGAGTAAATACCAAGGCTACCTATATCTGCAACGTTCTACCCTTTGTGAAGCAAAATATAAATACTTTTCAGGAAACCTGTCTGCGCTACTAAAGAATAATACAATCAAGTTCTAAAAGCGATTGGTCCGAATCGCGTCAGCACTGACATACAATACATGACGTAGACAACAACCCTACTCCGACGCTGATCGTTCTAAAATATTTAACTCGTTTTTCAAATCTGTTTTCATTCAAGAAGACACTTCTAACATCCCCAGATTTTGATCACCTGTACATGGCGCCCGTTGACATTACACTTAATGGCATAGTACACCGGATAAAATACCTTAAGTGCATGCCTTCTTCCTCTGGGGTTGATCAAGTAAATTCTGAAATAATGAAAAAGCTCCGCCGTGGTAGTGCTGTGCATAGTTAGGGCGCTCGACTACTGTGCCCAAGGATGCGAGGTGGAATCCCGGCCGCGGCGACCGCTTTTCGATGGAGGCGAAAAGCAAGGCGCCCGTGTGCTGTGCGATGTCAGCGCACGTTAAAGAACCCCAGGTGGTCGAAATTTCCGGAGCCCTCCGCTAAGGCGTCTCTCATAGCCTTGAGTAGCTTTAGGGCGTTAAACCCCATAATCAACCAAACTAAATAAGAAAAAATACCATTTCTGTTTCCAGCAACATCTTGCTTCAAATCAGTCGATGCCAACAGGCGAGCTCCCCACTGATTGGAAAAAAAAGGAAATCTGGTGCAGGTGTTGAAAGTGGCAACAAACACCCGCACGGAAATTATCGCCCCATCTCACTAACATGTATTTGCTGCAAGAGGTTTGAGCATATTTTCGTTTCACACATTTACAATCACTAAATCTTCTTTCTGGGTGAGTTGGTGCTAAAGATAGAGCGCAAAAAAACAAAACAGCAACAACCACACACAGCCAGAGTAACGACACACAACACAAGCGCTCAGTTGGAGCGCTTGTGTTGTCTGTCGTTATTCTGTCTGTGTGTGGTTTTTTTTTTTTTTTTTTTTTTTTTTGCGCATTAACTTTATAATGTACATCTGCAATCACCTGAAATGTAGGATTTTTTTTTTTTTTTTTAATAAGCAGCATGAATTCAGAAAAGGCTTCTTTCTGTGGGTCGCAGTTATTTGAGTTCACTACGGACCTGCGTTTAAACATTTAAGAGCAACCTGCAAACCGACTGCATCTTTTTGGACTTTTGATCACTGCCGACTAATATCTGAGCTTTCCGCGCTCAAATTAGATGTTTTAACTTTGACATGGGTCCACTACTTTCTTTCCAATTGCCAGCAGTTCACTGTCGTTAACAATTACTCCTCCCCTCTCTCCGATGCCACATCAGGAGTGCAGCAAAGAAGCACCCTTGGCCCATTACTCTTCCTAATTAACATTAATGACCTTCCAATAAACATACCATCTTGTACACGCATATTTTCTGACGACTACGTTATTTATCGGCCAATAAAAGACAAATATAAACACTTTTCACTCCAAAAACCTCGATCGCATTTACAATTGGTGTAATACGTGGCCAATGAGCGTGAACATTTCTAAATGTAGCATAGTTTCTTTTACCCGAAAATCAATAAATTCACGCTTTTCGTACCACCTTAACGATGACACATTGTCTCGGTTTACACAGTATAAATACTTAGGCGTTCACCTTACACAAATTTTTTTCTTGGGTTAAACCTGGAAACGCGTGAACGACGAAGTGGTGTGCTCTCGAAGACGACGACGCTGACAGTGTGCATGCTGGACCGCTCTTGCGCCGAGACACTGCGCTGAGTTCCGCCCATCGCAGCGTAGGTTTCGATAAATATTTCCCCGTGACATTTTTGGTGGAGTTCGCGGGTTCGAGCCGACCACACGCTGGATATCCGCAGCGGCCGTCACCAAAGAACCGTCGCCATGACTACCGATCCCCTTGCAATCAACGCCTGCAAAGCCAACTGTTGTCGTGGCCCAGGCCCGTTATCCTGGCACATTCTGCGGTACAAGTGAGGTTGATGTCGAGGACTGGCTGTCGCTTTATGAGCGTGTCAGCCAGTACAACAGGTGGTACGCCACGCTGATGCTGTCAAATGTGATTTTCTACCCTGCCGGCACTGCCTGCCTGTAGTTCGAAGAAGCGATTCCCTTCTGGGATGATTACAAACAAAAACTCCGAGACCTGTTCGCCCGCTACTTTTCCTTCATCGACTTCGTAGTTGCTACTGGCCAATCTCTGCTGACGAACAAGACCCCAAGAAGACTTACTTTCGTCACACCCGATGGACTTAACCAGTTTACCTTTTGAACATTGTAACGCCCCTGCCACGTTAGGAGAGATGATGGTTGCGCCGAATTCCGTTTATCGCAGCGCAGGTCTCAATTAATACTTCCACGTAACAATTTAACCACAATTTTCGCTAATGCTTCGAGGTCGTTAGGTTTCCTTCGCAGCAACCTGCAAAGGTCGCTGCGTAAACAACCTCAACCTCATGTGCGTAAACAAGCCTGCATAACATTTGTGAGACCGCTGGTAAATTATTCTTGATCAACTTGGTCATCCTGTCAGAAACACTTAACCGATAATTTGGAAACTGTCCAGAACACCTGGGCTTGTCGTTTCATTTCGAGAAATTATTGTTACCAGACCAGTGTAACCCAACTAAAGCTTGAATTTTCACTCCGTCCGTTAAAAACTCTTCGAGGTATTTATTGCCCTTTTATCTCTGTTTCATAAATACGTCCATGTCACTACATCCCACCTACAGTGTCCCCCCTATTTACCATATTGATTACGCAATAACTTTAGCTACGCCGGCATTTATGGCAGTACACATGATTTTAACGTCTAGACACTCCCGCACGCCACCCACCTTTGGAACAACCTTCCGGCCTGCATCGCCCTGCAACACAATCATGATACCTTTCGCGAACCCCTATTCAAACGCTTCATTGATAACAGTTTGCACGCAATTTATATACTCGCGATTCTCATAACTCTATCTTCAGCAACTTCTGACTATTGTTGCGTTGGTTCTGTCCATGCGCTGTTTCCTGACATGTATGCCTGAAATGTTTTCTTTTGCGTTTGCGTGATAGTTCCTGCATTTCACTCAATTTTTGTTCCACGACGCATAGTTGCCTTATATTTTATATAATTTCTTTTGAATAACTAATTGTTACCTGTGTTCACTTATTTTTTGTTCTGTATTGCTACACTTCTACTATGCTTTAGCTCTAACTTTTCTGCATATCAACCTTTGCATATGCTCCCCTACGCAATGCCTTGAGGCCTCTAAAAATTTGTAAATAAATAAATACAGTGCTCTACACATGACAATGGAACAGTTCGTGCCTCGTTTCGCACATGTCGCTTCTTTTTGGTTGCCTTCTTCATTTACTCGTCCGCAAAGCACAGTCAGCTTTTATTGTGCTGTAAATGTCACAGGTACAAAATGTCTGCTAGCCACGATTTTAAGACCACGGGGAATCTTGTAAATGCATGAAATGGCTTGGGATAGTTGGCGCAACTTCCTCATCTGACTCTTTTATTTGTCGCATTTATGCTTATCCGCAGTGGCCATTTTTAGTGATCGAAACCAGTGAAATGTTCGGATATCATCTACGCACCTGAACGTAAAGCCATGTGTAACAATGTGCTCGCATGATTTCTCGGCACTCTGAAGCACGCACATGTGCGCGACACTGCGCTTCACCAATTTTGAATGGACTGAATCGGTACCCTAGTGCTAGTTGGTTATTGTCTCATGCTGAGTGGATATCCACCTCTAACCCCCCTCTCTTAGTGCCAACTCCAGTATTCCCCAAGTCGGCAGTAATTCCCCCTGGTGTGCGCGGCGGACATCTCTATCGCTGATGCATTGCGTTGCCTGCGAAGGTAGCCTTACTGAAATCCTTACGATGTAGTGACAATATGTCCGATGCTAGTTCAGGCTTTTGAATTGGGTCTATATCCTGATGCGACTCAGATTGGTTCATCATGACTGCACCATCGCGCTTAGCCAGCAAGCGACCACGTGGACAAACCACGTTTTTCACCTTGCCAGGACACTAGCGCCTTCTCTCGCTGGCTTGTAAGGACTGCTTTCCTATGTAGTGTGGCGGGAGTCTTTGAACGAGCGAGTGTTTGGTACTACAGTCATGTTTGTGTGCAAACAGCAGTGATGGTTGTGTTACTTGGCATGGGCATATGCAGAAATTTCGGGTTGTTATAGTGGCGATATCATATGTCGGCCCCTCGCTCCCGTGCCCGCGATATCGGTCAATTTGGGCCACCAATTAGCGTTTAGTACCCATTTCAGCACAAAGAGCAACAAGGCCTGGCCAGGTATCCAATAGAATTGGCACCATGCCAATTCACTTCTCGGCACTCGCCAATTGCTGCGTGGGAGCAGTATCATATGTTTCCCAATTTTCTGCCGCTCAAAAGCAATATTTTCTGTGGCAGCAAATGAATGACGATTCCGTGGTTTACACTTGCCACAAGGAACAAAGTCCGCCTGAGTTAGCGCAATTTGGAACCACTAGGTACCATATGGCCCGCTGCACCAAAAAATACATGTCGGCAAATTGTCACCACTGCCGCCAGAGCCGAGAGCTATTTGTTGCAAGCGTTGTGGCGCCATCTTCCAAACACCACGAAAGATAGCCACGCGTTGCTGCAGGCGCCAGCTTTGAATGACCGATTTGCTGCTAATTCATATCCGTTCTCTTACTCTTCGTATCCGTAAGCTACGTTTTCGTAACCTGGTCACTTGTTGTATACCACGGCCATGTGTAAAACTTGAATTTCCCAGAATTATTCTTGACTCGTCACCGTAGTGTTTGGGCTTAGAATGGGGAAGTGAAGCAGCGCTGTGTCGCTTATGAGCTCTGGCTCCGATCACGAAGTACAACGAAGTATATGAGGGGCGCATGGTGTCAGTGATCGTAATGTATATTACGCACTAACCGTCCGATTGGAGCGTCGAATAAATCCGCCGCTATAGTCTTCATTATTTGGTGATTTACCTCTGCATTTATTGATCAGCTGCCAAGCAACCGTTTCTGATATATACCGGGTGTTTCAATACAGATTTGCCTTTTCGAAATCGGGCAAGATACTTAAGCGCAGTCTGTGAAGGTGAGCTGTACTCTCAGGCGGACATTGTGTGCACTACAGAGATAAATGATTGGGCGATTAATTAACTAAAAGTAACTAATCAACTTTTCATTTATGATTTCAAGAGTCAATATTATATAGCGAATTTTAAGGCCGTCAACAAGAAAGTTGAGTGGCCCTTTTAAAATGTTCTCAATCGGCAGCGCGTAGGCTCGAACCGGTAATTTACAGATTTTTAGTTGATCACATAGTTTCTATCAGGAAAGTGCAATTTTCGCCATCCTTACTAATGCTTTCAAAGTTTTTGGGGAGCACAATAAGAGGCTAAAATGTATTGTTAAATTTAAATTCTTTCATGCATGACACAGTCTATATCGGCTGAGGTCGGCACTTTGTAAATACAAGGCTTAGTAAACAGCGATTACTTGCAAGTTGCTCATTCTTTTAAGAAACTAATCCTTTGAAAAAGAAAGAGAGAGGGGATGATCGTATAAATGGTAATTAGTTGACCGATCTATTTAAGTCCTGAAGACGCTGACGATGAGGTCCTTACGCTTAAGCAGCGTTGAGCGCTGCATCTGTCCAACGAGAGGCCGGCTGCTATCGGGAGCAGGAGTCTCGTTTGTTTGAATGCCGGGCAGGCCTCCTCTTTACCTCACTTGGCTGCCACTGAAATTGCATGGCGGTGCTCTGCCCGTTAGTGACAGGCTATTTTCTTTTGGTGCATCTTTTTGTGCCAGCTCACACGTGAGGTTAGCGTGTGCTCTTCGGCAAAAAATCGCAGTTAATTATGCCTTAGCCACACTTCCGCCACTTTGGTTGATGCCAATTTCGGGTGGCCAATTTCGGAAAAAGTAACAGCTGATTAATTTTTGTTTTTCTTTCCTTAATTTATTGACGCAGATTTCCAGCTTCACCTGAGCATTTTTGGGCACTTAAACCGTGTTTTTTAATATACTGGCTCTCTAGTTCTGAAAAAAAAAAAAAAAAAAAGAAACTTCTTTTTTTTTTTTTTTTTTTTTTGAGTCGGCGCTTCTTTTTTGTGTTCTGTCGCTTTTTTTTTTCTGCTTTTTTTTTGCGTGGTTTCATTTAACATGCAGCAAATAGCACACGTTTCGTTCCTGCGGCTTGACGCCAAACGATCTAAAACATGAATGAAAACTTGCAGAATCGTTGTGTTTTAGCAGATGCTTACGTGACAAGCCCCTCCAGCTGAGGCTATAGCTGAAGTTAAAAGGGCCTGTGTAGGTGTGGAGGCGATGTTCACGTGTGGCGTTAATCTATTTTTTTTTTTTAAACAGAGACTTGTGGCCGTTTGATGTAATTAATAGCTTAAGAGAGCACGTTGTTGGGCGAGTCGGTCGTACATACTTAAACAAGGGAATCGCGCTAAAAAAGACGCGGACGAGAAGAGGACATGGACGGGCGCCAACTCGAGACTGATTTTATTCAGAAAGAATACAAACACCTTGATGCTTATCCAATTATTGCCTAAGCGCACATGCCAGGAACGTTTTCTCTTTCTTATACAATTTGATAGTAGAATCGCTTACGCATTCATCACCTGACTTAGCACGTGAACTCGCTGAGGCGTTTTTCATTGATATCTGGCTACGACTGCGCCTTAAGATTTTCGTTCTAGCCAGCAAAGGCTGGCATGTTTTATCAGGCGTAGCCAAAGGGCATGCCGAATTTTGTCGTGTGTACAACATTCCCTGTATGCGCCTAATTCCTGCCCTTAATTTCAGCATGAATATCCGCATTTGTGGCCTGATGTACACAATCCTATCCCTATCTATTAACTTTACAGCAAGCGTTTTAATTGGTATTACACCTTTTGTAATCATCAATTTCATTTCAGGGCTTCTTGTTAGCCGCCAGATTTCTGCCCTAAAGATGACTACTAGTAAAATGGTCTGTAGTGTCAGCTAGGGCGTCAATTGGTTCTGCACACTGCTTTACAAGCGATCAGCTGTCCGTCGGTTTCGCTTGCAGCGAAAGAAAAGCAATTCTTAGCATGGGGTCGCCCATAAAGAAAAGACACCTATGCATGGATGCGAATGCGCCCTATGGATTTCACTGTCTTTGTTCTTATAAACGTGCACTCACCAAACCAACACGACATTTAAAAATTTGCGCTCAGTTAGTACGTGTCTATGTACACCGTGTCCAATTTCTTGCTCAGAAGATAGCTAGGGGGCGATGAAAATCGCCTTCCGCATTCAGACATTTCCGGCGATTGTCTTGAGCGACTACCAATTCTTTTCTGCATTCGCACCTTGTAAACTTCTGCTGTCGATAGTATGTATCCACTTGCCTCTATATACCTTGCCTCTATATAACACGCGGACAGTAGAAGCCGAGGCATTATGTCATTTCTTTCCAATATCATTCGTGATCGGTATTCTGTCACTTTTCCCATATAGGAGACTGTACAGGGTAAGTGTGCAATTGTTATTGTTGCTTTCTAGTGAATTTGCACGCCTCTTGAACACTATATGGTTACGCGAGGCATGCGTGATTGCTGATGTTTTCACTGAATCAAATGCTTTTTGGTAATATGTGAAGGCTCCGCCGCAAGGATATGCTGCGTACGTTTCTGTAAGCTCACTACGGTGTGAATGAGCACATTATAAGCAACATAAAATTGAATTTCACCGTGAATTAATACAGCTTGTGTATATTTTCATGTTTCAGGCACACCTGCCGTCACGAGTCATTAAGTGTACCGTATAGCAGGTACCGTATAGCAGCATCCTTCAAGAGACCCGCGGTATTTTGACACGCACCTTCCATTTATTTCATATGCAGTGCGTGCAGCTATTTCCTTATTGAAGAAGCGTCGCTTGATGGGCAAGTTAGTGCATAGCTATATAAAAAAAGAAAAAAAAAAACTGCCGAAAAGGTCGCGCTCCCAAAAACAGATACACGCCAGACGACTCGGGAAATTTGCATCGAGTGAATTTCAGCCGAGTTTCCAACGTCGCCCTGTGTACTTCTTGTGCGCACATGGTTTTCGGCAGTTTTTTCTTTCTTTTTTTAATAATTCTGTCTTTCTTCGCCTTTCTTGGCCCTTGGAATATCAATCTCCCCCGGAGCACTGCTCCACCTTGTGCCATCTGCGCCATAATTATTTTGCCTGAACTTGTCGCGCTGTTAGCAAAGGTAAATTCTTTAAATTTGTTGGGACGTGCTAAGCGGATTCCTTAGAGTCAGCGGGAAACTTTGATGCGCATTACGCTTGAACCGGCTGGAGGGAGGGAGGGAGGGAGGGAGGGAGGGAGGGAGGGAGGGAGGGAGGGAGGGAGGGAGGGAGAGAGATATCAGTTTATTTAAAAAAATAATAATCAAAAGGAAGCAAGAGGATATTGCCGGCCGCGGCAATTGCTTATCTACCTGGAGCTCAAGGACATTTTGACCCGCATGAACCACGTGAACTGAATATTCCTGCCATTCTTATGTTCTTGCGTGGCAGGTTTCAGAACATATCATACTGTTAGGAAATTAATGTTTAATTTTAATATTGGCCACCATGCATTTGTGCCTAACTGAAACAAGAAAGGCAGCCTCGTACGGCCTAACATGATTTTCTTTCGTACAGCCCATAATGACATAATTTTTTTTAAAGAACCTTTGTCCCTGTTATGCGAGGCACCCACCATATAACACGCAGCGTGAATTAAAAGGCTGAATAAATGAGACTGGGCGTCTTATGGGATCGACACTCACACACTCTATATAATATGCGCGTAAAGCACGGAACGACAGAGTGCGCACTAAATAAATCAACTTCTTAGGATTGAGATAATTTTTTTAACAAGAAAATCGTCAATGAAGAAGTTGTAATGAGAAAAAAAAAAAAAAAAAGAAACCGCACCATAATAAAGCTATTTTTACAAGTTCAGAAATACAGAGCATCATTTTGTTTTTCACGCTCGAAAGCAAAGCACGAAAATCACATTTCAAAATAAATTCAAGATATACGAAGATATCAAGATCAGTAAAAAAGTTCGCCGCTTCCAGTTACCGGTATTGAGCGAGCATGATAGTTTTCTTTTTGTTCTGACTGTAGTGACTGTTCTTTTTTTTTTTTTTTTCTTTTTTTTTTTACAGACAGGTCCACATTACCGTACAGTAAAACTAAGCTCGTCGGCTGTCAGCCTAGGTTCACAAGCCTGAAAGCGCTGAAATCTTTCCGCTGCATATCTCGAGTCCTTTGTAACAAGTCGGAGTCCTTCTTATTGCGTATACCGTCGTCTTCCAAGTAGTCATGATTGGAAACACTAGATGGAAACTAGATTAAGGCCAGTCTGAAAGTTAAATTACTTTAATCTCGGAAACTAATTATTTTAGACGTCTGAAATTTCATCCTCGCCAAAAAGAACTAGCCTGCCTTTAGCCGTGACGTCTCACTTCAACTTTCACAGTGACTCCATTGTACCGCAGGTGAACGCCCATTGTTAGCGGTATATTTGTCGGTGCTCTTGTGCCCCGCCTTTGAGGCAGCATTATCGATAGTTAGCTGTCCCTGGAACTTGTAGGCTCCGTTTTCGCTTAAATCAAGGGCTCACCCAGCCTTCGTTCGGGCCGTTGAGGTGTACCGTTGCAGGGCGTGCATGCTTTCCTGCTAGCAAAATGCGCCCGCCCCACAAAAGAGGGGATGCAAGCCAGCGCTTCTCCCATTCAAAGGAAACAACATGCCGGAAGCATACACTACACCCTTTACGCCTACTGCCTCGTGTATTGCAGCGGGAATACACAGTAAAGGAAATTCGGTCGAAGCAGCCGCTTCCGACTACACGCGCTGAACCTCCAGACTTCGTTTCCATGCAGTTCCTCGCTGCATGCATAACGCCATCGCATCCTCAACGACATACTCGACGTCGATGCCCGTGAAACGAATCGAATGCTCCAGCTTGGCTCTTTATTCGTCAGTTCAATACTTATCACCCCTTCATATTCCTCCTTATAGACTGCTGTTGTCCACTGCTCGACCACACGACATCATCGCCGTGCTTTTATGCGACGGACAGCGGAGCGAAAGGGCATATTTTTGACATGCAAAGAAGACAAGTTCGTCACCGCCGAGACACCATCCGTTAGCTAACGAGGATGTTGCAAGAGTTGCAAATATTTACGAAAACTGTTTGCTCCATGAAGGTACGTATATGATTGATGCGTGCATACAAATGCCGTCTAGTTTTCAGGAAGGAGCCCATTGAAATATATGCGTCTTATGTGACAAGGAAGCTAAGGAAACATGAAATAAATTTTTGCTTGCTTTTCGCAAATGTGGAAACTTCTTGGCGACTAAACATTGACACGTCGTTTCGCACAGGTGCTGAATTTCATTGAGACAAGCATGCTCTCTCCCTTCCTTCGCCTCTCCTTTGCTTTTAGGGCAAACTTTATTTACAGGAGGTCACCTTGCGATGGGTTCTGATCTCTTGGTGCTCGCGCCGCCTGGTATTCACGTCGCTCCATGTGTGGGGTCTATAGTTTTTTAATATTTTGGAGTAAATCATCTAGAGCTTCAATTTGAAATGCCTTGCAGTTTGTCGCGCACTGGAAAGGTTACAGTGTATATATATATACGCAGGAAAGACGCGTACTGCGAAGTCTTTATCATGTTATAGATCATTATTACCATCATCATCACCTTAACTGAGCCCACGGCAGTCCGAATTCAGTTTGTACCACGGCCCTGCCCTGTACCAACTGTGGCCACCGCACCCTCGCAAACTTCTTAAATTACTTGCCACCTTAATAATCATTACACTGTGTTAGTTTTTCTTCAAGTGGCGATCAAGTGGTGCGTGGGAAAGCAAAGTATATAGTTTCGCAATAGATACGCAGTTGTAAGTCCCGAATATCGTCAGTTAATTTTGCCTGATTATATTAAGTTCATCCATCTTTCCCAGCTTTATTATAAAACTCCGGCATTTCACCAGCCCGCGCATGTGCCAGTCAATCAGAACTTCGGAACCACAGTGTCAACTCACGAAAAATCTACATTTGCAGAGGGAACAAAAAAAAAAAAATACTTTGCGTGATAAACAAATGTGAAAGATCCTTAATTGAGTAAACGTCTGTTGGTATTAGTTTATTGTTCAATTCCGAAACTTTATGGGTATAAAGTTCTCAAACCTTTCACGCAAAAGGTGCATTGACTTTACTAAAGTCGTACATCGCACCATAGAACGAGACAAGCTGCACTATCAGACAAGCTCACAAGGCGTGCAGTGAGGTTCAATGCATGAAGGAAGAAAGAAAAAATCTAGGAGGAAGCGCGACACCACATGCGTAGCGACCGCATGCCAACCTCCTCTGACGCCGTTGCCTTCTCTCTCTCGGGACCCTTATGCTCATCGAATCTTGGTGTTCTTTAGTGACTGTGCATGCTCCGGCGGAAAGCCTGTCGAAATGGGCTGCTGTAAGTTCGCGTCTTTTCGTATGACACCTCATTCCTTTTGTGTCTAACTGTTGCATTCTAATCAGTGTTATAGGCACACTAGAGAGAACTGCAGTAACCTTTTCAACGGGTCCGTCGGGAAGACTCCGCATTTGAGCTAACGTTAATCGCGTGCCTGGGAAACTGGCTGTGACGTATTTTCAAATGAAACTAAAACGATTTTCGCCTCAAACAATACATATGCATGCCATGATTGGCAAAGGTTTCGTCTCTCGAGGAGTGCGCATAGCAGGATACTCGATGAAACGAAGCTCCGGGCAGTATTACTCTTCCGCGCAGTTCTTGCACCCCGCAAGCAGCAAGTTCATGTCGCAGTGGACAGGACCCAACCACCTCGAGAAATACACGGGCGCATTGAGGCGGTGGCCATGGGCCCGTCATAAGGTTGAAAATTCCATCGTCTGCGCACAGCGCATGCCTCAAGATTCAATCGCACGCGTCGCGTAGCGCAGCCACTCTTTCATAAGCGGAGTGTCCGAAACTGCGGCCGAAACCGGGCAAGAGCTATCCGCCTACCGCTTGACGTGTCACGCGACGATCAATTTCCCATGATGCTTTCCATTACATTTTTTATAGCCAGGCTTTAACGATTCTCCCTCTGTGGCGCTAGAGATATAAAATTTCAGAAAATTTTGAATGGCTTGAGTTAATCTTCGTTGGTCTCTTCTTCTTTGTTGCTCCCGTTTTGCAACGTCAGGTCCTCGCTGTGGAGGAGCAGTCCGTTTGACGTGCGACACGTTGCAGAGGAGATGAGACAGATGGGCAGACTTCTTGGCACGAATGAGTTCTGAAGAATTTATTTACACTATTTATATTATTTACACTACGACCGGTGTGGTCGCTACCATCAGAGGGTAACGAGAACGCCAGGCCACGGTGCGCCCGCAACAACACCCTGTCCTGCCTGGCCGACGACTTAACTTGCGTCGCGCTACAAGTAGCGGTTCCTCGGAGAGCGGTCAGCGCATGGCATAACCCGGTCCGCACCTCTCCTTCCTAGTCTCCACCGAGAGCCCCTGTCTGAAGTCTCTTCTCTAAGTCTGAGTTCCAAGGAAAAACTTGGAGAAGCATTGTAAAAACTTCTGTTATTTTTTTTTTCATTTTTTTTCCCATCTGAAAAAACAAAACAAAAAAAAATAATTTTTCCAAAATTTCGGCGTTTTTTTCAGGCCTTCAAATCTCTACTCGCTCCCTTCCAGTTTTCTTTGGTCCGATGAGACGAAGCGTTGTGGCGATTCATTTTGTGCCGTCATGTCACAGAAAAGAATATCAACATTTTTTTTTTTAACTGCGCCAAAGCGTCCATGTCAAGACACTACAGCCAGTGAAGGTAACTACTTTCTTATTTATTTTTTCTGCTTTGACTTTATTCGGGAAGACATATCGATTCTCTTTAATTTTCTTGGTCTCGCTACCCGCGGGCTTCGAGAGCCAGCCAACTAGAGCGCGTGCGCTTTTCTCGTGTTGCCCCGAGCCCCCTCGCGACACACTTGGGCACGCGTTCGTTTTCTATGGCCAAGTAGATTTTGGTCTGAGAGCGCTTTGGGCGCATTCTGGCTAGCAGACGAGAAACAACGATCCCTCACCGCCATCACTGGGGTGACTCGACGGATTGAAACACGCTCGCTTGAGGGCATCGCATCACTTTCACTTCAATGTTATTGGCCTCGAGATCGAGCAGAGTCGCCACCTAGCGGCGAACCCTACCTAATGTGGATGCGTGTTGGCGTCGCGTGCCAGCCCGCAGTGATTTACGTGCGCGCGTGCGGCGTGTACAAGAGTGCTTTTTGTTTATTTCGCGGTTCCTGTGCGCTTTTGCATACCTATCGGCCTCTTGTAAAATAAGTATTAACAGGCTATCCATCCCACACTCCATTAAAAAAATATACTTGTCCATATCGCGTATGTCACGCTGGAAAGGAAATCATCAGTCGCGGTCTTCGGCGTTTGAGATTCTTTGACAAGCGGTGTCTCAAACGAAGCGCTGCTGTAGTTTTAGGCGCCGTGTAAAAGCAAAACGGGTTGCTGCCGTCAATACAACTTAATGCAAACGCACAAAAATTGTATATTCCCGCTTCTGTTTGGAATACCGCAACTACTGAAACGTGCGACCGCAGACTGCTGCATCGCGAAATCCAGTTTGAACAAGCCACTCTGTGCCTTCTGTATCCACGAAAGTTGTCTGAGTACTACTTTTTTTTTTTTTTTTTTTTGCTTTTAAACCTCTGTCACGGTGTCTCAGTGGTAGGGCGCTCGACTGCTGATGTCGAGAACGTGGGGTTCGATCCCGGCCGTTTCGGAAGGCGCTCCTCGGCTGGGGATTTGATTGTACGTTAAAGAATCCCACGCGGTCAACGACACCGAGGCCCACTCCTACGTCATCCGTCACATAGCTGATGTTGCATGACGCATTAAACACATATATGTATCTCTTTTTCTCTTTTTTTTTTTTCAGTTGAAGGCTTCTGCGCATACGTAACAGTGGTAATGAGCACACTTCGCTTTAGAGAAATGCTCGAACGTTTGAGAAACAAATCTTCCCAGCAGCCCCCATGTTACACTAAATATTACATAATACACATAGATCAATGTACACTGGTAGCCCATTAGAATTATTAGAACCCCTTTTCGTCTGTGCTGTCTTTCGAGCAAACTGGTTGTTTATGACAAGGGGAGTAAAATAGCTTCATACGGGCTTAACGATCGGTGTTTAGTTCGGGAATAAATAGATATTTATAGAAACATGATAAGATGAAGTTTATTTCTTTCAGGATAGTTTTATATACGGCACCTGTTTTGGAAGTAAACTACTGAACCGCCCCAACTCACTGCTCAATTAATGAAAAAGAAATCTTCAGCCTTCAAAATTCCTTGCCAGAACATGACACCGACCAAAAGCGCAGTTTTTACGATGTCTTCGCAGCTACTGATTCGTAGCTTGCACTTTAACGTTACTGAAAATTAATCGCTGATAGTGCTAAATTTTGTCAAGTGTGTAAAACTTCTGTCGCATGGTGAAATTCATTGCCACTGAAAAAAAAAAATAATTACACTACTAATTTACCATTTATAAATATCACACACATCAGAAATTCCTTATACTTCCCTCGGTTTCAGGAAATCATTTAAAGTCATTTCACATTGCAACACCAGATTATCTGCCGCAAGAAGCATCCGCCTTGTTGCGAGCTCGGCAAACTCAATTTACTCACCGCTCTACACGTGAGCAGTCAGCTTTCCGGTGCAGCGACGTTTCCTAAACAGTGTCGGCATAATCTCATTTTTGGGGAATACTTGTGCCTGGTTGTCTAGCCAGAGTTGATGTCCACTCAGTTTACGGCAACCCGCCGGGCAGTACGCTGCCAGTGCTACATTTAACCTGCCTAATCCTCGAGTCAAGTACGATATAATAAACCAGGCTGCCTCGATTCATTCTAAAGTACTGCAGGTGAGATCACGAACCTTGTATCTCTGTGAGCTTGACACTAAATTTGCTTGTTTCACTCGTATAGACATGCGCACTCTGTTGAAAAGGCGATATGTCATGTTCAGGCCCAAGTATCAGGCCTGTGAACGCCGTACAACGCAAAAAGTGTGTAAAGCGATGCCAGTAAATCTAAAAGACGGGTGATTGTGTGCCTTGTTTTCCTATAATCCGCGCATTTTTTTTTTTTTTTTTTGCTGTATTGGCGAAATCCACGAATTTTTTTTCTGCAGTATTAGAATACTCTAAACAGTAAATCGTTAATGCAGTTGCATAAGGCACATTTTCCTGGCCAACAAACCCGCCGTAAGCTCGGAAGCAGACACGCCTAGTGCGTCTCTGCGAGCGCCGCCGGCTGCCAATGCCCACTATCGGAGCGACGGTGGCGCCACCTCTAGGTAGATCTCGCGGCGAATAGTAACCTCTCTGGAAAGTCTTTGTTTCACCGGCGTAGGACACCGAGCATGCGAATGGCACCGGGGGCGGTATCTTGAAAGCGACCATGAAATCGTGGCTATGGCGGCGGCGCGGGACCTACGCGATGGGCACGGGCCTTATGCAATGGGAACACAGTGAGCCTTGTTGTGTTAGCCCTGCTCTCCGCTTAGGTGGCGTTGAAGCGAGGGGCAACACGAAGATAGCTGCCGCTCTTGCTCACGCCAACGTTTTTACAGCGAGTGTCCGCGGTAATAAAATGAGATGTGTCTTTTTTTTTTTTTTTTTTTTGTATGTGTGTGTGAAGCCATGCTTGTTCACGTATAGTTTTCGAATGTGTTGCTAAAGAATTACTTGCTTCGTAATTGTGACTTTTTTCTAAACATACCCTACAACTCATCAAACCGCACCACGGCCATTTTTTTTTTGTAATTTATTTGTTATCATAAAATTACAGCTTCGTAATTCGAATTGTCACTAATGACTGACAATTTGCTGTACCTTAACGTTCGAATAACCGCTATTTAAAAACAACTATTGACGAGATGGCTGTGATGAACTACATATATATTTTCTAAAACTTGTACTGAGCTCCAGTAATACGCTGATCGTACAAAATGTTATTTTTATCTACCTGCTTTTACTTCTTTTTTGAACCAAAGCAACAACCTGCTTTGATTTCGGGTACATAATTGTCACTGTGCAGGTAGTTAATGTGCACATTTTGGTAATGATTTCTGCATTCTTCCTTTATTACTTTGCTCATATGGCGATATCGTGACCGCAGCATGACCCAAGTACACATCACGATTTGCGATCATAGTTTTGTTCTTGCCTGGATCAATTGTCTTTCTATGCATAAATATTTACTATCTGTGATTGCACAACATATTTAGCTACCTTGTTTAACGCATTATGCCCACTGACTTTTGCTTAGATACGTAGGTTTATTGAAGATGTATATGTATAATAGCAAGGCTGAAAGTTGGGCGAGTTGAATCTTATTCATATTGAAGGTAGCGCAAAAAACAAGGACCAAGAAGTAGAAGGACACAACACGATTGTTTCTTCGCAACTAAAACTTTTATTGCAAACCACGGAGCAAATACCCCATCTTATGAAACTAAACACAAAAAACACATTTGCTCTCGCATTTGTTTTCACATTTGTTCTCACACGCCTTTACTGTTTTTAGTTTAATAAGATGGGTTTTCCATGGTTTTCAATAAAAGTTTTAGGAGCGAAAAAGAGCTCGGGTTGTGTCCTTCTACTCCTTGGTCCTCGTTTTTTTTTTTTTTTTTTTTTTTTGCTTCCTTCAATATGTACGTATACATTAAGATATTCTTTTGATTTTGATGTGAGGTTTTGTGTACGTGCAGCGAACTTTGTTTCCAGTGACACTTTCTTGCTCATTATAAAGCTGTACCTTTGCATTTGAAACTTGCCATGCTCTCTTAACTCTCACTTTTAGATGTATATTTTGCGAACTCCTGCTTTTTATATGAGCTCTCTGTTGCAGCGATAATTTCGGTGTAATTACATAGCACGATCGGTGACAGCTGCTCCTGCGTAATACAGTGAAACAAAGAACAGCGTAATTAGATCTTTCCCTGGCCGTTGTATATGTACAAAACTTTAAACAAGTTTCTTGAATGACAAAGATTTATTAAAATATTTGTCCTCAGCTTGTTCATTTCATGGCCTTTTACGTTTTTCATATCAACGGCATGCACTGCAATTGCTGACATCGAACTGGTGTAGTTGTAAAGTTCGCGTGACATTTTCTTTACTTATTAAACAGAAAAAAAAAAAAGACAACTTTGCGGCATTCATATCAGTTATTTCTGGCACAATTTTTGCACATGATTATTTTTTTGTAAAAAAAACAAAAAAATATCCTATTTTGTCCTGACAGTGCGCAGCGTTCAAGAATTTCTTTTTTTTTTAGCGGCATCTAATCGCAATGGCAATGACAGTGCAATTCATATGTTTGATCCCTCGACAAATTCTATGGGAAGGAAATCGCGCAACAACGTCAGCCCCCCCCCCCCTCCCTCCTCGTACAAAATTTCTGGCTACACCACTGGCAAGCAAGTGGCGCCCCCACAGGCAGTGCGCATGGCGTACAGAAGTAGAACAGATGGTTCTTCGGTGTTTCATTTGGAAAACAATGCTAGGTTTCATCCCCAACACGCAGCGTAAAGGTGCAATCCACAGGGATGAGCTATCCCAACGTGTCCTCGTTCCGCACGTCGCAAATTCTGCGGCGACAACTTTCCGGCCTATTCGAAGGCACAGTGCCAGATGGTGGTGTCTGTAGTCCTTCTTGAGACCTTCGAATAGTGCGTTGAAAGTGCGAGGTTAGGCGGAGTGCGAGGCTGCACGCTCGCAACTGTTCAATGTTTTTGCCCAGCTGGATGCACCAAATCGAAGCGGGCGATAATACAGGACCGCGGCCACCTAACAATCTTCATTTTTCTTTCCGGTGGTGTGCTTCTGGAGTACACACTGTTAAGTTTAGCGACCGTGTAACTCATTCACGTTCTTTGCATGCAAAAAAAAAAAAAAAAAGAATCAAGTCGCTGAAGCCGGGGAAAGCGTAGGCGGCTGTTTAGACTTTTTTTTTTTTTTTTTTTTAATTTAAGTGTGGTGCTGATTCAATGGGAAATTATTAGCGAAGCGCTTTCTTACCTGCGGGACACTTGATTACAACGCAGAGGAAAATAATAATAACTTGCCATTGGCGGAATCCGAACCTACGGCCCTCGTATTTCGCGTTCTCTCCACTGTTCTAGTTTCGGGTGCATTCATGTTACTTGTAACCTAACCGTGGGTGTTGGTCACCAGCGTCATCTTCGACCGTAGCGGCGGACGTAAGAACATCGGTTTTCGTATGTGTGTCGCTACGAGCTCCTCGATTCCTTATTTTTGTCTTCTGATTGTTCTGGCAGTCCTGATATACCATAGGAATCACAACAGGGTTGCCGTGCAGCTGCCTCCTAACAGGACGTTTGTACGTCCACCGCCATGCCTGGTGGCGAGGCTGGCGCCGGTGAGCACTCTCAAGGTTAGATTACATCACAATCCTTCAATGCTTATTTCAAGGACTCTGGTCGCACTGTGCTCAGCTAAAGCAGTAATTAGTCGTACGGAAGCCAGGGGCATATTGGGCACGGTTTAGGTAGGGTGCCTTGATGCTCGCGCCCTCTCCCCAGTGGAGGGGGACGCGCGCATCGAGGCAACCTTGATGTAGGTGTGTATTGTTCTGTTTCTCTTCTTTACACACCTCTGCAGACCGGGAGGCTCGATCTCTTCGCGAGCCAGCTAGCGTAGTCCCGTTGATTGTCATCACCTGCTTAGAGCACTTACTTTCTTCAGTACGTTTTTGCACCGTATGGAGGGAGACTGACTGAAAACCAACGTCACAAAAAAAAATATCGCGTCCTGGCCACTGCGCGGTGGTTAAATGACAGTTCCACGACTGCCTTTAGCATGCAGGCACCATGATTTCGCTTAATTCGGGGATGATATGGTACCCAACCTCATGATGTTCAATTTCTACTCGAGCTTTTTCTAGACGTTGTCACCAGTTACCTGCGCTGCCGTTTTATTGAAGATAGCATTTATTTTTTTTTTCAAGCAGATTTCTAGTGTACGATCATTTGTGCTTTCATAACCCGTAAAACGTTAATTATTCATAAACCCAAAATTGAGGTTACAAAAAGGACAATATATATAATAAGCGACTTCTGAGTGCCCAGAAATATCTCATTTCTGTATTTCTTAGGGTATATATTTGCAGTGCTGTGGCAGTGGGACAAGGTGAAGCCTACTAGCCCCCAAAAAACTAACGCCTCTTCCTCCTCTTCTGCCACACAATCCTTCATCGTCGTCAGTAGCGTGACATTTCCCCCCTACTCAGCCGAAGCCCTCTAGGCTAACACGGCTTCAAGCGGGCAACGTGATATAGTTCGGTTTTGGCAGACCGACGAGCGACGACCCGATGCTGTCACGCGGGCTCTTGCATGAGTTAAATCACTAATGCGTTTGACAACCACATATGGGCCGTCATAGTGGGCCAAGAGTTTTTGATGTAGGCCGCGGCGCCGAATTGGACGCCACAGCCAGACTAAATCCTCCATAGATTACATGACACGCCGGTGACTGGCAAGGTATCGTACTTTGGAATGTTCTTGTGAAGCACCAGACTGTGAGCGGGCAATTCTCCGAGCTTCTTCGGCGAGGAAAAGGGTATCAGTTAGGCAGGGATCTTCACGGCTTGAGAAGGGCAGGATAGTATCCATAGGGTAGCGTGGTGGTCTGGCATACAGCAGGAAGAATGGGCTGTACTCAATCGTCTCATTCGTGGCGGTATTAAACTCATATGGAATGAAGGACAGTATGGTGTCCCAGTTTCTATGCCCTGCATCCACATACATGGCTAGCATGTTTATAAGCGTTTTGTTGACGCGCTTAGTCAAGCCAATGAATGGTTTGGCGTCGAGTGCCGGGAAGTTACGGCGCACAAACGGATGAGCTCTTCAACAACATAAGCGGTTAATGGTCGGCCCCGATCAGTGACGACAATTCGTGGCGGCCCGTGTCGTAAGATGACTGAGTGCAGCAGTAAAAACGACACTTGATGCTCCGCAGCAGATAGAATAGTGGTGGTTTCACAGTAACGTGTGATAGTCCACGCAGATTACAAATCAGCGATTTCCATCCAAGGACATGGGAAACGGACCTACGAGGTCGATGCCTACTTGATCGTGTTGGGGTTTTCACAGGGTGCAGCAAACCAGATGGAGTTGTGGTGGGACATTTGTGGCGTTAACATTTCTTGCAACTGACAACGTATTGTTCAATCGTCGAGCGCATTCTGGGCCAGTAAAATCTTTCTTGAGCACGGTGGAGTGTTTGAACCGATCCCGAATGCCCAGAAGAAGTTCATCATGGTTGACACGCAATACGTCAGTGCAAAACGTCTTGAAAATTACAAGTAGGTATCTTTGGCCCACAGAGGATAACTCTTTTTCCATAGGAGGCCATCACGCACACAAAAACGGCTTGTATAGCTCCGCTGGCTTGGGCGGCGGCAAAGAGGAGCTGCAGACCGCTATTCCTTTGCTGTTCCGTTTTGAAAGCATTCGTGTCGGGGAACGCCGGCTCGAGGGTCGATATATAATTGTCGAATTCGTCGCTGTCAGATTCGGTCGTGGCCACTGGCATTCTAGAAAGAAAATCTGCGTCTGCAAGATGCCTCCCGCTTTTGTACACCACGGCAAAGTCATACTCCTGTAACCGGAGGGCCCAGCGTGCTAGGCGACCACATGGGTCTCGAAGGTTCTACAGCCAATAGAGTGAATGATGGTCAGTTACGATAGTAGACGACCGTCCGTACAAATATGAACGGAAACGCTGCACAGCGAAAACAACAGCCAATCATTCCTGTACGGTGACTGTGTAATTTAGCTCTGGCTTGCTCAGGGGTCGACTTGCGTGCGCAATAACGTTATGCTCTCGTTCGTCGTGCCGTTGGACAAGGACTGCATCGAGACCGATTCCGGTAGCGTCCGTGTGAACTTCTGTCACTTCAGCAGGATTGAAGTGACGTAGAATGGGTTTAGATATTAGAAGACACTTCAGTTGCCGGAATGACGCGTCGTAGTCATGGTGTCCAGTCAAAAGGGGAGTTTTTGTTGAGAAGGCACGTCAATGGCTAAGCAACGTCAGCAAAGCGATGTATAAAGTGTCTAAAATAAGAACACACCCTCGAAAACTGCGCAACTCCTTCACTGTCTGCGGGGGTTTAAAGGACTCATCAGCGGCACTTTTCTGGGGATCCGGCATGACACCATCACCATTAACAAGGTGTCCTAGCACCAGCGTTTGACGCTCTCCAATGCGGCACTTTTTTTAGTTTAAAATTAGGACGGCGTTGTGCAGATAGTTCAAGACGCTGACTAGACGGTCGTTGTGTTCTTGGAAGGACTTCCCAAATATGACGACATCGTCCAGTTAGCATAGGCAAATGTCCCATTTTAAGACGCGAAGAACTGTGTCAATAAATCGTTCAAATGTGGCTGGCGCATTTCACAGCCCGAATGGAATAACATTAAACTCATAAAGACTATATGGCGTGACAAAGGCTTTTTTTTTTCTTTCCTTATCTGCGGGGTCCACTGAAATTTGCTAGTAGCCAGGTCTGAGATCAAGACAAGAAAAATACGACGCACCAGAGAAGAAGTAGAGGGCGTCATCAATGCGAGGAAGAGGATAGACGTCTTTCTTCGTAACAGAATTTAGACGTCGGTAATCGACACAAAATCGCCACGAACCGTCTTTCTTGCGTACGAGAATGACAGGGGCTGCCCAATTAAAGACTAGATGACTCCTGTATCCCCTTCTTCCGCAACATGTGCTCCACTTGCTTATGAATGACTTTGCGCTCAGATGGGTACACGCGATATGGCTTTTGATGGATGGGACGAGCCGAACCAGTGTCGATGGTATGATTGGTCTGAGGTGCAGGGTGAGAGGTTGGTCCATCTGTTTGAGAAAAGTCAAACCTAGGCGAGAAGGGCCGAAGAATATCCACAAGAGCACGGCGTATGTGAGCTCAGATCGGCGCTGATCACGTAGAAGAGCGAAGATTCATCAGCGGCTGGAGGTACGGGGCACTCGTAGCATCTGTGACCAAAGCAACGACGCGGAGCGCATCGAGTCCACATGAGGCAAGCTTCAATCCAGTTTGTAAAACTGCAGGCTCGGACGACGGGTTGATTATTTATAACGAGGCACTACCATGATGCACGGAGGTTATACAATGAGGAATAATGACATTCTTCTTGAGGCATGCTGAGTGAATTGGGTGCACCACTGCCTGAAATGTAACCTGGTCAATAAGTGGAGCAGACTTGGGGACGAACATGGCAGACAAGTGTGGAACTAATGTGTCTTCGGTAAAACTGAAAACTGTTTCTTCCTTATGGCTGCTTTCAAAAAGAGTCGGCAGAATGAACCTCTTGACTTCGGAAGTCCACGGTAGCGCCAGAAAACTTCAAAAAGACCATTTCTAAAATGATGTCATGCGTAGAGCGGTGTAAGGCGACGAATTCGGCTTGAAAAATTGCACCACCCACAGACACTTGCGCATTACACATGCCCAGAGGCTGCAAGCCTCTTGTTGTTGTTGTTGTCCAAATAAATTATGGCACATACCCACAGAGGGGGATCGGCCAAGAATTGGGTAGCAAAGAATCGTCGTCATTAGCGTGATAATATCAAAGAAAGAAAACCGGTAATTTATCAATCGAAAATAACTTTCGCCTGGAAACAAATATATTTGCACTCTTAATAAACGCCAAAGAAAAGTCTGCCGAATACGCCGAATACTCAAAAAAATGCAACCGGAAAGTCAGACCCTTCGTTACATGCAACACGCAACTCCAGAAAGTAGAAGATTCGGCAGCCGCCGTCGTAGCTCAGTTGGTAGAATACCGCACCTGCGCGACATGAGGAGGTCGTCAATTCAGATTCCACCGATGACATGTGGATGGTTTTTATTCTGCTTTCCAATCAGTTATCTTTCAGGTAACAAACGATCAGGCTATATCTCTCTTTGTTCAACAGCAAATGCATACCAAAAATAAAACCACTACCTTACACCTTCCTCGGTTTCAGCGAGCGCTGGCTTTCTTCGCGTGCATGTCGTCACGAGCTCCTATTTCTGACACGTTTCTTATTCATCCCGTCGTTGTACTTTGTCCGTATCACTATACCAATTTTACGGCAATGTGGAAGGAAGAACAGGGGCACATTCCTCAATTTGCCGATATGTTTCACAGAAATTCATAATGATCGTAGGCATCGTGATTCTCAGTGGCAATCGTAGTGCAGCCGAAGATGCGCTCGATCACATTTGGTCTCTACATGCCAGCCAGACTTGGTTATCATCCTGAACAAATAACATAAAAAAAAAAAAATTGGTAAGGCCTTATGTCTCTACGTCTCCCTTCCGCATCACAATCGTCTCTGTCCTCACTAACCTAGGAGGGATAACAAGCAAATCAAATGCACAGTCACAGGTTACTTCTTCACTACAAGCTATTTACCGCCACCACGCGGACGCTACATTCCTGCGTGTTTCTACTGACAAAAAGCTAACGCTTATGCAGGCACGTCCGGTCATTCCACTTGTCGCAATATCCGTGTTCCTTCGAATATTCAAAATGAACAGGAGACAACTCTGGAACCAACTGAATCTGACAATATTAAATTGTAGTATTCGAAATTCGCGTTTGAAACTTAGACTATTGTAGTACTCTGTCGTTTCATTATTTTATTGGTTCATTTGGTTTGTTTATGATAAGTATTTAGAGTCCCAAAGCGGCTCGGATTGTTACAACGCCGTAGTAGGACTCCGAAAATTTCGACCGCCTGGGGTTCTTTAACGTGCGCTGGCATCGCACAGAACACAGACGCCTTGCTTTTCGCCCTCATCGAAAAGCCGCCGCTACGGCGGGGACTGAAGCCGCGTCATTGGGTTCAGCAGTCGAGGGGCCTAACCACTGAGTCACCACAGCGTTTGGTATTGTATTGTATTCCCAGAATATTTTGGTTCATAATTCTTCGAATGTTGATCTACCAAATTAACTTAGCCTAGCCTATATTCTTAACCACCGGTGAATGGTTATCAACATTTGCCAGTGGTACCGATAGATGCATGATGCATGGCCATTCGTCACGGGCACGTAATGTTGGAGCTAGTTCCTTTCTTAGCAAGTGCTTTTGGTGAAATTCGCATATTGGACAACCTTAATGGGTAAATCATCAACATGCTCACTTATCATCGTTTTGTACGGTACGTGCTTTAGAGACAGGAAGGTGTATAGGGCGAGTTGGTTATCGCATCGCTATAAGTAATATTTACGAAAGACGCTGCGGCAGCCCTTTGTCATTTAATTACCTCGTTATTAACCCATATCATGTGCGCGATTACGTTAGAACGAGTACGTTAGGGGGGTTTTCCTGATTACGGAAGTCTTCTGGAGCGGCGTTTTCATAGACCCGACAGCAGCGGGTTGAGACAAGTTATCGGGTCGAAAATCGGCTACAGGATTCATGTAAACGCTGTCCGGTCGGTTCCAGAAGACGAGTCAACTCCGGCGCAGGAGGTGGATTGACTAGAGTCGACCTAGCTGCAGGAAGCTTGTAAACACGATCGAGTTGAGTTGGTACACAATAGGAGAGAATAGTAGGGAAAACGCTAGGGGTGTGCAGGAAAAAAAAAATGGAATCGGATGCAGTCTGCTAGTTATTCGCCTCGGCACCGTAATCACCGCTCGTCAGGTCGGGTTCACGCAAACCTGGTAGGGTCGAGTCCTCTTGACTCAAACTCCTCAACTCGACCCTCGCTTTTGGGTCCGTGTAAACAGGGCTTGGATATCCTATGAATAGCTCGTTGTTTACTATCCTGTGGTTTCGGAGGATGATAATCCGTAGAGGCTTGCTGGCCAAAGCAACATTGGTGGCTGTAAGGCACTCCGCAATGCAGTGCATCGGTTCTTCGACACCCCTATGTCCTTTAACACGCACGGAAGTCCCCATATGCGGCACTCTTGCGCAGTGTCCCTTTAGAGATGAGGCTGCAGCGGCAGGGATAGAACCAGTGAGCTCGTGTTCAACGCACGAACGTCAAAAGTGCATGCAGGCAGGACGCTACTCAGCAAGTTCGGCAACAGGACATCTGAGCCTTTTTTTTTTTTTTGCGATAGCAATACTGCGTCAGGTTTCGAGCCGTCGCGTGGTCCCGGCGGAGGCCACGCTTGACCTTGAACAGCAGAGGAGGCGGAGCAAAAGAAGAAGACTGGTAACTTATGCTCTCGCGTCATGCTCTTAAAGGGTGAGCTTAAGTGCACCTAATAATGTAGCACCTTACACAGATAGGGCGTGATAGGGGAATAATCATGGAGGAAGGAAACAACTTAGGAGAGGCCCTTGCCATTCCCAATGCATTGGAAAAAGTGTGGCGGAAGTGACGTCAAAATTTAGGGTTAGCCAAGTCGGGCCATTAGCAACGGCATCTCTTTGCTATGAAAACTCAGGCCACTAGCAACACCGTTGCTAGGGACCCGAGGTACGTGAGCGTTGCGGAGAAAGAAAATGCGGAGGGTAAATGAGGAGAGACGTTGCAGCGTCCGGTCGCGGCGCGGCCGCGCCGCCGAGGCGTGTTGTGGAGTTCCATCGCTTATCCGCAGTACGGTACTGAAGCGAGACGAATAAGATGATGCCGTTTGGGAAAGCCTTTCGTATTTTATTTTGCGAATGGTGACGGTATTCAGTCCACGGTAGTTGATATGTCACTTATGGCGGAAAGTAATCATGGCAATCACTTCGCAGCTCCTCGGATCCTCGGTTGGTTCCTTGGCCGGCTTCAAAACAGTGACGTTAGGGCCTCTCCTAAGTTCTTTCCTTCCTCCATGGGAATAATGTAGCAGGCAAAAGAAACTTCCGCCGTTGCTATCGCAATTCAACTAGGTTTAACCAGAGTTAAACCTCAACTAATGTTTTTTTGATCAAGGGTCAATCAGCCTCCAAGCCAGAGACATGCTAGCCATGCGCCCATACCACATGAGCCATGAAAGACGCAAGGCCAGGTGGTAGGCGAGAGTTAAAGCCCAGAGAAAGAAGCTAGAGAGATAACCACATCGAGGCTTACCCAGAACCAAATAGGTTTATTGCGGTAGTGGCTAACTCGCAGTTTAAATCGGTCATTCAAGCCTCTGTCCAGGATGTTCATCCGTCCACGCAGGCTGAAACCATGGCGGTAGCTCCCCCACCAGACATCGTGAGACGGTAGGCATATCTCACCCGCCATAGTTACCGACTTCCAGGCGGCGTGATGCTACCCTTATACAATGCGCACAATACAAACACATGTCCAAGCCTGTATGCTTGAAGCAAAATCTTTCCCACACACTTCACATTTCTTGGTGGTGTACTACTAAGCCGCAGAACCTGACTCAGACACAGTACTCTTACGAGAAGTGCGAGGCGGTACGTTTTAGCGACGCCTTGGACGTCCAGGAGAGTATATAGTCCAGCCAATCCACGAAACGGCTAGAGCCAGCGGGATCCTGGACTAAGGGAACCAACCGAACTACTTGCGAAATCCCGATTCCATTTCCCTTGCTTGTATAATGTTTTTTCCCCTCCTCCTCTTCGCATGCACTGAGCCACCGCATCCGCTACGCTTCGACGGGACTTCGTTTACGTTGATCAAATAATAGAGAAAAAAGGAAGAAAAGTTCTGTGAACTCAAAACTTCGTAGGCTTAAATTGTGTGTGACAGCGCAAGTATCTTGCACTTGAAAATCAAAGACAAAAGCGGAGGTTCGGGAGTTCACCCTTGGCATGTATTTGACTAGCGCAAAATCTCTACGTCCCGAGCATCAAGCTTATTATAGAGTAGCGAAGGCAACAACTGTGCTCCTTGCTTCTTGCGTAGCAAAATGTTCATTCACGGCGGACGGTGATGCCGATTTCACGAGACACAGTACACAGTGGAAAGCCACTTATGAAGGAGAAGACAGTTCATGTAAAGGCCGGGGCGATCTGGATGACGAAGAAAACGCACATGAAGCAAATGACTCGAAGGTGTGTCATTGTTCGCCATCTCAATCTTAAGACGACAGAGATTGTTGGTCGAGAGATGAAGTACACAACAATGCAAATGAACAACTAAAAAAAAAAAATGAAGCTGAAACCTCAACAAAAGAAACATGGCGCCTCGCGCGCAGCGCGGTCCCCAACACCCAGCACGAAGTTTCCCAGTGAGCAAGATGCTGGCTGAGCCTGCTGCTGATGCTCAAACATGTGCGTAGGCATGTGTGCACTCCGCTGGCGAGGCGCGAAAGGGTGATACCCGGAAGCAGCAGCTATGTTGCGGACGGAGCAACTCAGGTTACCGTGTGCTGCGGCCCTGTACATACTGTTTGTTTGTATGGTGATGAAGAACACAGAGGAATTAAGTATATTTTCACGGAGTATAAATGCATGTTTTCTGAAGGCTTTGAAACAGAACTCTTCAAATCAAGTGGAAGAAGCGTTCGTTCCTGCGAGTATGAACCTGCCGAAAATAGTAACTCCAAGCTCTCAGTGTCGGCAAAGTGCGACAGTAATTCAAGGCACGTCCTTCAAAGAGAATGAGAGCACACGGGTTTACTGAAAGCACGCGTATGGACACCATTTCACAGTGCCCAAGGCCCAAGAGGATTGTTACTGTGCATGTCGACAACTGTTCTTATACCGGTGACTTAGAGCCGTTTCGTCAGTTTTGTACATTAAAATAATAAAATACAACCCGAGAGAAGAGCATTATCTCAATATTGAGTGTACGTTCTCGGCGCGATGCTGCCTTTAAGCACTTTCAAATGAATAAAGTGATGTGCGTAAACATTAGCCATTGCAACAAGTAACAAAATGGAGTAGTTTTAGCCATCACATAATCTATGCGCTCTTCAGTTTTCTTCGCTTATTACAATGGAGCATAAATGATCTGTCATCTCTCGCAGGCGTTCAAATCAAGAAGAGCCGTAAATAGTTTACTCTTCTCGCACATGGTGCGCACTGTGACAGCTTTAACCGCACGAAAACGAACGGTCGCATGCAAGTCGGCGCCGGTTTCTGGCTTGCCTCTCTTCCCGTTAGAACACCGTCCTGCCCTGTTACCTGCCCAGAAGGTCAGGTATAATCAAGCATACAATCAAGCCGTAGTAAAGCCTTTTTCTCCACCGCCTTGTTTTCGTCGAACCTATTTTTGTAACCGACTCCTGTGTGGTGTACTACTGCACTGCGCCTGCTTCCTGCGAGACAATACATTACTCTTTAAACATACTCCATTTCAAAGTAAACTGTGGTACAGTGCCTTCAAACCTGGTCTTAAACGTGCCCTGTACTTCGCCCACTTCATAAGCGCTATAACAGTCATGGGTTCAGTGTGCGGGCAGGTCGGCTCCTTTGGGCTTTGGCCCGTGTGGACAATGTTCAACACAACCTTGCCGGCCTGAACAGTCGATTCTTCCTCCCGTAACAGGGAACGCAGTATTCTTCATCGTTTCCCCTTTCGGTATGACGAGCTGCAGCTCCTGTGCGTCGTCGCCCAAACTTTCTCGTAGGCCAGTGTACGCCCTCTGGCTTTCGTGACGAGAACTTCGAAGACGTAAGTTGTGTCCGGTTGCAGCTTTCTGATCTTCTGCATTATGACGTTCTGGAAGCGGTGCTTGCTGAAGCGATGGTAGCGACGACAGCTAACCTTGCCACTTTTCTCTGCCAGCTTGGTCTCGTCGCAGAAGTCCTGCGGTCTGGCAAACACGCCCGAGTAGCTCCCACGTACCTCCTGCTTGAAAATGCAGTAGCGAACTTTTTCATCCAGGGCAGCCTTCCAGGCTAGCGTGACTGAGTTGCACGTGGTCAGAGAGCCCATCACCTTCACTCCACTGTCGTCAGGCAGCGTAGGGAACGGGAACTTGTGGTACTTCTTGCTGACCAGAAGATGTACTCGGCGCAGTTGTGGAACGGTCGATGATATTTTGATCACGTACGTCCCATTCGACGGATGGTTCAGGGTGAGTGTCCTTGTGTCCATCACTTCTGCAGTGAGCACCTTAGCCTTGCGCAGCGTGA
This sequence comes from Amblyomma maculatum, assembly GCF_055883805.1. Classification (NCBI taxonomy): domain Eukaryota; kingdom Metazoa; phylum Arthropoda; class Arachnida; order Ixodida; family Ixodidae; genus Amblyomma; species Amblyomma maculatum. Next base: position 170,181,965 of record NC_139344.1, on the reverse strand, counting down.
CAGACAGCTGTATTGGACCTGGCCCTGAACAAGACTGCACGAATATCCACACCGTTGGCACGTTGGCGTTGACGGAGTACTTGGCCATATGCGCGAAGTTGTCCCTCTGGTCCAGCACGATACGAACCAGCTGGTTGTCTTGGATTCGCTGGTTTCCCACGCTTCTGGCAACCACACTTGTGCCCGGATAGGCCGTGCTTGAGTTGGTCTTGACATTCAGCGCGAACACATCGATGTAGTATCTCTGGTCGACCTCGAGATCTGCGAAGCTGTGCCAAGTCCGGCGGCCGACGCACTCGAAGACGACGTCACTTTGGGGCCTAACGGCACGCTGCATCTCACGAGACCGCAGGGCCAACTTGCGGCGGGTCGCCTTTTCCCACCAAAAGCCAAACCCTGAGTCAGGGTGCGGCGGACTGGGTACGTCGCCTCGCAGAGCGCTGTCCACGGCGCATTTGGTGTGGAAGTTGTCTTTGCGGTTGGCGGCCACGCAGTACTGCACGTCCTGGTGCGCGGTGCCTTCGGACGGGCTCGGCTTCCACGTGAACAGCACACGGCCGTTGCGAACCTGCGAGCGGGTCAGGTTGTCATACAGTCAGATAAATGACAGTATAGTTCTGACAATGAGGTCATAAGACAAGAAAGTGGAAGCACTATATTGCTAGTGATGCTTTTTGAAGATGATATGCCTTTCTTGTAGGCATATGAAAGGTACGAAGGCGCTGGGAAGCAGTGAGCCTATATTAGCCACGTAGCCTAGCATATCATTCGATACATCAGGCAGAATATGTGAAATTTTAAAATATCACGTCAATCACTTCCAAACAATATGCTCTGATGCCTCACGTGTTCTAGGTTATTTACGGCGCAACCTCAAATCAGCATCCCTGGAAGTGAAAAAACTGGCTTCTCAAGCTTTCGTCCGTCCCAAACTAGAATTTGCATCATCAATCTGGCACCCATCTCAAGCCTACCTAACCGCCGAACGAAGCCATCCAAAATCGTGCAACCCGCGTCATCACTTCTGAATACTCCAAAGAAATCAGCATCACTGCACTTAAACGCTCTATCTCTCTGCCCACTCTAAAGTCACGCCGCATCATCTCCCGTCTTTGCCTACTGCACAGCTTCTTTTACCACCCTGCTTCCAGACACCCTTTGCAGCAACCACCGCTCAGAGCGTCCAATCGCTTAAGCCACAGCCTCCCCATAGCAGGTATCAGGAGCCTCACTACAGCTATAAACAGTTCATTTTTCCTCTTCGCGATTACTCTCTGGAATACCCCGCCTAACGACATACTAGTTTCATGCGACGATTGCAAATCATTTCGCACAAAACTCGCTAGTCATTTCCAAGATGTGTAAGCATTTCATCTGTGTTATCATTAATCATTCATTGGCTTTCAACTTTGCTTGCCGCCGCATGTGCATTTCTTGCTTTTTCTGCATGATCCCACGGATACCCTGATGCTCTTTATTCATTTTATTTTTCTTGCCTTTTACAATTTGTAGTGTTTGTGTTAACTGTGCCTGCCTTCATCAAGATTGTATTTACCCCAACTGTAGCCCCTCCTTATGTAATGCCCTCGGGCCCTTAAGGATGAAATAAATGAAATGAATAAAATTTTCCGCTTGCTTTCGGGCTCCGCGATGCTCTTACAAAAACGTTCTGCGGTCGAAAACTGGTGGTGTTCAGAAGACGATAAATGTATATCACAGGGGACAATTTAATTTTATGCAGTAGATCAAGTGTGCACTTGGAATATTGCATGCCCTTCCTGAATTAAATTTGACTACACTTAGCCAATGCAATGCGATGCAGGTGCATGTGCAGGAGCTCCAGTCTGTGATTATTCTGTACGCCATTTTTTGTTTCTTCGTCAAAAAGTGAGGTTAATTCTTTTCGCTTTAGGCACGCAGCCAAACATATATAAATAAGGCAAAATGTGCACAAAGGCGACCGCTCAGTAATCACCAATTTAACTTTTTTTTTTTCTCTAAATAACGAAGTGGTTATACTCCTGCGGCCCAATTAAAACAGTAACAGCAGGGTGGTAACCTGGAGCACGTCCAGCTTGGGCTTGACAGGAAGCAGCGGGAACGGGTAGTGGGTGTCGGCGTCAGATGTGCCGTACACGCGCACGCTCGTGTCCGCAGAGTCCGAGTCGAACTCGAGCATGTAGACGCCCCTCGGTGCATCGCGCCGCGAGAAGCTGAGCCTGCCCCGGCCGTAGAAGGAGCCGCCGACCACGGGCTCTGTCGAAGCTCCATCATCCCGGTACAGCAACGCCGATGGGTCCCGGGACTCTGCGCACAGTGATGAGATATACCATGGTCAATGTGCTGCCTGGATCGCACAAACCTGCTGAAGACTGTATTCGCAGGGGTAACACTATAAGAAGCGCGCTCCTTTACAAATTCTTTGTAAGCGCTATCGTGCTCAGCAAGTGCTGTAGTGCTGGGCACAAACTATATTGAAAAGCAATAAAAGAACTAGTGTTGAACTTAATTCGGGTAGTAGTATTAAAAATGGACAAAGATATTGAACAGTGTCGCATCCAAGTACAGCAACAAAATAAAGCGATCGTATATCAGACGAATAAAGTGACGATTACACAGGTAGATTAGTAGAAATGTTTCTCATCGTCGTTAGAGCATACAGTCAGCTTTGCTACTTGTCGCTTGGTGCTAGAGAATACAGCTTATTCCGGAATATATTGCCCTCATTTCAATAATCAAATACGCCAAATTCAGAGCACGTTGCTCCGCGTCAGAATAAGAGGTGGATAGAGGTCACTAAGTGTGAAAGAACACGGCTCTAAGTTCGCTCGACGGGCGAGAAAAAAAAAAAAATGAAAAGGCGCTCTGCTTGCAGAGCCAATGGCGTAGCGGCTGAAGACAGCAAATGGACTAAAAAATCTGAGAGCACTGTTGAATCTACACTGCAGAAATGCGAAAGCCTGAGCGTTGCTGCTACACAGGGTACATCACGTTTTTCTCATTATCAACTAAATGCACCGTCATTATAATCGCTATTGTCATCATTATCATTATCACTAATGCAGTGTTATTGTCATCGCTACTATCATCCTCACGGTAGACAAGATGAAGTATGATATGCTTTTCACGACCCCGGGTGCGGCGCAGTTTTTTAAAGCGCTCGACTGGGGATCCGAGGGATGGAGGTTCGTTTGATTCACGGTGGAGGCAGGATTTTTGTTTTTCTGATGACGTTATCATGACGTCATCTGATTGGAAGCTACAGTGTGACCGGACGGACGCAGACAGTGTGAGCTTCGCCTTAAAACAGAAGCTTGGGCGAGTTGGTAATTCCTTCGTCCCAGTCTTGCTTTGCGCCATTTCTACGCAGGTGCAAACCCAATCGCTGGCCCTGCCTTCCCAAACCAAGCATTTTTCACGCTATCAAGACACTCGTGAGGCAAAATGAGCAACAGATAGGGGGCCGGGAGTACCCTATCAGGTTTCCAGTTTTTGTGCACGGCTGCCATACAACAGCTTTCGATATTAGCTGCTTTTTTTTTTCGTTTGCACTGCACGTCATCTTTATTAATCTGCATATTCTCGCACCCCCTTTTCCTCTCTCTCTCTCTCTCTCTCTCTCACACACACACACACACACACACACACACACACACACACACACACACACACACACACACACACACACACACACACACACACACACACACACACACACACACACACACACACACACACACACACACACACACACACACACACACACACACACACACACACACACACACACACTTTCCTTTGCATGTATTTTATTTCACCGATTTATTAATACCAAATTCGTCCATGCAATTATTTGATAACCGCAAACACAACCGTACCAGGCATGTCTGTCGCCATCATTGCTACTACCGTCTGCTTCTCACCCCTTGACGACAGCTGATGTCACGGGCACAAGCCAAGACCTGAGCACACTGTAGCACATAGGTTACCGTGCGTACTTAGCAGTCACGTTTCTCTGAAGCCTGCCGGGAAGCAACTGAGACCGTTGGGAGCCCCGTGGTAGCAGAGTTTAGGCGACGTTGTCGTCTGCCGCGTGTCTCGAGCCGCTCTTCAAGGGCAAGGCTCGCAGTTCCTGTCCCGAGCATAATGACGCTGGTGGCCGGACGCTGACAAACGCCAAGCTGATCGACAAGACGGGAAGTGCGCAGGGGAGGACGCATTTTTCTTCGCCCTGCGCCGCCTGCGCTCCCTTCTCGATAGTTCTCCGCAGCACACGCTGGAGCTACACCTCGCGGAGCTAGGACGTCGTCCTCATGCTGCCCGAAATGTATAGCGGCGTTTGAACCTAGTGGACTTTGTGGATCTGGACGGACCTTGCGTCTCTGGCGAGCCTCGGGAGACGCGCACGGTGCTTAAACACTCCAACTGTCACGAGTCCTTCAGGAATCAAAGCAGTGCGTGACCTGAAAACAAGACCCGCGGTTTGCGGCTGAGTGATACGACGCTCTCGGTGGCCCTGATTGGATCGGTCTGCGCCCTTCCGGCACGCTGCGCGGAAGTGCCGAGGCGGAGTCGCAGTGGCCGCGCGTGACGGCTAAAAGATACGGCCGCGTGGTGCAGCAGCAGCAGCTGGGCTGACAGCGGTGGCGGGTGGCGGTGCTGAGGAGCGCGCTTTGGCGCGTATTCGTCAGCGTCAGGGCCAGACGGAGCGTTAAATTAGGAGAAACCCCGAAAGACGACCGAGACACCGGCGTGCCACGCCACTGACGGATGAAAGAGCACCCGGGAGTGGAGGGAGGCCCACCGGGTCCTGCGCGCAGCATGTCGTTGGCCCTTGCGTGCCGCCTGAGCGATGGCCGCGGCTGTGAGGCCGGCGGCTACCGCGACGCACGCTCTACAACGAGCTTGGAGTGCGCCTTGCCGCTGTTCATGGAGTCAGCAGAGCATCACCTGGCGGCCATCGCCATTAAGCCTCGGTCTGGATACGCGCGGCCATCCAGAGATCCCGGCACCTGTAAACACCCTTAGCGGAGGATTCAGCGGGCACCACGCTGCGTGGTGTATATGTATTGAAGTCTCGCAACGTATGTGGGGTGGCGCCCGTGCAACTGCAAAGAACAGACGAAGTATACAAAAAGTGGAAAATGGCTTCTCATCAACGCAGATGTCCTCCCCCCCCCCCCCCTCCTCCTAGTCTTTTTCTTTGCTTGGGATATAATTAGCTTCTATGGTCATGCAAATTAGGCAGAGAGCTTTTTCGAAAAATAGCCCCGGCTGCCTCCAAACCTCCACTGTTTCAGTGGACACTCAAAAATCCCTACGATAGGAAATTCAAAATAGGAATAAAGGAACAAGCTTTCAGGAGGGCCGACGTAATTTATTGTCAAAAACGCTCCTAACTACACAGTTAACTAATTAACTTTTCAATTAACTCATTTGTGTGATTAGTGCCAAAGGGGAGTACGAAGCCGTGGACTAGGCGATGCCACGTTAGTTCCTGACATGAAGAAATCATTTTCGAATTCATTGTAGTGCTCTTAATTCCTGCCCCCCTATCACTCCCCTCTTTTATTTCCTCTTAATGTCGACTAGTTCTCTCTGGCAGATGCTGCGGCTGGCAAAAATGTTTTCCTTTAATTATTTTAAAACAACTTGAGCGTTTTAGACTCGCAAGAAAGCTCAGTGGAAACGGCACATCCACTGATGTCGTCTGTCAGTGACGACGGCATCCAATTCGGTCGCGCCACGCCACGAAAACTCTTTTGCTTGGCCGCTTGGTGAAAGGAAAAGGACAGTCTTTGTCAAGTGCGTGTTTGTTATTTCTGGAAGTGACGGTGCGAACGCAAGTGTATTACATACTGCAAAAGAGCAGGTAGTTAAAATTTGGCGCCGAGTCACCGTAACACGTTGGCAGCGCATTTGTCAATTTCACCCAGTGTCTTGGGCGCCTCATGCACGCGTTTCGGCTTTCTTCCAAAACCGAATTTTTTCGCCTTGCTGGATTTTAGAAAATGGTTTCAAAACTGTGACGCCATTGTTCTGTCCGTGGCTTCGAGCTTCACATTGGTACTAAAAACCTAACTTGATTAATTAAATATGAACGAGTGAGTTTTAGGTAATTAATTACTTCACTTGAAGGGTCTGTGCCGTAAACTAAGTTCGTCGTAGCTAAGAGTTTGTTCCGAACAATTTTTTTGTTTTCCTATGTCGAAGTCAATATTTAGCAATTTTTGAAAACGTTCATTGAAACACCCGGCATATCTAATAACTTCTACAGATTGTCCTTTTCGGCTCTAACCGGAAATAAAATTCAATTGATGGCGCCGAAATCAAATTTCGAAATTCAGTTTTAACAAAAAAAAAAAAAAGCAAATTCTGCAAAATCCAGTTTTAACCGAAAAATATCAGTATTCTTAGCTAACTCGGTAGGAGTGACATTAAATCAAATGAGGGAATTAAGGAAAATCGGGAGCCAAGGAAAAAGAGAAACGGAGTATCGTTATAGGTTAACTAGCGCAGTTGTTCATTTCGAGGTACCACTTGGTTACATTGGGCGCATCTGAAGGCTTGGCAGGCTCTACCTCGTCGCCATACGTCGTCTAGCGTAACGCAGTTTACTTGGTTAACTATCTCTAGCGCGCATGCAAGGACTCACGAAACTATGCATAGCTGTCACGAAAAGTATCAGGCTCTAGTTACCACGATAGTTAAGGAGGGGATCCATCGCTGCCGTCAGCACATAGACCACGTCAAGTTTCGCTCCCTCGCTCAGGTTAGTGCAAAAACCTAAATAACGCGGTAAACTAACCTTTTAGAAATTAACACTCATTTGCGTTTTAGTAACACTCATAGCCACAACTCGTCGATTTCACTGATAGCTGCGTGGTCAAGCTAGACATCAAAATAAATTAAGACTGGCAGAGAGTGGATTTCGATCCTGAATCGGCGCCAAAAGATCGGTTTCGTTGTCCACGCTCACGGATATTGCGCCATTCACATGTCAGGGCTGTAAGAGAACCAGTCAGAAGCGACCGCAGTTTAGTTCTTCGCACGCAGGCCTAAGTCAGAATTTTTCAAAAATGGGTATTAGCGAGTTTTACAGTAGCCTGGCCTTATCAGTTTATTTATTTATTTATTTATTTATTTATTCAGATACCCTAAAGGCCCGCTGGGGGCATTACATAGGGGGGAGGGGGGGGGGGACATAAGCCAGCATACAGTTCTTTGTTAAACAAACAATCAATCAAACAAACAACAGCAACAAAAAAACAAAACAGAGCAATGGTGACGGTGAAGTAGCACTCATAAACAACACACCCAGAGATAATATAGTATTATATCCTTGAAATTGAATATAATGCAATGACGGTGAAAATTCACGCAAAAGAAAGAAAACAGCGGGAGGAAAAGAGAGGGCAGAGTGGTCCAATATATTCACCGAAAGTGTAATGATTCAAGGGAGGCTTGTAATGCTGACTGAAATAAAGATGATTCTGTTATCGTGGCAATTCTGGGCGGCAGTTCATTCCATTCTTTTATTAATAAGAATAATGGTGGATGTTTGTACTTTTCCGTTCGGACAAAAACGGGGTTAACTTTATGGGCATGATCAACGCGATGTGACGTATGAGGGGGTGCAAAAATATGCGACCGGGTGAACGGAGTGCTACTATGATAAGGTGTATGAAAATACAATAAACGGGTGATTTTTCTGCGCACTCATAGGGATGGCATGTTGAGTGTTTCCTTCAGAGATATCGTGAATATATCGTGAACGCTTTGATATCGTGTACAGGATGATAAGATGAATCGAGCAGCTTTATTTTGGACGGATTCAAGAATGTTAGTTAGGGTGATTTGATAAGGGTGCCAAATTATTGATGCATATTCCAGAGAAGGACGTACAAGGAAATTATAAGCTTCAAGTCTAGTGTCCCTGTCGGCGAGATATAAGCGACGCTTCAGAAAGCCAAGTTTCTTTTGTGCTTAAGAAGCAATTTGCTCTATGTGGTCAGTCCATGTTAATGTAGAATTTAGGTAGACGCCGAGGTACGTAATCGAGGAGACCGAGCCTATTAAACCATTATTTATAGTGTAAATATTGGGAGAAGACTTTGAACCTATGAAAATCTTTATATGTTTAGTCTTTTCTGCATTAATTTGCATCTGCCATTTGTAGCACCACGCCGTTAGCTCGTCTAGGTCAAATTGCAAAGTAAGTATGTCGTTAGGGCTGCTTATATCTCTGTAGATTATACAATCATCGGCAAAAAGCCGAACTGTAGAAGTAATTTCATCAGCTATAGTATTACTGTATATTAAGAATAAAAGCGGGCCTATTACCGAACCCCCCGCCGGGGTGGCGCAGTGGTTACGACGCTCGACTACTGTTCCCAAGGACGTGGGATCGAATCCCGGCCTCGGCGGCAGCTTTTCGATGGAGGCGAAAAGCAAGGCGCCCGTGTACTGTGCGATGTCAGCGCACGTTAAAGAACCCCAGGTGGTCGAAATTTCCGGAGCTCTCCACCACGGCGTCTCTCATAGCCTGAGTAGCTTTGGGACGTTAAACCCCACAAACCAAACCAAACCTATTACCGAACCTTGACGGACACCAGACCTGACTGGTGCTGGACAGGAAATACTACCGTTCAGTTTAACCGCCTGAATACGATTGGTGAGGAATGCTTCGAGCCATCCTATTGTTTTATTATCTAACTCCAGATTGCGTATTTTCCTTAGTAATCGTTTACGAGGTACATAGTCAAAATCCTTTGAAAAATCTATAAAGATACCATCCACATAATGAATCAGATGCAATGAAGTGTGAATGTCTGTTACTAGTTCGTAAAGTTGTGTCTGGCATGAAAGCTTCGGACGAAAACCGTGCTGATTGTTTATCAGCAAATTATTTTGATTGAGGTGGGCCATAATGTGGGTGTAAAGAATGTGCTCGAGCAGTTTACAACTGATTGAAGTTAGCAAAATAGGCCGGTAGTGGTTGAAAAGTGTATTATCGCCAGATTTAGGTATTGATAGAACATAGGCTAATTTCCAATCGTCAGGGACCCATGCGGACGGAATCAATTGATTGCTGAAGTATAAGGGAAAGTAGCTGAAAACTCACTTGTTAGCTTTAAAAGTTTAGCACTCACGCGATCGGGCCCTGGGCTAGTCTCCAACGGTAGACGGTCCATAGCGCATTGCACGCCATGTGCGGTGATTATAATGGACGGGTATGCTAACGGGATGCTTAGCCTGGGGAGCGTAAGGGAATCGGAGATTGGATGTTCTTGTGTGAATACGCTGGCAAAGTGCCTGTTAAAGTGTTCGGCGCACTCGTCTGGTGGTAGTATACGTTGCCATCTGTACCTGTCATGGCTGGAATCAATTGATTTTGCTTAGGATTTACTATATTCCAGAACTTCTTAGGATCTGTTCCTAAAAGATTCGGGAGAGTGCAATTAAAATATTTCTTCTTCGCATCAGCAACTGGTTTTTCGAAATTTCCTTGTATTTCTGCCAATCGTCATGGGCATTTGACCGACTAGCGTTTCTATACGCTCTCTTCTTCCTGTTTATGTGCCTTACAATATCCCGAGAGAACCACGGGTCGCTTTTTGGGGAAGGGGGAATAGCGTGTCGTTAGTGCGCATGCGCAAAATTCTTCCCTGCGTCACCCTATGCGCTCTAGCCACTGAATTTCTGGTATTGTGATATTATCATGGGGAGTCATCAGAAATTATTCCCAAAGGCAACGCGCATATTGTATGGTGCTCTTCAGTCAGACCGATTTCCATTGACTGTTTTGAATCAGGGTAAAAACTCTTGATGAATTTCTGCATTAACATGTCTGAAGAAAAAGCAAAAGTCATGAAGAACGAAGACATCACAGCAGTATCACTTTCAAGTACCACCCGAGACGCATTTTTCAAATTACCATGCATTAAGGACGCACAGCAGCTAACAGAATAACTTTCCTGTTAATCCGTTTTCGGGCTTTCACGAAGCGTGCAGAAATAATTTGCGCCGGTCATTTTTCAAAGCATTAAATCACTTGATTTGTACATGCCAGGCACTGCACACATGACTTCATTTTTTTTTTTTTTTATTGTGCGCACTGACAACTACCGTCTAACACTGCTCTTATTGAGAGTGTATATATAAGAATGAGCCCGAGGAGTATGAGCGTAACAGTCTGTGTGCCCTGTATTTGTACGGCATTGTGATGCCATAAACTATATTCTCGAACGGAATTGTTACTTGCTCCTTTCAGAGGGTCGATGGAAGCTGTTTGCTCGAGTGACCGGAACAGTTATTTTCCTAATGGTCTGTACTGACGCTTATCACTAAAACTACCGACCTCATATTTCGCCAATGTTAGTTTGTGCGAAGCCCTTTGAACCTCAATATCAAATAAAACAATTCATGGCCGCGATCAGGTTCCGATCCCGCGGCAGCGAAAACATATAAGCTTCACCGCAAAGAACACTACGTCATCACCGCAGCCGAACACTCCGCCTATTTAACTGCCATTCTCTGGCGTTGTGCTTTCTATGTCGTCTTTTCATCAACTTCCTATCGCATGCAGTAAATCCAAACTGATTCATTATAAGATGTATTAAGCAGACCCAATATTTTGTAACGCGCTGCCTCTGAAGTCACCTCTCACCGATTTCGCATTTCTTTGTCTGAAGCCCGCTGGACATTGACAACCCAGCATCGAACCGAAACAGAAGTGAGAAGCGAAGTGCTATATAGTGCACAATTAACCCGCATTAGGCATCATCGCACTAAAACGTCCATTATTTTCGTCTCTCTCTCTCTCTCTCTCTTTGTACGTGTACGTGCTTCTGTATGTGTGTAAAACTGTTATATCGTTTACGTTCATTGTTAACTTTTGATAACATTTCCTTCTGCAAGGACAAGCGCGCCACCTGCAATTGACTACCATTTGTGCGTTACTTACAGATAAATCGAATGCTAAACATGGCGAAAAGCGAAGGCAAAACCTAAGCGGCTTTTTCAACGCACAAGAGTGCCACATTTATTTCTGAGAAAAAAAAAAAAAAGCGTATTCGCCACCGAAAACAACAACGACCGAAAAGAGTGTGTTAAAATAAGCGCCAAAAAAGAGCCAGCCAGTAAAACCAAAGAAAAAAAAACAACTGCAAAGTCCAACCTTTGCATATACGTTAAACTATTTGCCTTCTGTTTCTAACCGCACGAGCAGTTCGCCTATGGGTACAAAACACGGGTATAATAATGCCCGCATAATAAAAAGAAGTCTACAACACAGGGAAGACTGACGATAAGGAAGAAGGCTGTGGTACACGGGGTTCAAAGTCATGGAGTCACACATGGGCTACTATGAAAGCAATAATGGAGGGCTACAACGCACAACACACAGGTGCATTTTGCGTCTCGCTTCCGCTGAAACGCAGCTGTCGCGTTCGGGTTCGAACCCGCTCCTTTGGACCCCGGCAGCCGAGCGCCCTCACGACTGAGCCATCGTGGAGGGCAAGAAGGAAGGTGGCAACTGGGGAATATAGAAAGCAAGAAACAAACGAACAAATGGAAAAGTTCGAAATAAATAAATAAATAAAAACGAGAAAGAGAGCAAAATCATGCAGAGTTTTTAGATCGGTGCAGTCGAGAGCAAAAGGTTTAGCTGTGACGCGTTTCCGGAAGGGTAGCAAATATATCTCAGCGCCGCCGTTAGGAACACGCCGATAACAAAAGCGCCTGGCGTACGTGTTCGCAAAGAACGGCAGCCGCGCAGGGCGATTTTCGTCCCTTCGGTGACGTCATTGTGCTAATCTTATTTTACTAGCGACTGTACTACCTCCACAAAACCCAGAGATGATCCAATCAAGCCAATAGCTGATCTGGTGTCTTTAAAAAAAAATAATAATAACAATAATAATAATAATATCAATAATAAACAAAAAAAAGAAAAAGAAAGAACGCGGATGTGCCGGAGATTTCATATACTATTCCATGCTTCCATGAGAAAGAAAGTATTGGCGAGAGCAGGTATGGGGCCAGGAAATATGCTCACTCGCGTTATTACGACAAGGATGCCAGGGTTGATAATTATTAAACCAATATCTTGAAAAGTTCCGCACAACTGCTTCTTCAAGGCCTCAAAATTACACCCGCAAAACTGATATGGAAAAGAAAAGCTACAGCGATCGTTTGTCGCACCAACCGGGTGATTCATCGCGCCAGGTGCACAGTACAGTTTGCACGAGTATTGCAGGCCTTGTTCTCCTCTACGCGAACGTTTCGTCCGTCTTGAGTGGCCACCGTAGCGTGATGCACAGCAGCGCCTTCGAAATGATGAAGTTTAAACACAGGCTTCGCGGTCGGCGAACCCAGCGTGAAACCAGAAGCATGCATTCATTTTCTCTCTTTACTGCTAGTTTGTCATTTGGTGGAATAAATGGTGTCAGCCAATCGGTCTCTTCTCCGCCGAGATCTTGGCATACGCTGCCCCCCTGTCTGCGTTGTGTGCTCTTCGGGGTTTGTTTGCTTCAGTCTGCGCATAAACACTGTCTGACGGCTTGTGAAACGGGAACACTCGCCACCGATCGGACCGCGTCTTGTCTCAAGTTTGTTTTAACGAGGGAGGCTAAACCTTTACGGCTGGAAGATTGAGTAACGTAGTGACAGGGGAGCGGTTCCTCGCAGTGAGGCGCGGGAAACGGCACACATGCACGGTGCGCGGCGGATACACTGTGGCTGTAGACAAAGAAATGGCTCGGGAATGCATCGATACAAGCGTATCACGCGAGAGTACCTCACGCACGAGGAGTGCTTGCTCTCTCTCGATATGTGCTCTCAAAAGCTTTTCTTTCTTTTCGCTGTAGTCAGAAACTCATTCAGTAGTTATTGCATCGCCAACTTAATTTTCGCGTGAAAGGATGCAAAAATGAAATCCACACGTGGCAATAATTACCCACGGCGAATCGATAAGCCTTGTATCGAAGCGTTGCCATTGAAGATTTGTATGCGAAGGACGCCACCACGTGCTGGGCATTAAAGTGGAGTTACGAAGACTGGACAGCCCCAATACTAACGCCAAGCGCAAGCTTAGTGCCCTGCTAGATTTCATGTGGGAGTCTGGCGCCCTCAACCTCACCTAACCCACTCCCTTCCCCCCTAGGCCTCAGGTCAACCTCATAAATAAAGGTTTTTGAATGAATTGAAGTAGCAAGAAAGGGTTAAATTTTTGTCACTTTGCAGGACTATTTTAAATTATTAGTTGCGAAATTGCGTCAGTAGCTTCAATGGCTTGATGGTTGCGCACGCACCCGTGACTAATCTATTTTGCTGATTTTTCGTCATTTTATACTCCTGCCCATGCACTGCCTTGTTTTGCCTACAGGGGCCCTTGTATCGTGCTAAAGTGGTTCACCAAATGTCCATTTGTCGGTTCTCGGGCTGCATCTTGCTTCATTTTATTGTCGACGTTCCTCTTCGCAATGCATGCAACCCACTGCCTGCCCAAAAGGTACCGCGTCAGCATTTCATGCTAGGCAGTCCCACAGGTTTTCATTTTCTACGCACGCACGCGCACTTTTACCCACACATACCATTTCTCTCTTGAAGAGGAATATCGCTAGGAAGTTTCGGTTGGCGCCTTTCAGGTGTCATCACGATACGAAATGACAGTGTCAGAAAAAGAGAAACACGCACACCAAGGTTCGACATCAAACTGAACCTTTAAAAAGACAAAACATATACACTTACGCTACAAAACGTAATTGCGAAATAAATAAAACGACAATAATGAAAATGCATAGAGCGACCGTCTTGTCACAGTCTTCCAGCAATTAACTGGCGTTGGCAGCACTCCCTCCAGAGTCAGCAGGACGACGCGTGTGGCCAATAAGCAGAACTTACTCGACGATGGACGTGGTAAGTCATAGTTCACAACGTGGCGCACGCCGCCACGTGGAAGCTTTTGCCGGCCGTCGTGTTCACCACGATCACTAGGCAAAGCCCATCGGTGTCTTCTGCTGCGATGGCAAACAGCGTTCACTTGGTCAATGGAACACCGAATGCAGGGCGACCACGCTTACTTCGTCCACGACCAACGCAGACTGGACATCGCAGTCGTCGCCGGACTTCAGAGCAAGCAGCTGCTTGGCCAGGGCCCCCGTGGCCGTCAGGATGCAACTGCAGCAGAAGTGGGGTGCCTGGCCGTTCTTTGCAGTCGTGCCGCCGTAGACGATCGCAGCCTTCCGTGTGGAGTCGTGGGCGCACTTGTGCGCGCAATCGGAACTCGGTACAGTAGGCTCGTGCATTGGCGATGACGACACAAAGTACCAACGGCCCCGCGAGGCAACGGCGCTCAGTCCTGTGAAGGCAGCCGTCATGTTGGACTCGGTCTGGGTGGCCTGGGTACAAGTCGTGAGCCGGAGGACTTCACAGCGTGGTTATGAACAAACGTGGACTAGACGTATCGGGCGCGCCGCAGGCTTCGGAGAAGCGAGGAAGACTGCCTGCCGTCCAGAACGCTCCGAATTCCTTCCGAAGTGAGCTGTGCCAGTGCTCGCGATGAATGCACACGTCATCTGGCAGCCCTGGCGACACCTTTGTGGAGATTGCAAGGGTTCTTTCGGCACGTGCCTGATGTGCATGATATGCAATTAGGTAATAGCCACTTGACGCAAACGCCACATTTTTTGGTAGTGTGTGGTAAATAAAATTAGATTTTATCTGCATATTCATTTTCGTCTTTATCGCAGCCAGCTGCTGCAGTTCTGTATTGTGAGTCTTCATTCTCTTTATCCTCACTAGGTAGAGTTTTCATTTCCGAAGGTATTTTGACAGGACGCAGCGCCGACTGGCTCAAATCGCATTTAGGGCATATTGTGTACCTTCAGAAATACGCGTTGATACCATGATATTTCGCTGAATTTGATACGCTTAACGGGCGCCAGCATTGGGTCAGTGAAGCATATTTAACAGATGCGGGAGACCAACACTACCTGTGTTGATAGGAAGAAAAAAACTCCGAAACAGGCGGAACGGTTTCACACGTTATGACCATTTTTCTTTTTTTTTTGTTTTTTTGTTTAGATAGCTTTAGACACTATTACGAAGAGTTACGGAAAAAGTACTGCCAAATCATATTCTACGACGAAACTGGCCAAGAACAGATTTTCTCGGATCTATTTCTCTTCACAGTAACACGAGATAGAAGCTTGTCAGGAAATAGGGTCCTATACTATATCTGGAATACTTGCTTTGTTATCTTTATAGTCTTCGTTTATCGCAGTGTTTGTTCATTGTCGATTTTCTCTTGTAATTTGTCAAGCCGTCTTTTGTCACTATCGTGTCTGGCGTTTTTGTTTTATTTTTTTATTGTGTTCGATTAGTGTTCTATTATTATGCACTGTAATTGGGACTGCTAGCCATACATATTCAATTCTTGTAGAAGAAAGCGAACTTCTTGAACGTATTCCTCAATCATACACTGACACACGTACTTCACGGGTTGACCGGCCCAACTTTTAACTGTGTTGTCAAACCTCATAGAGGGACGACGGGTAAGAGTAAAGGGGATCCCGCGCCTCTGGTGACCGTGAAGGCAGGGGTTTGTGAGTGTGTGACTCAAGAAACAAGGATTCATGGTTCGATTTTCATTCCACCCATGTACATCTCAAACGAGCCACTTGAGTTAACAGCTACTGCCAACACGGCCATGTCATGTGATCTCGAGACGTCACACAACCAGTCAGTGTCCCTGACCATGTCACCTGCAATGGCAAATGGCATGCCCGAAAACACGCCTGCCGTGGCGTGGCGGCAAGGTCGTTGTTTTTCGCTCAACGCCGACCAGGCCGACGCCGTGTTTGTGGAGAACGTGACCTTCATGGCTGTCGTTTTAACAAGGAACGTACAAAGACACGATATCTACTGTTTCCGCTCTTGCGCCAAATGGCGAGCTCTTCACCAGCGTCCATAGATCGAATATACCGCCCCGAGTTCAGAGACTCTTATCATTGCCCGTTTCCAATGACATTGTTTGACACCGGTAACTGCATAGAATCTATGCAGTTTAATGTTTACTGCTTCTGAAGCACTACCTTCTTGACATGCGATGCTGAGTTGAAGATGTCACTTCGATTTTAACAAAGCCTTGAGTCTTGCGATTTCGTTTTGCGCGTTTCGTTTTGATGAGCGTGCTCTCGTGTCATATGAAGCTTTCCATGAAAATATGAATTTCGGTTGCCATATTTCCCAGATTTTTGATATAGTCCGCCTCAAGAAAAGGGGCGACGCACTTTGGCCACCGGTGCTCCTCATGCCATTGTAGATGAATGAGGGCTTCTGTTGAAGGCACAGCGGCACGTCTCATCGGCGACCTCTTCGTCGAACGCGAAACGAAATCCTTTCGGATGCTCCCTTTTCTTAGAAAAGAGGCAGAAGTGCGATAGCGCGAGCAACGAGCTGTAAGGGGGTCGAGGCTAAACGAACCATTGCCCTCGTTCTTGTGCGGTAGCATGCAAAAACTAGCGCAGCAGTGACGATGGTTCATCGCCCCGGTGGAGACTATATCGAACCGTAATGCGCTCTTTCAATTCCATCACTCAGTAAGGAACTTCAATCCATAAGCAAATGTATTGCGACGACTGCGTGTCTTGTGTCGTCTTATAAATCTGGGAAGGCGGCTGTGAATATTTTTAGCATTAAATATTTTTAGCTCCCATTGTCGGTGTGCAGGGGCCGGGTTACCTTGGCGCCAGAACAAAATGTGAACACGGAGCCGAACCTAAACGAACATTGGCAAAAGTTTCTATCCCCCCATATGCCTACGTGCTGTGTCATGCCCAGAAATGTTTGAGATTTTCTGCGAAAGAGTTCCTGAACCTAATTTTTAACGCATATTATATAGCTGCACGATAACACTTAATATGTCCGCAGACGCGCTCTCGGAATACTTCTAGTTTTTTTTTTTTTTTTTTTTGCTATTAATGATCGAAAACGTGTCCCAATGGTTTTCTGTAACGTCTGACTTACGTTTTTCTTTTTTTTTTTTTTTTTTTTTTAGTGCCCAGGACAAAACTCTGAAGGAAAATTTTGCTATTCATTGGGAGCTAATAGTATACGCTTCCATCAATGTGTGAATAACAGTATCTTGCAATATCCCACAGTTGCCTCAAAATGAATGGTGTCCCAGCATCATGTACTTGAAAAGCGCCGTCTATCGTGAGAGGCTCACGCACAGTCCTGGTGGCGCTTGATAAGCGAGGCTAATCTAGTTCACTGTGGCCAGGCGTCGTTACGTAATGGGCGCACTAGCAAATCGAAAAGTCTAAAGCACACGTCCCGTGACGCCACCCATCAGCACAGCCAGTAACCATTTCGAATTGGTCACTTTTTCTAGTCATGGCTGTTACAAGCGATTTTAGTAGCACCTACTGGCAGCATCTGCATCTTCTTCGGCACGTGGCAAGCGCTGGTCGTGCGCGTTTCCATACATAAAAACCAGCTGAAAAAGTCGAACGCACTGCGAAGAAAAGTCTAGGCCAAGATTTTTTCGATGTAATGTTGATTGGATCCCACAGGTTTCGTACCTGCGGCTTGCTTATTCTTCCAATAGGAATGAGCAACAGCCTGATATATCGCCACAGTAAAGGTTGTGCGACCGTGAGGCCGTTTACAACGAAAATCAAACTAGTTCCCAGAATGAGTCTGGCGTTTGCCCTACTAAGGACGCAGAAAATAGATGGGAGAACCCGCATTTAGGACAAACTCCGTTTTTTGCGTTGAAGTTAGTAGTCACGGTTCTAAAGATAAAGTTATATACTTAAAAATGCCTTCAGTTAAGCGATTAAAATGCGAAAAGACTCCGTCTACGGGCAAAACCCACAAACCGCCAGGAGGAGGCGTATTTGTTTCTTCATGTTTCTTCCATCTCAGGATGACGAGCTTTCGCTTTTCTTGACACGCCTCGTTCATACGGGAACGCGCGTCTTCGACGTCAAAACCTCAGCAACAACACAAGTACGCAGCACTGGCGCGTGCGTGGGACGCGGTTCCCACACACAGTGCGCTTGATAAACGTCGACACATGTCAGGCGACCACAGCTGCAATTTATCAACATGGATTGGAGCGTAGACAACGGTTCCATCCTATCGTCGAATCTCCCTTATGAAACAAGAACAAACGGCACGTCCCCCTAGCTGAGGTCTTTCTTTTCTCGTTCGCAGTTCACAAGCCACCCGGCACGGCCGAGGAGAGTCGCATGACGCGCCTCGTTATCGGAACAGCTGCCAAAATTGTGTTCGACGCACCTCCTCGCGGCGTCGCTTTTGAAGTGCGCGGGCAACGGGGGCAGCCGCTCTGTCGTGCTTTCGTAGGCGGCACGCAGGGCCGCAAAGACAGCGAACGAAACTCATAATAACAAAGGCGGCACACATAGACTCACTCGAACACCCGCACTCCATCACCCACACACTGGCGTGAACGCACCAATGTGCGCGTGTTATGCAATTAACTTATTTGCCTCTGCTATTTACGCCACTTGCGCAGCGAAAGCTTTTGCTTTACGTATACAGCAGCTCTCTACACCCTCGCACATACAGCACACTTGCCTTTAGTGATAATAGACTTTCTTATAAATGATAATATAGTCTCGTTAGGTTCCAGAAGCGGATATTACAACCCCAGCATAGCCTCATGTATTAAAACCAACACTGTAGCCATTTCTTCGTCTATATGCTCCCTGTGCTGCAGCTGCCATGACTTTTTGACCTGATCATTGCGCTTGCCTTCTTAACAGCTCGAAAACACCGGCAAATAAATGTTTTATGAGATATGACGCGTTGGTTTATGCTTTCTTTATTGGAGCAGTCTAAAAAAAAAATCTTGCTAAGGGGTTCATGAAACAGCAGTTACCAGAGAAGAGCGAGGTTTGAAGTGCGACCTAAATGCTGTATAACAAAAGTGCGGTCTGCACTACGCCACATCGCACTACAGGCTTCAAAGTTACATCTAAGTGAAATAATACAAGCGGGGATATTGAAAAGGATTGTCATTATCTGACTATTTAAAATACTGTTCGGCGTTTTTAAAAGATAAATTCCCGATCAGGATGCCTGAGTAGTTTTCTTTCAGTTGCCGTGCAAAATTTCTATTTTGCAGTAAGCTAGTTGGATAGCTTATATACCGTGCATAAAAGCAAGAAAGGCTGCTTCGACAGACGAGTAAAAGAATAGAGGACCCTTAATTTCCGCCTTGACGGAGTTAATGGCTCCCGTTTGCTGGCACCCCTTGCGGATCCTCGGTTGCGTATATATGCACTTTGGTACTCACTTAGTCAGTAACCTTTTAATTTGTGCCTCTATTATCCCGCGCATGCGCGACGGCATACAGTCGTCTCGTAACACACACATTATGTGAAAGACCACCAGACTTAGATACAAAGCCCCGCTCAAGCCTAGCCATACGGACGTGCCTGCGTAGCCCACGGATAGCGTGTCTAACTGGGGTCGGCTGGATTCCAATCTCATCCTCGCATCTCAAAGGCAAAGCCCGAGTTGGCAGCGCCTGTCAAACTCGGCCGTGTCATGCGGTCTCGTGACGTCACATACCCGACGACCAATAATTTTTCGCCCGCAACACCGACGCTGGATTTCCTCGAGGACGACGCCTCTGACGATGACGCGTGAAAATAAAATCCAGTCCGAAGTGGGCCACCAGAGAGACCCAAATTTACGAAGTAAACCTGATTTGTTTGTTTGCGCTTTGCCCTAGCCGACTTTCGTTTAACTGAATCCTGTTCGATCTCCTTAGGACCTAATTCGATTGTGTAGAACAGCGCGAAAAAAAAAAAAAAGACAGGGACGAAGGAAGACAACAAGACAGCGCTCGTCTTGTTGTCTTCCTTCGTCCCTGTCGTTTTTTTCGCGCTGTTCTACACAATGGATTACCAACATGCCCAAGCCTCTGTTTTGACCTAATTCGACACCTTCGAGGAGGTAGCCCCTGCGCAATTAAGCTCCAAGCAGTACAGAATTGTAGGGCTAAGCGCTTCAGAGCGTGAGCGCGCACCTTTCACGTTTATTTGTACGCGAGGTATACACGCGGTCACCTCTCAGAGTTTGATTTCCGAGCGACCGCGTGTTCACCGCCGGCCGGAGAAAGGAGAATGAGTGCGCAATGCAGTTTGACCGCGTGTTCGACCACCCACTCAACAAGAACCGCGCGTGTTCAGAAGCAGCAAGAACCTTACGCAACTCCGCCATTGTTGCGCCGCAAAGCTGAGGCCTTCACGAGAGCGCGTTGCGGTTTTGCCTGCGCAGCCCGTTCAGGGTAATTGCCGGTTGACTTATTACTTTTCCCCCTGCGCCCTTTGTTTACTCCGCAGGAGCTTTCTGGCGGGCGTCGAGCCCGTCGCTGCCTTGCTACCACTGCTCCAGCGCGGGACCGGGCAAGGAAGACCCTCGTCGGAGCCTTCTGTACGAGCTCCTCCTCAGACCTGAGCCGCGACGACAAACGCAGCGCCTATTTCGGCGCAGCGTCCCCGCGCCCAGCCACAGGGTTCACGGCCGCCACACCGGCGGCGGCAGCAGCAGCAGGAGGCGCGCATTGAAGGAAGGAGCACGGAAGAAGGGTCGCGCACGCGTCGGGGTTGACCGCCCGAAATAGATGGCGTCTTGCGTCCCCCTCCTCATCGCGCTTCCTTGCGGGCGCGCTCTTCAGCAGCTTCTAATTGCCGTAGAAATGCGCCTACTCGGCACTGGCTGGGCGGACATCAATTCCATCACGGCGACGTTACCGCCGGCTCGGAACATATTTATAGAGCGAACGGCACTCCGCGCCGTTAGTTCGCCCATCAGTCATGCTGAGGCGACGTCAAGCACACGGGACACCATGATCGTCTCGATCAAATTCATCTTTGGGACACGGGCGCGCCACCGATGAACGCGCGTGCGGGTCCAGGAAGCGACCGAGCGTGGTTCCGCAGTCGTGAACGCTTGCCTTGGAATCAGCTACAAGTAGACTCGGAGGTTTTTATATCCAACTAAAATTTGGCACATACTCCGTTTTGGCGTCTCCGGACTAGACAGATTGTCAGCGGTGCTTCGATCTTCCAATTTGTGGAAATTAAGCGTCACCGTTCGTAAGCTCACTACTTTTTTTTTTATTTGAGTTTACAAAGTGTCACTTAGAAACAAACAAACAAAAAGAAATCGCGACAAGCACCTATAAAGGCGAGGAGCGCATGCATGCTTAAAAAAAAAAAAAAAAAAAGTTGTCATAGTAGAGCACTGGACTGAGATGCTGAATCGGAGGTCCTCATTTACCGACTGCTCATCCCAGCGGCTACATTTCCATTCAAGTGGAATAAAAAAAGAGCAATTGCATTGATCTCGGCGCATGTTAAGAGACTGGGACCTAAATAAAGATATTTGGAGGCACTTCACGAAGCCATCATTCTGCCTTCATTTCTTGTCTCGGGAAAATACAGGATAGGTGTAAAGCCTAACGTTACGAAGGACGCCGAGAAAAGCGCTATCTGATAGAAACTGCGCAATATCGACCTACAGGCGACCATCCCTTGTGGCTTTTCCGTCCATGGCGCTGACCCCATCCTATGGATACAAACAAAACAGTGACCGAGTCTCGAATATCACACAAGCGTATATGCAGGTGTTTATATTCATGCTGAAACTGTTCTCGTTATTGGCACTCTATTACTTAGCCATCATTAAGGTGCGGATCCACTATTCCAGTCTTCCTACTTAGAGCATTCCAATAAGGTCTCTTGTCTGTTTATATACTCGTGTCTTTTTGCTGATCTCTACTCGAATCAAAACTGCGTTACACTGAACGGTATTGTTTATTTTTCGCAGCTTGTTTATCGTCTGTTAGTCGTGCATTTAGCTAAGAAGTATGCAGCGATTATTCCAGATACTGTTGAGGTAGCTAAGAATGCCATGGTTTTAGGTATCGTTTTGACAACTGTCGAACCGGCACTGCTGGCAACCATAGCGAGCCTTTGGAGTAGGCGGCGGCGGAACTCTGACGTCACGCACATCGCATATGTAGCTACTGCGCATGCGCAAAGCGCGCAGCCAGGCTGAAGAGTTGGCAGCAGCGGGGCACAACTCTGACGTCACGCGCGGCGCACCTGTTGCTGGGCGCATGCGTAGTAGCAGCTCTGGCTCCGCCCGGCGACCTTGGCTTTACATGGCGTAGTGAAGCTTCCGCTTCAATAATAATTCTAGGTCTTCAGACAGAACAAGAGCAGGTAATGACAAATCTCCAACGATCAATCTTGGTTTTATGGTTCGGCGAATCTGAGCACTTCATGTGTCCTTGCCCCTCAATCGTACCTTCTCAGTCACTGCGCGACAACACTCGTGTACATGGCATTATGTCACATAGTATTCAGTCCAACGTTTATGGGTATCCCCCAATGTGGAATGGAATTTGTAATAGGGAGAGATTTCTCAATGGCATCCACCTAAGTGGAGCCATAAGTTCGAACTTTGCACTGTCAGCTTTTCAAAAAGTCATCAGCGGGCGTTGCGTTACCACTGAAATTCGGCCACGCCTACAGCGTAACCACCCCGTGCAAAAGAAAGAAAGAAGGAAAGAATAATTTTTTCATGCCCCTTACCATGTTTTTGTGATTTTTCTTTTTTTCGTTTCAGATAGTGATGAGGCATCACTTGGTCCGTGGCTGAAAACTCCCCATTGGCATTAACCGCCAGTGTACGTTACATAATTAAATGCTGTAAAACAATTGACGTCCGCTGCATCTGCCAGTTAATTCCTTCTAGAGAACGTTCTCTTTGTAATTTGGCGTCCTATTTTCAGGAATTTTCGTTGCAGTTAATCGTTAATTTTAATTTTCGAAAGACAAACATGAGCGCGGCGACATCCTGCCTCTATTCAACGAGAGTGATGCCAAGCCGTTTGGGACACAAGCAGTGCTCCATGCTGCGGATGCACCCAGAAATTTTATAACATATGCGTATGCACCAACTGCAACGAACTCTCACGATGTCAGCGTGCACATCTGAAGCTACACAAGATATGCTAATGCGGCGTTAAACCAATTGATGCTCAGCTCTGTGATTCACTCTAGAAACGAAAAGTCGGCCCGATGAGGAAGAGGATAAAGAGGACGACATATTAGATTATAAAGTGCCTGACTAGTATATATGCTGTGCGACTATAGTGTGCAGTGTGGCGGCAGTTTCCTATAGGGAGCGGTGGCGCCGTTTGCAATGACTGCCACCATTCGCCGATTAAATGCGCTACGCACAGTGAGTGTGCTAAAACATCATCATCATTATTATCATTGCAAATCAAGCATGAAGATTTTTTCAATTTTTTGTTTATATGTTTGCCTTGGCCTGTTCCAAAACTTTGATTTGTCGCTACAAACGGGAACGGCCATACTAGCCTCAGCAAACAACCTCGCGTAGCAGAGGATTTCGAATAGCAGACAATACCGTTTAGCGTTTCTTGCGTTGCTGTGTGCAAGAGTTTCGCTGGTGCATGTTAGTCCCATGGTGTGTCATACGTTTATTGCGTTCATATTGTGACAGTGAATACTTATCGGAATATCACATCGCAAGACTGTCCAGGTAAAGCGACCTTGCAAAGGACGGGCATGTTTTGTATCAATATGCTGGAGTGGATACCGCCCAAGCAGCGAAAACGTTACTTTGTTCATGACCCCGGTTGACCCTGCACGACTTGCAAAGCAGGAAAAGGCATCAAGCTGGCAGGTAAACTACATACACATACGAAGGGGGGTATCGAATTCCACTGAGAGCGCCTCGACCGACTTCTCGTCAAACACGCACACTCCTAAAGCCGTTGCAAAAACCTCTAGCACACTGCCAGTCGGTAGCGCCCCTATGCGGCAGCGGCAGTCGCCAAACCAGCCTGCAAAACTGCGTGATGCTGGCTGGTTTGGCGACCAAGGCCTATGTGGCACCGAGGGGATTCAGAACGATATAAAAAGCTCAGCAAGAACGAGGAAGCAGCTTGGAGGCAGTTGCAAGTGATGGGCACCTTTCCGAACCTAGCCACAATGAATAGTTTCCTGACTGGCTTAAACGGCAGCAAATGTAGGGCATGTGGAAAGCGGGTGACCCTAGCCCATATGATGTGGACATGCGCTCAATAGACAGCTGTGGTGGATAGTTAGGAGTCACGGGAGATTTTGCTACGCAGCCAGGACCTCGAAGAGCAACAAAACACCATCAGACAAGCATTCGAAGCCGCCATGTCCCAAGGGATCTCGGCCGTCTGATAAGGACGGGAGAGCAAGGCCGCCCTCCTGATAATTGATCTGATATAATAAAGTTTTTCTATGTTATACTATGCTAAACCAGCCGGCATATTCTACGCACTGTACTAGTGCTGTGCAACAAAGTTCATTTTGGACCATGCGCAAAAAGACTGGCAAGCTGTGACGGGCAGTAAATATCGTGCAGACAAGTTTCATGCGAAATGTAGACGTCTTACAACATAACTAGAACAGCGACTAAATTCGGTTATACTGGCTACTATATGATAATGGAAACATAAGAGCTATTATAAATAAGGGACAAAACACAAAAAATTGATAGAAAAAAAAATGAAAAGCATGTATTTCTGGCAATCATGTTCAGTTAATCTGCATGAACTGCAGGCGACAATGAAATTGCAGAAATGTTTAACCACTATCCAGACGATAATAAAATATTGAGTGCAGTTTTTATATCTCAAATAGTTTTCGCTTTAAATACTGATGATTTGCTGCAAGAGTACAAACATATTGGTCTGACAACTATGAAAGCAGAAAAATCTAATCACTATTGTATAACTGGTGACAATATTTAATGCCCCTTTTTGTTTACTTGCAAAAGTTAAATTTTGAAGCAGATTTAAATACTTATTTCATATAAAGCTACCAGATATAAGTTGCAGCGCTAAAGAAATGCAGCCACCACCGATAGGCGTTGAAATGCAAGAGCGTAGGCTGTTATCCATCGCGATCTCATTTCACATAGACCTCGCCGAGACAAATCGTTTGATACCCCCCGTGCGTGCCCACGACCAGTGGTTCGCCAAATACGCACCCCCGTGCAAATGTGTATTTTGATCATTTCTGACCCCCCCCCCCCCCCCCCCAAAGGTGGATGGTGCGACTCCCTCATCAAAATAAGAGTAGATTTAGACTTGCAGTTTTACCCGTACGAACCCAACTAATCGGTAGACACCACTCCTATGGTCTCTCTACCACCATCTATAGGGTCACAATTTTAGCGTAATGACATATTTATATTAATATATAAATTTGAGCGCACTGCCGATCGGCGTGGTGTTGGGCTACTGAACCGGAGTACCCGGGTTCGATACCGACCGCGGCGGCCACTTTTCTATGGAGGCGAAACGCAAAGGCGTTCGTCTGCTTTGCGATGTCGGTGCACGTTAAAGATTCCCAGATGGTCGAAATTATTCCGGAGCCCTCCACTACGGCACCTCTTTCTCTCTTTCTTCTTTGACTCCCACCTCCCTCCCTTCCTTTACGGTGCAGTTCAGGTGTCTACCGAGAAATGTGACAGATACATGTTCCTTTCCTTTACTCTAAACCAATTTAACAATACATCGCCACGGCTGCCGGAAGCTACATCCCCATTACGGTTTCAACGACCAGAGGTCGTCGGTACGACTACACGTCACACATTTTAAAGCTCGACTCGACTACCAGTTTTTTTTGCATTAAGCCAACTAATTGTTTAGCACCAGTCCGAACCTCGGACCTTAGTGTGGACGCCATCTTGGATTGCTAAGGTGGCACACCACCATGATGAACACTGCATCGAATTTAGAGAAATTTCGGCCCGGATAAACCAACAGAAATCGCCAAACGTGACGGGGCGAGGGAGCCAAACAAGCCTGCAGCTATAGAGAACCGACCGGAGGACAAAATGATGAAAAAAGAGAGATTCTACAATGCATAGGCCGCCACGAATCCATGAGGGAGTTTCGAAATTATATATATATATATATATATATATATATATATATATATATATATATATATATATATATATATATATATTATTTACACCTAAACACATGTTCCTAGATAGACGCTCGCAGCGACAGACAGGCAATATCTATGGCCTAATGCTACGTAAGGTATACATTAAATAGTAAAATTTTCATTCCCGTCAAGGTTATTTGTAAATTTTCGCTTGCGACTCGTCTAGAAACGCGTTTTCAAAAAGATAATGTTCAGTGTGACAGAGTTAAAGGCCCCGTTCTTCAAAAAATCGAGCTTTGTCGGCGTCGTGAGCGAAATGTCGCGAGCGATGCTCCGACAGTTGGCAGGTGTCAGACACGAGATTATCCAACGAATTCTGCGACGTCACGAGTCTACACTACATGGCAGGATCTGCCAACTCTGGTACTCTGTTGAGATGGGAAGACTTGGATAACACTGCTCCCGTTCGTACGGCTGGCTTCAAGCGGGGCATTATATATCTATGTCGAGCGGTCTCTCACGCGATGTGGTACTTTGGGAGTGTATGCTAATGAGGTGTATACCAAAGGTACAAACACAGCAATCAGTGAATAAGCGAGTGGTAAAGTGCCCGTTAGGCGAACAATAACCCTCAAGAGAAGCCGGCAAACGGGAGCCATCAACTCTGTCGCGGCATACCCTTAAAGGCGGAGCTTAAGCGACACCCCCCTTCCCCCCCCCCCTTGAATTTTTTGTTTCAGAAGGGAAGAGTCCGCAAAAAAAAAAAAATATGATCATAATGCTGAGGAACGGTTGGCGATAAACAGTCTTGAAGCGCAGTACAGACCTGTAACGTTTTGAACATTAGCACCACTATATGTCCGCCAAGGGATAATAATTAACAGCGGTGAAAGAAAAATATGCATTCGAAAAAAAAAAAAAAAGGCCGAAAAGACTTTAAAACACTGAATACCATAGACACGCTAGATGCAGGCACAAAATACTCCTGCTTCAAGGTTGCCTTTCGCAACATTTGTTATGAAAGGCAGGCTGGAGCGCTCAGTGACCGCATAATAATATTCAGTCCGGTATTTATGACATTACCGTCATCCATAGGTTTTCACATTGCCTCCCGTATACGAATTTTGGCCTTTCGAGAAAAATGTTTTACCGTGCAAACGCTGAATACACCAGAATGAGGCCAGACTAACAGGCAAAGAACTTTTCGCAGGAGACAACTGAGTGAATTTATAGGCATTGCGTAAATGGATTCTCCCCCCCCCCCCCCCCCCCCCCTTTCTTGCTACGGTCGCAAGAAAAGTTGAAACTCGTAATTTATGCATACGCCCAGCAGAACACTGTTGAAGTGGCTGAGCATGGTATGTTTTCCTGCTGGCATTGTTATTGTCCACAGTTTCGGAACCAAGCATCTGCGCGCTTTTTGAAAAGGGTTTTTCCTCGTCGCAGTTTTTATGCTGCGCTCTGGGATTTTCATTTAAATTTCAATGCTCAAAGGCACACAGCACGACGAGCCTGGAAGTGCATAGAGCGCTGATAAGTGGCACGCCGAAGCGGCGAAGATTCATTTCGAACTCTTTGTTGATAAAACGTGCCTAGAGGTCCGAACCCGCAGCCAGCGCAAGCTGCCAGAGAGCGCATGGGAAACGTCGAACCGGAACAGGCCGATGGCTATTTGAAGAAGGCTAGCCTCGGTTAGTGTACACAGCGCATCAGCAAAAGCTGGACGCCTCATAATTAAATCGCTCAACGCGGTCACTCACAATCGCGCGCAGGACTCCTGCGCCCAAGCACACCAAGACACCTGGAAGGAAAATATATTCAGATAAGCCACATGGCAGCGTTCGTCTGAAGTTGTGAGCCCTAAGCCTGCACGTATGAGGACGTTTGGTGACGTGTGCTGACTGTGGCGTCGCGATTGTGCCTTGCACATTCTTAAGGCTCAAAAATTTGCCCAGCTGCTTAACGGTTAGTTGTTCAAGCGCTGACATACTAAACTTCACGATCTAAAGGTTCTCTGTGCGGTTGCAAGAATGGTACGTATTGCGTGACAGCATCTACACCTCTGGCAATTCACTCCAGCCCCAAATGCCCCGCACTGACTTGAAATACGACAGGTGTCTGAGTGCTCTGATGAAATATGCAATTACACGTCTGCCACAGTTATCACTGAACGAAACGAGCTAGCTTTAAGAACAAAATGAAGGAAAATTTTAATCAGTTATATCGCGGAACACACATGCAAAAACAAAGTGCAAAAGAGAAAAACGAAGTGAATTAAGAAAAAAAAAAGTCCACCCTCTACACAACTCTGTCGTCATTCTGCTCCCTGTCGTTGTTCAACATATTGAGGTAAACGCTACCTTGTACTGTAGCATAACGGCAGTGGAATGTCTGGAGATGCAAATGGCCAACACCAGCAAAACCAGAACAAAACGTGCACCCCCCCGTTTCCCTCACACTGGCAGGGAGCCAGCACCCTGGATGGGAATGCACTTTCACACGTGGGACATCCCACTGCGATCTTTCGAGCTGCGCAAGATTCCTTGCGGCGTTCACTGATCTCACCTGACGGTCTGCCAGGGGATAGGAGAGTCGCAGTACTCGTGGTGCTGTATGCATTTTGTTTCACTACCTCGCAGCATGCAAATTTCACTTTAAATGGACCGCCTGCCCTCCCCGGAAACCAAAAACAGACTCTCTTCCGAAAGGTTGATCGACCCACGCAGGAAACGTCTCTTTCAGTGGAGGCCTGGCGCCGGGCAGGTGGCTTGCTGCTGCGTGTGGCATAAGGCGACGCTGCCGACTATCGCGGCGACTAACACGAATTACAACGTCTTACGACGACCACTCGGCGGTAGCCGGGTTCCGGTGGAGTGGGAAACAAGTTCGGCGCAGCCACGCACCTCGCAGGCGTGTGAGCACCTCCGTGCGCGGTATGTCGCGGCGACCCACCATTGGACTCCTCGGAGTAGTCGGACGGCGCCAGGGGCTTCCGGAAGATGTGCCACTCGATAGGCGCCGAGCAGGGGCTCGCTGTCAGCAGAAGCGAATTGCGCTCCTTCTCCACCAGGAAGAACACTCTGCGAAGTGGGAAGGGAAAAGAAAGCAGAATACAGCTGAGCAAATGGATTGTGGGCTGGCTGCCGGCGTACGCTGCGGCGTGACGCGACGGTGCAGTTTACTAGCTCTAAAACGCGCATCAGAGCCCATTACCGGGGACAGCGTCTCCGCAAAGAGCCGCTGGGAGGAGAGCACACCGCCGCCAGGCAGCTTCGATAGTGGCGTCCTCCTCAAGTGCGCGGCGCCATGGCGGAAGATGAATTTCAACTCGACGCGGCGAAATCACCGATCACAGCGACATGCACGACTGTAATGCACGCCGCGTCTTACTGTTCATGGCTGCCCACGCGCGGCGTTACGTACCAACATGCACGATGGAGCTGGCACGAATGTCTGTTATTCTGTGTTGCTTCTTGCTGCCTTCAGACGAAGGTGGCGCTTACCACGGCCGCTCTCGAGCGGCCGTGCGCTTATTCTAAGCTGGCGTGTTATGTGTAGGCTCTTTTTACTAGTGCACGCGCATCTATTGTGCCACGCTTATTTTTGTTTCCGAGTGTACGAGTTGGGTGTACACATTAATGATCTCTGAGCGACGTTGCTTACACGATGTAGGGGGCACTCCGTGCGTTAGTCATGTCCTGAACAATTACAATGACTTCAATCTGAAATATTTACAGTAGTTACTCACCCTGTCAAAAATGCGCGAAAAAAAAAATGCGTTCTTTAGTAGATACACATTTTTTTCGCTATGCTGTATTTTTTGTAATGCTTTGCTGTATATTTCTGTCCCCACAATTAAGGAGTGCTACACTATAGAAGATTCTGTGTTGCTACAAAAATATGGGTTGTTACAACAGGTTCGCGCTCCCAAATGCTACTTAAGACTCCTTGACACACAGAAGGTTTTCTGCTATGTTTTTCGATAGTAAAGCGCCAGTCCACGTCATACAGTGTACACGTTAGCTGCAGTAATAAGAAATGGGGTGCTCCGAGCAGCGTTCGTAGGCGGATATAGAGAATCGAGCTTAACGAAGATGGAAATTGCATGAAGCTTAGCGTCCAGCGCTCTGCCCCCCCCCCCCCCCCCCTCCTTTTATTTTCCCGGAAAAGAAAAAAAAGCTTTCTTGAAGATTAAAATACCATTTCGGTCAATCCGCGTGAGTTCGAAGTGTCTTAGTCACAGCCACATGATTTTATGGGCATCAAGGCGCATTTCCTTCACCATTAAATTACACCCATTGTAGCCATTTCATCCTTCGCTTCCCAGCATCACCTCCGACGTCGAACATAATTCACTCCGACGGGGAAGCAATTTGTATGGATTTAGCTTGCCTTGCAACACTAGCGAACGGTATAGACAAGCGTCAGCCCGTGACGTCAGTGGAGATACGGCGGCGCTGGCGACAGTAGTGACTTTCGTGGTGTAGGCAAAAGCATGGGCAGTCTGCATTGGATGCGCGGCGCTTTCTGCGTTTTCGAGCATAATTCTCCATATTCCTGCCATGTGTGATGCGGTTTGTTGCGCCACCAAGGCACAAAAAAGAAAATGGTACCTGTTTTCGCTTGTTTCTTGCGGTCAGATAAAGATGAGAGCGAATGACAGAGGCGTTGAGCGCAACAATTGTAGACCCTTCGGCGACAGAATCCCTTGGCAGCTAACGTGCGCTGCACTGAAACGCGATCAGTTCGTTTGCAACTCTTAATTGTCTTGATTGCTTTTCGACCATACGACGAATAGCGCAATAACAAACGCCTGCAGTTTGTGCACGTTTTTGATATATTCCGTGTGCGTATGATCTTAATCGAACGCAGCTAGGAAACCGCGCTGTGAGTTCCATTCATCTGAAGTATACTGCTCCTGCATATTTTCTTACTGAAAAGGACGCAAAAGCTGCTGCGAAGGTAACTGCAGTTACCTTGAGTGGTCATTCTAGCGCGATATTGCCGAAATAAGCCCAGAGTTGTGAAGCAGACTTTCTCTGTTATCACTTTCCCGAATTTCGAGTGACTCTACATCAACATTTCTAGACATCTAGTGAACATCGCTAGGATCCGGACAAAGTAAAACAGCGCTATTTCTCGCAGTATTAAATTTTCTTTTTGAAGGTCACTAAGATCATAATGAACGAATTAAACACGTACAACCAGCTGTGATCGAGCAAGATATTTAATTATGGTATGTACAGTACATGTAACTAAGTGGAATTGGCTATGAGGGATGAAAAATAACCAGAATGAGATGACGCGCACTTGAATAAAAAAATTCTCAAAATATTAAATAATGCTCAGCAGATCGCGCAAATTGCGCTGGAAGCGATAGTGAACATAGTGGAGAACATTGCATTTGCGCTAATAGAAAAAAAAACAAAATTAGAGCATTATTACGGGCCTTTGTTGGTTGGTTGGTTTGTGGGGTTTAACGTCCCAAAGCAACTCAGGCTATGAGAGACGCCGTAGTGGAGGACTCCGGAAATTTCGACCACCTGGGGTTCTTTAACGTGCACTGACATCGCACAGCACACGGACGCCTTGCTTTTCGCCTCCACCGAAAAGCTGCCGCCGAGGCCGGGATTCGATCCCGCGTCCTTGGGAACAGTAGTCGAGCGTCGTAACCACTGCGCCACCCCGGCGGGGATTACGGGCCTTTGTGTATATATTAACCTGTGAATGACCCTGGCTACGTCTATGCACTGAACAGACGTCAAACATCTTTTTATCGAGCAGAATAAAACAAGTTGGCAGCGCGCACTATAGGCGAATGTTACGAAGAACTAGAAGATTGAGTTGTCCTTATTCAAAAAACTTCTATGACTTAAGTTGCAGGTACAATTTGCTAGAAGTATATTCCTAGTTCAATATAGTTACCGGCAATATTGTTCTTTAAAGTGTAAAGGTGCTTGGAGCAGCAGAAAACGTATACCCATCAAAATAGTCGTCATATGAAAAGCACACTTCCAATCATTCATATTATATCATCGTACTTGCATGGGCTGACAATAGGCCCGGAAGTTGGACAGTGTTGACTATATACTAGTTTTTCTTATACATTGCGATTTCTCGTTTTCATATAATTAAATCAGTCACTAGTCCAACGTTGCTACAGTCGCCCACCGTAGCCGCGCGCTGTTGAGGCCACGGAGAAGGAAGTCAATGCAGCGCTTTTCGCCAGGCAATTCCAGCTGTAATCGATTAGTAAAGTGCTGAACTACTCTCCAGGCACAGACCAAACTGTTTCTACGCACAAGCAAAGCTTGCGCTTCAGAATACTTGCACGCGCGAACTGGTTTCGAAGGCATTGTCGCTTGGCGCAGTGTAGGCACGCTGCGCTTTTGCCTACACTCAATGTCGCTGCCGATCGCAGCGCCACCTTTGTTTACAAACATGACGCTTGCCTATATGCAGTTCAAACAGCCGGCATGCTCTTGTCAACACTGAGTAAAATTGCCTAAAACAGAACACTGACAGTAAAAAGCTCACTCGAAATAATTCCCGCGAGTGCCATGTCTATTTACGGGTCTTAAAAATAAATAAATCGTAAGCGGCGCGTTTTACCTGAAATGGGCATTAGCTTTGTCATTTCCAGCCACGATGCACTTAGAGCTGGACCATTGAACAGCGCAAAAACGAGGACGACGAAGAAATTTGACAAGCGCTCATTTTCCGCGCTAGTTAATGGTCTAAGACTAATAATCGACTAGCTCCATACCAAGTAATTAATCTTGCTTGATGCTCCTAAATCAGATTTACACATGTGATCGTACGAATCATATGAATGAGTGAAGTGGAAGACCGGGCCTCCGCAAGCGCATACGGCTGAACTAGAGGGGCAGATTGGTTCGATGCGCGAAGCTGTACAAACTCGAGCTGTGTCGTACCCAAAAAAACCGGTCCGTGTGAGCCGCTTCTGCAGTGTACTGCTTTGCTAAAACGCCACTGTTTTTCCCGAGAACGGCAAGATTTCGCGAGCCGCTAATCAGATTAAACTTCATTTGCTCTCAGCATGCGCGTCTCGCGCGCTGCAGAGCAGCGAACGCCTCGCCACCAAGGTTTCCTCGGCGGCGCAAACGATTATACGTACCGCAAGTCTCACGATTTCTCGAGACATTGTACGGCGACATGCTTAGGCTTTCAGGCTCCGAGGCTGAACGCGCTCCCGACCGCCTTCCGCGCTGCGATCTATGCGGCCAGAGATACGCGCCACGCTGAGGTCGTTTTTTATTGGAGCTCGTGCGGACGTGCGTGGCCTCCTAAAGGGGTCTTTTCGTATGCACGCGGTATACAACTTTCCCCGTGTACGCACGGTGTAACCGAGAGCGTTCTCTCTCTTTTTGTTTTCCTCTCTCTGTCGTTTTCGCTCTTTGCATATTTCGTTCAGTTTGTATCCCGTCAACTTCCTCCCCACTCTTGGCTTTTTCACCCGTTGTCTCGCCCTCGTATCTCCTCGTATCGTAGAGGGAAGAAATAATTTGCTGCTCCGAGAGCGCCAGAGCAGCTGGCTCCAAAGCACGCCTCCACTATCGAGCTGTCACGGGGCAGAATGCCTGCATTTGTCTCGCGAAACGAAAGTTTTTTTACTGCTCGAGGCGGCGTGACAATCGGGCGCGACTCATCGCAGCCGCAGGCAACGTGTCCCGAAACGCGTAGCGGAGACCCCGGAGGGCAACTGCGCGGCG
Organism: Amblyomma maculatum; assembly: GCF_055883805.1. NCBI lineage: Eukaryota > Metazoa > Arthropoda > Arachnida > Ixodida > Ixodidae > Amblyomma > Amblyomma maculatum. The sequence continues at coordinate 170,148,217 of NC_139344.1, read as the reverse complement.
CATGTCCCGTGGTTGTGTTTCGTTTCGCCCGCGATTGTCAGTGAATGCAAAGCCTGGGAACAATGATGGAGCGCGAGCGCTCTGTAAACAAGGTATCGTTGCAGCCCCCCCCCCCCCCCCCCCCTCATCCAAGACCTATCATAGTACGCAAACGGCGAGTAATTGATCATCGAGCTCTCGCTGACATTGCGATAAGATAACAGCACCGCGGGTTGGCTCGTTGGTGTCTGAGAAGGATTCAGTGGTTGTATACATCGTGCGACGGCGCAGGCGTCTTCGTCGAATTACAGTCCGGTATCAACACCGGAGTCAAAGTCCAGCAGCAGCCAGCATTATGTTTCGTTTATAGGGTTTAACGTCCCGAAGCGACGCAGGCTATGATGGACGCCGTAGTGGAGGTCTCCGGAGTAATTTCTATCCCCCTGTGGTTCTTTAACGTGCACTGACATCGCACAGCACATGGGCACCTTGCGTTACGCCTCCATAGAAACGCGGCCGCCGTGGCAGGGATCGAACCCGCGTCCTTGATTTCAGGATTCGAGCGCCCTAGCTGCTGAGCTACAGCAGCGGGGCCGCCAGCCAGCATTACTTCTCTTTGTTAACGCATAAATGCATTCTTGGTTTTGATTTCTTGCTTTGTGCGCTCGCGTCCGTAAATTCTTACATTCGCCCATTGGTTTTTCTCTGCTTGAGTGCCTCGATAGAAGCATCACTTTTAATTAAGTTTTGATCTGAAATAAGATTTCAATGCATGACAGCAGTATCTTAACGGTTTCATGCCTCAAAGCTACAGAAAAAAACAAAATCAGCTTTCCACTTAAATTTTTGTACTAATCAATTAAAAGACACTACAGATCAGAACTCACCGATTTGCTTGTTTTTTCGTCCGGATACGCAACCCGACAACGACACCAGCTAACTTTAACTCCTTTTCGCGTTCGAAATAACTACTTTAATACTCATTCCTTCCACGAACTCTTTCCGATTGGAATAACCTCACTAACAATGAAGTGCTGCAGCCATTACTGGCGTTGTTCTCGCAACATATCACCTAGTTTCTTTATATTGCATTTGTTATTTCACTGCTGGTTGTATATGTTTGGTTTTATTCCTAATTGTGCAGAAGAGCTTCAACTTGCACTGTAATTATTGTTTATTTTTGCCTGTTTTGTTAAACTGCTTAGTTTGTATTCCCACCCTGCTAAAATCCCAACCCTGGGATGGCAGTATAAATAAATAAATAAATAAATAAATAAATAAATAAATAAATAAATAAATAAATAAATAAATAAATAAATAAATAAATAAATAAATAAATAAATAAATAAATAAAATGTATATGGGTGATGCTGAAATGAGCCCCTGCCCCGGGATGACGCGTCTTCCGCGGGGCCTCTGTGGTCAGAGCGCTCGGGAACGTCAGCGCAAATGCTGCCGCGGCGGCTGCGTATAAATGCAAACGTAACGCAAAAGGCACTCGTGTCATCTGCGATACCAGCTAGTGCACGTTAAAGATCCCTAAGACGTCAAATGATTCTAGAGCACTTCTCAGCGGCATCTTTTTTTGTTTTGTGAAACTGAAAATTAGCTTTAAGGAAACCACTCCTTGGTGAACACTCCAAACGCACGCGTGTAAGGGATGAAGGAACTTCAAGAAGGCGGTTGAAGAATGAAGTAGGGCAGTAGCGGAAGGCTCCAGAATAATAGCGAGTTTTAGTATACCGTAATCCGCGATCCGCTACCGCGATCCGCCACCGCGCGTTCTACTGCGCATGCCCAGATCTCCTTGACGCCGATAGATGGCGCCACATACTCGATGTCGGCACATATACCTGCCGCGTCGGGAACAATGAGCTTGTGCGCCCCGCCCAAGCGCGGTAGAGGGTTGCGGTGGCGGATCGCGGATCACGGTAAGCTGAATCTCTCTAATTTCGAACCCCTAGGGATCTTAAAAAGGACACTGAAAGGGAACACAGGTAACGTTCACAGTAGTGTTCCCGAGGAATGGTCTATCAGTCTGGCGTAATTCCCGATTTCCCACTGTCCATTTAACGTGCATTGGCATCGTACAGCATACGAGCGCCTTTTGTTCTTCCGTGTGCTGTGCGATACCAGGCTACGTTAGAAATACCCAGTCCCTCCCTCGCTTTCCTCAAAGCGTGGTGCGAGTGTCCGCCGTGAAGTGAGATAGTTACTGCGCCTTTCATTTATTTTCCCTTCCTTTGCTCAAGAACATTTTTTTTTTTTGTAGAATGGCGCAAGCCGCCACCCCATTATTCGTTATCTGTGAGTTTTCAGTGGCTCTGGCTGGTAACACAACTGATAAGAAATCAACAACTTGGAACAGAGCCCTGTATGTTCTAAACGGTAGTTATGTCAATCCTGTCAATACTGCGAGGAAGAGTTACGTTGTTAATCCAGAAGTGAATTCTTGCTTTTTATATTATGCTCTAAACTTACAAAAAGCGGCCGGTTTTCGTGCTCTTCGGCACATCGAGCGCGACGCGCGGTCGGAAGGCGCCGGCCAAGCACTTTCAACTCTCAAACACTCGGTGGTGCGCGACTGAGTTATAAAGAGTTATTATCAAAGGGACGATAACGGCACGACTTATAATGGTTGGGCACCAGAACAGTACCTATCCAGGACGCGAATAAAGAAAGAATAGTGTTAAATTCCCCATGGAAATTTAAGTTCTGTGAGATAAGGAGCAGGATAGTGAAGACAAATTTGTATAAAGTAAGCGCATTTTAAGTAGCTCTTCGAGCATTTTTTAAGATCCTGTAATGTATGGCTATACTTGCCGCTGACTTGTCGAAGTCGGTTTATCTGAAGCAGACAGAAATCACCTTATACTCATTCGATTTCATGGAACTGTTGGACTGATACCCTAGTTGCGTATAGGCAGTCATCGTAATAAAATTGTGCGACAGTGTCATGATTTTCCGCTGTAAAATCTTGCACAACGCTCCGTAGGTACTACAAGTGCAGTCTCTTTTGGTAAATAAGATTATACCGCAAGCCTTACCGACTCCTGCAGTTTCTTTTTTTTTATATATATATATTGCTCTTTTTCAAATGAGGGCCACCATCGGCCTTTAGTTGAACGCAAAAGTTTGTCTGACCTGCAGTGGCGTGAGAAACTAGTCTATTCAATTTTGATATCGCCTTTTTCCTACTCTTCCTTCTCTCGTTTTACTCGTCGCAAATCACGAACGCACTTCCTGTGTTATTTCCTAAGGGCACACTACAACTCGCCTCTCCATCCCTTCTGCTGCCCCCCCCCCCCCCCCCTTTCCCACTCTTCTCCGGCGTTTCCCCGCTTTGTACCTTACACGCACGCAGTCAGCCACTACATTTCGCAGGCTGCTCTTTCTTCGCTACACTTCTGCCAGCATCCTCCGCGGGCGTCTTTGTCTTCACCGCCGTGTTCGATCTCGAGGAGGCTATAGCACGGCGCCGTGTGGTAAATCACCATCATTTTCCCGTGCGCTTCGTATCACTGGGCCAGCAGGTGCCGTGGCCCACCGGGGATGTATGCTCTATAGCATAATGGAGCCGCACTCACAGACACACACCTTCGGGACGACGCGTGCGTTGTGGATCATCCTCACGAAGCGGCGAATGTCCACTGCGGTATGCGGCTAAGCCACCTCAATTGCCAAGTCGCCGGCTGTGAGGGGCCCGTCCGGCCCTCCCAGAGTACGTCGCATGAAGTTCGGGGCCCCGTTTTATCGCGCGCAACCGCTCGGTGCTGGATGGTCGGTCCCTCGTATATCATGGCCCGATTCAGTGGCCGCCGAAGGTCCAGTGCAGGCCGCCTGCAGGCTGCGCGGTCGGCGCAGGGCGCGGGAGAAAACGACTGATATACGCGTTTTACGAGCCGTCAAGGTATTCCGCGTGGCGAATTCTTTGGCGCAGACCCCGCTGCTGTCCTTTGTTTTGTGGTGAGGATATGAAGCGAGCCGCGGAGGTCGATAGCGTTCCATGAAGAGATATCAACGCTTCGGCACTGCAGAGTCCCGACCGGCATATATGCGGCCACTATACTCGCTTAATGATCTTGTTTGAGAGGCGCAGATAATGAAATATTGGAACGAAACAATAAGCGCTAAGGTGCGCAGATAGAGAGTTACGCGGCCCTGCTTGCGTCACATGTTTCAAGCCCGACCTCGTGACTATGCTATTTAATTAGCTCGAGGCACGGACCCCGTCTTTCCTCCTGTAACGCGGCATCGTCTTAAGAAGCAACATTTACAAGGTGTCCTTATTCCCATTACCAATACTAATGCTGCGCGTACAGTTAATGCCCGACGAGACACATCATAGGAAGTCAAGCGTGGCGCTTCGATGCTCGAGGCCAGACGTCACGCAGGTACCGATGTTGTCAAGACATGCGCGATACAGAAGCACGAGCTTCTTACTGATACCTTCACAGGCTCCCAGTCAAAGTAGGTGGCGTTGGTAAGAGACGTTCAAAACGTTACGAAGAAGACCTCTCTGACCCACTTCCGTACTTGATATGCCTAGGTAAGTAACTGTGGTAGTCACGCGATTGTCCTCAACGTTGGTAAGGAAATTGAAATAATTAAAATATCCCAGGTTCTACAAAAATTGTCTTCTCCCATGCTGCTGGCGTGTGACCCGTAGCCTGAGCGGCCTCGTTATGATGACTTGATGGTGGCGCGTAAACATGCCCCCAATATATGAAAGGGAAGAGAGAGTCCGCAGAAAAAAAATATTTTTTGAGGGGATAGCATATTGGGCTCTTTCAGCCGTAAATCTGTTGCCAAACCCTGAAGCTGAGAACTGCAACATAGGCACAAATCGGAAAAACTACGCAATAAAATAAATATGCCGTCATTGCGGTTCCAACCCAGGCCCTCAGCATGAAAAAGACGGACATGCAATGAACGAATAGGATACGCAGGGCCGTTGCAGTGGTACACCTATAGTGAACGCGATGTTGTACTTGCGTTTGGGATGTGTACCGATGGTAATGTAATAATATTGTTAATTAAAATAATTAAGGCAAGAATTAGTTAAAAAAAAAAAACGTCGCGGAATCGCAAGAAGGTGTTAAAAGAGCTATCGCTTTCGTCAGCTGCCGCCCTATGGCACACTAAACGTGCCGGGCAACGACTGGCGCGGCCATGTCTTGAGGCGAGGTTAAAGAGGGTAGAGAATTGGTTTTGTAAAAAACAAAAAAAAATCGATTATTGTAGTATGTAAGTTTCTGATAGATCATTTTAAGTTTCAGAAACTGCATTGCACTTAGGTATTCAAAGCTTTTTTGATCGTTTTTCGCAGTGACGTCGAACATAGAAAAGAAGTGGGGGGGATTGAAGGGATTTATAAGAATTATTCTCAAAACAACGTTTTTGCACGCTTATGCAATTTTTTTTCGAGAAACAAACTTGTAAGGAAAAAAATTTTTCACACATGTCAGTGCACGCTTTTTACATGAGCATAGGGCAACTTGTATTTTTTATGAACAAAAGAAAGGAGAAAAAAAGCTATAATCAGTCTATTATTCTGTTAAAGTGAATATTTGTAACCTTTGCTGTGTAACAACATTTTCTACTGCCACACCAATTTTCAGGTCTCTTTATTTAGCTGATTCTCAAGAAAAGGCACATAATTTTATAAGAAAAACGAAAAATGCAAAGTCCTATTACAGTTTGGAGCTCTAATGCGAGCTCAGACATTCAGAGGACTAGCTGCTAGCAAATTTCATGGCCGCAGCTTTTATCAGACTCTTCTGCACCACTTTCAGAACACAGTTTTCAAAGTCTCACCTATGTGATTGAAAAAAAAATCCCGTTTTTTATCTTCTGTGGCCTGTTAATTGATGAAGAAAACTGCAAATATCATCTGGCTTTTTATGGGCGAGAGAGCGTGGCACAGTATGTGCTTAAGAAGATCGCAGTACGCATATATCCAGTTAAGATACAATTGTTTTGCAGCATTTACGATTGCCAGGGGCGAAGCGCACCCATCTCAACTGATTGCACGTGCGTATCGTTATATATATATATATATATATATATATATATATATATATATATATATATATATATATATATATATATATATATATATATATATATATATATATATATATATTTCATCGATGTCAGCACGAGGTCTTTTGGCTGCAGAGTGCCATGGCATACCTTTTGGGTGTCGATGAAGGATACAGTGTACGGTGCGCACTAGCTGCCCCAATTAGGCTCTTGCGTATTGCCTCGCCCAGCTTCACGCCACCACTGTAGCATTTATTACAAGGATTACGCAGCGCAGTTGGGGCATGGGTTTCTCTCACAAAACGCCTGCTCCGTAGATACCTCTCGAAGGGTGTAATGATGGGGGTGGAAAGAGGTTGGGGTGCTTCCGTAAGGTATAGAGTTCCCATCTTTGTTAACACTATAGTCGACGCAGAGACTTTCCAGAATGGCACTTACTACTGTTGTCGAAGTACAATACATGCGTGGTACGAAAGATAAACGAAAAAAAGAAAACGGTTGGAGCATTTTAAAATTTAATTGCTAAAGAAATGCTAAAGTTGCATCTTATACTGACGCCTAAATTGATTGTGTTTTATCGTTAATTTTCGTTGGTTTTGTTTACTTCCGTATCTGCCTCTCCTGGAACGTGGAGGCTATAGCCAAGAGGGTTCTACTTAAGCTGAGGACGACGCAGAAGGCTATGGAACGAAAAATGATAGGGGTAACATTAAGAGATAGGAAGCGTGCAGAGTGGGTCAGAGAAATAACTCAAGTTACTGACATTCTAGTGGAAATCAAGAAGAAGAAATGGACATGGGCAGGTCGTGTAGTGCGAAGAGAGGATAACCGATGGTCGCTTAGGGTAACAAACTGGATTCCAAGGGAAGGAAAGCATAGCAGGGGACGGCAGAAAGTTAGGTGGGCGGATGAGGTTAAGAAGTTCGCAGGGGTCACGTGGATGCAGTTAGCACAGAACCGGGTTAATTGGAGAAATATGGGAGAGGCCTTCGCCCTGCAGTGGGTATAATCAGGCTGATGATGATGATCTGCCTCTCGTGCAACAGGTTACGCGTGATTCTAGATTTGTGCCTCATTTCGCAGGCTGCTATAGATTTAGACATGCCATCGCACGTGGCACAGAGACATGTTATAATGCTCGATCTGTCTTCTTTCTTTTTGTCATTTTATATGATTTTTCTCTCGTTGAACGAACATTATTATTTAGCTCAATGTTCTTGCTGTGGAAATCTTTTTTTTTTTTTTTTTTTTTTTTTTTTGTAATCGTCAATCTATAATCAAACATTGAAGGGAAATGCTGTTCAAAATTTCTAATGTGAAGGATATTGTACAACCATTTTGACCAATGAGAATGATGAACGCGCAGTCTTAAAGAGTTCTTTTCTCCTTTCTGCCCTAAAAAATGATGTTAAATCATCATCATCATCATCATCAGCCTGATTATACCCACTGCAGGGCGAAGGCCTCTCCCATATTTCTCCAATTAACCCGGTTCTGTGCTAGCTGCATCCACTTGACCCCTGCGAACTTCTTAATCTCATCCGCCCACCTAACTTTCTGCCGCCCCCTGCTACGCTTTCCTTCCCTTGGAATCCAGTTTGTTACTCTCAGCGACCATCGGGTATCCTCTCTTCGCACTACATGTCCTGCCCATGTCCATTTCTTCTTCTTAATTTCCACTAGAATGTCGTTAACTTGAGTTATTTCTCTGACCCACTCTGCACGCTTTCTATCTCTTAATGTTACCCCTACCATTTTTCGTTCCATAGCCCTCTGGGTTGTCCTCAACTTAAGTAGAACTCTCTTGGTTAGCCTCCACGTTTCAGCCCCATAGGTGAGTACAGGCAAGATGCAACTGTTGTATACTTTCCGCTTGAGCGATACCGGTAAGCTGCTAGTCATAATCTGCGAGTGCTTGCCAAATGCGCTCCATCCCAATCTTATTCTTCTTGTTATTTCCTTTTCATGGTCCGGATCTGCGGTTACTACCTGTCCTAAGTAGATATATTCGCCTACTACTTCCAGTATTTCGCTACCTAATGTAAACTCCTGTTCCTTCCCGAGGCTGTTGAACATTACCTTAGTCTTCTGCATATTGATTTTCAAGCCTACCTTTCTACTTTTCCTGTCTAGGTCATCAATCATTATTTGCAGTTCATCTCCCGAGTTGCTTAGCAAGGCAATGTCATCAGCAAATCGCAGATTACTGAGGTATTCTCCATCTAGCCTTATCCCTAACTGCTCCCATTCCAAGTCTCTGAATACTTCCTCTAAACAAGCTGTGAATAGTACTGGGGAGATTGTGTCTCCTTGCCTAACACCTTTCTTTATGGGAATTTTGTTACTTTCTTTATGCAGAACTATGGTTGCTGTGCAGCCACTATATATATCTTCCAGCACTTTCACGTACGGCTCGTCTACCCCCTGATTTCGCAATGCCTGCATCACCGCCGAGGTTTCAACTGAGTCAAATGCTTTTTCGTAATCAATGAATGCTATGTATAAGGGCTGGTTATATTCCGCGCATTTTTCTATCACCTTATTGATGGTATGGATATGATCGATAGTAGAGTACCGTTTCCGAAACCCTGCTTGATCCTTTGCATGATTGCAGTCTAAGGTTGTCCTGATTCTATTAGCGATTACCTTAGTAAATACCTTATACGTAACAGACAGTAAGCTGATTGGTCTGTAATTTTTAAGGTCCTTAGAGTCCCCTTTCTTGTGAATGAGGATAATGTTTGCATTCTTCCATGCTTCCGGTACCGTCGATGACACCAGGCACTGCGTATACAGGGTGGCCAGTTTTTCTAGCACGATATCCCCCCCGTCCTTCAGCAAATCTGTAGTTATCTGATCCTCTCCAGCTGATTTCCCCCTTTTCATAGTTTCTAGTGCTTTCTTGACCTCGTCCTTCGTCACTGGTGGAACGTCTGACTGTTTTTCCCTACCGCCAATCTCATTACGGTCCTGACTATTTTGGCTGCTGTAGAGATCTGTATAGAACTCCTCGGCTACTTTGACTATCTTGTCCATATTAGTGATGACGTTGCCCGCCTTGTCCTTTATCGCATACATCTGGTTTTTGCCTATGCCCAATTTCTTCTTTACCGCTTTAAGGCTTCCCCCGTTCTTTACAGCATGCTCAATTTTCTCCATGTTATATTTCCTTATATCGGCCACCTTGCGCTTATTGATTAGCTTTGATATCTCGGCCAATTTGATCTGGTCTGTTGGATTGGAAGCTTTCATACTCTGCCGTTTCTTAATCAAATCTTTCGTCTCCTTAGACAGCTTATCGGTATCCTCTCTAACTATCCTACCGCCTACTTCTACCGCGCACTCAGTAATGATATCTCTGAAATTATTGTTCCTTGCCTCTAGGGTAATGTCGCCATCCTCAGTTAGAGCTGAATACCTATTCTGTAGCGAGATCCTGAACTCTTCTGCCCTCCCCCTCACCGCTAATTCGTTGATGGGTTTCTTTCTTACTAATCTATTGCGTTCCTTCTTCAGATTTAGGCTAATTCGGGACCTCACCATCCTGTGGTCACTACATCGAACTTTCCCGATTACCTCTACATCCTGCACAATGGCGGGGGTTGAACACATTATGAAGTCGATTTCATTTTTAGTCTCTCCGTTAGGACTTTTCCATGTCCATTTTCGGTTCTTCCGTTTGCTAAAGAAGGTATTCATGATTCGTAAGTTATTGCGCTCTGCAAACTCAACTAGTAACTCCCCCCTGCTATTCCTAGAACCAATGCCATAGTCACCTACTGCCTTGCCTCCTGCCTGTTTTTTCCCTACCTTGGCATTGAAGTCGCCCATTAGTACAGTATACTGCGTCTTTACTTTTCGCATTGCCGATTCTACATCTTCATAGAAGCTTTCAACTGCCTGGTCATCATAACTACATGTAGGTGCATAGGCCTGTACAACCTTCAGTTTATACCGCTTATTAAGCCTAATTACGATGCCTTCAACCCTCTCATTAATACTATAGAATTCATCTATATTACCCGCTATATACTTATTGACAAGGAAACCTACTCCTAGTTGTCGCCTCTCTGGTAAACCTCGATAACACAGTACATGCCCATCCTTCAGTACAGTATATGCCTCATTCGGCCTCCTAGCCTCACTAAGCCCTATGACATCCCATTTCATGCCCTCTAGTTCCTCTAGCAGCACTGCTAAACTAGCTTCACTAGCTAGGGTTCTAGCATTAAACGTTGCCAGGGTCAGTTTCCAATGGCGGCCTGTCCAGCGGAGCCAGGCTTTCTTAGCACCCCCTGCTGCGTCACAGGTCTGACTGCCGCCGTGGTCAGTTGTTCCGCAGCCGCTGGTGACTGAGGGCCGAGGTTTTATGGAGCTTATCATAGGAGGTTGTGGCCAATTACTGCACCAGGGTGGCCAACTCCTGTTCTGGTGAGGGAGTGCGTTGCCGGAGGTGTTCACCGGCATCAGGTCGCACCCCAAACCTGTATATGCGATTCCATCGACACGCGGATTTTTTTTTTTTTTTTTTTGTCATCCGGTGGAGAATTGCGCGGCACCGGGATTTGAACCCCGGTCCTCTTGCATGCAAGGCGGATGTTCTACCGCTACGCCACCGCATGTTAAATGGTGAATATTAAAAAAATAAATTTGTCGCCGGCAAACGTGTCGTTGCAACCAGCAATTACTTTTTTTCCTCATTTTTCCACAAAACACAAATTCCCGTTTCTTATTTGTGGGTTTATCTCCTCTCCCCGATTTCCCCTGTATTCCATCGTTAATTTTTTGTTCTGCGCATGAGTCACTCGTGCTTTGGTAGGAATGAATTACGACGAAGCTGTTCCCTCATAATGCTCGTCCATAGTTTAACTAGTTTATAATGATAAGCTTTAATGTTTAGTCAGTATAGTAATGAGCCAACTAATAAGTATCGCGACTGGCGCGAAACGCTCTTCATTTAGTTGCTTGCAAGGCCGCATTAAGGGACTTCAGGAACGCAGGCGCGGGCTTCGCAAAGCTATGCAATTCATTCTCGCCCACGCCCAATCCCTCCCCCCCCCCCCCTTTTTTTTTTTTTTTTTGATTTGCCGCGTAGCTGCAGCCGCAAAAGAGCAGCTTTATCAGCCTCTCACCTGCACTGTCAGCAGAACAACCAGAGAAAGATAGCGACATAAAAAGAAACCGCGCGTGCTTTAACACGTAATTCGGATGAAATGTTGAACAAAATAATATATATTGGCTAACAGATTAAACGGACCGCCCTTTGAAGCGAAGCTGAAGTCAGGAAAGTAACAAAACAGCCCATTTTAAAAAGCCCACCGTATAAAGCGTGCTCGAGCACTTAAGAGCGATGTTTCAGTTAACTATATGAGGGCTAATTGCAGCAACGACGCGAACATGTCGAATGAAAAAGTAAAAAAAAAAAAAAAAAAAAGAATAAAAGGTACTATAAAGTTAAATCTCATATGAGTCAAGCACAAATATCTTGCATTTTGATAGTTCATTTATTTCACCTTTACTTTTATCTTTTGGGTGCGTGATTTTTATTTTCCGTTTACATTTCTTCCCCCAAAGGCGCTCGCGCGGCGGCGCGGGCTTACGATTCTAATATCGTCCTTTAGCTTTTCTCCCTTAACTCCACGAAAGCGTGCTGGCAGGTGTGTCTGACTGCGTCGGTAAGAGTAGAAGCCCAGCCGCGAGCGAAAAACTGCTACACTTGCACAGCTTAGGCACACCGCGTGGGAGGAGAGGATGAAATGTACGAGAACCGTTTCTTTCGCTCTGTATAACAAAATGGCTTCTTCTTTTTGTTCCCTTTCTAGCTCTCCCTCTTACCTTTTCATTTCTTCGCGCCGCAACGCGAAAGAGGTCTCGTTCGGATGTCCCTCTCGAATTTCAATGAAAGCAAAATCTGCAGCGCGAAAGCCTCTCTGTGCGCTGGAAGCTTGCCTATTTCTCAACGTCTTCTTGAATGGAGAGGCCTGAAATACGTCCGACCTAGAAACACGGCTTTGTCGCTCGACTTTCTTTTTATTTTCTCCTTCATCTTCTTGTCACACGCACGCAAAGTGTTGCAGCAACCCAGGGAAAGCGCGTAGCCACGTCTCTTCGGAAAACGTGTCATGCGTGAGTAGGGGTTACTGCTTGCGCAAACCATTCTCTTGGACAGCCCAAAGGCGCGGGAAAAGAAACAGTGAAACAAGTTCGAAACTAAACAGATAATATCGCTGAAGGAGAGGGGGGGGGGGGGGGATGAAAACATGGATTAGGCTGGCGTATGCTGCGGAGTGTCAGAAAAAAAAAACAAAAAAAAAAAAAACGAAACGTCGGCTAGAAAGTCACAGAATAAAAGAGAGAATGCTCGAGAGCACATGCAACGCCAGCACTCGTACTGTCGTAACTACACAAAGGTGAAGCATGTAGTCGCAAGCTTAATAATGCGCGGTACAACGCTATCGAGAGATTCACCAGCTGAGCGTTTAAGATAAAAAAAAAAAAATAAGGATATAAGATGAGAATCACTGAAAGGATGGCTTGCTTTTTTTAAGGGGTGTCGCGATAGACACGACAACACTCTCGCGCTTCACATACGTGCATGCTGCTCCAATGACAACCGAAAGTACTACCTGCTCAATCCAAACCCCAAAGTTCTAGTAAACCACCAGCACTCGATCGTCGGAGGCTTTCTTTGCGTTACTGTCTGCAATGACGATTTGCAAGGTCAGTATAGTGCGTCATAGCGGCCTAGGTGGAGAACCATGTATGCAAAGACTTCAGAATAACGACTTCAAACATACGCAGACAGATGAGCGTTCTTCTCAAAAGATCGGACCGGAATGCGAAGCGGACCGCTTTCGTAGTCTCCTTCAAAATCGCGTCTCCACTTCGCTTAATCTGGGGTACTACGTACGCTTTATCGCCCCACGGAGGGAAAAAACCAGCCCCGGAAGTGCCGCGAAGCATTCTCGTTGATGTAGGACGGCCGCTGATACAACATCCGCCAGCAATGCTAAAAAGCGGGAGCGACGTCTGCCTTCGTTCTCCGGCTTCACGGGCGTAAATTATAGCCGGCGGTGAAGTCGAGTTCCATAATTTCTGATTATTTCGGTGTAATGCACTTGCATTCACGCCCCTTTCATTTAAGCCAGTAATCTAAAGGCAGCAAGTTGTCATTCTCAGACAGACATGTGACCATGTGACGAAGTGAACAGGAAGGCAAACAAAGGCGAAAGTCATGCCACAGTTGGCACCGGAAAAGAGGGCAAAAGTTTTAGCACAGCCCGAAACTCGAGCAACTTTGATACTACTCCAGTCCCCGCACACGCACGGTACAGGCAGAAAGGTTCGTCCAAGTCGTTTCTTCCGTGGTGCGAACTAGCTCTTCCGAGAAACAGTGTGCAAGTTTCGGACAAGGTAGTGTAAGATGTTGGATATCAGCGAGGAAAATCCCAAACCTCGTGCGCATTGGATGCTTAGCCATCTCAGGGAGAACACGAAGGGAATCTGGCGCCGTGGGCATTATACCCTCGAACGTATGGAATGGAAGTGAAAGCGAGAGAGGTCTTATTGCGTTTTGGATCAAGGATAGTTCTTTCCTTGGGTAGTTTAATCATTGCGATGTTTGCGTGCAGTGTACGGAAAGAAAGCAGTACTTGTTTGGGAGCCCACATTCTTCGTGTGCCCAGTCCCCCGGCTGACATAACATATGTATTATTTCGTAAATCTGCTTGACACGGGCATGAAGCCATTGTTGCATTATGATTAGTCGGTTTTGTAATGGAACTCATGTGGCGCTCACAAAGCAGCCGGAATCAGTGTATTTACTTAACCAATATGTGCTTGAACTAGAACCCTGCACGGGCCTATACTTATGAGGCACGATCCCAGGCTGAAGTGCGGCCCAGGCCCGTGGCTTCAAGCTCGCACTCGGCCCGAACTGCTAAATTTACACTTTACTAATCCCGACCCAGCCCGCTGAGTTCAGCGAGTCCCAGCCCGAGCCTGCCGCGGTCCTCTCCCGCAGCAGCCCAAGGGGTAAATTGTTGACTGTACGCAAATAGACTCCTACTGTACCAATAAAGAAGTGGCTGTAAAAAGCGCACAGATAGCAACAAGTCTTGATGATATTGGTTTGGTAACCACAAAATTAAGGGTTCGCCCACAGTACTTTTTCAACAGTATAGTGTTACCTACAAATGGCTCTGGCGTTACGGAACGAAACTAAAAGGGTTGCATACGAGCGCAATAATGTATACTTTGTACTACCATTAGACCTTTAATCAGACTGATTTCTTACGGCTCACGATGTCTAAATAGAAAACTGTCCTCGAATCCGTAGCAATAACATTTTTTTAGTTTAAGTTGAATGGGGGTTGAATTTAAGGCTGCAATGGGACGCGTTTCAATGGACACAAAAAGTAAGAACCGCAGTAGGCATGCTGCGCAGTATCTGTTAAAAGAACCGGAGGGGCATAAAACAATATCCTCTTCCCCAGCGGCGCTTCCCATAGCGTATATATAGATGCGTGTTAGGGAGGTAAAGGCACGCAATCTATGACGTCGTTGGGGCTGCCCTTTAAGCAATCGAACTAAGGATTCTCCGGTAGTTTTTGTTATGTCCAGTCGCGAGTGCCATTTGGTAGAACCGAGGGCGTGTGCTCGCTTGTAGTTGAAATAGCCCAGCTAGCGGCACACTTTACTAAGCGAACGAACACTCTCAAATGAACCATGTATCGGGCCTTACAACGCTCCAGTGAGAACGCCTTCGTATAAAGGAGACCGTTGCTGAATTTTGAACCTGCATGCGAGGGCGGTCTTTCTCTGCTGCTCTTCAGTCCCTGAAAAGTGTCATTTTACTTCATTTGTATCATTCAATGCGGCCAGGCGTGCCCTTCCAAAGTTATTTCAACATTGCATTGTGAGAGATGCGGATTAATTTCGGCCTCCAAATGACGTAGTTGATTTACCTCTCATTTTGCGTCAGCCAAGAAATCTGGCAATATTTTACAGTTCGGAATTTTTTTTATTTCCAAGACATTCCAGAAAAAAACAAAAAGAAACGCACAGTTTGTAGCTCTTATTACGCGAGGAAAGTAATTACATCAGGCATCGAACATTAAGTAAATAAGCAATGAGCGTCTTTTTTTTTTTTTTTAGACCATTATCAAAGCATTCTTCCATTGGTTTTTCAACTATAGAACGTCTGTACTTCACCCTGCAAAGAGAAATCAAAAGCCGGACGCCGGTCTTACATGTACGGGACCGGGCCAGGCATGAGCCCGCAGCTTCAAGCCCGGCTCACTCCCGGTCCGAGCCCGTGCAGCGCTTTAGCTCGAAGTAGCACGGTAGAGCGTACTGCGCGCACTCCCGTGCGGGAAATGATGCAAATATATTGCTGTGGTCCGGGCAGTATAGGTCACTGTGGTGCATACCTTCTGATCTGGTCCTTGAAGACGAAAACGCTCACTTCGCCGTTCTCAGGAACTACGTTGTTGTCGTAGAAAAGCTCGGGCCGGTGCTTGGCGAAGTGGAAAGGTCTCTGCGATTCTGGCCTGGACGGCGAGGAAGGCCGCCGCAGGTCCACCGCCACGGCCACCTCTCCGCGCAGCAGGAGACACAGCAGCAACGCCAGCCACGGCATGGTGCGGCAAAATATTAAGCTGTCAGAGAAGAGAGATAAATAAGCATGCGAATTACCTGCACATTACTACCAACAATACTAACAATACTATCTCGAGCAATACCCAGTAACGTCACAGACCAGTTTTGATAGAAAGTAGCTTTCTCGGGACGAGGGCATGTTGTGATGGAAACATGCGAGAGGGGTTTAAAAGGCAGATAACAAAACGGCAAAAATGATGATGATGGTGTGTGTGTGTGTGTGTGTGTGTGTGTGTGTGTGTGTGTGTGTGTGTGTGTGTGTGTGTGTGCGCGTGCGTGTGTGTTTGTGTGTGCGTGCGTGCGTGCGTGCGTGCGTGTGTGTGTGTGTGTGTGTGTGTGTGTGCGTGTGTGTGTGTGTGTGTGTGTGTGTGTGTGCGTGCGTGCGTGCGTGCGTGCGTGCGTGCGTGCGTGCGTGCGCGCGCCTGCTGTCGTCTTTAGACTTAGCGCCTTCATTTCTTTGGCCAGTTAGGTCTGAGCAACTGTAGCAAGATCGAGTGTTACTCGTACAGATTTTGCCATCGCGCACGCTAAGGAGCATCAGCGACACCCTGCGACGGTGGGGTTAGACAGGGCGTTTTTCAACTCTTCTTCCTTTTCAGTCGCAAGGAGAGTTGCTTCCAAACTGTTATGCAAAATCCAATTTATTTATTTATTTGGTCATAGTCCAGTTCCACTAAGAGTTGAAACATTTCCCTGCCCAAAGTAAACTTCGAGTTGAGGAGTGAGCAGGGTCACTGATATGAATGAAGGCCTCAGATTTAAACAGCACAGAAAAACCGGAAGCAACATTAAACTCTGCTTGTCGCTCCTATTCCAATCGTTTAATTTGAATGATAGCGCATAATGATCAATTCTGCGCGATTGGTAGCTTCCGGACAAGTGAACTTATGCAGTATGTCAAAAAAGAAGTGTTTTAAGGATAGCGTTTTTTAGTCAGCCACATGAGCGAGTGTTCTCAAGCATCCAGCGAGGCTGTCAACGCGGATCTGTAGTAACGAGCATGGCATACATGAAGGCCCCCTCGTCTCGCGTCGACTTCACTTAGCAACAACGATATTATCAAGATTCCTCAACATCGACACTTGACTGTGTAGATGCAAACGACAACTCCGCGCAGCGTAGACTGTCGACAGGTGCCTGTCTGTATAGCTTTCTTTCCGCCGTTACTGAGGAGACCCGCTGATCCTTTCTGAAGGTAACTGCCACGTTATTAAGTATTCCGTGCCACCTGAAGTTTGCGGAGCGGGTTTGCTCTTCGACCGCCCGGGATCGCCTTAGACCTGCACTGAGTAGTAGTCCAAAGCACTTTGCGCGAGCAATTCATTTTTTAATAATCAAAAGGTTCAGCATAGATAGTTGTATAACGTCGGATACTTCTTTATGACATAATTCCGCATAAAACGCATATTCTGGACTTTTATGCTTCTGCCTATATCTCGGCCAGCTAGGTTCGGAATCAACGCACGAACGGGGAAAGACAAATTGCCAACTGGAACGTTCCCAGGAGCCATTTACGAGATACGTGCACTGACTGCCATAAAGTTTAGAGAGGCGGAAAGAAGTTCTCAAGACAGCTCAGAAAGCACGAACGTAACGTTAGAAACAATAATTACATGACGAACTTTATTGAGAAGCACCCACAAGGAGATACCTTTATAAAATTGACAGGGCAACACCGCTATCTCACAGTAAATGAAGCGAGCGTGTTATCTCAGCGCCTGCCGGGACCACTTATTATATGAAGCCGATGCTAGCTGCGATGAACCAGAGAGAAGAAAATATGCTGGCTGTTTACGCACGCTCATCAGGTATTGCGTGCATAAGTGGTTCTGATTTTTGTTCTACTCAGTGAACAAGGAACCCGCAGGTGGTCCCGAAATGCCGATCCTTTCGAAGGTTGGTCGGTGAAAGTGATTGCCTTAATCTTACGCCTGACCAGGCGAACTTTCCTCGAGCCCTTGTTTTTACGCCAAGCCTGACCACTCACCACCTGCTTGGCGGGAAATAAATATAAATACAACGTTTACTAGTAAAGGAAGGCAGTTGCCGTGCGCCCTTGAATATTTTTGGGCAATTTCACACCCAGTATGCAATATGAATTCATAACCTATAGAAAATAACGTTGCATGCTTCTGCTACTGGCCGGGAACTGGTATAGGCAAACCCAAAATGTGTCTAATCTTAATCTTTCGCGAAGAGTTGGTAGAAAGATCATTCGTTTAGAAGTGCAGAGCATGCATCAGCAGTAATTGAAAGCAAACTGCGGGAATCTTCGATCTTTCACTGTGGAAGCGTACGGTTGGGCTTTGTTTGTTTTTAGAGAGAGGGAGGGCTCGCAAATATTCTTTCTTTGCCGAGCGCAGAATTTCTTTTTTTCAACATCTCATAAGCTGCATAAAATTGGGCTGATTGTCTCAGTACTCGTGATAGAGTGTGCGAAAAAAGAAGCAAGAGAGCGGGCATCATCGGCTTTCAAAGAATTAAATAAATGTCAGAAATGATGGCTAAACGCGTCGAAGGCAGCAGACAGTGCTGCGTGCAATCTCAACCAGCCAAACTTCGCCACCCTGAACAACGGTCCACGCCTATCAGCGTCGCAAAGCCAACGAGTCGTGAACGTACGTCAAACTGTCACCGAGTGCGTTTGAGGCAGCACTCCGTGAACAGTCTATCAGATTGGTTCCTCAACGAGGCGAAAGGCTGGCGCTCTCTTACAGCCGGGCACAGTCTCCCGCACCGTACATGGTCAAACCAGAGCCGCGCTCCGGAGGTCTAAAAGTGCTCCGCAAGACGACGGGTCTCCTGGCTGCCGCAGTGACGGACTCCCGACGTTGACGACATCGCGCGAGAAGAGCTCACGATGTCGTCCGCTGTCACGGGTTTATGTCAGCTACGTCACAGCGTCGTCAGGGCAGAAGACGCGGGGCGCATTCTTTTTGAACACAGGGAGCGGAGGTCTATTTGGCTCGCGCACGCTGTGAGATACCGCCGGTCGCAGCTTCCGGCAGCAGCGCTATCTGGCGTGCGGACTGGTCGCCCAATACCGGTTTCGATATCGCGCGTACACGTGATCCTGCGCGGCAGCACGTCTGGAATTCTCCAATGCTGAAAATCGTGACCTTTTTGCCCGAGAAAAGCAGTGCCGGCTCCGACGCGAGCAACGGGAAGCCCGCTGCTGCGTGTTAGCCACGCTGAGCGATATATACACGTTTCTCGGCGGGAGCCTCCCCACCGCGCATTTTCATTTCATCCAAGTGCAGCGATGCGCCCGCGTTTCTTCCTTTTTTTTAAACGACGCAGCAAGTACATGGCGCCGGGTTAATGGTATCAACATTGATATATTCTCGTTTTTTTTTTTTTTTTTTTTTTTTTTTTATATACAGATCGGCCGGTCTCATTTATTTCTCCGCGAGGACAGCGCGCGGATAGTCCGCAGCATCGCCAGTGTACGCGTAGGAAGCTGGAAACGCATCTAAGGTTGGGGAGAAAATCGCGCTCCCGGAACTCTGCGAAAATACGTTGCGCATGACTCAACGTGGGCGCTGAATCATCCACGCGGCGCAATATGTGCGCGTTCGTGCCAGTGATCCCGAGATCACGATCCGCTTCAAAAATAGGTCATCCGGCCAAAGCACGCCATATATCTACCGCAGTCACTCAGCGACCGCAAAATTCTGCTAAAAAAGAAAATAGAACAATGGATCAGTCACTAATTAAAGCGTCAGACCCCCTGGCGTTAAAGCAGCATTGTTGCAGGCGAAATACGTAACTTTCGGTGCACTGAGATGATGCAAAGTTGACCAATGTCAAGGGGCCCAAATAAAGCCAGAGCGAACTTTGGAAGGTAAGCATTAACGGTATAGAAACGCCCTGAAAACACACCAGACGAGCTTGACACTCGGAGCTGTTCCGAGAACTCCGGGCAACTTACACATTAGTTGCAAGTCGAGTTTATCGATGGCAAGGCAATGGCCCAGTCTGCCTGATGCATTATACAGTGCTTGACCCCACGTAAGTAGCCCTGCTAGCAGCGTTCTGTCGACGTTCCAGTAACTTATCTTAAATGCAACGGATGAATTCGTACCGTAGTTCTACAACGTCAAAGCTATAAAAACGCGAACTAACCTTTCTCTCAGTCCGCTCGCATCAATCACCGCCAAAAAGCGCATAGCTTTGGTTCAGCATCGCTTGAAGGTAATGATAATAGAGAGGATATCAGTTCTTGCGCGTGCAGTTAAAGGTAGACAATTACTTTGCATCTTTCGTTCACACATCTTATTAAGCTTTCTACTCTTGATTACGTTCCTTCGTAGTGGCAGGCGGTGGCACCCAGAAGTCACAGCAACAATCTACTATGTGCGCTTAAGAGGCGATAAATGTGGCTTCAGTTTTCCGCATGACATTATTCAATCTTGTTATCAGCTTTGCGCCATCTTCCACAATTGCAGCGGCATCGATCAGTTGCCGAGACAAGTAGCACCACCGGCGTGTTTAGCACGCCATCAGGTTGCTGACGAATGCCCACTCTTCGTTATTCTCGCCTGCCAGAAAACCTTCATGAAGCGACCGGAGACGATGAATGACGAAAAACACGAAGACGATGAACAGAATGGAAGAAAAAACAATTCACTGCTCACTCTTCCTTTTCAGAGAGAGGGGAAAAAAAGAAGAAAATGAGTTCCATACAGCTCGCTCTGAATTGCTTACGAAATGCCTTTCCTGCACAAGCCTCGGATATGTATCAGCTTTCTAGTCACCAAAACGAACTCACAGAGATTAATCTGGCCAGAAACAAAACGTGCCAAAGGCACTAACCGACATGACAAGCGCCTAGAGAGCCGGTGGTAACCTAGAAACTACTCATGAATATTAACGCTTACGGTGGTTAACTGCTGGCTCCCTTATGGATGGATGAACGCCGCTAACGCCAGTGCAGGGGCATTCGTTCATACAGCTGGCCAAAACGAGATCACTTGACTTGCAAAAGCACAGCGTGGCGTCTACGTTGTTCTGCCATTTTGCCCTTCTCACGAATCTTGTCAGGAGAGCAGGCGACGGAAAACCACAATAAAAAAATAAAGAGAGAGAAAAGGCAATGCCATAAAACGAAGATGTGGACGTTGTTAATACTCCCAAAAATTAGTATCCGCGGTGTGAGCATATGTGTCTCTATATACAGGCGTGGCTTGGTTACCAGCGTGTGTAGAGTCTCGGAGCAATATAGGACAAGCGAGTAAAAAAGCTCATGAAAACCGAATTTTAAAGTGCTTTAGACAAGCGTTAAAGCTCTGTGCTATTTCAGTGGTGTTGTTTCACGTGAAGAAAATGCAAACGCTCGTTTAATGCGTCCGGGATCCTCAAGTGAAATATAAATGAGAGCACGGACACAACAATAGACAGAGTGAAAGTCTCTAAGATCTAGCGTCGTTTTAGAAAGCTTTACAGTTTCTGAATTCTTGGATTTGACTTCAATTTGCTTCACATGTGTTCTGCGTCCGGTGGAGAAGACGGGTTCCGGTAAAAACGTCCCCGGAAAAAATGGCTAGGAAAAAACATCCCCGGAAGAAAAGTCCCCAGTTATGAAGTAGCAAAAAATTCCCCAAACGGGTGCAAACAAAATGTACTGCGACGCCAATCTCCGTCTCGCCTGGTATCCGGCTTATCAGAGAGTTGCTTTTGCCGTCACCGGCATTACCGATGTTACTTTATATCTTGCATAGGTTTCAGCTTGAACCAAGTTTGTATTTTATTTCCATGGTTTCTTTAAATTTCCATGCGCAGATTGTTTCCTCGTGGCATTATTGTATGGTTCAGCGCTTCGACCTTTCGGGTTTGAAGTGGCCAAACGGCAAAACATGCTGATGCAGGGCACTATTAACAACAAAAAAAAAAAAAAAAAAAATTATGGTAGCGGAAAATTATTGGCAAAGGGCAAGGGCCTTTCTGTATCATTCTGCGTTTCAACGACATGACTGCGAGAAGTGCTTTTTAATGTGATATTACGCAGCTGATGAGACGTCTTAATGAGTGCCTAAGAAGCTCGGGAACTTGGTACCAGACAATTTTTTTTAGAAGGGAGTTTTAAAACAGTACATTGTTATGACACATTTTTAGCTTTGGGACATTTTTTCCTAGGGGCCGCTTCTTCAGGGGCCTTTTCTTCCGGGGACATTTTTTTCCGGGGACGTTTTTACCTACACCCGGAGGAGACCTATAATAAGCACGAGAGCTGAGGCGCGTTGTTCGCCACATCAGCCTGCGAACTTACTACTACTTCCTTTTTTATTTTTTTTTTCGTAGTACACCAAGAGCTGTGATACAAACGTTCAAAAGCTTATTTAAAATTACAAGGGCTTACCACATGTCAGCATGCGTGCCTTACTGTGCGACATTGCCTTCTGGACCAACTTCGCTTTCTGAGCGCAAGAAAAGGCGGCCAAGGGCACTGTCTCTTCGACCAGCCCGCTTCCACTCAACTTTGGAGAGAAGCCCCGCCGTTGCTCTTTCTTGTGGCTTTTATTGCTTCTCCCAATGAAATCTCACTTCTTGAGCTCTGAAGTCGTGTTGACCTTCTAGGGCAGTCGGCGCGACCCCATTCCTTGACTTCAAGAGTCGTGCTTGACATCTAACAACGCAAGAGCAGCTATTGAATCATCATAAACGCCAATATTTACGGGTTGCTCCTTCCTTAGCATACAAGAGAAAGTCGCCTTTTGGTATTAGTTGAACAACTGAAGCCAGTGACATAGTGAAACGTTAAACGTAACGCCGTTCGTACTCTGCATAGGAGCAGCCTACATCTGCAGGTCACAGGTATCTAAGCATCTTAAAATAACGGCTTGAGGGGCCAGTTGGTGCTGCATAATAATGTTCTGCGGGGAAGAAAGTGCGAATATCCCCTTAGCAAAGAAGAGGAAGATGAGAAGATGTACTTGAGTGTAGAAGAAGAGGAGTGGTGAAGAGGAAGTGTTTTCAGATCCTTATTACAGTTGGTAGTGTGCGCGTGTGTTGTGTCTCTTCGCTTGTGTTTGTGTTTGTTGCGCCACATTTCTGGGCACTATTCATCTTAAAACAGCGCGATACACGAAAAGAAGTGACTTGTCGAGTTGGAAAGAATCTACTACGAAAAAAAAAAAACAAAAAAAAAACGGAGGTGCCGCATTTTCTGGCACTTCGTACCGACATATCCGAGGAAAAAAAAATAAATAAAAATCACACACTCTTGAAGGTCGCGAGCATGGTGACATCCGCAGACACGTTTTTTTTTTCTTTTTTTTTTTCGGCGTGAGGTTCTTGAACATGGGTGAATGTGCTGCTAACAGACATTCGAATGCGAAGCTGCATTCGCGCGAAGATCGCGACCAGCGTTGTCATTAGAATCTCTTGTGAGGGCGAGGTTGTCCTTCCTTCTAGAGATGCTGCGCAAGAGCTTCGGCAGAGGAAAAGAAAGCAAAACGGAAAAAGAACAGCGTGTGCCCTAATTATTGGTATCTCACTTTTGGGTGCCTACAACGGTTCTCTCCTGTTACGTCAGCGCAAGTCGTCTGCTAGGAACGGCGGTCGCAAGCGCCCCGTTATTCAGACTGATTCACGCTGGTCTGTATTGGCCGAGATGCATTCTTGGCTTAGTGACAAAGGCTGGCCGTAGCACCCGGAACAGTTGGCGAAGCAGAGAGATGCCGAAGTGTCTGCTGGGGCGCGAGCCCGGCGGAGGGAAGAAAGAGCAAGAGGATCAGAGCTAGGTGCGGAACGAGAATGATGAGAAAGCGTAAAAAGGAGGCAAGCGCGGCTCTTGTGCAAGGCCTCAGCACCAAGCTGTCTGCGACGGCGGCCAAAACTGTGCGCGTACGCACGTCTGCATGCAGGGACGCGCGGCGAATCTTGGCAGTCGCTGCTCCCTCGGTGGCAGGTGCTAGTCCCCGGGGGTGCCGCGCAAAGCTGCGCGCCAGCAACAGCATCACAGCAAAAGTCGAGCGCGGCGAGGCAGCAGCGCAGCGCAGCGCATCGCCGGTGGAAGCGGCCGCGCCCATTCGGGGCCCCATGCCGGGCGCTCGCGTTATGGACTAATTCCGCGCCTTAACAGAGCGTCTCTGTCTGTGCGCCTTTCTCATGTTTACAGGTCGACGATTTATAACAGGTGCTTCTGGGCCCTCCGGGGCACGCGCCGCGGGAGCACAGTAAGGCGGTTCGGCTGTATTTTCCCAAGCTCAACTGCTTAATGCGGTATTATTATGCGAGTAAAGCAAAGGGTAACGAGCACCAAACGAAGTGAGGAAGTGTATACAAGCGTATTACATAGATAAAAGGCAGCTCCGCCCCCGCTGCCGGCTAAAGAGGAATGTCAGGCTATATGTGGCCAATTATAACGATTCGCTTCAAGCATATAGATCATCTAGCACCGTAGGCCAGCGCCAACTGGGACCGCTGATGGGCGTTAAAGAGAAACAGCCCGAGAAAATCGCATGCCTTTTGTAACGACACATCTTTGTAGTCGAACAAACTTGCACGCATGGGATCCTCCCTGCTTGCTCCTGCTTACGAGATTATCAACACATACTTCCCTCTCGCCGTCCTCTCCCTCTCATTCGCTCTTCTCCGCGAGGACAACACCGGTTTGTTTGGAGCGCGCCGAAAAGCGTGCCGCGCGTTTAATTGATCTCCTCGTCAAAGCTGCCGGCACAGAGGCAGAGGCTTTGTGTTCGTAGGAGAGTCGAGCGGTTTTGGCGGCGGACCAAAGTCGAACGCCTGAATAGCGCGCGCTTATTCTTCGTCATTTCGCGCGGTTCGCGCGACCGAGCCTTCGCCGAGGCCTTGAAGACCCCGATTTCGCTCTGTCCCCTTGTGTGCATGCAGGACGCAAGACGACTGGTGCCCGCGCTTCCTTCGGCTTTTGCCCAGAACAAAGGGGGCTGGAGGAGGGCATGCGGTGCCGCAGGGCAGCGCGCAGACATCGTCTGACAAAGGGGAGAACGACGACCATCGGCGAGATTAGGACAGCACGCAACAGAAAGCGCAGAAATGGCGCTCGCAGGCCACGCCCTGGTGTTCGAGCGGCGTTAATGGTTTGATTTTTATACCAATGTTTTCTTCATTTTTCTGGAGCGGGTGTTTTGTCTTTTTGCAATGAAATAAAGGCCAATGCGCGTTCCTTTGGTGCGCACGCTAAGGTGCTCGCAGTAGCCGGCTGCTGGCTTTTTTTTTTTTTTTTCATGCATGCTGAGCGCACCTCCGGCGTAAACCACCATTTGCACGCGTCAGTGCTCGCTAGTGGCATTGCTGCAGTACCCAAAGCGCTACTCCGCAATCCTTCTCGCGCTCTTTTCTTTTTTTCTTTTACTCTTGCTGCCGCATATAGTCACCTCTCCTCGAATACTTCCACGTGCTAAGCAGGCAACGTTTCCTTCCACTCGACATAATTAGAAAACGCTGGCAGCAATAGCAGCAGGGTGTGGCGCGTATGCCGTGTCCTTTGCAGCAGGCAACCTACTGAACTGTGCCGTCTGGCGCATAAAGTCTTCGTTATTGATGGCCAGAAACGTGCACGAGCGCAATAATTTTGCTTTGCTCGTTGCTTCACTTGGACCAACTTTGCCAGCTGCTTCGAGTGCTTGTCGTAGGCTGTCCGCGGGAGCCAACAGCGTGCACACAGCTATCTGCAGCTGCTCGACTGAGAACATCAATCAAACTGAAGAACTCGTGCCAGGGACGCTTTCCTAATGATAACGACATGAGTGACCGCAAGAAGCAAGTGTTTTGCAGGGTGCTTTATATCTTGCATCCTCGACCCGAAAGGCCGCGGCCGAATGAAGACAAATATTGATAGGATAACTTCATCATTAGTGCAGCCTCTCTTGGTTCTTCTGATACGGCGTGCACGAGAGCCAACCGTTTAGCGTTGTCGCTGTTTTCATTCCTCACGTTGCTCAAAAGTGAAAGGAAGCTAATGGAAGCCGGAATTGGACTGTGGACACTGTACGCTTTGTCCATGATGTCTAGTTTGTGAACAGAGAGCCGCGTTCTAGGATATATTCGGTTTTGGTGGTGGTGATGGTGGCGCTGTGCCGTCGGTGGGCTATTATATTAACGAGTAGGTCTAAACGGATCCACGAAGGGAAGTAGTCCTCGCATGTTTGAGGCCGTCTCGTCTGCAGTGTTCAGGATATATAAATCAAGAGAGCAAAATATGATATGGGGTCTATTAAATGCAAGAACAGAAGAATAAAACAGATAAAGAGAGGAAGTCCCAAGCGACACTCGGCCCTCAATTCCGCTTAAAGGTGAGAACTGCCTCAAAAGTAGATTGGCCGGAGCTTCTCGCTACATCTGACGCGATAAGATGTGCGGTCGAAAACAGTGCGGTCAGGTGACTCCAGAGAATAGCACGCTTCGCAGGGATTCTCATTTGGCTTGAGGAAGCGCATTTCATCCCCGCTGCCGGAACCGCATTTCGACGGAGGCAAACGGCAGTACTGAGATTTCGGACACCAGATGGCCAAATCAATCATGGGCCATTCAATTCTCCATTCTTCATAGACATTTCCCAGTTGCAGCTCGGGCACATCTTTTTGATTTTCATATTCGTGAATGTGCCACCTAGGCGTATATCTGTGGACTAGAGAGGTGCCTTCTCGCGGCGCGCCTCAATAATTCGGTCACCGTAACTAAGGCCAACGAACGCTGGAGCCTTGATAACGCGTTCCATCGTGGGTTTTACAGAATAGCCATGTAAAGCTGCAAACGGGGAAGTTCCGTTTTTGTGTCTACTTGCTACGAGGGTCCTTAAATACGGGCTGTGATGGCCGGGCCTTTACTACTGGAACTTTCTGTGGAGACCCTTCATCTTCAGCGTGCATTGCAAGCCACTCACCTCCGTTTCTTCTGGTGCTCTAGAGCCTACAAATGTAATGTGGTTGTACTTATTAGCGCACTGCTTCATACGCTTTCGCCGTCTAAGGCTGAATGTCACGAGGGTGTGAATAAACTTCACCTATGACCATTTTTTGCGGCATACTTTATAACAGTGAGTGTCATCATTCTAATACGCGTGAGATATTGTTTTGCTCTGCGGCATGTGTCAAAAGTTTACTGCCCAAGTGGTTTGGTTTAATTTTAAGCCACACTAGGTGGTTTGTAATGCATTCCCAACGCTCCAAATTTCCTTAAGGTAAGAAAACTTTTGGTACAGCCTTCTCCACAGGATTCGACATCCACGAACGCTGCTTAACGTTTGGAAACAACAGAACCGCGGTGTAGGGGAAAGCCGGTCAGTGCTTAAAGGTGCAATATGAGACCTCTTCGCACCTCCCCGTCCCATCGGATTGTTTTCAGTCTTTGCACTACACTTGGACGTCAGGTACATAAACGCATGCCAAAACGGATACAAATACAGACCCCAAGTCAGAAACATTCATAAACAACGAGATAAGACCCTTTCAGCGCAACTTCATCTCATCGACGGCGTCAGTGTAAGCACAATCAATTGGCTGCAGTAAAACAAAATGAAGAAAAGAGAGGAGGGCGAGGGGGAAGTACAGACAGGAGAGTGGCATTGTTGCCCTTCAAGAAACAACTTCACATCGAGGTTTGGCCTCATGAAAGACATAATTGGGTAGATTCAGGAAAGAGAAGTCATTCGTCTGGCAGCATTCGTTAGGTCGCATGCGTACGCCATCGACAACGCGATGAGTGCGCTCCCGTCTGCTCACCGCTTTTCGTCTTCCCCAGGCTCGCGTGCAGAAAAGGGTCCGATGACCACCGTCGAGAGCACCATGGTCGGGAGGAACTGCTGCTCGCAATGGAGCGGAGCTGGGTAAGAATGTCGTGCTTCTTTCAGCGCGCGGACTGAATGAACGACGTTCCGCTCTCACGCTTCTTCCTGGGAACGTCCGAAAGCAGCGGCGGCCGCCGCCTGGCCAGTCCGCGCGCACTCGCACGCCGGCATGCGGGGCACTGAATGAAGACGCGCGGTACCCCATGTATACACCTCGATGGCCCGCGGCGCCGCCAGAGGGGAGAGCCCGAGTCCTTCGCTGCTGCCTCCTTTCTAATATTTTTTTTCTTCCTGTTCCCCCGCATCGCTCCCTTCCTCCCTCGTTTTTCCGAAGAAAAGTCGTCAAAACGCGAGGTGGGGAAAGCGTTTCTGGCTGGCGAGGGAGGCCTGCTCCAGACTAACGGCCGTCCAGAGTGGACGTCGCCTTTGTACCGAGCACCAGTCGGCAACTTAAAAAGACGCCTCTGGTCGGAAAGTTTTCTAGCTGGCGTAATTGTTTTGTATGATGAAAAAGTAAGCAGGGGAGCAGCTGAGTGAGAGGGAAGGAGCTCAGAAGGAAAACAAGCGATTGTTCATCTCATCAAATGTTAAAATAGCACGAAATCTACTTTGTGCGCCGCGGGAAGCAAGACCGTGCTCACATTCCGAGAATATTCAGATCACGCCGCAGCGAAAAGGTGGGCGGGTCAATCAAGCGCACGCAGGAGCCGATCGAGCACGTATTTCGCCAGATCAGTGTGATTAGTACGTCCTGATCACAGGCTACTGTGAAGCACCCGACACTCCTCGCCAGTGGCAATTAACTAGAGCAACGTTATACGACGGCTCGAGTAGGTTAAACTGGCGCCGCTGACACTCTCCGTGCGGGCCAGTGACGTGCGAGAGCCCGATATCAACAAAGGCACACATCACGCCGTACGACTGCCGCTCCGTTTTCGGCCGAGCAGACAGATACACGGGCTGATGTGGCCCTCCTCCGCGGGCGATCCACCGCCTAGTGTGCAGCCTCACCACCCCCACCCCCTTCTTTACCCCTGAAGCTACTAACATCTTGCCGACTGCCTGTCACTCGTTGCCATACGGAGCCAGGAGCCCGGCCATCATCCCACCGAGCGCAGGCAGCGGCTGCGAAGCAACTTCTAGTAACGTTGGCGGCGAAGTGCGCGTGTCTCGCCGCCACGCATCTCCCGCCTCCGCGTAGGCGATGATGTTTTCATTTTTCTTTTTTTTTTTCATACTCCAGACGGCGCGACTCCGTCTGTATTTTTTGCCTTCTGTTTGCGTCTTTCCATTTTCAGCCGAGTCCGCTAGGCATTGCAGGCGACTGGGCTTCCGGTGTTAGGTTACAGGCGCTTTTCGTCTCCTCTCTGGTCCGTTTCCTCCGCCTTCACAGCTCAGCGGCTGCTTGGACGCGGAGAGCGCATTCTTCGGCATCCTACTATGTTTTTATCTGTTCGCTTTCAGGAAATTCTGTCGTCTGGAGAGAGGGAGAGGGACCCGGTGTGCGCGCGGTATCAGGAGGCGATACCTCTCATAGATACGTATGCGGGAAAGTGGGCAGGCTGACAATGTATTCTGTGATAACTGCACCCCATGCTTTGGCAATTCGCTTGAAACTTTCAAGAAGACAGGAAACCAATGGTGTTAAATGAGCTCGCTATGAATATCCCCCCCCCCTCCCTTTTTCTTTCTTTCTTTTTTCCCCTCTACTAGGCGAGCTTTTCTTTTAGTGAACAAGTGAACCACAAGACATGGAATCGGCATACCCTTTCGAGCATCTCGCGAAACACGCAAAGGTGGCCGCGAAATTTATTCAAGACGGCAATTTTGCACTTATACCGAATCTGTTTTATATCGGTTTTATTTTAGTTTGAATTTCTTCTCAAAAGCAGTTGAGCGGTAACTTTCGAAGTTTTTCTTTCAACCACTTTTTTTTTTTTTTTTAAGTTTGCGTTACAAACTTTTTTTCCTGAATTTGCAAGCCACGAGAAGTTCACTGTTAATGTAGCGAGTCTTTTAAGAGGTAACCGCATGAGGTGACAACCTCAGGCGATTCGTCGCGCGACGCCGCTACCAACGTCGGCCTGTCGTTGCCGCTGGTCCACACCGCACGCAGCGACGGGGCTCAGCGACAGAGAGGTGCGTTTTCAGTGTTGCTCTGTTACCGCCGCCTCGTCGTTCGGTCAAGGGGAGTGCAATTACGCTATATCCCGTTTTTAACACTAAAGTAACAATAAAACACTGATGAAATTTCTTGTAACGCATCGCATTTTAAAGGGTCACAGCGAAGCGGTGCGCTACTACACTGCGATGCCGACTTGCATTGCAAGCAGTGACTTTCTCCTGCTCCTTTCGAAAATTAACAATATCTAGCCACACTAGCCTTTTCTTTTTTCTTTTACGACCCTAACAAGCATTTACTGAATTGTCTAGATGCACTCATATATACACGGTATACACGGATCCGACGAAGTGAGCGTCTGCAGACACCAGGTTCTTCGCCCAAACCGGACTAGGAAAACTAACTTCACCCGGGTAGGTGCTTGGTTGTTTCACCCGCAAGCTTCACCCGCAAAAAAAGAAAAAAAAAAAAGACAGAAAGGAAGTTGAGCACGCCAAGGCCTTCTGCGATTGGCTGCCTCGCACGCTGCTTCCGGGCGACACGCGACATTTTCTAAAAACCCAAAAAGTGAGCGACAGCGACGAACGAGGGTGCCTCGATACGCGTGCTTCCCCACGCCCACCGCGCGAAGTCGTCGCGCGGCGTGCCGCCGCGAATTGTCGCCTGGCCGGAATACATGCAGCCTTTTTTTTCCACGATTTTCGCGCGTCGAAAACTGCCGCGCCGACGCGACGCCCAGCTCGAGATACATGGAACGTCGAAAAGGCGCGAGCGCCGCCGCTGGTGACTCGATGCGAGGAGGAGGAGGATGAGGAGGAAAGGCAGGGAGGTAATGCGAAAGCAAATACATCAGCGAGCGGAAATAACAGCAGGGCAAGGTACGGGAGAGAAGCGACGCTGTCCCTTGTGTTAAAATCGCGATATGGCGCATTCCAACGCTACTGTGCTAAAAGTAGAAAGCATACACAGGTCGCACAAGGATTTGGCTCGCTCGAATGAACGAAGATACCTCGAAATGCCCGCTCGGATACCAGCGGCACGGTTTTTTTTTTTTTCTTTATAAATTTCGCTTCAGGGAGAAAACAAATACATTACGATCCGATAGTAGGTCATATGCTCACAAAAAAGCGACATTCCGTGCTTGATTAAGCGTTTATGTTTACGATAATCACATTTCTGCGCCAAACTGTCGCACACCTCGTCGGCCATGGCGGCCATGTTGACAGCGGCAGCTCAAACCGGATATGCTAGCTTTCCGCGCTCCTATTGGCTCGCGTCGGCAGTAGCTTCCGGTTCGAGAGGACGCCGTGCCGCCCGCGCGTCAAATATCTGGCAGAGCCAGATCGGCGGCGGCGCGCGCTTTTTCCGACGACGGGCGTCGAGTGCGCGCCGCCGGGCGTAAAACGCCGGCTTGACGCGGCAAAAACGCTCCATGTATTCCGGCCTTTATGCGGTTAGCGCTTTAGCAAGTTCCAATGGAAGTAAACAAATGACGCATGCTCGTAGGGATACTTTACGTACTCCATCTGCATGCAGTATCTTATTTATTCATTAAAGGGGATGTTTGTTTCTTTTTGTTTGTTCTTTTAGTTTAAGGAAGTAAAAGATGTCCTCCCCACAGAAATAAAGAAAAATAGCGCCATGCTGGTGCGCCCTTTCTCGGCTCATTCCCTTAACCGTGGACGCGATGGAAGCGGGCAGAAAGCGCGTAGCGTTTCTCAATATTAACTAAAGGGGAAAGTGGCGCCACCGTCTATGCGACTTTCGTTAAGGGCGCTTCATCCAACGCGAGAATGCCGGAAAAGCGAGGTTTATGTATTTAGCTTGGCTAGTGTTGGGTCCAAAACGTGGGTTTTTCATCGAAGTCGTTAGCCCGCCGCTATGCTTTCCTCTGTGTGAATGTTATATTAGGTATTAGCAATAGTGTGTATTCCACTCCGTCAGTAAATTTAATGCAAGTGCCTGTCGTCTACGTTCAACTTTCGACCGCGTTTAATTCGCATTTCCTCTTCCCATGATGAATCACCGACAAGCCCACACCAAGATTTCAATCGAAAGTTACGCGTTAAGCTAGGATGGAAACTTGCACAGCATGATCTTTTCATCGAGAACAGTCGTATTGTTACGGCTGAATACAGGTGTCCATATTAGAAGACCACCGACGCAGCTTTCTCTCTCGGCACACACAGCCGGCGAACCTCATGTGACCCTGCGTAACGGGTTCTTATTTCAATCTGCAAGCGCGGTGGTGGCGGAGGCGGCAGGAGCCGCAGAAATCGTCTACCTGTGCTTTGCGCGTTTGTGTCGCTGCCTACTATCACATATGAAGCTATGTATCCTGGCAAATTCATTGGAACTTCGGAGTTAAAACTTATACTTCACTGCCGGTCATGCACCACTACAGTTCACTTAAAACCAGCGCAGAAATTTGAAACGAACACATCACTGGAGGCTTAACCTGGCGTTATCACGTTTCCTTGCATCTATACTGGTGTTTAAAAATTGACCGAGTAAAAACGCAACCTCATTAGCTTTACACAAAATTCGGAGTTGAAACAATGCTCCATGGCAGTCCCACGTCGGTGCCCCACAATACAGCCGACTACAACACACCGTGTGAACCACATGGAAAAAAGCTGAGAGAATGAGGCTTAAGCGGGAGCTCCTACAGGATGGCGGCGCGTACAAAAGGAAGATCAGGTATCGTGGGAGCGGGCTGCAGGTTTCAGAGGAACAGTTCAATCTAGCTTACTGTCGCGTTAAATGGCGGCAATCCTACTGTCGGTTGGCAGACGGCCTTGAAGCAGCAGAACCTAACTACGGAAACGATGGTATACCAGCAAAAGGAGATGAGGTGGTGGTGCACAAGTGGACGGCGCAATGTAGAATTTTTCATTCTTCCGTTTGAGGTTTGGGGGTTTCTTAGACCAAAGAACTCCTATTATAAAGTGGCGTTGAGAAATAGTCACATGCTCTGTTATTTCTTTACGGAGAGAAAAGAATGTCCTTATTTAGCTCGAAAAAATATCTAGAGACACTGAGATATCGAGAAAAATCTGAAGCCGTAGACTTCACAATATACACTTGCATTTTTTTCACACATCACAACCAACACATGCACATCGCGTATCACAGCGTATGCATCACACCGAAATAGAAAGCTATGTCCAGCCAAAATGTATCATGAAACCCACGCTCTCGCGTAAAACGCGCAACAAAAGCGCCGTACTACAGATGGAAAATCAAAGTCCGAATCGTAAAGTATGCCAATGCGGACCCACAGGAACAAAGTGCGCGCCCTTCGGACTCTCCCACCGTAATCCTCTTCACGTGTATGCCTATCATGGGAGCTTGAACGCAAAAAACGTGTCCAGATTGTTTTTTTTTTGTTTTTTTTTTTAAATAACGACTACAACTACAAAATCACCATAGAAGCTTAGCGGGGAAATAAGATACTCCGCGCGTCTGCCATAAGCGTCGTGCCAAAAGAGATAGAAAGAACCATACAGTACAGGTTTTACCACGTTTTCTTGCCCGATCCGATGCGAGTTTTTCGGTACCGGCTGTAGCCTGGTTCATCGACAGCGGAGTATCATGATATCGATAAGTTCACGCGCGCGGGTTGTTCGGACAACTCCCGTATCCCACTTACCTCAGCACTAAGCGGACGCCATAGGCAACTTCGATCATCTGGCCGTCTATATAAGCTAAATCGAGGATTAGCTGACTGCTATATGCCATCAATAAAAATTAATTTCCCAGAATTCAGCATCCACACCTTGGCCTCACCAGAAAACAACGCTGGCAGTCGCCTTGCTGCGTGCGGCAGAGTACGTGAACGAATCTGCGTCCACTGTCTCAAGCGCTGTTGATCCAGCGGTTACAGGTCACCTCATTTCGACAAATTTCGTGAGATTTCTGGAGCTCCCCAATGCGGAATCATTTTTCTCACAGCGCACAAGGACGCGATGAAAGACTATATAACGTTGCGCACAAACAAGCGCTCCATTACGACGTCCCTCATTGGCTGTGCTGCGATGGGACGTAAAATCCTATAAACTAAAACGGAGCTAACGGTAACAAAGCCTTTTGGCCGTCATTGCGTGTTGGATTAACGGGGACAAAGCCCGCATGTGCCACTGCCATTACATGGTCACGCTCGTGTCGGCACACGCGGATATCGGCCCGAACGCGTGCTCTTCAGTCGTGCGCCAGCCCGGACGCAGCCCTTGCCGGAGATGCTTTCCGGGTGAAGGAACGGGCCTCGCAAGACAGATAGGAGAGCCTCTCAGGCGAGGGTTCACGTTCATCTTGTTCGGTGCAGGGAAAACCAAGCTGAGTGGGGCGTATAAACGGTTATCTCGGCACGAGCGGGTTTGTTTATATAAGCTCTCGCGGGCGTGCCACCCTCTTCATATTGCGGAATTTATTTCCCCCCCGCCCCCCGCTCCCGCTGGCATTGCTGAATCAAGTCGACGCAAGACATTTCCTGCCGGCTCATTTGTGTTTTCGGGTCAGTCTTCAGAGATCAAGGAACAGAGGTACTTAAAGAGGCATCAAATATCATCGCAGATTCATTTGTGACCGCAGTGTCTGAATGCTATCAAAGCAATCTGTCATTTCATCCTACGCATCAACCTCCACTTTGTAACGTACTCGGGCACTCTGAGTATGAAGTTAAATGAATCTTCACTCTGTGCCTCGTGGACAGGATTGTTGAAAGGTATGGGAGATGCGAATGATGAACCGCGCTTATGAAGCTACGATTTCTTTCCGAGAGCACGTCCGTGCAACTATGACCAGCAATACTACACTCAGCTCTTCCCAGTTAACGTGCTTCGCTTTCTTTCTTGCGCATGTGGGGATTCAGCTCGCACGGTGTGTTGGAGCGGGTGTCACTGATCTGTAAAAGTGAGAGCAGCGGCGTGCTGAGACTCCAAACCACAAACTATGGCCATCTCATTACAACGATGGTCCATCAAAACGATGCAACGTACAGAGCCATATGCACTCGGACGGTATAGGTCGCACTACGGAATCAAGCAGCGCCCGGAAAAGATTTGCGCACCGGGACGGCAGAGGAAATGAGCCCCGAATGACCCAGGGGGCTTCGGACGCGCACATATGAGCAGGGCGTGGTGCAGCGCAAAGTAATACAGTGTACCAAGTGCGAGGCACAGAGCTGCACGCAAGTGCCGCGGGTGGGGGATCTGCGGAGTGCGCACGTGCGACCGGCGGAGAGCCGCGGAGCGGATTAGCCGTGCGCGCGGCCACTGCCGAGGTGTAGCGCGGGCAGCCCAGGCCAGCTTTCCGAGCGTGCTTACGCTGCACGAAAGTCTCCAGCCCGTTAATTAGCCGACTTCAAAGTCTTACCGAACGCGCACGCCCGCTTCCAAACACGGCGGGGCAAATGCGATTAGTGAGGCAGGCTCGGCATGCGCCCCTGTTTGTATACCTCGCAATTAGCTCTGCCTGCCGATGGACGGACGCCTGTATGCGGGAGGAAGACCAGCAAGAAGTGTACCGTTAAAAGAACTCGACGAGGGAAACAGCGTGGAGACAGAAATCTTCGGCGAGTCCAGCAGCCTCGGGCTTAGCGTAATCGACGTCCCAGTCCTCGAGGGAGTGCGACGGCGCGCTCGTTAATACGCGCGCTGGGAAACAGCTTGTGCCATTATGAGTTGGCGCGAAACAGCCGTCTTTGCTCAGCGCGAGGACGCGGCAAGGCGGTTTCGCGTGTTTTCGCAAAGTGCGCTTCCGATGCTCGGCGAGTCGAGCTACTGCAAAGCGCGATCGGGAAGCGTCGGCGAACCTGCTGTGATGTGGATTAATGAAGTTTATTCTGTTCCGGAAGATGTCGTCGGGTGCGCTTAAATCTGCGCCCCCGTCGGGCACTTAGGGAGTTGGACGCCACGGGACGCGTAAACAGGGGGCCAGACAGAGTCTAATTTTGAAAGACGCGTGCGAGACGTCCTCTAATGGATTTTATCTGCCATGCGAGGAGAGACACGTTCCACTGCCACAGTTTCGGTGTCTTGTTGCCAGAGGGATGCACGCGTGCTTTCATCAGGCGACAACCCTGTCAGATATGATTTCGGCAGTATTCGAAAAATAAATGCTACTTGGACGCCGATTTATTTGGACTTGCGTTCTGACGATAAGCTGATGCGCAGTGAACAATCGATGTCATGAAACATCTGAAATTAGTTCTTTAATGACCTCTGAAACTAGTTCTTTAATGAAACTAGCAACGAGGTGAGAGTCTAAAGCATTTTCGCTGCACTTCAGGTTCACAGGTGAGAAGGATTCGCTTATCGTAAAATCCCGGATTAAGTTATATCGTTCTTCTATCGGCAGCGCTCTATACGGACTTGGAAAGTCATACGAGAGTCGCGTGAAAAAAAAAAAAAAAAAGACAATTTATGGAAGAAGGAGGCAGAGGCACAGTTAGTTATATAGTCATTGTCCGCTGTTTGTGTACTTTCGATGAGTTCCTGTAAAGCATTCGTTAAGAATCCGTCGCGGTTCCGACAAAAAAAAAAAAAAGAAAAAAATATTCGAGCTTTTTGTTTTGTTAGTCGTGTGTGGCTCGCACTCAGCGACCATAACCCACCTTCAGCGAGCTCATATAGCTTTCTTTGATGTCATGACGAATGCTATACGGTCCGATGCGTGCCAGGCGAAACGTCTTGCATGTATGGAAGCCACAGTTGCATTTACAGATTGCGCATCCAGTCTGTGAGATTCAGTGCTTGCTGGAGACATATTTTGGAGGATTGTATGCAAAACTCACACTCTCATCAGCAATTCGGACAAAGTCTTCTAATGAAACCAGCAAGAAAAATGCTGTTTTCATCATCTATCGGACCGTTAGCTTTAAAGACTGAACTCCTTGGTGTTTTCTTGTAGAACAGGGCCACAGTGTGAAAACGAAGACACGTGTTACTTTTTATAGTCGCAGTGTCAGCACGTACTCACCGCCCAGTCTGGTACCCAGATAGATGTACGCTGAAGGTCAGCGATTTGCTTACCAAGTCGGCGGCTAGCAATTGCGAGAGAGTGGACGGCACTTCTCGACGCCCATCAGCGCATGCCACTTCTTTAAGACTGACCAGCCCAACTTCTTTCGCAGTCAAAGAGAAAACAGAAATAGAACCATGCTTCGAGGGAGAATCGGACTAAGCTGTTTCTCCAAATGTGCCGATTGCGGATTGAAGAGGAGTAAAGCTCCTTGTTTTGTTTTATTTTCTCGCTTTGCTTCGATGACACCAGAGAGCCCGTGTAGGCAAACTGCGCCGAATCCGGAACTCTCTCCCTGCTCCCCTTCCAGCCTGCTGCGAATCCCGGCTCGCAGTTTGTTGCTCCAGATTGGCTGCCGGTGCCTCGCTTCCTACTCCTTCCACGTCGTTGCTTTCTTTGCTCCCGATGCAAGAAGCATGGCTGCCGCTCGTTTCCCTTCCAGCTGTCCCCCTGGCCGTTCGGGAGCCGACTACTTTCCAAGAGCAGCGTCGCGGACTCGCAAGACCGGGAAGGCATGCGCCGATAGGCAGGAGAAAAACGAACGAGAAAGGGAAAACCGTTCGGGAGGCCTGCCAGTGCGGCGTGTTGCGTTGGCCCTGATTGTTCCTGTTCCCGCGGCCACCTCTTGCCCGGACTCACTCGGATGGGGAGAGCGAGCTCCTTTTCCGGAGCGAGGCAGAAGAGCGCGCAAGGAGGCCACCGGGCCTTAGGCGCACCGCAAGGACCACGAGGATGTGCTCCACTGGGCTCGCGCCCGCCAGACTTCCCACTGTAACGCTGCGTTTTCCCCAGGGAAAGCGCGGGGCTTTGCTCAAGAGGTGTACGGAACTCGAAGGAAAGTCGGCTGAAAGAGGTTTACAAAAATCGAAAAAAGGTCGGCGAAAATGATTTCACGAAAATACTCGACGGCCTTTTCTTTTTTTTTTTTTATTTCTCCTTTACGTTCGGCTCTACAGGGGTGATTCTCGAGGGGTAATAACGTTATCAAGCAATCGGGAAGTAAGAGGAAAACAAGAGTGTAAAGGAGCACAGAGTTGGACGCAGCATACGGATGGCGAAAACAACACACCCATCGTGGCCCTCACCAAATTACCAGCAATGTTACGGTCGCTTCCAGACATTAAGGACGACGCATAGTGACTCACAAGCGAAGACGGAACTGCGTGCCCGTGCTTTCCTGCTGAGATTATCAAGTCTGGCTGCGTAGGGTATATGTTGATTTAAGGCAGTGTTTCAGAAGTGTATGGTAGATCAATGTTGCTGGTTTTTGGAGCGAGGCACTTAATCTTCACAAGATTAAAAAATGGTCTGATTCATTAGGCGAAGTTTAAAAATTCAATAACAACCAGACGACACTCAAATTCGCAGTAAAACAAGAAAGCTTGCCTTCATGTATGTACAGGGTCGTCCACTTCTAGATAACACGGTCACTGATTTCAAACTGCCATTGCGTCCGACCCGACCACGCAATAAAGCTAAGTGGCATGCTATATGCAAAGCCCTACCTCCGGGTCCCTCTGTGCTTGTGTCGCTTTGCATGAATATGCGCCTACGTCAGGCGCAATGTTGCTTTGAAAGCAGTGACCGTTTTATAGGTAGAAATTGAACCTGCGTGCGTGAGAGCTAGTTCACGCATGGTACAGAAGCTCGTATTTTTACCAGCCTGCATCAAAGGAAACCCACAGTTTGGTGATTTCCTTGTCAGGTGAAAAAAAAAAAAAATCTAAAAGCCATAATTTTCCAAACTGCGCCAATGCGAGCTTAAATGACTGCCTTGAAACGTTTCGTCAATTAGTATCGCCGCGTGTATTAACCGTCGAGAGGACTGGCGACTCGCTACTTTAATAAAGCAGAATTTATTATCTATAAAGAGTTTATTTACTGAGTATTCCTTAAGCATTTGCCACTCATATATTACCACGACCTCACTGGTTATTACAGAGCAATAAGAAGCCCTGCCAGCCCCTCATAAGCACTTACCAGACAACAGCAGGTCATATAGAGACGGTTACAGACGGGCACCATAACCAACCCAAACTAAGGATATGAATCCCTTCTGACGCTTTTGTGGCGAGAAAGACAACTTCGACCATATTATCTGGACGTGTAAATTCCATAAGCCTCCCTCAGAACTCTGACATGATCCCTCTAAAGAAGCTTGGGATAAGCTCCAGAGTCCAGCGATGACCAGGAGATTCAGTCCAAGGCCGGCATGCGGAACGCTCTCATGCCTCTATTCTCCACCCTTATCCTAAAAAAAAAAAAAAAAAAAAAAAAAAAAAAAAAAAAAAAAGTCTTATCATT
This sequence comes from Amblyomma maculatum, assembly GCF_055883805.1. Classification (NCBI taxonomy): domain Eukaryota; kingdom Metazoa; phylum Arthropoda; class Arachnida; order Ixodida; family Ixodidae; genus Amblyomma; species Amblyomma maculatum. The sequence goes on along the minus strand of NC_139344.1, from coordinate 170,109,317 downwards.
CTCAGCCTCCGAAAAAGACTAAGCCGCGCGTAACTGACTTTTATCGTACGGCCGTGCTTGAAGGGAATGAACAGTAAGACATGCAACGTTTGAATGTTCAGCACGCTTACAGAAGCTGCAACGATGACGCTGACGGCAACGGCTGAGGTGGTGAGGGCAGTATTATGCTGCGCGGTTTTGCTTATAGAATTATAACAAGGGCGGTTCAAGTTAAACCAAGGTCTTATTAGCGTGATAATGCACAAAGGTATCACCGAAGACCACTTCTTTTTATGCTAACAAAGCATTCAACCCCCCTCCCTCTCTCTTTCTCCCAGAAAAAAAAATAATGATCACGCATATGGAGATACACTAAATATAAAAATTTCCGTTTTCACAATACAGCGACTGTTCTAAAAATGTGGCCTTCTGTCGAATAAGCGGGGTGGCTTGATAACTGGACATAAGCCTAAGCCCAGCTTGCGCATTTCATTACCATGCCCAAATACCCTCTCATGCACATCTCCCTTCCTTACCCTCTTCAGATCTAAATGAGGTTTCCGCGGCCTCGGACAACGATCGATGTAGGCAGACCGATATATCCTTTGCCCAAGGCAGGGCATGAAAGCTGGCTGATTACAGAGAACAGAATATGAAAACAAAATCAAATGTGTTTCCTCGAGGATTGCCTTCTGGCGGGCCGGGTGCTTGGTCTTCCCTTGTCACAGCGGCTTCAGTGAGCACCAATTCTTTCTTTCTCTCTCTCTCTCTCTCTCTCTCTCTAGTTTTTTTTTTTGCCGATACTCAGTCTGAATTCTGCAGACTTTGAGAGGCGTACATTTAAGAGTTAAGACAAAAAAGCTGCATCATCTGTGATGAGGAGCACAGAAGTTGAGCGGATACAGCGAACACGAAAGAGAACGCAAAATAGTTCGATAGAAGAAAAATGGCGGTAGATAATTTTACCTGCTATAACTCAGAAGCAAGAATACTTTGCACGCTAGTTACGCGATTCAAGGGTACCACTAGGGGAAACGGCATTAGCAGGGGTGCGGCGTGCCATTCGATATATCGGATGTTCCACTGAAAGCGAGTTCGATGACCTCGGATAATAGTAACACTCTTCTGGGCGGCGTTTACAAGTGGACATCCTGGCTGTTATTATAAACAATATTTTGATGTATACGTGGTATACCTGCTATATAGTTAACGAAGCAAGGTGCCTTGCACCAGAATTTCTGCGAGGAGAAGATGTACAAAACTAGTGGTGTTGCGTTAATCACTTTGATAAAACAGACAATAAAAAGGTTGCTATATTTTAGAAAACAAAGTGCTATTTTTTGTTGAGTGAAAGAGCGCAGTCGCAGGCCCAGCGCTCTCTGAAAGTGAAGCTGAACTTATGCTGTGCATGAGCTCATCAAAGAAGCGTAGATTCTCTATGATCGGCGTTAAAATAAAATACCCGGCCCTGCACAGTCAGCCCACATTGAGTACTGCCAAGATGCTCGCTAATGTTCTCTTCCACTTTAATGCGCTCTTGTATGAGTGGGTGTGTCAAAGGTAGCAGACACGAGCGCCGCGGCATAGCACATGCTCAAATTCAATGAAAAGCTACTTCTTCCAACAGCGGCTAAATGTTTGCGTTCACTGAGGCATGAATTCCCCCTCGGCCTTTTGTGCTTGGGCGTAAGCCGCTGATTTAGTGCACGGCGCGCACAACACATCCGTAACGCAGTAACCTTGGTGCATTGGCTCAAAGCTGCCAGAAAACGTGCGGTTATCGACGGGGTGGCGCAAACCGTCAGCGTTAAGAGGAAATGGGTGCATTGGGCAACGAGCTGCCACGCAAAACCAGGAAGGCCAAGTCGGCCATCGAGAAATCGCTATTTAGGGTACACGAAGGGAAGCGCGGTTGTTCACATGTTCCTTTTCTCGCTCGCTGGCTAATCAGAATCTGATATCTGACGGCGCGCGCAAAACGATGAAGGACGTTGGCGTTTTCTCTTCTCTCTTTTTTCGCAGAAAAGCCACCGGGGCTGTCAAGGGGCCAGCATGCAAGCTGTCACTGCTGATGGAGAAGGGCACCTGGGACTGGCAGCCTGTAGCGGCCTCGACACCTCCTCGCGGCGTCGTGTGTGTTCTCCCGTGTACAGCGTTAATCGTGAAGCACACACGAAAATCACAGGCGCAGCCTAAATAGAGAGAGAGGGCGCCCCTCATCTTCACCCCTCATATTTAGGATCGCGATAGTGCCGCCAAAACGCGCACCCAGGGCGGCAGTGCCAAGTTCAACGGCCGCCGCGAGCTTCCTCCCGTTCGCGTCAGCCGCTTGTGGGAATGGCGTTCCAGACGTGGCAATCAGGTCGTCTCATCAGCGGCGGGCGATGGTTGCTGGCGCCGAATCTCGACGCGTGTAGTACCTGCTCTGGCCCCCTCCCACGCCTTCCGCGCGCCATTGTCGCTCCCACAGCCGCGCCATGAGGGAACTGAGAGCACATGGTTGTCTGAGACAGAGCCGAGATACTGGCCTCCGGCATCCTGCTGCGTCCCTCTGAAACATATTACGACAGTGTATGACACACGCTTCAAACTTCCCTCTTTCTTTACGTCCCCACTGCTTTGCGCATGTATCCTCTCGATGAGTTCAGCTGCCATCCATTGAGAAGGGACAGTGGTTACACCAACGGCGCAGCGAACGAGGTTGTTTGTCATGAAGCAACTGACGAGGCAAGTGCCGATCGAAATGTCGTCCAAGCACGAATTTCACTTCTTGAGGTATTAAGATAAGATTGTCTCTGGGCACTAAATCTTCTTTGAGTCACACAAAAATTCGATCGCGAATAACGTGGAGTTCAGAATACCCCTCATCACTTTCTTCTTTTTTTTTTTTTTTTTTTTTATCGCCAAATCTGAAAGAGGCGAGTGCAGGCGGCTCATCGTACAGTGGCCCAGGATCGCTCAAGATCCCGCCCTCTACAGCAATGTCACCAGTCAGCGAAGATGGCGGAGAATCGCAAAGGTGTGATGCTTCGCAAAAGTGCCTGTCCGAGGCCACACGTTTCACCGTTCCACGGAGTCCAAAGATGAGCAGCGACTGCTCGCAGCGAGGCCTCCTCGCCCCCAACTGCGGGCTGGGCAAAACGACGAGAGGGAGCCCCTATTTTTAACGAAAATGAGCGTGGAGAAGCCTGGCCTCTCCTCCTTACCGCCATCTCCACGCCACACGGCTTCTGCTGTCGTGATGGTTGCTCCGGGCCGGAGCTCAAAGGGCCCTCAGCGCAGGTTGGAGACAGGGCTGTGCGTTACCGGATTCCCCTGGCGGAGGATGTGGGGGAGCCCTGCTGTCTCCGGCTGCACGGCAATTACGTCTTTTCCGCGGCGTTTCTACGGCCGCTATATCACCGCCCCACTGTACCTTCTGAAGGTGGCCGCGAGGGTGGGTTTCCCTGCACGGAACCGCCCATGCGCCTCCTCTCTTCGCAGGCAGACACGCGGCCGCTGCGCCCCATTGTTCTCCAAGTGGTCATTTGTTGACCGGACGGCACGCCGGTTCGGTGTACTGCTTCCTGCCTGCTCCCATTGCTCCGACTCCTCTGCTCGCAGTGGCAACGCATTGGGTTTATGTCCTTTCCTTTTCGTCTTCACTTTCTGCCTTTTCCATTTGATGAAAGCTCCTCGGAAAGCCATTGTCGCTGGCGCCGCCGTTCTTTCCTCGGGTACAATGCCCTGATCGTGTAGCGCCCGAAAACAGAAAGAATCGAGGCCAGAACAAGGGCTTTTCGCCGGAGTGGCGACACCCCCTTCCAAGAGTGGTGCGTTGGTCGTCTGGGAAAGGAAAAATAATAATAGTAAAAAAAATCTGGGCAAGGAAAGGCCATTCCGTGTTCGCGTTATTTGTTTCTGCCATCTGCCTTCCTTGTTTCACGGCCTTTTTGTAATGTTTTTTCTCTTTGAGGAAAGATCATGAGAAAAGTGTGCTCTTGTAACGAAGAGGCCAGTGACAGTTGTGTTCTGCTGCCGCGACTCTGCAGCAGGCTAGAGGAACAAAATGACTGAATCTTACTGCGATGGAAGCGCTGTGACACGTCGTTTCAGTTATTTTTTTTTTTATCCATCGTCACAACGAGCTCTGTTAGGAGTTTCGAGGTGACATTTTTACATATACAATGTATTCACCGTGGATGCGCCAATGCTAGGGCCGTATGCTGTTCAGCGCGAGTTTGCAGGAGCGAAGTGTGGTTGCGATATTCGCATTTCGAAGAATTAACTTGCGTAAGGATTCCCCGTGCTGCGCGCTTTCAGTTCACATTAAAGAAATCTAGGTAGTCGAAACCAGTCAAGCCCTCTGCAATGAAGTGTATCAAAGCTCACGTGTAGCTTCTGCAAGTTAAAGGGACACTAAGGGACACTGAGAGGAAAATATCAAAGCAAGCACGTCACTATACGCTATAGACAAATATGTTATTCCTAATGGGGTACTACGAACACTTTCTTTTTGCTCGAAAAGGTGGATGCGTTGCTGAGAAATTGCAAATGAGATTCTCTGTTTTTCTTCCCAATTTTCCAACTATCGAAATGCAAGGGCACCTCCTCCCTGCAACATCATTTTCAGTGCGGTCAGATCATTTTTAACCATATCAAATCCCTCTTGGTATTTTAAAATAATCCTCCCGAATAGTATATTACAACCTGTGGAAAACCAATACATCAGTTTTCCAAATAAGAGCATCAGCTGTTAATTGTTTACAAGCATGCATACAACTTCGTACAAAGTGGTTCCGGGTTGTAAATTGTATTGCGTAAATACAAGGATTTCTCAGATAATCACCATAGGGATCGTGGATTCACTTCCACTGTCGAAGATGAACATATTTGAAATTGAGGTCAAATAAATAATGTTGCTCGTGGTAAAACCTGTCTGCGTGAATTAGCTGGCCTGCAAAGTCGCCTCATTTACAACATGAAATATACCTTGAAGTAGGATGGACAGTTGGGCGAGTTTTCTGTTGTGCGTTTCTTCTTGTGTGTTTCTTCTTTTCGCGCTGTTCCATCCACTATGAAATATACCACCACAACATCATGGGGAGATGCACAGTATACGCGTGAATAAAATAAATAAATATTAAAATTTACGTGCAACAAAGAACCATATCACTGTTAGGTGCAGCACACACTCACAAAGAGCTGAGAGTTCCCTTTGTGCACAATTTGGTATGCAGTGCCACGAAAGGTCAAGCTTCTATGGTCGGTAAAGCCCAGCATTGTCCGGAAAAAACGTTTAAAATGTAGCCATAAATGAAGCACTCATCTTATCCGAAATAGTACGAAGCTCCCCTTCGAAATGGTATTAAAAAGGAGATAAGCCTTAGCAAATATATAGCTCCGAGAGGAACTCAAACCAGCGTCGGCGTGTAAACCAGTCCGGATTTGCCTCAAAGCGTGAGCGCGGGAGCGACGTCACGTATGTCTCCGTCAAATACGATACAAGAAAGCCAGTCGATATGGCTTACTATTGTAATCGTGGAAATGTCATTAACTGAGCCAAGGACTTGGAGCCCGCGTTCGGTATGCCAATTCTACTGAGCCATATGAATGTGCGGACGCCAGAAGTCGCTTATCAAACTTCACAGGTGTTTCCATAAGACGCCGTGATTCCTTGCTGTTCGCTAGCTTATAAAAGCCTCGCGAAAGGAACTTCTGCATGCATGCATCTATTCTTTCTTTTTTTTTTCTTTCTTTCTTTCTTTAACGCAGCCGCCTTGAAGGCCCCATTCTTTAGCAAATCTGGCGTCGGCGTGGAGAACGAAAATTGGCTGTGGCTTAGCTCAGCTAGGCCAGGATACGTAGCGAAAGCATGTGTGCCTGGCGCTGGGCTGCCTACTCTTCTCCAATCCAATCCAATAGAATATCATCCAATCCGGGGTAATCCAGTCCAGTGTAATCTAATCCAATCCAAACCAATCAAGTCTAATCAAATCCAGTTCAATCAAGTACAGTTCATTCTAGTGAAATACAATTCAACCACTGATCCTGTCCAATTCAATCCAAACATGTACAATCCAAACCAGTCCAATCGAGTCTAATTCAATGCAGTCCAATCTAATCTAGTCCAATCCAATCCAATTATGAGTACACGGTACACACTCTCACTCGAAATGCGCCGCTGACTAGCCTATCATCATCACTACTATCATCCTCATGCTAGAGAAGGAGAATTAAGATGCGCTTACTCACTATATATGTCTAGCTATGTTGTTGCATTAAAGAGGAGCCATCATCTTCTTCTGGTTGCTTCTTGATTACCAGATGTCACGGCCAGCGCGTGGCGTCCGTCAGCTGCGGCGGTTGCTAGGCAACGGCTCTGTGCCTCCCGCCACGCGAAACTCCTCGTTTGTGGCTAATGTAGCTTTCGCTACAAAAATCACGGACATGCCTCTGGCACGTAGTGGTAGGTGCTGCCACCACGTTCCTGACAAATCGGGTTTCTCTTTTGAGATGAAAAGGTGAATGGGGCAATACCACTGCTTCGAACATAATTAAGCTCCTGCTACTACAAAAAAAAAAAAAAAAATCGGTACGCGTTATTTCCGGATCATCACATGATGCTCACACCGCACCTCGTTTTGATAATCTGAAGACCCGCCCAATGAAATTTTTATACAATGAAAAATTGCTGAAGCAATGTTCCAAAAGCAAACATCTCAGAAACAATTTAATTGCGATTTTAGCAGACCTGTCCAGAAGCATTGATATTTATGAAACTCGTCATCATGAAATTTGGCATATCCCATCAGTGCGCACAAACTACGGCACACAGTTATTGCAGTCCACGCTACCTTCCATACTAAACATGCATGGGCTATGAACTCTGACGAAAAAAAAAAAAGAATAAACGATTGCGAACGGCAAGGGAAGGAAGGGAAGAGAACTGGCTAAGTCTTCTTTTTTTTTTCTTGGTTCTAATCTGAATTTCATCCGCACTTCTTTGTTGCAGTATTTACCTATTGTATATTTTTGTTATTATACCTTCTATTACTACTAACGTGTTACTTTGCTACTAATAGCATTTTGCTGTTACTATAATATTTATATATATATATATATATATATATATATATATATATATATATATATATATATATATATATATATATATATATATATATATATATATATATATATAGATCAATCAAGTGGAAAGGAGGGTGCTCGTTATAATACATGAAGGAAAGAAGCCAAAAAAAAAAAAAAAAGACATAAAGTACCATCTTCAACGCTTTCCTCGGCCTCGCCGACTGTTGGCTTCTTTCCTTCATATATATATATATATATATATATACACACTTCTTTTTTCATGATTCATATTGCAATTGTAATAAAGATTTCCACTGCTAATGCCATCTTTACATTTCACACATGTATATGTATTGTAAAGGGGCACATGACCCCGTCAAGATGTGTCTTCTTCAGCTTTTTGTCTGTGCTCTTGACTCTGTAAAGAAGTCGAATAAACTGATTCTGATTCTGATTCTGGAATCGAACCATCCGGGACCCTTGTATCCCGAGTCCCCTGGGCCACGCAAGCTGGTACCGGATGTCCAATCTAACCAAAGGTTAAAAAAATAAAACTTTTCAGGTAGGCCAGACAAACTACTTGATACACCTGCCAGTCATCTGGCGCACAACAGGCAATTTTTAAGGCGAAAGCCTTTAATGGCTCATACTCGCGGCCATGACCCTGTCCGTCCAGCCACGACCATGCCACACCTTAACTAGTACTATTAATACTTATGGCTAATGACGAACTAATCACTAACCAGTACTAACTGTAATGACTAACTAGTCACTTGCTAGTACTAGTTAGCCATTAGTAATGACTAACCTAATTAGTCATTAGTCATGACTAACTAGTCTTTGGTAAATACAGATGACTATGAGGTCATCGGTCGTGACGTCATGACCGGATGTGTCGTCATCACACCAGGCCACGTATAAAAACAGGAGATGACGTCATAACGACATCACATCCGGGTATGACGTCACGGCTGGTCATGACGCCATCAGACAATCCACGCATATACGAAGATGATCCCGCCGGGCGTCCGATCCAGGTGTCCGTGCAGCGCCTTTTATTTGGCGCTTCCTCGAACGCGTTTCAAATTGGTTTACAGGAAAGAAAAGGCACACTACCTGTCATAATTATCCGTTGACGCCTGAATCGAGCAGTAAGGAAAAGGAGGAAGGAGGGAGTGAAAGAAGAAAGAGAAGTGCCGTAGTGGAGGGCTACGGACCACCGCGCTGTAAAGGCTTTCGCCTCATCCGCTTGACCGTACTCCTTATCAGACCTGCGAGTTCTTGCTTCTAACAACTGCTTCGATTTTTTATTTTTATTTTCAAATATCAAGGAGCAAGCGTGTACTAGCGTATATTCAATTGCGGGTGAGCTGAAGCAATGTCGAAAAGCGCGCTAACATGACGCTTAGCCACAGTAAAACCAGTAAAATTATTGTGGCCTAGTTGCGTAGAAAAGGAAAAACAAATTATATATATATATATATATATATATATATATATATATATATATATATATATATATATATATATATATATATATATAAGTGTTTCATATTCTAATAAAATGTAAGTAAAAATAAGCGTGTTCTACAATTGTTATTGGTAAATTGTGCCGATGCCGCTCGTGTTGCACCGGCAGAAATAGCAGGCACCACAATCATCTCAAAGAGCTGTTGCGATTGGCGCCGCAACGACACTGAGGCTGGGCCGAAATCTTTTGTGCGCGTCGCATCATGTGAAACGGCCTTAAATCAGCACCGTGTCCTATATATACCCCCTTCCTGTTAAGCGATCGGCCCGATGGGAGTTGATGTACACGTCGCATGTCGCAGAGCCTCTGAGTGTAATGGATAGCAGGGGCCTTCTACCTCGATCACGATGTGCCACAGGAGAGCGCACATCTGCCCCCTGCCGAGTTTCCGCGCGAGGGCCGTTATGCTGCCGCAGGTTGAGGAAAAAGCGTCGCCAAGAATGTGCCAAATGAGAGCGGTGTAGAGTGGGGAGGGAGGAGTGTTCATCCGGTCTCGCGGGCATACCATGTGCTTACAGCATGGAGGCCGTGCTCGATGGGTCCGCAGAGCGCTCACAGGGTCACCACGAGTTTCGAGTTTCCTTCCGGAAGCTCATGAGACGCCCATTCACTACTTGACGAGTAGTTGCATACACTCTCGGTTCTATAATTGTTCGCTGTTCAATGCGCAAGTGGCCATCGACATTCCGTTTTTATCCGTTTCCGTTTTTTATGACCCCCTCTCTTAAATGTTAATATGACTTAACCTCAATGCAGCATTCCTTTTTAATGACTGAATCACTTTAGTAAACAGTATTTGCGCTCGTAGTTGGTGTATACTGTGAATGGAAACATGTGAGAGTGGTTAGCGTGGCCGCAACACGTGCAACTTTGAGGCGCTTGCATATGCGTTCAGCTTTTTAATGGAGGAATATATTTAAAGACTACATAACTCCTATTGTCAGTCACAGTTCCGTCCATAAAAGGCTACAGGACAACCATAGGTGCCTTAGTGACTCTCAGTGGAGTTTAAAAAATTCTCGTTTGTTGTTGTTCTAAGTATCACTCCAAAATACCCTCTATAATTTCTACCTACAATAACGACATTGCAAAGGTACAAGATAGTTAGTCGAGAGTTTCTAGCGCGCCTGCCAGAAACTACAAACGTAAGTTGGTTTTAGGAAAGGAAAGGCGCAGTATCTGTCACCCATCTTCGTGGACACCTGATACGCGCTGGAAGGGAAGTGAGGGAGGTGGTATTGACAGCAGAGATAGAGAAGTGTCGTAGCGAGGGGCTCCGGAGTAATTTCGATTGCCTGGGGATCTTTAACGTGCACTGACACCGCACAGTAGACGGATGCATTTGCGTTTAGCCTCCATGGAAACGTGGCCGCTGCATTGAGCGGGCAACGGACGCCCCATCATCTGCGGTGACTTTAACGACAACACTGATCACAGTGGTTGCAGTGTTCATGAACGAATTACTCGGGTCGCAATTGTTAACCCACTTCAAGTCACCGCCATATATGTACCTTTGATTACATCGTTGCATAACACGTCGATTTAACCAGCATGAACTATGGGTCTTACTTCAGTTACCACACGCCGCTACTTGCTGTCCTGCGCGAAAGCACACAGAGCACACTTGTGATTAAATGTAAGTTTTATCAATAACTGTATTTTGCTTATGGTGACAGAACATGGGTCAGCACGCATGCATTCCTGCAGTGGAATAATATAGGCGTAGCACGGATTAGACCGCCAATATTTTATCCTCGTCTTACCTCGAAGAACGGTGACGCCATTGTATGGGCCAAAGTGCAACGAGGGAGAGCCGACCTAACGATTTATGCAGGCGACTGTAACTATTAATTAGCCCTAATAAAAACCTTATAATACTACAACTGCTTCCAAGGACATGTTGCGTGGCTTCAGACAGTATATAGCGGACATCTTGCTCTAAATTTCACTCTCAGGAAGTCATGCGGCTTAGTGGGACGAGTTTTCGTGTACGCCTTAAATCTTTGTTCCGCGTCATCCCAAAATGAGCTGGTTACTGACCCCCCCCCCCCCCCCCCCTCCCACACATACACACACACAATGAGATCGATAGGTGCGCCGACAGTAGTGGTCGCGTTCTCTGTGCACGCAACAGCAACAACAAAATATGCAGAAATGTACAGCGCGCGCTCCGATTACGATTCAGTTTTGCAGGCCTCACTTCAGCAGGTTGCGATTCCGCTTACGGCGACTGGCCACAATGTTGACCAACCATGTAAAAAAAAGAAAAAAAAAAACAGCTTTAGATCATATCCCAAGCTTTAGCTCTACAGTTGGTGGGTTCAAGCCGTACAAAAAGCCGGAAGGAAGTCGCAACATAGTTCTAAACCCCATGTTGAGACGACTAAATCCCATATCGTCTAAACGAATTGGCTGTTAGGGCTCAGTCGAAAGTGGCCGCCATCGCAAATAACAAGCACGTGCTTCCCTAATCCACTTTTTGAAATGCCGCCGTATCGGTCAGGAACTGAGCATGTGACCTCAAGAAATTAGCGACAGAAAGCCGCTCCAGGCGCTGGCGCGTTGCCCGCGGGCGCAGACCCCGCGCGCGGCCCGAGGACAACGCGAGGTGCCGCGCGTGCTCGCCCGGTGTGACGACGGCTGTGTCGCGTGACCTAAAAGCTGGCCGGACCTACGCGTCTGTTAAAAACGCATTAACGGCCCGCGCTCTGCAGAGATGCGCAGAGCGAAACTATCGAGCAGTGCATCTCTCCCTCTTTCGGGCGGCACGCTCGGAGGCTCGCTCAAGAGCGCGCGTCGGGTTCGTGTCGTGGAGTGGGCTCGTCATCAAGCCCCGCGCGGCACTGTTCCGAGGAAAGGGCGGTGCGCCCTGTTTCGTTCTGATGAATTGCCAAGCGCCGCGCCCATAGCTCCCGGTAGTGATTAATAAAGCGTAGCTCCTCCGCCCTTTCAATTGCTGCATTGAGTCACTCTCATTTCGAAGTGAGCTCGACTGAAGGGACCACACGGGTCTTGTAGGGAAAGGTTGATTGTGCCCATACCATGCAGAAAGGAAATGTGAATCACTTTCGGTTGGACCATAAGCGCAGAACATCTTGAAGAACACTTCAATTAATACCGCTATATGAGAAGTTGGTGCTGATTCACTGTTTAATGGCGCAGGAGGACATGCACATGTTTCTCTCTGCGCTGTTGAACCACCAATATGGAACAGTTCAACATGCGTATTTTTTTTTAAACTTTATTAAACCTATGTCACTAAATTAAGCATTATCCTCCTTAAGTACCAGCAAATTACCCTCGCGCATGCGGCCTATCTTTCATTTGATCTCCTACTGCATATTTTCTTTCTTTGAAGTCATAATGTAGTAGTAGTAGTAATAGTAGTAGTAGTGGTATTAGTAGTAGTAGTAGTAGTAGTAGTAGTAGTAGTAGTAGTAGTAGTAGTAGTAGTAGTAGTAGGATTAGTAGTAGTAGTAGTAGTAGTAGTAGTAGTAGTAGTAGTAGTAGTAGTAGTAGTAGTAGTTGCATAACACCTTTATCTGGCATGTACACATCTCTCCAGATGATTATCAACAAAGTGTGGGATAGTGACGAATAACTGGAATCCCAGGGACGCCAGAACGACCGCTTATAGATGCGGATTCGCGCTGCCCATACACGACCTAACACATCGAAAGTAATTGCGTCTTGTTCTTGCTATTAGCAGCCAAACACAGTCCGAAGCCACCACAGTTTGCTAGAGCGCTGAGTAAGTGACGCCGACGACGATGACCTAGAGGGCGGCGGTAACAAGAATAAGGAGACGCTCTCGGAAACTGCTGTCTTATCCGAGATGTGGTGCAACTGGATGAAGACAGCCCCAGAGCGTCAATTCAGACAACACCGCTGAAGTTTCCCCAGCGTTCACTGGCGTCCTCAGAAGCGCTCGTTACCTCCCGCAGTAGAGGCCCCCACGAACGCCGGTGTTGCGCGGCGGCCGGCTTCGGTGGCGGGCTCCGCTTACTGTTTGTTGACGAAGGCGGCGCGTGCGAGAGAGAGATCCGCGGCGCGGCAGCGCATGCGAGTGTGCATGCCCTGCCTCATCAGCGTCCCTTGCCGCCGCTGCGCCCTTGTTACGTTTCCGCGCGAGTCCCGAAAGCCGGATATTCGTGTTTCCGACCGGGCCGTCGTCGCGGTTTAAGCAGGAAACTGAATTGTTGCAGTTTTTTGCCGGCCGTCGGGGCCACTCTCGGCACTTGTACATCGGCGCCGTATTGCTGCCAGTGACGCGCGTGACCTGGGCGCGCGGTTTCTTTCGCCTCCCCCATCGCGCGACTGATGCGCGCTGCCACCGCCCCTGTGTGCGCGGGGGGGGCACTCGTGAGTCGCGTGCTTCTTCCAGTGTCACGTACGCGCCGCATGCAACGGGCGCCGCGTGCTTTCCGAGAGAGGGCATGTCTACCAAGGGACATGAATTATGTACGCCGCCTCCAGGTGCTTTTTCACGGTATCTGTGGACGGGACCAACGGGGCTTCCTGTGAATATGTCACGTCTGAGCGATCCGGCTCGAAAAAAAAAAAAAAAAAAAAAAGGAATCTGCGCGAGCGGCGTTGCCGGATTTTCCTATTTTATTTCGATGTACCGTCACTAATCTGCCGACAATACGACTCTGTCCATACTTGGGTTAGCTGCGCCGGAGGACGCCCGGCAGCCTCGCCTTTTAAGCTTCTTCAAAAGGTGCCGTTCTACCCGGCTCCGGCAGTACTCTAGACCCGTCACCAACAGCGCATATTCTGCATTCATGGTGCCTTGCGTGCCACTGAATACCGTCGAGCCGGATCAAATCCCCTAAGATGCAAGAACACTCAATTTATGCGCAGATACGCTTTCTCAACGTCCTCCCGTGGTAATACTCATCCGGTGCACGAATAACTGTGTAAGCCGCCTTGGCGCCTGTGAGCTCAGCAAGGAGCCATTTTCAAAACACCGGTACTTATTGCGGTTTACACATGTAGCGTTACACATCAGCTCATTGCAAGTACATCCGACCGGAAAATTCGCGCTACTTTTAGAACACTCCAGCCTCGCAGTGTTAGCTACAACGTACTGGCAGAAGCTCGCTCCAATCAACAAAGGATACAGGAGTCATACTCATCATTGTTATTATTTGTGCACACTTTGTTCTAGACCAGAATTCATAGATATGACATTGTTTCGTCGAGGTCGCTCATAGCTCTGTGATGTCCTCAAGCAGTATAGAAAGGGAGTAGCGTACCGCTTCTCGCGAATAATTGTCACTGCTCAGCGCCGTCAAAAGCATCACTCATTTTTTTTGCCCTCTTTGAGCACCTGTCGGCGGAGTATACATTGCAACAGTTTTATAGCGACAAACCAAACGAAACAATTATGAGCCCCGCGCAGAAGACTGGTGAGGTGAGGTAGTCTAAGCATGAAGCTAAGAGCTACAGATTACTCGTCTGGGCTATGTGAAGTGCAATATCCCATCGCTATTACTGTTTCAGCGCTGGAAGATACCTTGTTGTGCACACTCTCTTCTTTCTTTCTCCGTACTACCTGTTTCCTTCCTTCCTTCCTTCCTTTTTTTTTTTTGCCCAGTAGCTCAAAAATCAATCGAACGAACTCTTGATGAAATGCAGTTAGCGCCCAGGTGCAACATGAAAGCAAGCTATCAGCGGGGCAATTTATTAAATCATCTTCAAGGTTTATTCCGATATTTAGGTTCTCGGACGCTTAATATATATGAGAGAAGCTAGTACTTTCCTTGGGGGTGTGGAAAATAACAGCTGTAGCCTTGACTGCCAGCAGCCATCCGTAACTGATCGCTTCTTTTCTCGCTTCCGCGGCTGCGGAGCCAGGAGAGAGGATGATACGCTTCTAAAGAAAGCGCGACGAGGCTTTTAAAAGCACTTCGCGCCAGAGCACGCTATGCCCAAGGACGATAACTGCCCCCTGGCGCGAATTGCTGAGGTCAGACGCTCCATTTTAATCTCCCGCGCGTTCTTAGAAGTCGAAGAAACAATGTCTATGCAGAGAGATAGCGACGAACTCTATGCGTGACATTTTTCGCACAATAGATCGTCACCAATGACTGCTGGTGTTCAAGCAAAATTAAGAACATACAGAAGCGAATCATAGGAGTAAAATATGGATGATTATACCAGATTTCCAATCAGTAAACAGCTCTGCTAACAACCCGCGATCACTTAGCCCTAGCCTTTAAGTTAGTTCAGCGTAAATTATTTTGGGGTCAGTTTGAAAACTTCACGTAAGTCTTGTCGAATGCGAAGAGACGAAGTTCGAAGGGACAGGTACTCCCACCTCACTGTTCCTCGGTTCTTTCATTGTTAATTGTTTTCATCCATTATGTATGTGCGTTCTTTTCGCTTAATTATCCAAATATCAGAGATAAATAATAAGGAGCACGGCGGGAAGGGGTTTGTCGACACACGGCGCCCTTTGTCGTCTTGTCAGAGATTGGTGGCACACGAAAGCGAATAAATTCGTTCTCGGATTTCTACTTCTGTTAGTGAAATAGGCAGTACTGACGCCTGTGTTGACATTGCCGGCTTGCTTTATTTCAGGACACCTCGAAAAATTTCACTAAAAAGGGACGAAAAACGAAATGCTGTTTTAAATCGTCAGATAAAACATAGACTAGACCCTGCTCGAGCTTCACGTTTCTTTCAGGCTCGTTATCTCGTTCTGATGATCAGCCTTCATGCAAGATCGATTGTGTCAATAATAAGCAACGCGAGGGCAGCATATCATCACGCAGCTGGCCGTGCTTTACGCTCGCCTTCATAGCGCAAGCTTCGTCTCTCGTGCAAGTTTTTAGGCCGCACCAACCGAGGCGTAACATGCGAGTCTTGCTACCGCTGTAACGTAGGACGCCACCATGGCCGATTGCCTCCCGCACGGTGCCTGTATGTTTAGCGTTAATCGCAAATTTAACTAAACCCAGCAAAGCCGCTGCTTATGATGTTTTAAATGGTGCAAACATGAGTTTCCTAACCTTTCGATTTCGGCAGACTGGCTGGCAAATGCCCGTTTGTCGCGCACAGTAATAGCCTCGCAGTAGTTGACAGCAGTGGCGTACGTAAGAGTGATTCGAACCTGCGTGCGAGCACGCTTGCGCAGAGGCCGCAAGCATTCGCTCCACTTGAATCTTGGGGACAGGCTGCGGCGGCCTGCTCGCTCCCGCTTCGGCGATTCCCTACAAGTTCATGCTGTCCGGGGTCACGACGCCAGGGTAGCGCCCTTGCTGTCCCTGGCGCACTGTGGGTCCCAGACTGCGGCAGGCACCTTCGCGTACACTCGGTATACAGTCGGCCACCCCCCACCTTCTCTGTCTGTCTTTCTTGTTCTCGTGAATCCGCCGCGGGCCGGCGCGGCAGGCGAGGCCGCCTCCCGCCCGGTCTAAACATAGGCCCGCTGGATTTAAACCAGACGCTTTCTGCGCCTTTGTGCGCGGCCGCTCTCCTCCGAGCACCGTGGCTTGCGGCCGCCGCACACGCGAAGAGCAAGCCGACGCGTCCAGATTCCGGCTTTGTTGTTGTCTCTATGCGCGCGTCTAAGCCCTTGCTTAACCTACTTTCTCGGTCCGCGCTGCTCCTGCTGCTCCGCTGTCACGGCAGGCTCCAGGTGAGGTGGCGGCGCCCTGCGAAAGGGGAGAGAGGCAATGAGCAGCGCCCAGTATAGTTTTGGGAATTGGGAATCGGACGGAATCCCGCCCGAGCGCCAAGTTGCCAGGTAGACGCGTGCAGAGCCGAATAACTAGAAAGCACGGAAACAAGCGCGAACCTGTCGCCACTGTGGACATTTCTCCCCTCGAAAATGAAGACAAGGAAAGGAGCAACAGACGACGCTGGAGGCGAACGGATATTTATATTTTCTCCGGTATATATACGCTCGCGGAACTTCCAGATTTTCCGTTTCCGCGCGGCTGCGAGCCGGAGTGTCGCGGGCTTCGTCCCGCAGCGAAGGGCAATGCACGCGAAATCAGCAAGAAAGACGTCGCGGAAGACTGCGGGCGAGCTGGAAACAGGCTTCTTCGCTGCTCTTAGTCGGACTTACCGGGAAAACAGTTTTTTTCTTCTTTTTACATTGAATCCGCTGTCATGCAAACTTACGCATTACAAGCTTCCTTCGGAGCTATTGATAAAGATCGTCGTGTGGCCCAGACACCATTCCTGCGTATAGTTGGAAATGCGAGCGGTTTGCTTGTCAGCCTGCTTTAAAAGCAAGAGCAACAAGAGCGCTTCGTGCGCTAGGCAGGAAAGATGCTACGTGCTTGTTTTCCTCGACCCAGTTAAGATAATATGCTTGTTAATTTGAAGACCTGCCTTGTTGTAACACGTAATACGGGCGGCAGTGAAAAGATTTCGGCGCCTCTTGGCACACACTTCGAGAGCAATGTTGTTTGCCTCTCCTATATGTATGCTGTGGCAAGCGTTGCTATCGGTGTCCGCACTGTTCACTACTCGAGTCGCCGTCGTTTGAGGACTCATCCCTATCATCGTGCCAGCTAGATACAGGGCAAAACGGGCGCGCGAGCGAAGCATGTTTTGCTCTGCGACGTGGAGGAATACGAGTGGATAATGGTCAAAGACTACGCCATCGCAATTAATATCTAAAACAGGTATTGCGAGCATATAAACCTTCGGACAACGTGTTTCTGCAATTCTGAGCACGCTTCAAGCAGCAGAAGAAATAAAATTCATGTTCAGCACTACGTACCATGCGACTCCCGAAGCTATTTTCGCGTCCTTCTTTTTCATCAGGATTTTTTTTTTATCTAGCTACCCAAAATTCAGAAAGCTGCACAGCTGTATAAGGATCTCGCATTCAGCTTTTCCATAGCTGTGCGTACCTAGAAATAAGCTATTTGTTACCATGGCTTTGTTTGAAGCCTTCTCCAACACGTATCGGAATAAATAATCTTTCCTGCATCGACATATCCAGCAATTCGGCCTTTCATTTCCATCTCTCACCCATCTGTGTTAGCTCAATTGGCACTGGAAAGCTCTCATGATCGAGAGGTGGCTTCTGTATTGAGCCCCAAAGCCCACACTCTGTTTGGGAGAACTAAATATCCGCACAACGAGAGAGAAGTCAGCGAGATGACAAGAATAGAGTGGACTACATTTGGCAGTCGCTCCCAGGTTATGAACACCAGTGTAAAAATGCCCCCGAACGAAAAGAATATAAGCGCTGTATCTTACCACCTATAAATTTGGAGGCTAATAAAAAGGATAGAAATGAGGCTAACACCTGCGGACGGCAGAACTGAAAATGGCAGGTGAAACAATAACAGACGGGAACAACGTTGTATGTGTGCGAGAACAGACGTGAATTAAAGGAAAAAGTAAAGACAGAAAAAGATATGTGCAAGACATGTACTGCTCTGAGCTGACATCCGAAAGTCAGTCGGAATTTCTGAATAAAAGCTAAGAGATGGAAACACCAGTCCGCGCTCTGGCCTAGAGCCAGACGAAATGAAGAGCCGAGAAGATATGCAATAGGATATGGGCTAACCACGGTCAGAAATAGCTGAAAGTTGATGGGAGATGCCCCCCTGGTGATGAAGATGATCGATATGGTGGTGATGTTGCTCTAAATGTTCCCTTTTTAGTGGCTGAGCGGTACTCGAGGATATACAGACCTTCGCACTTCAATCGTTCCTTCACTTTCAAGATCGGTTTTCCGTAATCCGGAACAATACAAAGCACTTGATTTGAAGTCGTACAGATTACTGCTTAATTCAGAACAACCGTTCAGCCACGGGACATTTTCAACACCTATAGGGCTAACCCTACATTTACGCACGTATCGTGCGTCTAGACCACGCTCTGGCAACTGGAGTAGCGGGCGGATTATATTCGTCGGGATCCGAGTGGGCGTCGCATATGACCGCGCAGGATGCGACATTTTCGCACAGTTATTTTGGCGCTCGCTCGCCTGCATGCCCAGCTATGTCTACGCGCCCAGAGAGCAGCAGCGGAAAGCGAGGACACAACGCTGCTTTTGAGGCGGCATCCCCGCGCGCGTATGAAGGCGAGCCCTCTCACCTCCGCGTAGCCGCGACCTCAAGCGCAGCGTCCGTCTCGCCGAGACGCTTATACACCGGGCGTCTCGTCTCCACCCCCTCATATATATATTTTTTTTTCCATTTCCTCCCCATCTTTTCTTTACGGCCCCCGCGTCTCTTTTTGTCGTCCTCGCGAGCGACGCTCGCCGCCCGAACCGGAGCAAGACGGACGTCTTTGCAGACCGGATTTGCGCTTTCTTTTCTCGGGCGTCCCTTTCGCGCGGAAGCAGTCGGACGCGCGTGGCATTTGCAAAAAGAGACGCTCTTTTCCGGAGTCCAGCGCACGAAGCTCTCCTGTGGGACGTGCCGCGGGCCTAACGCGAGATGACCGCCGAATGCGCCGCACGCCGCTCCCTTTTTGCACGCTCGGATCCCGTCTGATTTATAGCCAGGCATCAGGCTTTCCGGCGTTTAACCATTAGCAAATGTCCGCATTTGTTTTCGCATTTATTTACGCGCTATACACCTGGGCATGCTGGCATTTCTTTTATTTGTGAGGAGGGCGGCGGTGAGGTACTGAGATGCAAAAAAAAAAATAAAATAAAAAACAAGTACTTAATGAAAGAAAAAAAAAAAGATCAGAAAAAACGATTTTACTCCAGGCAACCGCTTGAAGGAAGAAGCAATTTTTGCTAAACGCCAACTATCTACGCGTAGCTCTAGGCATATATTTTCCCTTAGCCTGTGCGGTACTATAAGTTATCCTGTTGATCACAAAAAGTCGGATCCTCTCTGATAAATACTTGTGCAGATAAGTCTGGCAGGATGCAATCAAAATCACACAAGAGCCATTAGCTCCTTGCTCTCTCTTTTGGATTTTGAGAAATGCTCGAAAAAAAAAAAACACGTTTTGTACTGCTTGCAACTTGCCGAGCAAACCACGTGGTCTTAAGTGATGAGAATTTGAAATTTCATATTCCCCGCCAATCAATTGACCCATAGTTATGGAAGGTTTTTGATATCATTTGTGAGGTCATTCAAATTTCACTCATGCCCGTATCTGGCTAGTCTTTAATTTAAACTGAAACGAAACGAAGAAACGGTGTCCTGATAGTGGTGAATGCGTAAATTTCAAGCAAGTGCGAGAGTGTAAAATAAGCGCAAGGAATTTGGCAGCTATGAACATGAACCACTCTAATTGCATTTGTGTTAACTGGGCCACAGGCGTCTGACTGGATACCTGTGACAATCACAGCTTACCTTGTAGCGTCTTGAAGCAAAAATTTGTTTTCATGATAAGTATTTTTTTTTTTTTTTTCATAAGCGAGACTTAGATGCATAACTGCCTCCTTCACGAGACTTTGTTATTAATTGCTGGAAACTTGCCTGGTTATTTTCTGTGCGTTTGTCAATCCAACGGCACGCTGTGATACATTTTGGATCGCGCAGTAAAAAATCATAGTCACAGATCGAATGTTTCTGCGCACAAGTATTTCCTCTAGCTACTGTTCTCTCAGTTTCCCAGCAAGGCAACTGATGACAGGGTGCGTGCGATCTTTCACATGGTGTGTCACATTGGCCATCGGTTATGACAGACCACCGCATATACTTTTGGCATCAGATACAGTGACTAAATTATTCATACCCTTCTCTCCCAGAGCTCCGGTTCTGCCAATGCCTACGCCTCGGAGCAGAAGGAACCAGCTGGCCTTGGCTGAGGATATCCTTGATGCTTAATGCTTCGCTGCAGTGAGGTTACTTATTCCAAATACATATTTGCTGCAATTTATGTTGCAGCCGTCTGGGACACACGTCAGAGAAGAAATTACTCCGTGGTAAGATGTCTCCGTTTAAGCACGTCGCAAATAATTTTTCGTCACGAGATATGGATGGTTTGCAGTGATACGGCGGCCGACATGCATGGTGATCATAAATAACGGCGCGACCACGCTCAAAGTCTGCACGCTTACGTAACGTGCTTATAACCCGTACTCTGATGTCCGCTGAGGAATGAATAGGCGGGCTCCATCATCATGGCGCCTTTGACGTCAAGTGCAGGCCACGTATAGTATACGCGCCGAAAAGGAGGACATGATTGTCTGAAACAAGTGGTAAATGCCAGAAAAACCAAGGGCGAAAAAATATGACGCTAGACATAACTGCGCTGATAGAGCAAGACAGCCCACTTACCTTGAACGGCACGTTAAATCATATTCTTGACAGCTTGCAAATCGCTCTACCGTTAAGTCACATAGTATAACAGACCATAGCCTCCTATATTATAGGAGGCTATGAACAGACGAAACAGCTTCCCCTGTAGCACGAGTAGATTACGCCTTTGCGAGCACGTTTACTGAACACGAAAGGCCACATACGGGTCCCTTTACTGCTATCGGCTTATCTGCCATCTGTCATTCTGCGACAAAGTCCCTGCCAAAAGCGTGATGAGGGCGCGCCCGAAACGAGCGAATACGCGCAAGTGCGTCGACTGCATGTCGGCGGCGTCGATTGCAAATGTCGATTACATGCGGTTATTGCGCGAACAGTTCCTTGCAACCCCTCCCGGCACCCTCGGTGATTTACCACTTGATTTATCACCTACCGACGGCGTATGTCAGCGTATGTTCGCAAAAAGCATAAAAAGCGATTGTCAAAACTGAGGTTACCCCGCTCGAACCCCTTGTTCGGTTTCCTTTAAATTTGTGTGCATACCATGGATTTTTTTTTTTAAATCTTTATAGCTTAGGGTGTTTGCTTCTGAATAACACCTTTTGACTCGTAAGGCCTTCTCAGCGTCCCAAATCGTCTGAAGGTAAGAAGAGTTTTGGCCCTGCCTTCTCCCATAGGTATAACTTTTTCGAACGCTAAAGGACACGGTTTACACGCAAACCTCCCGGATTTTACACATTTGACAAAGCCTATAGCCTGTTTCATCTTGATTTTACTGTTGGAGAAATAGTGCAGGCTCTTTTAGGCAATACTATAATGGCTTGGAGGGCCACACATTTGGGTTAGCTGGGTCATATGGTCCCCACACCGACTGTTGATTCGGATATTTTCATATTTATTTCTTCGGTGATTATCGTTTTCCTGTCGTAGCCCACAGTCGCGCTGCTCACTGAGCTTCACACATTCACACACAGGCGTCCACGCACTTAAAGAACAATGGGTAAAAAGAAGTGGTGGGGGGGGGAGGCATGCAGCGCTCCGAAAATTTCAGCGGCGAACCTGACACCTCCCCCCCTCTCCCCTCTCTCTCTTTCTCTGGCTATACCTCTGCAAAAGGGTTATCATTTCGAAGCTCTCTTGTGCCGATCCCATGCATGAAATGGCATACAGCTCCGCACAGTATTGCAGCTACTGAGCAAGGATTTCCTTTTCTCCATCGAGCGCCTCTCTTTCTTTCTTTCTTTCTTTTTTTTTTTTTAATGTGGCGTGCCCCTTAGTGAAGGGGGTTTTTAAGCTCGTGTTCTGCGTTTTGGGCCGTTGTTTCCGAGTTTTAATGAGTCACTTTGGCATAAACTCGCTGCCCATATACTTGCTCGCTTCGACTACGACTTTCCTCGCTATAGCTGCAAAACGCACCGACTGATTGCTTTATTTCACTTATAAATTACAAATGAAGAAAGGTGACGTGCGCCCGTCTGGAAAAGATTTAACTCGGTCATGAAAACACACTGAAGAATCCGAATGGCGTGCGCTAGTCTCACAGTGCTTTTGGGTGCACGCTGTCCTTCTCCTGCTGCTCAAATGAAGGATGACCGCGAGTTCCAGCTGCGTTAACGAGAATTTTATGCGACATCACACCGGAAAAGAGAAGCGAATCGAGCAGATCCCAGGTCCGTCCCTGCAAAGGTAACGATGTTTCACCGAAGAACAAAATTTCCCGGAACCATATACTGCTCTTTGCATCTGCAGTTCTGACTTTGGTTCCTTTGCATCACGCGAGTGAACCCTCACACGCCATTTCTTTTTGTTTTATTTTCTGAAACCAAACAAGTTTTCGCATATGAACTAAAATTTAACTGAGCTGCAATTTAAGACGCATGTCCAGAAATTCCTGACCGCCAGTTTACGAGGTATGTGCATGCCTGTCGTTTCAGCGAAGGTGAACCAGAATTTTTAGAAATAGCAATTTTTTTAGCTGTAGCCATGGATTCAGATGCACTGTAACACCAGTTTTGGCGGACGTCAGCAAAGAGGTGAAACACAATAATTGGCAAACGCTTAAACGAATTTCTGGTAGTTTATATCTAAACTATTGCAGTTAGGTGCGTTGTTGCAATCGGAAATTCATAGCGCCTTTACAGCTTTTCTTCCCGCTGTCCTTGTCTTTTTTTACGCCAGTATGTACGGCCGGTACTAACTGGCTCGAATTTCCTTTACTGAAGTCAATTTCATTTTGACGTCGGACGTGATGACCACGTGGGAAGGGAAGAATCAAAGAAATGCGGGGAGGAGCAGAAAAGGAGTGCTTTAGGGTAACTCCGCACATGATCGTGCGCAATATAGTAGTATCCCCATTATGCTTTTACTACAGCGAATATATCGCTTATGTTAGTGTGGCGGTATTCCTGCGCTGTTTCCTGCCCAGGAACCTTGGGGCATGAGGTGGGTGGTGTGTCTGCAGATCACCGAACAGTGCCAGAACGTTCACGGGTAGGTGTGGAGAGCGAATCCCCCTGGTTTCAGTGAGAACTTACCGCCCGTCGTAAATCAGCAACAGCCGATAGCAGCAGCACGTGCCATCGTAAAGTGCAAGCCGGGCATGCACTACACTTTACATGTTATGGAGGTTAAATTTGGACCGATCTTTAAGCGTTCCTGTACACAGCCACGAATAGTTTGAAAGGAATAGGTTCTTTTTGAGTTCGGTGTGGGCGTTGCTAACTTCTGGGGCGTTCAACCAGGACGACAACATTTGTACATGAGGAGGTTTACGTGCACCGTGGTGAACTAAGCATATCTGTCTTGACGGTATTGACTCCGCTGCATGCGACGCTTCTGATGCACTTTTGGTTAAACTTCGACCTAGGCAAAACTGAGTTGGCGTCGATTTAATCTTGGCATAGGTTCTAGAGAGAGAAAGAAGAGATTTTTCTCCTCGTTTGTGACGAAGATGTAGCAACGATTGCTGCCGTACCACTGCCTCCCGACTTTACCGTTACTTGAACGCGCGAGTATTAAGTTACGATATAGAAACCCGACGGCGATACTGTCCAATCTGGAGAACTGCTTTAAACCATAAATACCCGCTAATGGACGTGCTCAGATGACCTCAACATGATTATCCAAGCAAGGATCGTGATCACATACCCTCACAAATAGCGTGTCGCTCGGGAGAAATGGTCTTTTTTTTTTTTTTTTTTAACGGTACACGCTCGTGCGACTGGAGCCACAATGCGTGTAATATGATCGTGAGTTAGGGTAATATTCTAGAGCACTATAGTTAGGTTGGGAGCGGGCAGCGCTCCTTCAGTCGAGAAGATGCCGCAAGCTTGCGCCCGTGCTCCCTTTCCAGGCGTCCTCGGAGTGCACGCCGGTCAGAACAGCCAGACGCAGCTGGTCTCGAGCGGGAAATCCAGTTTTTTCTCTTGGTTTAAACAAGACGCGTCCACCACCCTTTTTCCAATAATAGCAGCTCTCCTTCCACTCTCCGCGGGCGGCCGCGCATATGTGTGCCTGGGTCGGTCTGACAAAGTCGTCGGCCGATATTGGCCGCGCATCCATTCGATCGCCTAAGCCAGGCACGTTGCCTCCGTCGCCGCCCCGCGCGCCAGCAGCCGCCACAACCAGGCACGCTGGTCGTTGCGCTTTCGTCCCAAACAGATACTCTAATGATCGCCAACGTCGGTCGCCTCTGTCCTATCTCTTTGTTGCGCCGGTCCCCTCCTTTTCTTGGGCGCTTTGAGAGGCTGCTGTTGTCAATGTTCGCCGTCGGTAAGCAGATCGAAAGTGGTACCCGTCGGCGGTCAAACTTTGGCTGCGCCCGACAGGTATCGTCATGCTCGTCCGTCGTGGGCAAAAGCTGGGAACGCGTGGAGAGGAATGAGCAAGGCCAAGCACTGCAGCACGCCTTTGTAGTGGCTGCTAGTTGAGTCGCTGTCGAAGCTTGCGTATTTGCTTGTGCTTTGCGAAGGGCTGCTATCGCACCCCTGTGTAATGAAAGGACGTGCGTCGGCAAAGATCACACGCCGCAGTGGACCAAAAATGTTGCGAGATAAATTTAACGAGTACCACCGAAGCTTCCGCTGTCCGTCAGCTGCTCCATACCAGAGGCTTTCCTGTCTCCGAGCGCGCGCTTGTTCTAACGTTCTACCGCCCTTGGAGATATTTCTCATTCAAGTGGAAAAGATACACTGTTGATAGTGTTGCATCTACACGGCTAGGCAAAGAACATAAGTTCTCTCAGTTTCGGTTACGGGGAAGTTTTGTGTGTTCAGGCAGGTCAACTTTGCTTATAGCTAGCGCGCATATTGAGTGCGTTATCTCACGAGAAAAAGAAATAAATAAAAGCGAGGAAAAGATAAGAGAGCCCTTGAGAGAACAATGCAATGAAGCAGAAATGCCAAAAAAGAAAAAAAAAAGATACGGTGCAAGATTTGATGACTTTGTTTCAGCAGTTCTGTCATTTTTTTCTTTAGACAACACACTTTACGAAAGTGAGATGATAGATTATAGTTGGTGTTCCATGGTGACGTCCTAGCGCAAAGAACGAAGACACAGGTCGTACAATGCTTGTCTGTGGTTTCTTTTCTATGCCCGTGTTACTTGCACTGCGCTGTCTTAATGAATGCGCTTTATAATTCCTTTCAAGGGTCTTATATGCCTGTGTGTGGGAATCATTTTGAAGAGCAACGACCAAGGTATTTTTATCGGGACTGGAAAGCTTCTGCATTTCCTGTAACTGATTTAGTGTGGTCACTGGTCGTTATCGAAAACTGTTGCATTTTACCAGAAGCAACACTCACTAATACGAAGTAACATACCGCGGTGATGGATGGCCAGCGCCACGCATTACTGAAACCGTAAACTTGGGCTTGGTTTCCGCCAGTGCTGCGCGCCGCGTTACGTTAAGAGCCATTTGGATATAAGTGGATCTATGTTCTCTATTTCACTTTTCTTTTTTTTTTTTTTTTTTTTTTTTGCGTGCGCGTGAAGAAAACTTAGACGACTTGACCTGCCGTTGTGTCCGGACCGCCTTTTCAGGTGCTGTCCATAGCAGACATGGCAGTAATTGAATTACAGTAATGAAATTACTGTAATTTAATTACTTTTTCGGTAATTTGTAATGTAACGAATTACTTTTTCAGTTCGGTAATTTAGTAATGTAGTGAATTACGTTTTAGTAGTAATTTCGCAGCAAAGTAATTAATTCCTCTCGAAATTACTTTACTAAAGTGCGCCATCACTCCATCAATAGACAACAAAGTAGACTGCGCGAAAGCAGGGACGACGTGCTGCTATCCGAAGCCAGCGTAACGGATTGGCAAAAGGAGACAGAATTGAGCAGAACTAGAATACTCTGGAGAACAAGTTGTTGTTTTGTTTAATAGCTTTACTTAGTTTTTGCATTTATGGAAACTAGAAAGTAATTTCAAAGTAATTGAATTACCCAGAAGAAGTAATTGTAATGTAATTTCATTACTTTTGGGGAGCAGTAATGAGTAATGTAACTTTATTACTTTTCTGCGATTTTCAGAAAAGTAATTATTAATGTAATTTAATTCCTTTTCAAAAGTAATTTTGCCATGTGTGGTCCATAGACAACGGTCTGCGGAATGGCGTTCATCTGCACTTTACTGGCGGGCTCATATGTCATTCCTCCTTTCTCTGAACTCGATCGTTCATTCCATAACAGGCCACGGCTGTTTTCCGTTTTAATTTCATCGGTTTTTGGTTAGACCTGACAATGAATGTTCTTTTAGACGTGCTTGCGTTTATGTTCTAATTTTCTTGGTGGTGAGAGCTTTGACGCCATATAGTGCTTGTAAACTTCATCGCACCCTGTCCACGCATTCTGATGCAAACGCTTTGCAATCTTGCTCATCAATTCGTGTGCATGTGTCCTGATTAAACAAGTGGTTGAGAGTAGCGCATATTGCCCCACTATTGCTGCCGGGTCACTCATTCGGATGACATATAGCTTTTATTTGCTTACCTCTTTTTTAGCGAGACTTTGAGCCTATTTCACAGCTCTGTGATGCTATTGGTTCTATGCTGAAGGACCCACAGACTCTATAGGTTTGGGAGGACGTTACGCCCGCTTTTCCGTTTGGCCCAGTGCCAAAACGCTTATATCTAAGTAGCGCAATGGTGTGTTTGTCTTTCTATCTGTCCGTGTTTCTAGCGCTATTTTAACATAACGCTTATATCTCCCCACTGCTCTTTTCCTCTCTTCACCTTTCTTTCCACATTTTCTCCCGTCTCTTAATCGTTTTTGTAATTTTGTTCATAGCGTGGCTATTAGCTGATGTTTATTTTTAACAACATAACATTCTTTTCTTTTAATTTTCATTGTAGTTCCGGAACAGCATTTTACCATTCAATTACAATTACCGCTTTTTTCTTTCATTTCTTTATTTTTTTGCACGGCCCCAGCCGCCTGACTCTCATCTTTTGTTTCAGCCAACCTCTTGTGCGTGTACCAGGACCTCGCTTTTTCTTTCATCTCTAGGCATAGCAACCTCTTTTTCTTGTCTAATTGGCTTTTATCTAAATTATCTTTGGGGTTTCCTTTTGTTTTAGCTTTTGTTCAATTATTTTTATTGACTGGCTGGGACAGACATTCCACCAGCTTTTCTTTTTAAATTCTTTTCTTCTTGTTTTGGGAGTGGCCACAAAATGAAGAACTGAAACTATTTACCATTTGAACCCATTAAAACGGCTCTTGCGCAATTGACGACTACCCCAGACAATTGACCCAAGTGTCCACACCTCACCGCTACGAACTTGCACAGTGCAAAAAAAAAAAAAAAAAAAAAAAAAAAATGCTTTTTTTTTTTGTTCAAGGCACAACTTTTTACAAAACTCGAAAGGCTCGGAAATGGGTGATTTTTTGAAGAAAGGGAGCAAAGGTGATAGCTAAAGAGCCAGCGGCTTTTGTGCAAGTGAGGTTCTGTGATTCTTTCCGGTGCCAAATTTAATATATCTACACGGAACTTTATTTTGTTATGAATATCCTGTTACATTTTTGTCCGCAAACAAACTGGTTTCATCCGCTTGGGTCAGTCGTCGACAACCAGAAATTACAAAGAAAGAGTGTGTAAATATAAAAGTGGGAACAGCAGGACGCCATTCCTTGTTACTATGTTAACGCTGGACGCTAGAGCAGACCCCTTAAGTCATATGCTGCTCCTACACGCGCTAAAGGAGACACTGACATGCTAAATTTTGAGGGCAAGTCTTTTACAGGCGTATTAATGAAGTATAATTACAGTCACCTCTGAAAGGCATGCCATAAAAGGTAAGTAAGAGTCACGCCTTTAAGTTTTTTCTTTTATTCGCTTGGCATCCGCTTGTATCAAACGCATTTGCGTTCAGCCGTAGTGGAAATCCCAGAAAACGTAGAGAGAAACTATATGCAGTGAACATTGACAAGACTGCTTTCCTTAAGGCAGACACAGCAATGGACCTAACAAAAAAATCCTTTCGGTAGGAGACGCGACTTCTCTAACAGCGCATATGAGTGTTTTACAAGGTACGACAATTCTCCTGCCGCTCAAAAACAATGGCAACATCTTCAATGGAATTGCTCGTTTCTTTAGTTTTCACACTTGTGCTTGGTACACTTCATTGTATGAAGTAATAAAAAAAAGTTGGGGAAGAAGTACCCCCGTACTTGCAAATCATCTTCAATGTAGTTTCCGCTGCGAATGCACCGGTCTTTTCATTAAATGTTGCTAAAGGCTGCTTACATTTTTTTTTTTTCTGGTGCGCGTAAGTCATCGCCACATTGCAGGCTTTATATCTGAGGCTTCCATTCGCTTAGTACTCCATCCATTTAGTATTAGTTAATACGACTGCCCTGTCTATTGCAAGTATCACTGTATTGAACTTATCTTTTAGGGCGCTTCCCGTTTGTCAGCAACCTAAGAATTAGCTCGAGTTTGTTGATAGTGAACGAGAAAAACAAGGCGTTCAATTTTTGTTCGTTTACTTTTTATTTTGCATCAAAGTGCAAATAACAAGGAAAAAAAAAACTTTATGAAATTGAAGTCTGTGGGCAACGTAGCCAAGAAACCTCGCGTTTTAAGATTTGGCGGCTGATTGCCGGCAAGCGAAGACCCATCCAGCAGCAAATAATTTTCGCCATATGATTTACTCCCTCCGTTTCATCGGCACCGCACGTCGCCACCAGCAGCGTGTACTTCAGTTCCGCGGCGTCTGAATCGCTCCGCACAGATTTTGGACGCGCCCCGCTGCTTGTGTTGTACAAACGGTACCATTTGCAACAGAGGCAGCTGAGCGTCGCGAAGAGAGAAGAGAAAATTAAAAGAGAAAACATGGTCGCCGCCTTCTTTTAAAAGACGCACGGGCAATTTGTCTCAGGCAGAAACTCACGTTGTCCGGGTAAATTTAGACTACTTTGTCTTTCTTAAGTGACCCCCACCTTGGCACCTGCGCTCAGTCAGTGGAAGCGCCATATAGCGCGCAAGAAAAATGGGTACTTAGCCGCACGTGTTTTCTTTCACAAATCAGCTGAGAAGTGTCCCCGTTACGGCCTGCACGATGGAACGACTCTTTTGCGTGTTGAATGTACGCTGCTGCACATTTGCTTGGTCTGATCCGCTTTCAGCTTTCCAAGAAGCGCCTGTTCACACAGCTTTAGAAGTTCGAATCCCTCCATAGCCTCGCATAAATCACATTAATTCTCGCTTTCGAGTTTTGCTTACAGTAAACATGAAGGCGTTAACTGCAATCGCGCGTCAGATATCACGTGCCCGTGCATGCTGTTCTGTTCAACAGCGCAACAGTTGTTAGTCATCTGCGGTGCCACGTACTTTTCTTCTATTTTTATTGCCTTGTCATACAAACTGAATTGAGGGGTCACGCATGTGAGCAATAATAAGCATTTTTAGTTGCCTGGTAGACACCGTACAGTTTAGACGCGAAACAAAAAGCCGTAGCATACAACATATGTAGCGCCGAAATTAATGCCTATTGTTACCACGCATTTACATTAAAAAAAAAAAAAAAAGGCAGTGCCAAATGACGTTTACCACTTGGTTCTTTTTTTCCTTCGCTTTTCTCTTCTGTGCCCATGAGTATGAGTTTACACGAAACACCCGCACGCTGGGGTTCCCAACGATGGAAAAGCGCAGATCATGCGGCAACAAACATCTCAAGCGACAGAAGTAATGCCGACTTCAATTAACCGCGCATGTAGACCTAATTCAGAACGCACGCCGTATCTTCCTCCGCAGGACAATGTTATCGTACACAGAACCTTTCCGGGTCACCAGCCCGCTCATTAACATGCTTGCAGCACTCTGACTTCACACTGCGGATCAGCCAGAACACCAGATGTCTATAAATACGGATTGCTGAATAGCCGTAATTACAAGGATCATGTATCCTTGCCCCTCCTGTCGAACCTTCCACGCCGCAAGGGCTCGAGGTGCACCAGAATGCGCTCCTTCCACACTCTTACACCATATATGAAACGGGTCCGAAAATGGGAAATATCCCCCAGCACTGCTTATTGATTACAGCTTCCTCTAATCAGATAGAAGGCCCCGCACGGACGAAAGCAAAATGCAGATGCCTAAGTTCTGACAAATGACAGCGTTTAAAAGGACTCGCACTTATTTTCCCCAAAGGCAAATGTGTCTGACACAGGTGCGAACGCTCCAAGAAATTCGCTAGCTACGCTTGCCTTCCATTCTTTTCTTCCAAGTTTCTCAGCTCCAGATATTTTTTTTTTTTTTTGGTCCAAACAAAATAGAAGGTTCACGCTGTAGTTTTTGTTTCGATGACGGAAAGCAAAGAAAAAAAAAAGAAATAAGAACACTTTGAAGCAAGCTTCTGAGCACCCCACCTCGGAAGGTGCGCTAAAACCTACCTTAAAGGATAATCAAGAGTTAGTGCACGAGATCGGAAGTAATGGAGCTGCCACGTGTGCAAAAGTTGAGAATGAAAAAGAAAACAAAGAAGGCGTCACGGCCACACAATTTAACTCTCTAATCCACGAACATAAAGAAACATTGGCACCGGGTTATTGGCACGCCGGAGGCATTGACGTGGCAATAATCCGAGATCTAATATTTCGGATCACTGCCCACGTCTCTCCTTCCAAATCGCCAAAAGAAAAACGTCCAACCCTGGAGTTTCATCGACATCGCTTGAAGATGAAAAAAGTAAGAAAAAGATAACAAATACTGACCGAAATTTGGTAGCAACGCAAAATACTTAAAAATTGGGCATGCCCGTTTTTTCTCTGTTCGTGAGGGCTACCCTCAGTGGCTGCTGGTATATATGTGCCCTTCCGCTCGCCTCTGCGCTATCAACGCATTGCTGTTTTTTATTTCTTTTTCCCTCTTACCTCGACGTGAAGTTGTTCTGAGGCTAAGAACGCCTCCCTGCCGCGATCCCTCGCAGCATTCGCCCTGCTCCGATATAGAAATGAAAAACTGCAGGTGAGCCCCCTTGGAGTCAGTAGCGCTCCGTTCCAAAGTAGCACGGCACTACTTCTTTCCGGATTAGAAACGGCGGCTCGTGTTGATTTTTCATTTAGGATTTCGCTCCAGATCTTTCCGAAGCACGAAGAAATTGGCCGCATTACGAAGCCACCGCGCGGGGAATAAACAGCTGCAGTTCTTGATCTCCTCCGCGAAGCGCTCTATCGCATCCACCTGGAGTTGCCGAACCCCCAACCATGGGTGCGCATTTGTAGTACGCAATCACATCGCAACGCATGCGGTTCGTGATGGCGTAACTCTCTGTTCAGCTTGATTCGCACAGCATGGCGGTTGTGCTTCGGTGGTTGCATATGCGTGCTTCGACATCTCATGAATTCTCGCACGCCTGCATACAAGGTCTGTCGGGAAAGCATCCGGTCCCAATCCGGCCTTTTTGCAGCTTGTGGCTGAGGCTTGCATCTCAATTGGCCTCCCGCTAAGATCGCCACCGCTCTGCATGGCCTGTGCGAGATCTCGTTAAAAATTATTCTACCTGATGCAGTAGAGCGCGTCAATAAGGGCTGTCCAGTGTCGGCGTCGCATTCAGAATGTGGGAGAATGGCAATACGCCTGCCCACTCAACATGCCTTGCGCAATGCATCCTACAGCGACATACAAATGTTGAACACCCATTCCCGTGGTTTCGCTTCGTTGTAGATAGTAGTATATTAGTAGCAGCAGCACTAGTAATAATAATGGTAGTAGAAGCAGCAGCAGCAGCAGCAGCAGTATTATTATTATTATTATTATTATTATTATTATTATTATTATTATTATTATTATTATTATTATTATTATTATTATTATTATTATTATTATTATTATTATTATTAAAACGCCCGAGGTCTTCGGACTAAGGGATCTGAATGTTTTTCTATCGTTTTGGCCTGTTGTTACACCGCTGTTGTAGTTACCAAAATATGGCTGTCAAGCGATATCCATTCCAGTGATTTCCTTCCTAATAATTACTCTGTTTTTCGAAGCGACCGCCCTGAAACATCATCATCATCATCATCATCATCCTGACTATACCCACTGCAGGGCGAAGGCCTCTCCCATATTTCTCCACTTAACCCGGTTCTGTGCTAGTTGCATCCACTTGACCCCTGCGAACTTCTTAATCTCATCCGCCCACCTAAGTTTCTGCCGCCCCCTGCTACGCTTTCCTTCCCTTGGAATCGTTTGTTACTCTCAGCGACCATCGGTTATCCTCTCTTCGCACTACATACCCTGCCCATGTCCATTTCTTCTTTTTAATTTCCACTAGAATGTCGGTAACTTGAGTTGTTTCTCTGACCCACTCTGCACGCTTCCTATCTCTTAATGTTACCCCTACGATTTTTCGTTCCATAGCCCTCTGGGTTGTCCTCAACTTAAGTAGGACTCTCTTGGTTAGCCTCCACGATTCAGCCCCGTAGGTGAGTACAGGCAAGATGCAACTGTTGTATACTTTCCTCTTGAGCGATACCGGTAAGCTGCTAGTCATGATATGCGAGTGCTTGCCAAATGCGCTCCACCCCAATCTTATTCTTCTTGTTATTTCCTTCTCATGGTCCGGATCTGCGGTTACTACCTGTCCTAAGTAGACATATTCGCCTACTACTTCCAGTACTTCGCTACCTATAATGTAAACTGCTGTTCCTTCCCGAGGATGTTGAACATTACCTTAGTCTTCTGCATAGTGATTTTCAAGCCTACCTTTCTACTTTTCCTGTCTAAGTCATCAATCATTATTTGCAGTTCATCCCCCGAGTTGCTTAGCAAGGCAATGTCATCAGCAAATCGCAGATTACTGAGGTATTCTCCATCTACCCTTATCCCTAATTGGTCCCATTCCAAGTCTCTGAATACTTCCTCTAAACCAAGCTGTGAATAGTACTGGGGAGATTGTGTCTCCTTGCCTAACACCTTTCTTTATGCAGAACTATGGTTGCTGTGCAGCCACTGTATATATCTTCCAGCACTTTCACCTACGGCTCATCTACCCCCTGATTTCGCAATGCCTGCATCAACGCCGAGGTTCCAACTGAGTCAAATGCTTTTTCGTAATCAATGAATGCTATGTATAAGGGCTGGTTATATTCCGAGCATTTTTCTATCACCTGATTGATGGTATGGCTATGATCGATAGTAGAGTAGAGTAAGGATAGTAGTAGGGCCCTGAAACAGGACCCAAACAAAGAGGAGGGGGAGTGCTCATTGCTATTGACAGTTCTATGCAGTGCGTTAGACGTTCCGATCTGGAAACTGTTGAAGAATGTGTGCGGCTTGAGCTCACTTTAAATCGACATGAAAAACTTTTACTGGCAGCTTTCTATATTCTTCCTAATCTTCCTCCTCCTTCCTACGATGATGATTTACTCTCAGTGGAGCATGTTATAACTTATCATAGCAAACACAAAAACTACTAAATTTAGGCGATTTTAATGCTCCAGGTATCAACTGGAACTCATTTACGTTTTCTCACAACAATCATTATACGTGAGTGTAACATGCTGCTTGATTTTATAGCTTTGAACTTTTTGCGGCAA
This sequence comes from Amblyomma maculatum, assembly GCF_055883805.1. Taxonomy (NCBI): domain Eukaryota; kingdom Metazoa; phylum Arthropoda; class Arachnida; order Ixodida; family Ixodidae; genus Amblyomma; species Amblyomma maculatum. Next base: position 170,075,491 of record NC_139344.1, on the reverse strand, counting down.
CTCAATTTCATTGAAAACTTGACATTCTTGACATCTGTCTATCAAATTTTGAAAGCGTTCGAGTCCCGAGTTCCGAGTTCCGACATACCGCTGACTTGCTGTGACAAATTTCACCCTCCACTTCTAGTTACTACTACTGTCTCTGCCTCACCTTCTACTAATTCAGATCGGGCGGGAAATTCGCCCCGTTTCGCGTATGCACGTGGCGATTATGTCGGTCTTTTCAATTTCTTCTCTTCCGTCGATTGGTCCCTTTTAAATGACATTAGTGATGACGACGGTCAAGTCAGTCGCTTCACTGAAATAGTTCTTGATGGTATACGTCAGTACATACCTCTGCATACTCCTACTCGTAGCAAGTTTCCTACCTGGTTTTCCAGGGAACTAAGAACGGCGTTAAAACTTAAGGAACGGGCTCATCGTAAACTGAAACGCCCTGGGTCTGAATTCAGCGACGCGCGCTCCCTTGCCCGTGTTTTTTTTTCTTTTTCTTTCTTTCTTTCTTTCTTTCTTTCTTTCTTTCTTTCTTTCTTTCTTTCTTTCTTTCTTTCTTTCTTTCTTTCTTTTTTTTTTTTTTTTGCGCAAACGGAGTACTATTCCCCACCTCCCGCCAAACGCGGAGGAGGAAGGGGAATCTGTCTTGCGGAGGCTAAACGACCGGGCAGGAGAGTGAAAAACCTTTAGCACGACAGAATCGGGTGATTGCGGTGGCTGTAACTGCGTTATTAATTACTGTTTTCAAAAACATTTTGCGGCCTTGCGTTCTGGGGGCGAAGTCTCACAGTCACCGAGGAAGAAAATATTTTCAACCGGAGGGTGGACAGTGGGCCTTTAAGGGAGCGCGCTGTTCCGTCTGACTGCCACGCAGCAGCCCTGTTCCTTTTTTTTTATTCGAATGAACATCAAAGCGGAGATAAGGGGAGGTAGCAATTCATTTCGGTTACCCCCAGTCTCGTAAGGTTATCACGCGGCGAAGTCAGCCAATTTTAGGTGTTCTGAGCCAGGGCTACGAGATAAATTTTTATGTTTTAACGACGTCAGTAAAGTCAAATTATGTGAATGAAATCTAATGCGAATGCGACAGTAGTTGGTCACGCAGGTGTGTATGATTGCAGGCACTGTGAAACACGTTTTAAGCGGCATGTTCGATATAGCACTGCAGTCGAAGACGTGATTGCATGGGAGTGAGTCGCGCAGCTCGGTTATAACCAAAAAAAGCATGAAACGAACGGTAATGTTTTTTACTATTTACATGTACATTCCACAGGGACGCATCATTTTTTGGCTTTGTGCACACGAATATCTTGAACGCGTAAATTATTTAAAATGGCCAAATTACATCAAAGCTTACTCCGCCACGGGGTTCATATGCTGGCTGTATGCGAACAGGGGCCTGCGGTGAGGACAGGCCTGCGCCTGCTGCTCAGTGCGCAGAGCTAAATTCCTGGAAGCAAGAGACTGAGTCAATGCCACCGACACCACATGGCTATGACGGTGACAGTGTATTCGATGAAAGCAGGTTTGCGCATGCTGATCAGTGTGCAGAATTGAATTTCTGGGAGCGAGAGACTGTATTCATGCCATCGACACCATCTGACGATGACGACGAAATTGTCGTGAATGAGTACTTTCCTGCTCGACAAGACATGCCCCGCCAAGCCAGTGCGGGATTTGTGCCCGATTATTTACCTCCGGTACAGGTACGAACAGAATATGAGGCACAGAACATGCAGCCGTCACCTGTAGCTAGCGTTCCCGTACCCGCCATGAACAGCGCTGATAGTACGCACCTGAATCGCCATTTTGTTTACGCTAACCATCCTGATTACTACTACTACTACTACTACTACTACTACTCAGTTCAGTTCAGTTCAGTTCAGTCGTGTCCGATTCTTCGTGACCCTTTGGACCCTATCACGCCACGCCTTCCGGTCTCGCACTATCTTCCTAACATCACATAACTTCATCTGCAGCGCCTCGAGGATGCCATCTAACCATCGCGTTCGCTGCCTACCCCTTTCCTATGACCCTCAACCTTTCCTAACATCAAATCTTTCTCCAGCGACTCCTCTCTTATCATCAGATGACCAAAGTAGCTGAGCTTTAACTTTAGAATTCGACCCTCCAATGAGCAGTCAGGGTTTATGGTCGACAATATCGACTGATTTGATCTACTAGCCGTCCAAGGAACTCTCAAGAGTCTCCACCAGCACCACAATTCAAACGCGTCAATTCTTCGGCGGTCAGCCTTCTTCACAGTCCAACTCTCGCATCCATACATCACAACAGGAACGACCATAGCACGAGTTATATGGATCTTGGTTAGCAGTGTAATGTCTCTGCTCTTTACTAGGCGGTCAAGGCTAGCCATGACTTTCTTTCCCAGAAGCAGGCGTCTCCTAATTTCATGGCTGCAGTCTCCTTGCGGGGTAATCTTGGAGCCCAAGAAGAGAAAATCTGTCACAGCTTACACTTCTTGTCCATTGATGCTCCAGGACTTGATAGGGCAAGACGCCATGATCTTTGTCTTTTTAATGTTCAGTTTAAGCTCAAACTTCTCACTCTCTTCTTGTACGCGCATCAGAAGTCTCTTGAGTTCCACTTCACTTTCTGCCATTAAAGTGGTATCATCCGCATATCTAAGGTTGTTGATACGTTTTCCAGCAATCTTCACTCCAGCTGAAGACTCGTCCAGACCGGCCTCCCTCATAATGCACTCTGCATATAGGTTAAATAGGCAGGGCGACATTATGCAGCCTTGTCTCACCCCTTTCTCAATCGGAAACCAATCAGTAAGACCATGCCCAGTTCTGACTGTGGCCTCTTGCCCTTCATACAGGTCCCTGAGGAGACAGATGAGGTGAATTGGAACTCCCATCTCTTGGAGAGTTTGCCACAACCTGCTGTGATCTACGCAGTCAAACGCTTTCGCATAATCAATAAAGCAGAAGTAGATGGGCTTCTGGAACTCTACCAATAATCAATCAATAATTAATGCCTGACAAACTCGCAGCAATAGTTACTAGTGAAAAACAAATTTCAGCGCACCTTTTAAATCGGCCCCTTAGTTTGGTTATCAGTGAGAGATTCCTCATTAGCGGCCATCGAAGCGCTACAAAGGAAATTGCTCTACGGCTTTCAGAAGAAAATGCGCGGCTGAAGAAAAATTCGTGCTGACTCAAAGTTTGAACCCGTGACCACCGCCTATTCCGTGCAGGTGTTATAGTTTAATCTAAGCAAATGTGAATAAATGTTTTCATCATCATCATCATTAACAAGGTTACTTGCTGGGCTAGTTGGTATGTCATCATAACTTTTGGAAGCGCCGAGGCAGACACGCACGGGAGAAGCGTTTGTCCCGCCCACTTCTCTCGTGTATGTCAGCCTCAGCGCTTCCAAAAGTTGCGGTGTAGGCGCTATACTCACTAAGCTAACAGACCATACGGCTTTGCGAAAGCTCGTTGACAAATAATTCGAAGTGGTAATAGCGTTGTTTCAAAGTTTAGGAGCATCCACCAAGAAGGATTATATTTTTAATGAGTGAGTATCTTATCATCATTGAAACAAACACGACGCTACCCGACAATGAAACCCGAGCTATACCGTCATTCTAGCAACATTATATGCGTTTGCACCAATTCAGAGCAATGAACTCGCAGTATATTGAACACACGCAGAAAAGAAATAATAGGTCATGCTCCGCGAGAGCCAAATTAAAATACGCTAGCAAGCAGTTGACCACACTGGTGACTGCCTGGCTATTTTTAAAACCAAAGCAGACACCTTTTGTTGGCCATTAAGAACACCCTTTCTTGTTCACTCCTGACTACTTTTGTTTTTGTTGCTTTTATTCGCATTCACCTTGAACAGCTACGTGTTGTAGCTCGTGTAGTAGCTGGAAATGGCCCGGACGTCACTTGCGACGATATTTTCAGCTTTAAAAGCCAAGTCTGTGCAACTAAGCCACAGAATGGTACCCATGCCATCGGGATTGACGAGCACCGTTTCTAACTCCTCCTCGGCATGCATCGGATATAAATTGTGAGTTTCAGGCCATGCTCTTGTTCAGAAGCTCCCATCAAAATGAGAGGTCGCTCCTTGCAGCGGAGGGGGAATCCTTTCACCTCTGTCCTTCAAGTAAAACGGCGTCATTGTGGCTATGATCGAAGTTCCATACCCGCTTTCCTCGGTCAGTATCTACTCCGGAGGAGTTTTTTTTTTTTTTGGTATTTTCTTGTGCTTTTTTAATGCATGAGGTTCACAGGCACATCGCTGAAATCGCTCATCGCTGGGAGATGTGCTAGCGCATCAAAAAAAAAAAAAAAAAAAGCGCTCTCAGATCTCAGACCTCGGTCACAATATTTGCTTGGCGGGGATTGCTTTACACGAAGCTAACAGCCAGAGATACAGCGCTCTCTCCACCATCACGACCGATGTGCATGCTCGTCCCATTGCCCGATTTCCGCTCTGCGACACCTCGCTGCCTTTGCACCTGGAAATCAGCGCTCCGCGCTATTACAAAATATCTAGCAAGCTGCATCATGAATATAAATCAAAGGCATCAAATTCTTAGTTATTTAATGCAGATGACAGCAAATAAATATCGGTGTTCTCCAGAATTTGGTCATAGAATTGGCATAATCGAGATAGCACTTCTCATATATTTTGTAGCGAAAGTTACACTACGTCGCCCTTGAGCATTTCGCCAGTGACTGAAAGAGCGCCAACTCGGGCCTCTCCATCATGTGGAAGAGTGACATTAGAATCAGCCTGCCATGACATTTGTATTCACGTTACCAGGGCATGCCACGCAGGCACGTCCATACGGCTTGGTTAAAGCGGGGCTTTATTCATGTAGCCTACGCTATTGCGTCATACACTTAAAGGCGGAGCTTAAGTGTGAAACATAATCTTGTAGCGAAATGTACACTATACGCAATACTTAAGCATTCGCCGGCGCCTGAAAGAGCATCCCGTTGCCTGGCAACCGGTTTCGCCGCTGTTGCAGAGGAACAACGAGAAGAGGAGGAAGAAGAACACAAAGAAACCGCTCGCAACTCGACAGTTGCCACACTGGTAGAGCAGTCCACACTGAACCCTGGCCAGTCCCCCTTCGTGGGTATGTGCCAAATATCAAGGAAAAAGAAGAAGAAGAAGAGACGGACGACAAGAGCGAGTTGCCCGCAGCGAAAGCTTTCGCTCCGCATTCGGTTCAGCGGCGTTGAAACACTCCAATTTTTATTTTAATGAACGTGCATTGGACTATTGGAATAGCCAGTAAGTGCTAATAGCAGTATATAAAGGAAATAACTGCACTTAATGAGTTTGCTAACTAATATGCCGCGATAATTTAGCGCTAAATCCTGAAGTTGCTGAAAACGTTTCTTTTTGCTCTTGCTTTTACTTACAGCTAGCAACTATAAAAACCTATGCGACAAAGTATATGCCATGTCCTTAGACGCTTTCTCTGTTTACTCATTTTGATCTTCGTAAGTAATCCACTCCGTCATGAAGTGTGGGACTCCACAGGAAGTCCCACACAATGCTCTGAAAGTCCAGTGACGGATGCAAGTAATTTGGGGGATAGAGCACACTACGAAGCTTCGTATATATCTCTATGATTAAAAACTACGTGCGCTACAAGAACTATCTGACAATTATTGCGTGGTACAAGACGTGCATATTAGAAGCATGTGCAAGCCCGAGAAGAGCATTAGAAGGCTACACTAGCGCGTGTGTCTTTGGTCCTTCACATTCCCATGTCACGCGCTGCGAAAGTCACGTCGCACCAAGTCGCTCAAACTGTCACCCTGCGCAGGCGAGGCGTTGCATGTTCTATGCAGTCCTGTTCGAAAACATCGTTCTCCCTTCCAATTCGACGAATGACACAACGGCTCACCATGCAATCTGCTTTCTGTTCTCTCTCTCTCTCTCTCTCTCTCTTTTTTTTTTTTTTTTTTTTTACTGCCACTTGTTACAACAGCGGCGTACCGCGCCCATGCCAGCCAAGAGTCATAACAGTCCACCGGCGTAAATTTAGCTGGCCTCGCAAGAACGGCGCATACACTTGCTGCATGGCGGTCATACAGCTGCGACGCCTGTCCTTGTCCGCTGTCATATCAGCCGCGCAATGCCTAATGACATCGCTCTCTGCTGCTGGCGTCCCTCGCCACTAGCGAACAGGTCCTTTAATCAGGACCTCGGCGCCACGAAGCGACGGTGCTGTGTCCTATCGTGATGTGTGAGTTGCCGCTCGCGACGTGACACTTCAAAGAGTATGCCGCGCGTGTTCACTGTTGGCAGCCACGTAGCGGTACCTCGTTTTTCTCTGCTATTTCCTTCTCGGTTACAGAACGCTGGTATCACGGGCATACTTTCAACCGCACGGCCATGCCGTCTTCTAGTTTCTTCGGTTGTATTGATCGAGAAGGCGGACAATTATTCTGATAGTTATCAGGGCATCGCTAGAAACTTCGAGAATGCATCGTGCATAGTAGCATGCTGCCGCAGACACGAGTCGAGGCGGTACCTTCTTACAGTACTCTTGCGGCTATATAATGTGATATATATAAACGGACTAAATAAAGCAAAATGTCATGAAAAGAAGACACCTTCAGGTTCTTTTACTCAGAAGCGTTTTCAATTTCAAGCCGCAAGTTATTTGTTCTTAACTTATGTAACGTTTGTTGTACGGTGCTGTGAGGCTCTTGTTGACTCCTCGGCTATCCATGTTGAGGCGAATAAACCTTCCAATAATTACTAACAAGACCTTTTTGGTTATTTTTTTCTGTTTTTTCAACCACTGGTAATTTTCAGTCTCGACTGTAATTAAAGCAAGGGAGTCAGAGAAGCAAATAGCGCCTGTTCCGCCGTACGATATGCTGAGTGCGCAAGTGACGGCTTCACCTATTTATATATGATGTATCCTGGAGCTCAAAACATCATCTCATCATCATTAGCCATGCTCTGGAGTGCAAAGGCCTCTCTCTACAATTAACCCGGTCGTGTGACCGCTGCCGCCACCTAATACGCGCAAACTTCTTTTAATCTTCTCTACCTACCTGACCTTACGCTTGCCTTGCCATACCTTCAACTTCCCTTCGTTATCCTTAACAACCATCGGTTACTTCGCATTTGCATTACATGGCTAAGCGCATTTATTCTTCGCAACTTCGACTACAATATCAGTAACTCGTGTTTGAGCCCTGACCCACTCCACTCGCTCCTTTTTTCTTAAAGTTACATTTTCCTTTTCAAAGCTCCCTGCGTTGCCCTGATTTTTAGTTGCAGATGTTTTGTTAGCCTATGTGCTATTGCCATAAAGGTAAATACCGGCAAGATTCAGCCGTTTTTTATGTTGGGGTATGCTGGCAAAATCTTATTCGATATCTGAGAGTAAACGTCAAATTCCTTTCACCCTACCCTCATTCTTCTAGTCATTTGCTGTCGGGGTCCGGACCCGACCTCCCCCCTGCCCAAAGTATAAAACTTCCGTTCTCTTCTGAGACTCGACAACACTTTAGTTTTCTGCGCATTAATCATTGTGACCTACCTTTCTGTTTTTACTGTCTAAGTCATCACTCATGCTTTGCAATTGGTCCCCCGAGTTACTCGGCAAGCCAGTGTCATCAGCAAATTGCAGATTACTCTGATATATTGGTCATTACTTCATTTTTGCAACTGTTCTTAATTCAGGCATGTGGCTACCTCTTGTAAACTAGCGGTGGCTTTGTAGATGTTGCGTCTTACTGCCTGACACCCTTGATTATTGGGACTTCAGGGCTATGGTAGCTGTGCAGACGCTATTATTTCATTATTTTTACATATGGCCTTGCCGTAACTATAGAATGACTGCTGAGGCTTCGATTAAGCCAAACGCTTTCTCGCAATCTATGAAGGTTATATATACGGGGTGGTTATACACCGCCTCAGTGGCTCAGTGATGGACTGCTGAACCAAAATACTGCTGAACCAAAATACCCGGCCGTGGCGGTCACTTTCGATGGACGCAGAAAACACTCGTGTAATGTGCGATGTCAGCGCACCTTTGAGAACCCCAGGTGACCGAAATTTACCCTCCACTGCGGCGTTCTTCGCACGGTAAACCCCACAAACTAAGCAAAACCTATAATCTGCGCATTTTTCTATCACATTGTTAATTGTGCGAATATAGTCTATTGTCGAGTAGACTTTATGAAATCCTGCTAGGTCTCTTGTCTGGTTGAAATTTAAGGTGGTACTGGTTCAGTTAGCAGCTACCTTGTAGGCCCGCACGAATGGATCGGCAGCAGCCACTGACAAAAAGGAATGCAGAGGGATTTTTTTTTTTTTATTGCGAAAGCAATACTACTCTAGGTTTTGAGCCTTCAGCGTAGCGCGGCCGGTAGCCACCTCTTACCCACGTGACGCTGTGACGTCAACACCCCACGTGGGCTGGCAGGAGCTGCCAACTTGGGTCTCTCGTTTCACATGGGACGGTTATGTCAGAATCAGCCTACCAGGACCCTGGAATTCACGCTACCCCTATAGGCCACTAAGGCACGTTCATACGGCTTGGTTAAAGCGGGGCTTTATATGTGGGCTGAGGAAGAAGAAAAAGAGAAGAAGAACGCTCGGTCACCCACAGCTAATGCTTTCGCTCAATATTTGGTTCAGCAGCATCGAACCCTTGTAATATGTATATATATATATATATAGTATGTATATATATATATATATATATATATATATATATATATATATATATATATATATATATATATATATATATATATATATATATATATATATTAGTGTTGCTGGCTGTGAAATAATAATGTACTCGTATTGATAAAAACAATGGCATGTCGCCGATGGGATCCGAGCCCACGACCTCCGAATCCGAGTTCGGATCCCACCATGTGGTAGCTTTTTTATCTACTTTCTAGTAAATTTTCTCCATGATATGTATTGTTTCACATTGATTAGCACGCATACACCAAAATCCCCCGTGCTTTCCTTTGCACCAGTGGCTGTTGGCTCCCTTCTTATAATTATCCTCTCATTAGCCTTGTATTTTTAGGCAACGGGCAGTAAGCTGATCGACCTGTAATTATACAAGTAATTGACGCTCCTTTTCTTTGTATAACGATAATGCTAGAGGTCCACCAAGATCCCACTACATTCGAAATCGTAATGCATTGCGCATATGGAATATGGGGAAGGGGGAGGGGGGGGGGGCATTCTTTTTAGCACAATCTCCCTACCGTGCTCCAGTATAAATGAACGTTGCCTGAACCTCACCAGCTTCTTTCCCATTTTGACAAAGCTTCTCAATACAAAGCCAATATGTAAGCACGCAGAAAGCCTTCCAGCAGCAGTTAGACCGCTAAAAGAACAGTAGCGACTAGAACGAACCACACTAGTGCTCCCAGCCTTATAAACATCAACGGGCCTAAAGGTTTACGATACTTCAAATAAAGTAGTTGCAGGTCAAAGTCAAATGAAAAAAAAAATAAATAAATAAACAGCCACGCAGCGCACTACCGACAGCTTTCGCGCGAGGGCTTTAGAGAGTGCCGCCTATCTCTACCCTATAATTTGCCGCCGCCTATCTGACGAGCTTTGTGCCTTTCTCCCCCGAGTTTATCAAGCCCACGTGTTTCAAGCAAGTCGTAAAGTCACACAAGGAGTCGCTTGCACGGTTTCGCGCAATCTCTCCAAGATCGCCTTCTAAACTTCTTTACGGTCGCTGAGCGGCAGCGAGTAGCAAGCAACACGCACACAATGGCAGACATGCCGCGTTTTCTCGCTTCTGTAAAAGTCCGCGACCAAAATGAGTTCTCGGAGTCGACCCCTTCCTCGAGTACGCGCCGTTTCACCGGTGTCAGATTCCCGGGAGCACCGAACGATATTTACGGCCACGCCATCGGCGCGCAAAGGCCGCCCGGCGAAGGGCTTGCGCGCAGGGGCCGTGCGTTGGGCGGCAGCGCTACACAGGTGCCGCACACCCTCGAAGCTTCAGCTCCGGCGCGGGAAAGCGAAAAAAAGCGCGCTAAAAGTCGCCACAACGCAGACGCACACGTATACGACCGACTTTCCTCGAAATTAACGAGCCAGTTTCAATTCTTTCCGCGCCCCTCCCGATCGACCGAAGAGACTTGAATGCCGGTCCATTGACCACCGCCATACGCGAGGAGGAAAGCTGTCGCCGAAAACGCGTGTGGAGTATATAACATGGACAGAATCGAGCCACAATCGGAGAGGCCACGCTGTCGGCACCCGCGATTCTCGGAGATGGGCCGCCGATATCGGGGGAAGCCCGCGCGCGTATCGGAGGGCGAACGGCTGCTGCTCTCGGGACTCGAAAGCAAACGTGCGCGGCAAGGGAGAATAAAAGCGGCAGCCGATACAGGCCGCCGCCCAGCGCTACATCAATGGGAGCGCGTTGTCCGTGATGGGTGAAGCAATCTCTCCGCGCACAGCGGTTCCCTCAGAGCACGCGGTTTCGGTGGCTGCTCGGCCTGCTGCTTGTGCGTGTCTGCAAGCAGTATACGCGGTCTCGGCTGTGTGTATACACACACGCGCGCGCTGGTAAGCCGCCCTCTCCGCTCATCCGGGGCGCTGCCCTTGAGCTGACAGTCCTGCGTGCACTTCCGTAGTCAAGCACCGCGGGTGTGACGACGGGATTGTGTGGCCTAATTAGCGTAACTGGACGACGAAGTCTGTTTTAATTGGCACAAAGTGAGAGCGCGTGGCGAAATTTGAACGGACATGAGGAGAACCACGAGGTAGTGATAAACGGGCATGTTTTTTTTTTTCTTTTTCTCCGGCGACGTCACATACGTAAGTGGATTAGGAGCTCTACCGGCAGCAGCATTCATTGCTCTGGATCCGTTAAGAAGTGCGCCAAATGTAAAGGCGGTATGAAGGCCGCGACATTAAAAGCAGCGACGCTGAAGCCATCCTCCTACATTTTTACCCCAGCTCTTTCCGACCAGGCCTCAAGAGCCATGGATCATCCAAGCTCTCTCCATAAAGAAAACGAAATTCTGGCTCCGAGACACGACGCAATACTTTAAAGACGTCATTCGTAGTGACAAAATTCGCTGCGGCTCGATGGTATTCTCTGCACCACACAGATAGGAACGACCATAAAAGATAGGAATGCTGCTTGGCACCGCCATCACCTGACACCACCTCGACGGCGCCGTACGAAATGGGCTGCTCGCTGCTTAAACGTTCGGGCGCTATTATCATCTTCGCCATAGCTTAAAGACGGCCGCGGTGAAGTACAGGGCGACATTTTTGAAATGAAGGCAGCAAATTGTCTGCGAACTATACGACGGGAAATCAAGGTCGGAGGCCCCGTGAGAAACCTCCAACTCTTGTTGCCGATGGTATCAACAGTTGTCAACACCGAAGGCACCTCTATAAAAAATATGTGGCTTTTGAAAGCTGGCATTCAGTAAAAGAGAGTGGAATAAGTTACACGGGGCAAGGTCGACTTTGCTGCAACTGGAAAGACTTGCTGCCCCAGATGGCTGCAGATCAGCGAAAGCGAAATGGCGACCAAAGGTGACTGAAAGCGATGAACGATTAGGATATTCTTAATAGTTAGTTTAGTTTAGTTTAGTTTAGTTTAGTTTAGTTTAGTTTAGTTTAGTTTAGTTTAGTTTAGTTTAGTTTAGTTTAGTTTAGTTTAGTTTAGTTTAGTTTACAGGCTTTAACTTCCAAAGTGACTCAGGACAGTGCAGTGGAGGACTCCAAAAAATTTCGACAACCTGGGGTTCTTTAACGTGGACTGACATCGGACAGCGCACGGGCGCCTCGCTTTCCGCCTTCGTCGAAACGCAGCCGCTACGACCGGCTTGGGACCAGTAGTCGAGCGCTCTAACCACTGAGCCCCCTCGGCGGGCGGCATTCAATTCAGAACGCTCTTTAGCTTTCGTGGTTCTCCTACCTCACATGAGGAGCCCTTCGTGCTTCCCCAACTCAAGGAAGCGTGGAATGGAGCCAAGTAATTTTCGAACCGTCCTCACTCGCTTCTTGGGTAAGGAGCCACTCAGCGACGGGGAGCCTTTTGTATGCGTCTGGCGACTAAAACTGACTCCTAATATTTTAAATACATCGGTCCAAGTGGCAAAAAGATTACTAATTGTTGATTTGTGTTCATTTTGAGGCACATTGCTATGTGCGCTCGTTTTCCATTTCCCACGTATTGTTTCAACGCTCTAGATGTCCTCGCAAGAAAACATAGTCGGTCTGGCAAGGGGCAATTGTTGAAAGTGTAACGGCTTTGCAGAGACAGCAGCGAATGTTTGCGTTGTCCGCTCTGTAACTGAACTCCTCTTCGCTTAAGCTGCAGTGCAGTGAAGCATGAGTTCCGGTTAAGTGCCAAGGTAAGGAAGCATGAAGGTATCATGCCGATCTAAAGAAAAGGACGCTTAAAGAGAGGCTTAATTCACTAAGCCCTCTTTAGTAAGGTGTGTTTAAAAATTGATCGAAGGAAGGCGGGACCCTCTTAAGGCATCTTCACTGAGATAAGGAGCGTTTCAAAATCCGCCCTTAAAGGGCAACTAAAGTGGTTTTAAAATTCAACTAAATTAAAGGAGTCGAATCTGTGAAAGCTGATGATAAATCATGCCAAGTCGTTTTGCGCTAGCGTATAAATTGACGCCGTAATCGTTGGATAAACCTGTTTCGGCATTCTGGCTTCTCTGCAGCCGTATAGATTGCTTCATCTGCGGAGGTGATGCCTTTCCAACGCATAAACGCTTACACTGAGGAATCAAACCAACACTAACCAAGGTAAAGGCAGCGAGGCGTTGCTTGGCGGAATTGGGCGACTCAAGAAAGGAATTGGACAAATGCAGTTGAAAATGGAAACGTCACCGATAATGACGTCATTGTCAAGTTTCTCCACATTATTTTGTTGCTATGAGAAGCCTGAAAATCGTCGCGACTTTAATAGTTGATTACGCGATATCTGTAAATGGCAGCGCAAAACCACTTCGTGAGCTTAATCTACAAGTTTTGCGTGCACATCGTAAAATTGTCTAAAAGTGCTTCAGATTCTCTTTAAAGAGAAGCGAAGTGGTTTTTCGGCATTTGGACGATAATCAACGACCCAAATGTACGACGTTTTCAGTGAAAGCGTGCGAGGTAGGTACTTTCACGCGAGCATTTAAAAGGGTGACGCAATCATTGATTAAATGGTGGAGGCTTATCCTAAATGCGCCTGAAGAGTGCGCACAAACTCATGATGACGGCATTGTTGCCAAATTTTTAGATTTCCGCTGGCTTCGCCCACATGCTGTCGCGCGCCGTCCGATGCTGCCAAATTATTCCTCACGAGCTATACTTTCGGTGGATTTGGTTTCCTCTCTTCAAGCAACCGTTTCTCCTGTGGAAACGTGCGCCACTAACATGAAGTCATCGTTGCGGTCCCCAGCTCGATGCTTTGCTCTGCGGATAAGTCCGAACGCCCATCTCACTTTATTCAGCGGTTACATCAGGCTTCACGTTATTTGGCTGAAAGTTCTACAACTTTCGTGTCCTGTCAAATTCAATATAAAACCTCTTCAGCTGTCCTTTAAAGTGAGAGAGGCTTCGGAGCCCCTGCATGCTCCAAGGTGTGGAAACTTCGCACTCACCCTTGTTTTACACAAAAAGCATTTATTTCGGGATTCGAGAAAAAAGCAGCTTCTCAATTGCGACACAGCGATATTGTTTGGGGTAGTCACCGCGACTCCACTAGCCCCATATACTGGTGCTTAGTCGTGCTTTCTTTACCCGCTTAAACAGAGCACTCGTCAAGGAAGCTTTCAAAGAAAGCAATGTATTAGCGAAGCGCCTCTTCTGCGGAAGTAATACATTGTGCTCCATAGCATATCATCACATGGTTCCGTAACTCGCAAACCGTAGTGAACCACTCACATCCATCGTGAACCGTTGCCCGACCGCCCTGGTAGTTGCATGTTATTCACCCCGATTTCCTGTATTCAACAGCCACGAATACGTCAGTGTATGTGCAGGTGAGTTGGCGTCGTTATACTTAGCATCTTGTTCTCGCACTAGGGCAGGCATTCAAGCTCAGCCCGCCTTGACCTGGGTGCAAATTAAGTAACGTGGGAGCGCGCGAGGTTCTCATGCGGCTCACTGCACGGGTACGCACAGGGGCGTTTCGTAACGCAAGGGTTCCAAAGGCCACGTCGTGATGCTCGTGTAAGCCCGTTCGCGCGAGGTCATGGCTTACTCAACTCGACACGCTACAATGCGAGTGCTAAAGCACTCCGAGGACAGTGCTAACGAGCGCGCGAGCAGCTCTTGCCCTGCGTCTGCCGAAAAACGGGTCTGCGAGACGCGGCCTGAGTTTAGCCAGCGTTGTATACTATACACGTCTGAGCGGAAATGGGGCCGCTAAACTAACCAAGCCACGCCCGATATACAGTATCAGGCGAGCGGCGGACCACCGTAATCACCAGCTTTCACTGGTGACAGCCCTTTATGAGGAGTTAAGCTGAAGTGGTAAAGCTGGCCATTATCGCCTGAAACCTGCTACAGGAACGCGCACTTGCACTGAGCGCGGGGCCGCTGCGCCGTGATAGCCGTAAAATAACACCCGAAAATTGCGGCCAAATCAAATAAAATCGGAGGCGCCTGATCCTCACAGAAAGGCGTTAAATAATTTCTCCTTCACCAATTACCACTTGTTTTGTACGGAAGCTAGCCGCCTGTCTTTACCGGTGACATTTATGTTCATATTGTCCCCGCTGACACTAAAATTAGAATACTATACATATGTTTCCTCAACTTTGTGACCGCGGAGCTTGGACTGCGCCTCTTCTTTGACCGCGTACTCCCGCAAAAACGAGGGATCGGTCTCGACACGACCATTGAAATGCGCGCGCATATTGATTTTATTTGCACTGACTTTGTATTATTTTTTCCTGAATACCAGGGAATGCTGTGCGTCGTACCCAACTTGCTCATACATTCTGCAAGGCGATGAAACAGTCGGCGGAGCATTGAAAACGACCTCTTGCTGAATACTATATATCTGAGGAATAAATATCCGATGAAAGTGGGAAATTTATCAACAGCCGACTTCCCTTTTTTTGTTCTCCAACCTGCAGCTATATATAAACGCTCGCTTTAACTTTCCTTCTGTAGGCAACCGCCGTATCATAGGCACAAAGTGCGTGTTCATAGTTTTCTTTTTTCCTCGACCCTGTTCTATTGCGTCTGTACGCCGACCATTTGTCTTCGAAGTATACTCGCAGTGCAGAATTACTGACAAAGCGTCAGTCGTTTTGCGTTTGAGAAAGCTGAAATATGGTAGCGCAGAGCAAGGGCGGATTTATAACCCGCCATGGCGAAAAATTGTACTTACATAGGAAATCCACGCTGAAACCAGTTTTTCGACCAAAAAAGTCCGAAAATTAAATGGATAAAACGCCCCCACCCCATCCTCGAACCTCCCACTCCACCAGGAGCGTCCCATAAATACACTCCTGGTGCAGAGCTGCCTTGCATTCACTAAGTAAATCTCACATTTTATTTTATTATTATTATTTATTTTTCACTGGAGGCTCTTAGCGTTCCAAACCTGCGTTCCTATCAGCGCTAAGCAGTGAAAGCCACCTATGCTGCAAGCACAGCAGTGATACAAGTTGCGACAACCGAGCACAAGTGGATTTGCCGCGCCCACGCATGGTCATGGCCGTGGCCCGACCGCTAGACCGCCCGCATAGGTGAGGTCGAGCAGCCGCGGTATATGTATCTGTGTTTCTTCTCTCTCCTCTCTTTCATCCTCCTCATTCCTTCTCTCAAGACTCGCTCGTGGTGCTCGCTCCAAGTGAGACAGACCTCTACACAACGGATCCTCTGCTCGGATACCATTTGGTGGCCCTGCGCTGGTGGACGCTGGAGCTCATCATATAATAGAGAGATTTAGCTTGCCGGAGACGTATACTGACGTAGACGTATACCGGTTTGCCAGACCCCTCCTGCGAACGCGCATTGACAGGGGTGGGTGCATTCGCGGCCTCTGCGCCTGCGTGGGTGGGGTACGTTAAACCCGTGTACGGGTTTACCGTACCCCTCTCACGCAGGCGCAGACGTATACGTAGACGTATATATACGTCTACGTCAATACGTCTCCGGCAAGCTAAATCTCTCTAATATTACGTATTCATACGTCAGCTGCAGAGAAAGGAAACGTCACCAGTAAGTACGGCCGTCACAAAACGCTTTCAATGTGCGCTGCCCTGAAAGTACAAAGGTTATTTATAACGAAAAGGGCATTCAAGAAGCGCTCGCCAGGCAATTTCTAAAAACGATTCGATTCAAACGATAGGCGTTTTCATTTACGCAGCTATGTTTGGATGTAGCTACGACGGTGTTTGAAAGTGGATGGTGAGAAATGGGAGCTTCTGCATCCCTTGGTGGCCGACGATCTCAGAGCAACAGTTCTAGCGAACCTACACTGATGCAGATGCGCTAGGGTGACGAGGCCTCATTAAAAGCAATGGATGCGTTAATCAGCTTTAAAAAGAAAAAAACTGAAAAAGTCACGAAAACGCGCACTGTCCCCGTAAACAAATATATTCGCTATTCACCCCATTATTCACTGTGTCGCTTTTGGTAAGCTCTAAAAATGACGTTCCTGATGAACCGCATTTTAATTTCGCAGTGGCAATAGTTAGAAAGTGTTAACTGGTCTAGCCGACCCAAACCGCGATTGGCAGGCATGCCACAATTCAGGAACCAGCTTCGGAACTCTAGCTCGAACATGACAGTGAAGTCGGAGAACTTGGCCTCCCCACGCACTTTACCTCCCGGGATATTCGACAGCCCTTGAAGCTCCGCTGCTGGCGTCCAGTGGTTGAGCACTCGACTACTGAATCCATAGACGCGGAATCAAATCCTGGCTACGGGGGCCGCTTTTAGGTGCAAATCAAGGCAGTCATGTGCTGTGCGATGTCAGTGCCCACGAAAGAAACTCAGGTGGTTGAAATTTACGGCGTCTTACACGGCCTGGGTCGCTTTGGGACGTGAAACCTTATAAACCACACCAAGCCGACATTTGGTGAGCTTCATTATGATGCTTAGATCGATCAAATGTGGAATAATTTGATGCCAGATGATGGTGAGCTAATCCGCGCTCTGCGTTTGGCTGCCACGAGTTCCACTCCACGCAGAAACAGTATACACTCCTGGTGCGTCCACTACAGGGTAATACCAGACCCCACACTTCCCCATTCGAAAATGATTCATTCTACGATAATGCTGCTAACCTCGCACCGCATCGTGAAGGAAGTGCACTAAGAGGGTCGGGTTTCCCAAATAACCTGCGGATAAATGGCTCCGCGACGTCACTCGATGTGCGCGCAAGGTTCCCGCCCATGCGTAGACTGCCTCAGCCCGCCGCCAAGGATGCCAGGGCTGTTTATAAAAGCCGAGTCAGGCACGCAGTCCAGACGAGGCCGACGTGCACTGAGCGGGAAAAGCACACGAGCAAGACGCCATGTGGATCGTGTTGTTTCCCCTACTAGCGACTCTTGGCGCCGGCTGCTTTTCCCTGGCTGCGGGGCGCACCGCTGCTGCTCTGCAGCCTGCAACAGGAGCCGCCGCCGCGCGCCCTGGTCAATTTCAACTGTCGTCGATCACAATAAATCGCTGCGCATATGAACGCGTGGACGTGAACGAGGCGCAGCCCGCCGTTGTGCATCTGTTTACCCGGCGGAGCGCGTCTTTTCCTCGCCTCCATTGCAACGCTCGCTCGGCACTTGGCAAAGCCGCCGACGCTCGCGCAGTCACAAGCGAGTGGGAAGTGTTTAGAAAGGCTGCCGAAATTAGGAAGGGATGCGAGTGTGTGTTTAAGTTGAGGCTGAAATGGCAAAAGTCGACAGGTGAGTCACTCGTGCAAGTACTTTCGAAGGGGGCACGGTGCCCAAAAAGACAAACGGCCAAAACTCGAACAAACATTTTTCCGTCAAACAACGAAGGCTTCGTACTACGTCTTGGTTTGTTAACTGTCTTCTGTTTTCATATCTTTTTTATTTACTGCGACCGGATAGAAAACGAAAAAGAATACCCCCCCCCCCCCACACACACACACACACATATATATTCAGCGCCTTAAACCCATTCAAATTGGTGGGGTTCTTACTATAGACCGTCGAGCCTCTGTATTTGAAGAAAGATGGAATCTCATTGTTCCGCTATAATATGCGCGCTAGTATGCACGGTAAATACTGATTAACGGAGACGGGATGAAAGATTCACCCGCTAGTTTGTAGAAATACCAATATACGTTCTTCTACACAAGCGGGTATTTAGGCTCAACTCGAGCTTCCAGCAATCCACTGACGTCTCTGGAACAGCGGAAAAGCACTTCCTGTTTTCTTTACGCTGAAGACTCTATTGACAAAACATACCTGGCTTTTCACATCGCCTAGAGCATTTTTTTACCGCCCAAGGCTCCTTTCTGCGCACGTTAGTTCAGGTAACGGCCTTGTACGTGGCATGTATATTGGGCGGTGGTAACACACAACGCACCGAATCTTCCTTGCTTCCCCACATTTGCTCGTTTTCTTCTTCATATTTTGTTTATTCGCTTCGCAATATCCGCAAATAGCGACCAGGAGGCCTCGTCGCGAGTAAACAAGAGGCTGTGCGAAAGATGGCGCTTGCTGGTTCGTGCTCATAAGTGCTCAGGAGAATGAAGGAAGAAAAGAAGGTACGCTCAGTCGTAAAATAAAGTGCCAAGTGTTTCAGCGCTGCGAGTTGTCTTTCGACGGAAAGCAAGAGAAAAATGTTTGATTCCAAGTCGATTGTGTTTATTCGCTTCAGAGCGGACCCTCTTCGACGAGGTGGTCTCGCGGGGGTATATTATTGGAAAGCCGATGGCGTCGTCAGATCTTAAACGGCCGCGCTGCGAGAGGCAGCTTGCCAGGCGGCCACCCTTTTAGCTGGCGTGTCCAGACAAGCGGGCCTACCTCTTACAGCAACAAAAATTGCCGGAAGCCGCTGAATGGATCACTGTGTCTCCGCGTTGGATTCCATGCCGATTGTTTGGAGAGCAACGGTCCGCTCCTTCTTGGTACCGCTTCGTGTGTATACAGTGCAGCGCAACGTGGACACGTATAGTTACTCTGACGACCTGCAGGCCTGTTGCACTCTGCTTGAGATTAAGGGGCGTAAAACTATTTACGGCTTCGGTGCGTTTCCGACAGGGCGATGTCATTCACACAAGCTCGTAGCAGCACTCGATGTCATGCCGTGCGCATTTCGAGCCTCGCTCATAGATATTGCGTCATCATATGTCAGCGATTTAAGAGAGCAAATCAGAAGCGACCCTGAAGGGTGTGGCTATGGATAGGCATAGTATCAGCCTATGCGTTCAAACCTTAATTGTTCTAGAACTGGGTATCGATTTTTTATATGATAGTGCTATAATCATGGTGATTCACGGAATCAATCACAAAGGCAGTGTCTGTTCTGTTCACCCATCAGACCGATCTGCATTAACTACTTGAAATCACGGTGAAACAACTAACTCTGGATGAATTTCTGCATTTACGTTTCAGATGAAAAATCAGAAGTCATGACGGACGAAGACATCAAAGGCGGCATGGTATCCCTTTCAGGTACCGCCCCAGACGCGTTTTCAGAAAATCGGGCTGCAAGGACGCACATCAACTTGCAGAACTTTGCCGTTAAATCATTTGATTCGTATATGCCAGACATTGCATACATGATTAAAAAATTAATTCTGCGCACTGACAAGTTGACAACCACCCTCCAGCACTCCTCTCGTTGGGAGTATAAAAGCATGAGTTCGAGGGAATACGAACCAGTTAGGATCAGCTGAGTGTATCAGTGTTGCCTGTATTTTGCGCAGCATTGTAATGCCCTTATTTCGAACAGGTTGTTGCTTGCTCCTTTCACAGGGTCGATGGAAGCGGTCTGCTCGAGTGATCGGAGCAGTGATTTCCCTACACGCTTCCTGAGGGGCCGTATGCACGCCTAGCAAAAAAAGTCCCGATCTCATGTTTCGGTAATGTTAGTCTGTTCGATGCCTCTTAAATAAAACAATTTACGGCCGCGACTGGGTTTCCATCCCGTGGCAACGCGAATAGATCAGCTTCGCTGAACACTGCATTGGACCACCACCATTTGTTATTTTTTTTTTTAAGCGAAAGTTTTATACTACTCCATGTATCAGCCAAGGTCAACCTGTCCGGCCGCTTGACCTTCAAAAGATAGTGTGACCTTGACCTGGTTAAGTGTGAGTGTCCATCCAAAAATATGCTGTGCCTTACTTTCCCCAAAATATAACTTAAAGAAGGCTAGTGAAAAGTCGCGGATTGAAAAGACGCTGTCACGTACAGGGGCTATAGCAGCTACTCTCTTGGACGTCCCCCTAATTCAAACCATCGAACGCACTCCCTGTGGCGTAGACTAGGGCACCGTGGTGCATGGTTACACTCGTCGCCATGGTGCGAGGGAAGTCGGAAGGGTCTATGGCAGGAGCCACCGTGGCTTGAGCATTACTGAGCAGTGAGCACAAGGTGCCGAGCCGACGTCGATTCTTGGGTCTGCGGAAGCAATAAGTAACCTAGCTTCATCGGGCCCTTCACATGGTGGAGACAGCTCCCGGTCAGGAAGACGTTGGGTTAGCCGGTCATCTCACGACAGTTCGACTATGCTTCTGTTTTGTTGCTTTTGTTTGGTTGCCTTGTTTTTGTAATCGCAAGTGCTGTAGCAAAGAAGAACGGAATAGCTCCCTGGGAAGGAATTCGGCGGGAATGCGTGTGCTTCGCGTCTAGAGAACAAGTTGTTGCTTTGTTTACTAGCTTTACTTAATTTTTGCATGGACGGAAACTAGAAAGTAATTTAAAAGTAATTGAATTACTCGGTATAAGTAATTGTAAAGCAATTTCATTGCTGTTTGGGAGCTGTAATGAGTAATGTAATTTAATTACTGTCCTGCGATTTTCGTCAAAGTAATTAGTAATGTAATGTAATTCCTTTTCAAATGTAATTTTGCCATGTATGGCAGCCACTATTTATTTTCCCTTTCCGCTCGCTTCGGAAGATCAGCCTTGTCGTGTACGCAGACGAGCGCTCTCACCGTTGCCGTCTCTCGGGCACTCGTCACAGGGCGTGCGACAAAGCGTTTCTCGCACACGCCGAGGCAGTGTTAAACAAAAGGTGTCGCTGTCAAGTGTGTCGCCGCCAAGTCACGCAGGCGGAGACAAAAGGGAGGGCGGGGAATCCCTGTGGAATTCGGGTGGCACGTGCCCGCGTAAAAGCCAGCCCGAAGCGGAGAGAGAGCGATGGGGGAAGGGATGGCGTTTCAGCTCACACGCCCTTCGCCACCCATCACCGCCACGCGCGGCGCGCGCCTTCGCTCAGCCGCTCAGCTCTGCACGGGACCTACCGAGTCCTCCTCCGTTCGTCGTGAGGAGTTGAGTGAGCACGCGTGCGGCGCGGCCGCCGCTGCTGGCCCAGCCGCGACTGCTTCGGGGAACGCTCGACTTTTACGATGTCATGCTTCGAATGCCAAGGGCGACGGCCCACTGCTCCTTCCTCCGCCTAATTCCCCCCGCCGCGGGCATTCCTGGCAAGCCGCGCACAAGGCCTCTTTCCCTGCGCCTCTCGTCTTCCATTTCTTCTCTCGTTCAACCCTGGGGCGTCGCGGTATCCCTGGTGCGCCGCGGGCCCGACCGTCCGCCGCACCACCGAACGGGTTTCGCTCAGTTCGGCCCCAGCGGCCGGCGAGCAAGCAGATCGGGGGAAAGCCACTTCGAATGCCCCTCGCGCTCTGAGAATAGGAAAATAAACGGCCGGTATCGGCCGTTTATGCGCGGCGGAAGTGAAGAGCTATAGCTTCTACGATTGGATCCTACGGAAAAATATAAATGTGAAGAAACTCGGTCCGCCTGTGCGAATAAACATACTTTCGGTTCATATACATGCACTCTCTACGAAGGACGGCTGGCCTTGCGTCCCGCGAGCGCTGCGGATCTCTGCTTATCTCTGCCTGTCACACTGCCTCTTTTCGCTTGACTTGGCCTGCGTGCTGCGCGTTCAGCGTTTTCAAGTCACGTGTGCCATCCCCAAGGTGAGCGCTCCGCTGAAACACAGCCTGCGTTTGCTGTGCTAATCAGGTTTGCTGCACGGCATCCGAGTGAGTTTAACGCAACGGTGAAATTACTTGCTTGGCGATTGCTGAAAGGGCCCAGTCAAGAAACCAGCGTGTAGGTAATGCCCGTTGGAGGCAAACCTCGGAAATTTTCATGAGACATGAAGGCATTTTACTACCTAACAACCTTGCCAGACATTGGCGAAAAAAGCAAGCAAGCAAGAAAGAAAGAGTCCGCTCAACGCGACCACAGCTATTGCCTGCACTTTATCGTGCTGAAGCTTCATTTCAGAGGCTGTACGCCCACCCTCTCCTGATCCTTTACAGGCGCTCCTAACAAAAACCTCTACTACCGTTTTCGAAACGCTCGTGGTTAAGAAAAAAAAAATTTGTTCCGATCGAGGACGACTTGCAGCTAAAATCTTGGTGTCTGTGCGGTGCAGCTTCGCATTATCTGATCCAACAGCCAGGCGACGTGGTGAAGCCGTGATTGAATCCGTTTCGCAAGCCGTATCTTTGTTCGGGCGTACTTGTGAAGTTGTCAATACAGCCCCGGGGTCATTAAGATATGCGTCTCCCTCGCTCGCGTATTATGTCGGGTCTTCGTAGAATGTGGAGTAGATTGCTCCGCGCCGCATTCGGCTGACGTCTGGTCGACCCAGAACGCGAGCGACGCAAGTGGCTTTCCGTGCGTCTCGCGGAGGGAGGAAACAGCCAAGTGTATCGGCTTACGCAAAGCGCGCGGCGAGAAGCCGAATACAATTGTCGCAATGACCGAGGCGGGCAGGGGTGGCGCGCTGAACAACGCGTACAGCTGGAAGATCAGCAGTCTATGGTGGCCGCTGATCCTATCATGTCGACGGCGGTTACGATATCCATCACGACCGGCACACATGTGTCAGCATGCTGTAATGCGTTGCACGCGCCCTTTACGCACCAGGACCGCAGCGGCGCGGAGTCAAATTAAGCAATCATGGCGTCACTTTTCGCTCGCTTTCTTTCTTCGCTGTGGACGAGAGCAACAAAAGAAATGGGAGGGGCGCATAACAGAGAGGTGCGTGTAAATATTAGAAGGAAAAGATGCGCACCGCGTCCCTTCTGCGGCACCAGTGTCCTGTCTAACGCACTGCGGCTTCCATTGCTCGTGTAAGTTGAGTACGCGAAAGTAGGCTTTAAAGCCGAACTCTGTGACCAGTCTTGTCGTGTTACCCATAAGAAGCAGTGTCGCACATTAAAAGCGTCGCGTGTACACATCTGGTGCTCCTTACTGACATTTGTTTTCTTAAAAAAAAAAAAAAAAAAACACATAGCTGTCATGCGCTGCGCACAGGTATAACCGGCTTGCAAATATGTCACAATGCTGCTATATAGCCTGTTTTCAAGACTTAAGAAAATTGAGACGATGGCCAGCTGGTTTATTGCGTGCTCTTTCTAACGGCGCGGCTTCATTCCACATTTCTTGTTTCTTTTCCCCTGTTTTCTCTCTCTTCTTCTAGCTCTTCATTCTTCATACCGCGGTCAAGGGTCGGCCCTCCGGGGTTTTTATCAAGCGTACAAATCGCAAGATAATCGGTTTGACTTGGTATTCCTGCAATCCGTTTCGCTATACCGCAGTGCCAGAATATACATGAAAGGCGTTGCTTGCTATGTGAAGTTGGAACGTTTGTTACATTTATGCGACAAAATGTCATTGATGTAGATTTACGTGAATACAGTAAAGCAGCGAGATTTATTATCCTTAACTCCGCAAGAACAGTTCTTAGGGCGAAGTGTAATTCAGAACATGCCTCACGTACGCGCTCCAGATTTCTCGTTTGTGACATCGGTGCTGTAGTAAACGTTAACCTAATGGGAGCAAACTGTTTAGTGGAAGGACCTCGCAAGATCAAGCGCAGTTATGTGCGTGGAATCGGCAAAGCAAGAAAATAAATATCTGTCTTGTTAGATTTCACGTCGTCTAATGTCCGAATGGACAAGCTGAAAAAAAAAATGCATCAACTAACAAAGGAAGCGTCCTTGCTGCCCAGAAAACAGGACACAGACGCATGTAATCTCAGTACGAAAGCCGGTACCTCGAGAGGGGAACAAACGAATAACAAAAACACCATCGTCGTCTTTCTCGGCTCATCAAAAATGCTGGCCCCCAATCACGTCCGTCGCCCCTTTCATTACGTTCCTAAAGCGAACAAAGGGACGAAAGAAAAAAGAAAAACATTTCGAGGCGGCAAGCCAGGAGCGTGCAAGCGATGCAGAGTACAAGAAGGAAGAGACAAAAGAAAGTTGTAAGCGAGGCAGGAGCGGCAGCCCTCTTGCAAGGTGATGACGCGTTGTACCACGCCCGCTATGGGCAAGGCGAAGACGAGCAGGAGGATCGAGCACACTTGACCGTGTTCCCGAAAAGAATAGGGGCCGGGTTCGAACACACAGGCGAGACCGGGCGCGCCCGAAATGAGGCCAGATGCTGGAGCGCCGACGCGCACTCGGCGAGCGAGCGAGTAGCCGCGGCGCGATATCGCTCATCTCCACGATCTCGTGGACAAAGCGAGCCGCACAGCCGCTGCCTGCCACCATCCGTAGTAGCCGGCCGACCGAACTCGCGCGCACGCACAAACACAGGCGCGCAGGCGTTCGATGAAGATGCGCTGAAAGAAGCAAAAAGGGAAATAAGAAAAAATCCTGCAGAAGGTATGCCTGGTAGACTCGTGACTCGCCGGAATCCTGAAGGTAGGTCACGGCGTTTCCTTTCCGACACGCGCCTCACAGCGCCATTGTAATGACGATGCTATCGCCAGTCCTCACGCGGCGCCCGCGCCGCTCCACCCTTTGACGCCGACGCGGTGCCGCCTCTTCACTGCTGGTAGCGGGCACGTGCAGCATGGGACATTTAGCTCGCCTTGAAAGTCTACGCAGCACGCGCGTGGGGCAAGCATTATACACCATTATCGGAATGTCTTCTTACTGTAACAGCTGCCCCCGCCATCTTCTCAAACGGTAAATTTTAACGCGTTGCCTCACCCAATTTGAACCATGTGTACATGGAAAGTTAGTAAGCAAGTATAACGACCCTTTCGGTTGTAAGAGTGCGAACCGCCACTTCTGGACTTCTTTGGGTGCTTTTCAGGCGAACAAATGAGGGCCCCCACAGCACAACAACGTTGCGGAGACGTCAGAGTAACTCTGGCAGTGAGTGCCAACCGAGCATTGCTTTATATATTCGACCAGAGTGCAGCTTATTCCCCATCGGCGCGATACACGAAACCATTACTGACATTCCTCCGCGGCATCACGTGAGTCTCTCCACTGACGCGCCGCTTTTGGCTAGTCCACGTGCTTTTCACGAGAAGAAAAGACATGAGCGCAAATTTTGCAATTCCATGCGATTCAGATCTTTCCTAACGATGAATGCTGTTGCCAGTCGGCAATGCTTGCAGAAAGCTTGGCGACGCGCCTTGTATCATTTATGATCGACGATCTAATCGCGAGCACAACTCTCGACAGAAAACTCTCATAGTCATCCTTTGCGGGCGTTACTTTTCGATCGCGTTCGTGGGCGCGGAACTTACGCATTTTATTGTCGTGAACACCAGTAAATATTGTTAACGACCCGTTTAAATGACACTTGAGCAGCGAGTGCTGCTCGACTCCATGCTGGCCGAAGATAACGGAAAGCGCTGACAAAACCATGATTTGAAGCCGTCAGCAAAGCGGTCTCATAGCTTACCGCTTTTCAAAACCATTAGGTGTGATTAATTTAATGCCCAGGAAGAGATAATTAAAGCGCACCAAAAAATACACTGGAGAGCAACCAGATAAAGTGCATCCGCCGCGGCAACTATACACGCGGCTACAAAGCGGGCGGCTGCCGCTCGCGAGGTAGCGGTCGAAATTTAAATGGATGCGAAATGTAGAAACAGTTGCGCGCACACAGAGATTTAGGTATGTATAGAAGTAACATACATTACGATTTTTAATCTCGAAAATATGGCAGACTTTCCTTGGTGTTTATTTAAAAACCAAACTTTCGTGTGCTGTTTTTCGTTTTTTTTTTTTTTTTTTTTTTCAGCGAATTATATTTTCTACGCAATAAGCTGATTTTCGGTGAAATATACGATGTCAATGAGCGGTCTAAGTAATGTAGTTTTTCATGGTCCTTATTTTATAATTACCAGTTATCGCAACAGTATAAATTACAGGAAGGATCATATTGAGAGCTATTACTGCAAAAAGAAATCGTAGCTTTGTAATAGAAATTAGAAATTTCGAAATTAAAGAATCCGGTCATCAGACCGAAATATATGTGCATGCTTGGTTATAAAAGACTTGGTTGTTATTTAGTGATTGTACTATATCCTGAACCAGAAGAGCGCGTGTAATATTGCAGCGTGTTGTTGACGGCCGCGACAGAACTGCCGCTTAATCATCACAGATGTTTATAGCATATCAATTTCGCTCCTTTTACGCCTAGCTACGCATTAGCGGGAGCTTGTTGAGGTTTCAAACGTTGTCAATGTCCCTGCATGCAATGTGAAAACGTACTAATTGGGTGAAAAGGCAGAGCAGACGGCACCACGTGCCAACCTGCACCGCCTAATTAACGTCTACAGAGCTGCAGCGGATTGAGAGTAAGTCGATGAAAGGCTCGATAATAAAAATAGAGATATTAAAGTGAGCTGATGTCGATGTCTCAGCGTATATACTCCCGGTTCATCACTCTCGAAATTTTCTCCTTTCTCACACTTTAGGCGGTATTTAAGGGCCAACTGATTGTAACGTGGCAGCCAGAATACTGAACTTTTCTTTTTTTTTTTTCGTTCAAACCGAATAGCCCAACCACTTGCTAGCCGTGTATTAAGAAATCACAGTGAAGGCGATCAAAAGTATCTAATCTGAAAGCTCGTAGCTTTAGTAGAATACTACCAGTCACAGAAACTGCGTACCTCACAGCCCAGGACATCACTTCAGCGTCTAAACATGCGTAATCCACTAATCATAACCAAAGAAAATAAGCTGATTTTGGTACTCGTACTGGCGTAAATTATATTCAGACTCTTTTTTCGCTAGTAACTTCATTTAAAAAAAAAATACCGACGCGAACAAAGCATGAGTCGGTTTTTGTAGAAAAGCGGGTGAAAATACCCGATGCATCCCGCGACCCAGTCCCTCTGAACGCCCAAAGCAGTTTCTCGGGCATGTTACGTATCCGCTCCAATTAGAAAGCGAGACGCGAGCGTCGCGAAGGTCGAGGCGCGCAAAGTGTCTCAGCACCACCTGCATGCAGTTGCGTGTGCAGATGCACTGAGTCGGAGATTCCGCGAAATCGGCGAAAAGAAGGCCTCAACCCGGCGTCGCGGAAGCGAACACGGGCGTGTGTTGCGACCCACAAACGCGGGATGCAGTACCCCGCGTGATAAGAAAGCATTCATGGAAGCTTTTCCCCTCAAGGCGACTGGGCGATCAGCCGCCGCTGACGCCGCCTCACGCGCCCTGTTTACAAAGGTCCACATGCTCGCAGCAGCTGACGCACAAGGAATAATAGCAACGCACAGCCGAAAGTACAAATGAAAAGGGGAGAAAAAGAGCTGACCGACCATAAGTGAAGGTCAGAGCACGGGGTGGCGAAGAAAAAAAGTTGCTTCGGGCTTGAGAGTCTTGCGCCTTGCGCTGTCGCCCAGAGAAGGAACATCCGCAGGCGCTGAAAAAAGCTGGAAGGCAACGTGCTGTGCTCCACGAGCGCATAGTCCGGGAAGCAAAGTGACACCGTTTAATGGAACCCCTAAAAATTAAAGGAAACAAATATCCACAGAAAAAAAAAAAATCCTTCTCGGGCCGAAGTTAGGTCGACATGAAGAGACTTTTTGCGACATAGTTGTAGAGTCCCTTTTCAAAGTTCATCCCAGAAAAGTAAGAAAAACTCGGGCTTTCATGTCTTCTTTCTTCCTGTTTTATCTCTCTGATACACAGCCCAGCGCGTGCACAGGTTAGACGCTCTGTGATGTGCTGTCTGCACACCAGAACTAGTGTAATTTCTCCGCATTCGACTGTACTGCTGGAGTATATATACATCTCCATTTTGGGTCCAGGTGCTCGCGCGCGCTTTCTAGCGTCCTCGGTAAATTGAACGGGTGCTCTACGATATCAGCACGCATATGTACACGGTTCCCTGTTGACTTAAGACCAACAATGTCGCGGCCACTTGCTCAAGTCTAATACAACGAACAGCGTTCACCAAATGCCGACAAGTGAAGACTCATCGCGTCTTTATACGCATAAGTTCTGTTATTTTAGATCTCCGCTCCTGTGTTCGACGCATATATTGTCGCCCTCAGGTGTTCATCTGTCCATGGAGTCGAATGACGCTTGACTACAAGACTGTTATCGTGCAGGCGTAATATTAAAAATAATAAAAAAAAGCGGTGGGGTTTTCGAACCTAGTTATATGAGCTTCATTGAGACTGGTTTTCCATGGTTTAGCAAGGTGGTACACGCTTTGACGGTTTGAATTAGTCGGACGCTCAAGTTTCTCCTTCAGAGTAGACGCGACAGTGCCTTGAACGCTGCCTTTTCTTTCCACGATATTTAAAAATATTTTTGTTTAGCTCGTTTCGGGGGGAAAACGACACCTACATTTAATTAGGTCAAGGTCATTCGGACCCAGCGAGGCGAATTTGTAAGTTGCACCCCGAGGACACGATTTACGAATATCAGCGACACTCACGGTGCTTGGTCAATGTTTAGCATGGTGCCTGTCGATACCGGTGCGCAACCTTTCTGCAGCGAACCACAGGCACCGCTTCAGGTCGTGCGCAGCCGAGCATAGTAGTGAAAATGTGCGAATCGTACGAAGCCCGCTGTACCTTTCGCGTGCATCTCGAATACGCGCCGAAAGCGCTGTTCTCACGTTGCACGTGCAGTGGAAGCTTCATGTGGCGTTTTCTTCATCTGTGTCTTTGGAAGTTTATTCGTCGTCACATTATTCAACACTTCCTTCATGTACACGCGCTATGCATCGTCTTTATTTTCGCGGAAGCTGAGGGGCTGCATCAAGCTGGAATACTGGCGTCGCGGCATCGTTCGACTTCAGTTAGACGCTGTCGGCTTCTGAAAATCTACAAACAAGCTGATGCATTCGTCTTGGGGTGTCCCGTGAAACAAATATAGCCTACTAACACGCGATGCACGGCAGTGCTCACTCATTTATAATCATGGATGAAACTTGGTTGTAATGACATGTTCCGTAAAAAAATCAGTGCAGTCTACTCTTTCGTTCGGAGCCTACGCTTTTCGGATTGCCCTAAATTATAAAAGCAAAAAAAAAAAAAAAAAAAGAGACTGCATTTTGTTCTTGCGAAAATCAGGGGAAGCACCCAGTATCCACATCCACGCTCTTCGCTTTCCATATGTTATAATGAAAGAAAGAAACGTCATCTCAATGAAAAAAAAAAAAAAAAAAACAGCTTGGCACGCCCCTCCCCCTTTCAAAAAGGTCCAGTTCAGAATCAGTGCGACATCGTCTTTCCGCTGCTGCAACACAGAGCGTAGCCTGGTTCCCCATTTTCTTCTCTGAGCACAGTGCAGAATGAAAAAAAAAAGAAAAAAAAAATAAATAAATAAAAAATAAATAAAAGACAGACAGATGCAGTTTGAGAAGGCAGTCTAAGGGAAAAAGCACGCTCCGATGAGAACAAAGCCCTGGGAAACGCATTTAGAACCAAGTCGGAGGCGATTCTTCACGCCCTAATCTCGGCTCTCGCGCCATTTTTCAGGAGCTCCTTAAGCCCCGCGTCGGCGGCGGCGGAGCGCGCGAGCCTGTCTAGCTGCTCGTCTTTCCAACAGCGGCGGGATGAGGAGACGGGCTCACGTAGAACGCGTTCTCCCGCGCGCACGCGTGCATATATGCCTACGTCTCTTCACAATCGCGCCATCGGGGCGCTGATGTATAATACACACGGAGTCAGTATTTCCGCAGGCCCCGCTCGCGAGGCTTATATACCGAGGAGTACAGCTATAGCCGGCCAGCATATGGGCTCATCAATAACTGATAACTGCGCAGGCCCGCTCGGACGACGGCGATGTCTCAGAGGAGCCGCTCGCTTGCGCATGCTATTATTTCGGGGCGGACGCATTTAAAGGAGGCGCTTTACGGAGCGCCCCGCGTTCGCCGACGCTCGGCGTCCAGCTGATCAATCAGGCACTTTTCTTCGACCGGTTCACCGTTTCTCTCGTTGCGCGCCCTCGCCGCCTCTGCGGTGTACGCGCGTCTTTTGACGCCCCCTGCGCGCGTCCTTTTGTTTTCGCCCTTCTTGAACCTCGTTCGGTGGGCTTCCCATCGTCGAGCGAGCGATCGTTCTCGTCATCCAGAAGCAATCATCGCTCGCGTTCTGAACTCACGACCTGCGGATTTTCTCCTACGCATCGCGTCGTGACGAGTCTGGCCTTAAACTGAGGCTAGTTCGAAAACGCGCCTGTTCTCTTCTCCATTGGCGACCGAACAGGCGCAAGGCCAGGGAGAGAAAGAAGACGTGGCCGTGACCACGACAAGGTGGAAACTGGTTCATGTGTTTCTTTTCCCGTGCCTTACAGATGGAAACCAAAAGGCTGGCACATGTAACCACTGAAACATTCCCGCTCGGAGTCGCCAAAAAGTTTAGCAATGTAAACGTGTTATGAGCTTCTTAACAAGGCACGGTTGCGAAAGCACGCAAATACGGATATAAAAATGCCTGCTGATGTATACAAGCGCACAGAAAAGATCCATTCGCCGCATGCGCTATGAAGCAAAGCTCGTCACAACCAAGTGAGCCTGCTGAATGTGAGGCTATCGGAGAGACAGAGAGGCTGCAGTAAACAGCATAGATACAGCGGAAATAATTTATAGAAATAGTACTTGGTATCCGGGCCCAGAAATGAACTAAAGCCCAATTTAAATAAACATGAAACCGTTTTGGCGGCAGAAGAGAAAGCCTTCGTGACGTTCAAAACGATGTCAGCTGGTACCACACCTGTGTACATTGCAGTCACCCATGAAACGACACAGAACGAAAAATGAGACAAGACTAATATTTGTACGACGACATTCCTGAAGTCCATCGGTGAGAGGGATTTGATCTTTATCCCTCTCGCAGTGAGTACAGGCGGACGCGGACGCCTCGCAGTGAGTACAGGCCGCCAGGAAATTGAGGTAATCAAGTCCTTAATTTTATTTTCATTTTAGGTTTATCTGAAAGGCGACAACAGCATCCTTGAGCGCGGCGGGATGCTATTTCAAGCGTTAAGTGATACAACACAAAGCAAGCCATGATATGTTAGGGTTACGCTTTGCGGCCTGATTGACGAAAAAGAGTGAACGGAAGCAAGGAAATGCGCCAGTAGTTTTCTTGTCGAGGGGCGTTATTGCTGCCGTGACTCACCGAGCGCGCGGGCTTCCCTTACTTCGTCATAACCTCACCTCGCCTTGCTCTCTCCTCTTTCAGCAAAGAGAAAGGAAGAAGGGTATCAGAGTCAGAGAAAAGCAAAGAATAATCTAGACAATCACAATGGAGGAAAGAGCCCGAAACAGCCGAGCGGCGCGAACAACTTTTTTCTCCCCGTTGAGGATTTATTGCCTATCGGCGGACTCACCATTCTGCGGCGTTCCTCTGGCAGCAGCGCGGATGAGAGAATGACAGTGTGTTTTCCCAGCTACACGCACGCGATAGAGTCTCTTCGCTGTTTTTTTTTTTTTTTTCTTCCCCCTCCTCTGGTGTTCTCAGGGAGGCGCTATAGATGGTTGAGTGCGCAGCTGTCAGCGTATACGGCACCATTAGAGCCACGGCCGCCGTCGCGCAGCAGCTATTGCGCCCTTGCGTTTTGTCTTTCTGCGCCTCGTCCCCGAAATATCCATCGGCGTCGTGCGGCGGCGTCCGTACGCACCGCCGATGCAGCAAAGTCGCGCTACTGCTGCTGCTGCTGCTGTCTTACGGGCTTACTTCCATTTAGGAACCGCAGCGAGTCGAGAGGAAGGAAAGCAAAAAATATAGGAAGCGGAAACAGATGGAAAGCAGGAACGGAACTGAGAAAGTGTACCGCGAGCTTTATTAGCGCTTTTGCCCTTTCCGTCTCCAAGGCAGCCCCGTGCCATTTGTTCGAACCCTCGCTTGCTCGGCCGCCGAGTGGAAGCGCCTCGCCTGAATTCCTCTCGTTCGCCATTCGTGAAGAGTGGGCTTTCCATCGAGATTATTCACTCCGTCGTGGTTGCAAGCAATTAACGTGCGGTTGATGCGTAATTTCAGCAACATTTTCCTTCCAACCATACCTTTCAATTCGTGCTGGCACTACCGGAAAAGTTCTGGTTATCTTCGTGTGTTTGCTTTCATTTCCGCTTTCTCTTTCGCCACACAAGGCCAGACAATACATGTTCGGACGGTATAATTGGCCAAACAGCATACTGTTCATAATTGTATAGAAGCAGGGCACTCCCATATTACAGCGTGCAGGCGGGCTTTGGAACGCATATTAGTGCACACCCTTTGTTCTGCACCGCTCGATATACACGCAGACTCAATAGATAGGAGGAAGTTGCTTGCGGTTTCATACAAATTGCAAACGAAAGCAGACATATTTCAACGAAATATTCGAAAAAGGAGACCATCGCCAATATTCCGTTTTAAACGACTACCCTGCACCAATAATACGCCAACGTACCAACGATTGGCCGCACGTTCTCTGAGGCCCGAAAGCAACCGCTCTATAATTTCCATTCCAGCGATTTGGAAAGCCGGTAAAAAAATTATAGGGGGTACTTTAGATCGCTAAACTGTGATGATGCGGAATCCTCTATCGCGCGGTGGTCCGAAGCCCTCCACTACGGCACCTCTTTCTTTCTGTTTTCGCTCCCACTTCCGCGATGACGCGATAGCGTAAGCTACCAGCCAACATATAAAGGCCCACTTTACCCGAGCCGTATGAACGTGCCTCCGTGGCCTAGGGGTAACGTGAATGCAAGGGTCTTGGCAGGCTGATTGTGATATCACCCTCCCGTATGAAAAGAGAAGCCCGAGTTGGTAGCTCCTGCCAAACGTAATATCAGGAAGCCCTACGTCCAGTTACTCGGCCATGTCAGCTGCCAGATACCGCCTCCCACGACTACTACTACTACTACTACTACTACTACTACTACTACTACTACTACTACTACTACTACTACTTCTTCTTCTTTTTGTTCTTCCAGTCGGACGGACGGTCACCACGAGTATGGGTGCTTAAAGGCCTTAAAAGATAATTAAGCTGTCCGTGTTGACGCCGCTGCTTGACAGTTGCTGCCAGTATTCCGTATTATGTCGCGTAGCGTAAGCAGCACTACCTGTGCAACATTTTATTCGCCGTCTTTCTTCCGACAAAATTTGGGGGCACTTAAACCCCGCCCTAAACGAGATGACGCAGAAGCATTAATGGCCCCCGTCTACGGATCGGATCCTCGTTCGCGCACATGCAGTTTACTACTCGTTAATCGCGGTTTCCTCAAATTATGCTTCCATTATCTCACGAATACTCATTAGCATGTGGTCGTGAGCGACCAAACTAAAGACCAGCCGGCATCATCTGACTCGGAATCCAAAGGTCCCCGGTGGGTTCGATTCCCATCTCAAAGGAGCTGCGTGTGTTTATATATATATATATATATATATATATATATATATATATATATATATATATATATATATATATATATATATATATATATATATATATATATATAGGGGGGGGGGGGGGATGAGGGTGCTCGTTATAATACATGAAGGAAAGAAGCCAACAGTCGGCGAGGCCAATGAAAGCGTTGGGGATGGTACTTTTATGTCTTTTTTTTTAATGTTTGATTAGATAATCACAGAAATTAGTAATGTAATCTGTTTAGGGGAAAGATAATTAAACGCAAAGTAGAAGAAAAAACAACGTGCCGATGGTGGGAACCGAACCCACGACCTCCGAATGTCGCGTCCGGTGCTCTTAATTGATCTGCTTGTAGCTTACGGGGGTCTCGGTTCCGGCAGTCTTGAAGTCATAGGTAGCGTAAGAGGGTTCTAGCACAGCTTTCACCCTCGCTCTTGATCACGTTCTACGTGACGCTGGCGGTAACAAAGGACGTTCTACGTCCGCCGCTATGGCTGAGGGTGGCGCTGGTGAACACTCTCAAGGTTCGTATACAGACAACATAAATACCCGAGCAAGTAGCAGGGGGGACAGCGGCCGATGTAGCTCAGTTGGAAGAGCACCGGACGCGATATTCGGAGGTCGTGGGTTCGGTTCCCACCATCGGCACGTTGTTTTTTCTTCTACTTTGCGTTTAATTATCTTTCCCCTAAACAGATTACATTACTAATTTCTGTGATTATCTAATCAAATATTAAAAAAAAAAAGACATAAAAGTACCATCCCCAACGCTTTCCTTGGCCTCGCCGACTGTTCGCTTCTTTCCTTCACACACACACACACACACACACACACACACATATATATATATATATATACATATATATATATATATATATATATATATATGCAGATCAATTAAGGGGAAATGAGGGTGCTCGTTATAATACATGAAGGAAAGAAGCCAACAGTCGGCGAGGCCAAGGAAAGCGTTGGGGATGTTACTTTAGGTCCTTTTTTTTTTTTTAATGTGTACTTGGATAATCACAGAAATTAATAATGTAATCTTGTTTAGTGGAAAGATAATTAAACACAAAGTAGCAGAAAAAACAACGTGCCGATGGTGGGATCCGAACCCACGACCTCCGAATATCGCGTCCGGTGCTCTTCCAACTGAGTGTCGTGACGCTGGGGCTACGTCGACCCGGCCTTCACTTGGTAGCGTGCAGAGACTCGGGGTTGAAGTAGGATTGAATCTTCGAAGTTGGTGAAATATGTACAAGCAGGTTTTATGGCACTTTGAGAAACTTATTTACAAGATTATTTACACGAAAAAGAAGGGTACATCAGTAAAATGGCAAGCGTTAAGAGTTCATAGCGAGAAGCGACTGGATGAGCCGTTTACCCAGGGCCCAGAGCGACATTTCGTGCTCTGCAGCGTCCTTAAAACCCCCTATGTCCAGCCCCTCTCTGAAGATGCTGACCAACCAAATCCAGGGCACGCCCCTCAGGTATCGGCATCCAATCGAACACATCACTGCACTGATGGTCTGAAGCACTGACTGGTCCGGCATTCATTCGTTGGGCGTGATCACTTGTTGGCGGGAAAAGCTTGGGAACGGCGAGGAGAGGAGGTACATTTCTATTCTTCAGCAAAGAAACCACAGGCTGGTTCTGACAAGGGGTTTTACTTCTCAGAAACCCGAGTGCACGTGGCGCCGCATAGGGCTCCCAACATTGTCCCTTTTCGACAATTGCAAATCTTTCCTGCATTCCCGGGAAATCACTTAATGGCCGTATGAGTCATGCTCCTTTCTTGTCCTGCACGTCAGCGGACATGTCACTCTGTCGTCTCCTTTGGATAGGAGGCATTCATCACTGGAGGATAGCACTTCTCGACTGGAAGGGTGAACAAAAGAAAGAAAGCACTTCCTGCTATTTCCCGCAGGGGGACGTTTCTTTGTGTTTTTCCAGACGTTCTCTTGACAGGGTCAATTTGGCATTTGCAGGTTGTCCACAAAGCAAAACAGGCTTACAAAAACAGAATTCCTGGAAACAGGCTCACTTAGAGCCATTGGACCATCACCACATATTCACAATACTTTTCCATGCCCACAGGCGAACAATAGAGCGCGCAAATGCGGATGCTTGGTCGTAACAGCCTCCTCCCCCGCCAGAAGAGTCACGGAGGGCAGCAGTCGCAGCTGCTGCATGAAGAGACGACTTAATGGCCTGCACGTGAACGCTTGAAGCTCGCTGTTGCTTGTCGCGTTGTCTTGATTGTTGTAGGCCAAATTGCTCGAGCTGTCTGAAACTCAACCACATGTCTAAACAAGCACTCGGCTCCCGTCTGAAGAGACCAGGTTAAAAGAAAACTGCCATTGTTGTTCGAGAAAAGCCCACTCTCAAGACGTTCAGGACCCACGTATGCCTAGAAAACCAAACGTGCTGCTTTACATAGTCACACATATACAAGCGCACGGAAAAAAAAAAAAAAAACCTGATTATCAATTTCGATACATGGTGAGGAACATCTCGGACCGCTTAGAAAGAGCGGCTAAGCGCGTCCGCATTCCCATTTAACTTCCCCTTTTTGTATCTTATTTCAAAATTGTACTGCTGTAAAATCAAGCTCCACCTAAGAAGGCGACTGTTTTTCGATGTCGCAGTTTGCAGCCAAGCCAGGGGACAATGGTCCGTCTCTACGGTGAATTTGGCCCCTCCAAGATAGCACTGCAATTTTTGAATGGCCCATACAATGCAAGCGCACTCTTTCTCTGACGCGCAATAAGCCCTCTCTCTAGAACTCAGTTTTCTGCTCAAGTAGAGCACGGGGTGCTCATTACCGTCGTCATCTCTCTGGCAGAGAACAGCACCTAACCCTCGATCACTGGCATCACACTGGACCGTGAATTCTCGGTCATAGTCTGGAGCTCGCAATACCGGACGGCTAATCAGCACAGCCTTCAGGTTTACGAAGGAGGCTTCCTTTTGTTCGTCCCAGACTACATTTGTCGGTTCTGTCTTGCGGAGAGCGTCGGTCAGAGGGCTAGCCAAAGCTGAATAGTTAGGGATGTAGTGATTGTAGTACCCAGTCAGACCCAGGAATGCTCGAATTTCCGTCTTCGTGCTCGGCCGCGGGTAGTCTGCTACCGCAGAAATCTTAATCTCGCTGGGTTTCCTGAAACCTTGACCTACATTGTGACCCAAGTAGTCCACGGTCGCCCTTGCCAGGCAACATTTCTCGGCCTTTACGGTTAGTCCAGCTTGACGCAAAAGGCTCAGTACAGCTCTTAGATGTACCATATGGTCCGCCCATGAGTCGGAAAAAACCGCAATGTCGTCTAAATAAGGCACCGCGAATGTTTCACACCCCTTTAAAACCCTATCCATGAGTCGGGAAAAACAAAATGGAGCATTTTTGAGCCCGAAACTCATCATTGTTGGCTGGTAGCTGCCCGTTGGAGTGACGAAAGCCGCGTATCTGCTGGCGCGTTCAGTGAGCGGTACTTGCCAGTATCCTCGAGTAAGGTCCAGCGTAGTCACATATGCCGCTCTACTGACCTGTTCTACTCTCTCCTCAATATTCGGAATAGGATACACTTGATCCCTGGTGAGAGAATTTAGCTTTCGGTAGTCTACCACAGGCCTAGGGTCTTTACCTGGAGCTTCTACTAAGATCATAGGCGAAGCATAATCGCTTTCCGAGGGTTTTATTACTCCCAATTCCAGCATGCGAGTTACTTCCCTATCCAGAATTTCTCTTTGCCTTGGAGAAAATCGGTAGCACCTTGATCGCACTGGCACGTCTGAAGTCAGCTCAATATCGTGCTCAGTCAAGTCAGTTCTGCCTGGCCTGTCCACGAAGCAGGCCTCAAACTCTGTTATTATCTCGCCCAGATCGGACAGCTGGGATTTCTTTAGTTCTCCTCTCTGCTCCGTCTTTTTGAGAAGCTCCTGAGCGTTGCTTCCTTTTCCGCTGAGGCAAATCAAGTTGTCCCCCATCTCCTCGGGAAGGTTTAACGTTAGATTTACCACGGCTTCCCTCTGCACATAAGGCTTCATAAGATTGCAATGATAAATGCGCACTTCTTTACGCCTACCGGGAATTTTCACTGCGTAGTTAGTGTTAGAAAGCTTTGCAACGACTTCAGCCGGTCCTTCCCACTGTACTTCGAGCTTATTCTGCCTTGAACTTCTCAGCAACATCACCTGGTCCCCGATACAAAACGTCCTTTGACGGGCTGTCTTATCATAGTACACCTTGGAACGAGCCTGGGCTGACTTCATGCTGGCCTCAACGAGTTCCTTAGTGTTATGTAAGCGATTCAAGAGGTTCAGAATGAATTCCACTACTGTTGGGTCTTCTCCGCGCCCCTCCCAGGCTTCGCGCACCATTCGCAAAGGTGAGCGCAGTGACCTTCCGTACACCAACTCGGCTGGGCTAAATCCAGTGGATTCGTGCGGCACTGACCGCAAAGCGAAAAGCGCTGCAGGCAGGCAGGTATCCCATTCGCGCTTGTTTTCATAGCACAGTCCCCTCAGGACTCGTTTGAGAACAGAGTGCCATCTTTCTACGCTGTTGCTCTGCGGATGATGGATCGAGCTATGCACTACCTTAATGCCGCATCGCTCGAGAAATGAGGTGGTGAGGACACTCGTGAAAACGCTACCCTGATCACTTTGGACCTCGGAAGGGAATCCAACTCGTGCAAACACTGACAGCAGCGAATCCACTACACTCTCGGACGTCACCTCGCGCAGCGGAACAGCCTCTGGAAACTTTGTGGCTGGGCATAACATAGTGAGGATATAACGGTACCCTGACTCTGTCACAGGAAGTGGCCCAACTACATCTATTACTAACCGGTGAAACGGCTCGGTAATGATTGGTACTAACACCATCGGAGCTTTCCACTTATCTTGCGACTTTCCAACCCGCTGGCACGTGTCGCATGACCGTACAAAATTTTCCGTGTCCTTAAAACATCCAGGCCAATAGTATTCTTGCAACAGCCTCTGCTTTGTTTTCTTTATTCCAAGGTGACATGACCACGAGCTGCCATGGGAAAGTCGCAGTAAGTCTCCGCGATACTTTTGGGGAACGACTAATTGGTCCCGCTCTACTCCGCGCTTATCCTTGAATAAGCGATACAGCACTCCCTTTCTCATCTCAAAAGAAATGTTCTTTGCTGTCTTAGTGGCGCGGTGGCGCTCTCTTATCTCCTGTATCTTGGGATCATTGGCTTGCTCCATAGCTAAGTCCTCTCGAGTTCCACTTAAAAGTCTCGTGAGATTACTAGACACTGGCGGCAAGAGGTTACTCTCAAGAACGTCCTCATTCCGCGTCTCATCAAGCTCCCTTTCAAGTTGACATATCTGAGATGCCTCGCTCTCAAAGTTTTCTGACCTGCTATCTTCCGCATTTACCACTGTTTTAACTGCCGTTTCCTCCGCTGTGGATTTTTCTGGAATGAGCAGTGTAGCTAGTTCTCGCGCCTTTGAACGTGTTAAGGCTTGCACAACTCTGTCTCCGAAAAGGATGCCCCTCTTTCGCAGCAGCATGTCCGATTTGTTGGAGAACAAATACGGATAGCACTTAGGAAGCTTTCCTGAAACGGCAGCCTCGGTTGTTAATTCGCCGAAAGGGCCCTCGATGACCACGTTCGCAATCGGCAAGCACACACTCTGTTCCTCAACTACCTGTCGGATCCATGCACACTGTCCTGTATAGTCGGAAGGCGATACATACGCCGGATGGACAACATCCATCGTTGCGGCCGAATCGCGCAGTACCTTGCAAGGCTTCCCGTTGACTACTAGGTCATGCAGGTAGGGTTCTAAAAGCTGCATATTTTCATCGCAGTCCCTGACATACGAGAAAGCAATCTTTTCTTTCCGGCAGTTGACGGCAATGTGACCCTGCTCATTACACCTAAAGCATGTGAGCGGCTTCCTAGCCTCAAGCTTATTCTTTGTGTTCTGCACGTTGGTCACTTCCCCACTTTTCTCACTGCCGTCCTTTCTAGGGAATTTGCCTGAAGAAACCTTCATTTCTTCGTTTCCAACTCTAGCAAAGTGCCTTTCCTGACGGTTTTTCACACTGAACTTGGGATTGCGGGGCCTATCCACTGCTGGGTTGCTGAATTGTCGGCGCGAAGCATACTCCTCAATAAGTTCGGCAGCTTCAGTTGCCGACTTAATTTCGCCTCGGTCCTGTAACCAATTTCTTTCTTTTTCTGGGAGGCAGTTATAAAACTGCTCCAAAAGAATTCGCTCGACTACAGCGTCCCTATCACTGTAGGAATCTGTGCTCTTTAGCCACTCGCCCAAATTTACTCTTAAATTGTACAGGAATTCAGGGTAACTCTCGTCTCTGGACTCAGTAGCGTTCCGAAAACGTTGTCTGAACGCCTCGGCGCTAAGCCTATACTTTCTCAGAAGGCAAGCTTTGACCTTCTCGTAGTTGTCCGCGTCCTCCTTGCTTAGCCGCGCGACAACCTCCGCTGCCTCGCAGGGCAGAACCGTCAATAATCTCTGAGACCAAGTGTCTCGCTGGAAGGACAGTTTTTCGCAGGTTCGCTCAAAGTTAGCCAGATACAGACCGATATCCCCTGATATCACATATGGCTGCATGTACTTTGACATCTTGAAATCTGCCTCCTTGTTGAGAAGAGGTACCGCTAGCTGGGGACAATTGCCCGACCTCTTGCTCAACTCTAGTTCTAATTTCCGGAGCTCAATTTCTAGCTCCAGCCTTTTTGCTTCTCTTTCAATTTCACGCTCTTTCTGCTGTCTGAGCTGTTCCTTTTTTTGACCGATGAGGTTCCATGCTTCACTGAGCTCCTCATCATCGGTTCCTAGATCAGTGATTGCCTTTATAATCAAGGGTTTTCGTGCCAAACCACTTGTATCAATTCCCAATTCCTCACACAATAGCAACAGGTCCGGTTTCTGCAGCTTTTGTAGGTCCATGATTGCTCCGAGTGTCGGCTACTTCCAAAACAACAGTGCAAACTACCAAACCTAAAGGCGTTTCAACACTTTTTACCAGTTCTAAAATCTAACCCTGTTCTAGAACCTGGTCCACATCAGAAGAAAAGCCAAGCACTCACCCACACATGCGATCGATGTTCCGAGCTGCTCTCTTGTTGGCCGATTGTTGCGCCTGCTTGTTGCTTGAGATGCCACCTCCGATCACAAGATGTGGCTTGTAGATTCTGATCCACCTCGAATCACCAGATGTTGTAGCTTGTAGATCCAGATCCCACCTCCAGTCATCAGATGTTGTGGCTTGTAGATTCAGATCCCAACGCTGTTCACCAGTTGTCGTGACGCTGGGGCTACGTCGACCCGGCCTTCACTTGGTAGCGTGCAGAGACTCGGGGTTGAAGTAGGATTGAATCTTCGAAGTTGGTGAAATATGTACAAGCAGATTTTATGGCACTTTGAGAAACTTATTTACAAGATTATTTACACGAAAAAGAAGGGTACATCAGTAAAATGGCAAGCGTTAAGAGTTCATAGCGAGAAGCGACTGGATGAGCCGTTTACCCAGGGCCCAGAGCGACATTTCGTGCTCTGCAGCGTCCTTAAAACCCCCTATGTCCAGCCCCTCTCTGAAGATGCTGACCAACCAAATCCAGGGCACGCCCCTCAGGTATCGGCATCCAATCGAACACATCACTGCACTGATGGTCTGAAGCACTGACTGGTCCGGCATTCATTCGTTGGGCGTGATCACTTGTTGGCGGGAAAAGCTTGGGAACGGCGAGGAGAGGAGGTACATTTCTATTCTTCAGCAAAGAAACCACAGGCTGGTTCTGACAAGGGGTTTTACTTCTCAGAAACCCGAGTGCACGTGGCGCCGCATAGGGCTCCCAACATTGTCCCTTTTCGACAATTGCAAATCTTTCCTGCATTCCCGGGAAATCACTTAATGGCCGTATGAGTCATGCTCCTTTCTTGTCCTGCACGTCAGCGGACATGTCACTCTGTAGTCTCCTTTGGATAGGAGGCATTCATCACTGGAGGATAGCACTTCTCGACTGGAAGGGTGAACAAAAGAAAGAAAGCACTTCCTGCTATTTCCCGCAGGGGGACGTTTCTTTGTGTTTTTCCAGACGTTCTCTTGACAGGGTCAATTTGGCATTTGCAGGTTGTCCACAAAGCAAAACAGGCTTACAAAAACAGAATTCCTGGAAACAGGCTCACTTAGAGCCATTGGACCATCACCACATATTCACAATACTTTTCCATGCCCACAGGCGTACAATAGAGCGCGCAAATGCGGATGCTTGGTCGTAACACTGAGCTACATCGGCCGCTGTCCCCCCTGCTACTTGCTTGGGTATTTATGTTGTCTGTATACGAACCTTGAGAGTGTTCACCAGCGCCACCCTCAACCACAGCGGCGGACGTAGGACGTCCTTTGTTACCGCCAGCGTCACGTAGAACGTGATCCCCAACGCTTTCCTTGGCCTCGCCGACTGTTGGCTTCTTTCCTTCACACATATATATATATATATATATATATATATATATATATATATATATATATATATATATATATAGAAGCTAACAGCCGGCGAGGCCAAGGTCGGCGAGGCCAAGGAAAGCGTTGGGGATGGCACTTTATGTCTTTTTATTTTAATGTTTACTAAAAAGAAAGAAAAAAAATAAACATAAAAAAATAATAATAAAAAAAAGACATAAAGTACCCTCCCCAACGCTTTCCTTGGCCTCACCGGCTGTTGGCTTCTGTCCTTCATGTATTATAACGAGCACCCTCATTTCCCCTTAATTGATCTGTGTGTGTGTGTGTGTGTGTGTGTGTGTGTGTGTGCGTGTGCGTGTGTGTGTGTGTGTGTGTGTGTGTGTGTGTGTGTGTGTGTGTGTGTGTGTGTGTGTGTGTGTGTGTGTGTGTGTGTGTGTGTGTGTGTGTGAATGATAAAAATGCACGAAAATATCAGGACAAGAAACGGAAGGCTGGTCGTTTATTCTGCGCCCGGGGAGCGTCGGACTGAATTGCTCCCTTATACGGCCAGAAAAAGCGCGCAGAACGTGTGAGGGAGAGTAACGTCGTCCGCCCTTCGTCGGCCACTGGGTGTCGTCTCCTCCTCCCTACTGTTGCCAGGCATTCGCTCGGCGCTTGGGTGGCCCCGCTGCACGCAAGTGACACGCCCGTTATGCATTCCTCCGAGGACCTGAGCCAGTGAGGCGATGCGGCGAAGACAAATGATGGAAAACGAAAAATAGAAACAGATACAAGAATCGAAACTTCCCCATTTCGTTTCCTTAATGTCAGTGCTCACTAAGTCGTGCAATCAAATGTTTCACTGTCCTCCCGACATGTTTGTTCTTTCCTCCGTTGTCGTTTTTTGTATGCTTTATAAAAGACAAATATGAAACTTGTGTGGATGCTTGTGAGCTAATTTTGGCTAGCCTGAAACTCATTCAGATTATAGCCTAAACGAAAGCGAGTTAAATAAATTGCGACTCCGTGATGCGAAGAGCGAGAATTCCTAGACCATCGTAGCGCTATCGATATTGAATTTCTATTAAAGCTACCCATTCTTGACCACGTAACAATTATTCATGTTGTTTTTGCCGCCTTCGTTGGGGCACGTCCAACTGGTGTTCCTCGAACTATTGCCACTAATTAATGTTGGTGCTATGCGTGCACGGTTCCGAGCCATGGAAAGTGTGAGAGGCAGACAGATATTTTTGGATCGTGTATTGAGGGCGTACCACACAAAAGTGTCCTCTTTTCATATTCAACAAATTTCTTTTTTCCCCTCTGCGTATCGCTTAAGGCAGAATATGTTGTATGCCTAGCTCACCAGAAGTGTTCTGCACAGTTTAGCCGAAAGGTTATCACGTTGGAGTTTGAGTTTATTTCTTCCTACATAAAAGGGGAAGCCAAGGCAAAAGGCGATAAGCCTGACTGGGCATTGGCTCCCAAATCAGACAACAGCATACGCGTCTAGTGTATATAAAATGTAACAAAACAAAAAAGCATTATGCAACACTTACATACCATATATAAAATGTATCAATACATGCAGCATTCATTAGATATTCAAATCACGTTCATCAACGTTCATTTCCGTATAACGAACCAACAAGGTTTCCTGGAGTGATGGTCTCTTAATCTGCGATAAGTAGGACGGTGCAGGAAATAGGAATCATACGGCTAACTAAGGTCCCGTATTTTTCTAGCCTTATACTTAAGTATTTCGGCTTGGAGCTGTTTATTCTGAGTAGGTTAGGCTATGAGTGATCCGCTCACACCGCATTGCATGTGAAGGGAATGCCTACCACATGTATCAGGACAAAAGAAACGGGAAGAGTGGCGTACTGCCTCAGGAATTGAAATCACTGCTCCAACACCCTCCGGGACAGCAAATGGTTTTAGCTGCAATCGGGAGCAGCTTTTTATGGCTCTGCAGTAAACCCATGAGCGTAGTCAACTGCCTCATGGCTCATGAGAGCTTAAGAAAAGAGTGCTTGTGGCAGCAGTTCCGCGCGCTCGAAGCTTCCTTCTACTGCGTCACAGAGACAATTGTCCCCGAGGCATGTGATGAGTTCCGACACCCTCAAGCAAACAGGATTCGACCCACATAGAACCCCCATGTTGGCTGCGAGAGGAATGCACCCGCCTCTTCTCTACCCACTCCACTGAGTGTGGCACTTCATCCTTTCTATCGCCATAAGCTCCACTTCTCAGGGCTAGTATGTTGATTGATAAACGTCGTGCTTGTTGCGTTGCTCACAGGGAATGAGGAAGCGGCGGCATCTTATAAGTCGTCTGAAAAGAAAAAAAAAATCGGACGTTTTTTTTGTTTTTTTTTTTTTTTCTATTTTTTTTCAGTTCACATTCTGCATTCTTACCAGTCGCTTTGAAAGATGGAGCGGCCGTATTTTTCCCAGCACGCAAATATGCAGCCATGCCACGGGTAAAAACCAAGTGTTCTGACGAGGTTCAGATGCAATATGGTTTAGCAATCAACTGAGT
Organism: Amblyomma maculatum; assembly: GCF_055883805.1. Taxonomy (NCBI): domain Eukaryota; kingdom Metazoa; phylum Arthropoda; class Arachnida; order Ixodida; family Ixodidae; genus Amblyomma; species Amblyomma maculatum. The sequence goes on along the minus strand of NC_139344.1, from coordinate 170,030,714 downwards.
CCCTACTCCTCTACCTCCCAGAAACCATTATCAGCAGACGCCCAGCCATGCAAGACAGAATTGTCTTGCATACTGATATTAAGAATGAGAGCAACGGGAAATATGATCACAGACTCAATAAGCGAAATATGACGGTATAATTCGGAAACCCGTGCGCGTATCTGGCGCTGCAGACGCAACGGCACCTCTCGTAGCACGTTTCTGGGGCGGATGGGGCGCGGCGCGTGTGTGAGTGAAAACACGCGCAGTCGCGAAGAGCGAGACTGCGTGAGCGGAGGTGGGGACGCGCGAGGGCGGCGGGGGAGGCAGCGGTGCGCCACCGTCCCAGAAGGATCTTCCACGAAGAGCGCCTAATGAGAGGAGCCCACACCGCGACGCATGGTTCTTCCCTTTATCTTTGCGTGCCGCCCGCTCTCTTTCTTTACCACGCGTGGAACTGCTCGGCAGTCTTTTCCAGAAAAATACAGCGAGGGCGCGGACGGGGTGAGACGTTTTCCCTCGGATGCGTGCGACCGCGCTGGGCAGGCAAGAAAGAAACAGAAAAAACGCGTGGCTCATCCGGAGCGCCAGGCGCTCAGCCGACCGCGGTCACGCGCAACCACTGCTGCCGCGGCTAATGCGCGGATGCATGCGAGCGGTGGCCAGGGTGGCGGAGAGCCCGACTGTGTACTGAGCTGTCTTGCTGTTCGAGAACCGTGGTCTCGAGAAGAGCAGCTTTCCGGAAACGAGGACAGCCGAGGGACCGACCAGCCGCGTTGTTGCTCCCGCGTTCCAAACTCTAGCACGAGTGCAGCGCGACGGCGCCTGCGGCCCATCAACAGTGGCGGTGCCTGCATTGCACTGGCTTCCCGCTGCCGGTGCTTCTCTCTCCGGCTACGTACCCTTGCTCTTGTTTTCATTTCTCATCACTCACAGGCGACCAGTAGGCAACAGAAAAGGAAGAAAGATATAAAAAGAAAGAACGAACAAGCGGTCTGTTTCGCTCGGAGGAAGGAAAACGCAAAGAACGGGAAGGAGGGAAGCAGCACCGCTTGAAGACGCACGCTGTCACAGACGGACCGTATGGCGCCGCCTCTTGCTCGCCCCGGTTCGAGTTTCCGTTTTTCTGACATTTTTTTCTTCTTCCATTCTTCTTTGGGCTGTCCTTTCCAAGAGCGGAAGAACGAAAGATAGAGGGAGATAGGACTGCGAAGCTAAAGAAAACTAAAAGGGAGGATGACCCTGGACCTAAAATGAATGCGCGCCAGTGGCTTTGATAACGACAATGCCGTGGTCGTTAGGGCGCACAAAGCGAGTCCGCAGAATGGCTCGGTCCGACGTATGCAAGCGATCCCGCGCGGATTCCTCGCGCGAGCGCCCGCCGTGTGAAATAAAAGCTTCGGCAGCGGGTATAGCCCGGCGGCGCGCAAGTCTTTTGTGGCGCTGGAGCCGTCGCTTTGTACCGCCCTTATCGGGGCTACGCCCTGGGCCCTGGCCGGGTCCCAGATTGAAAACTTCCCCTCCCATGCCCCTCCCATGGCGCCTGGAGAACTAGATTTTCGCCGATGTGCGATCCCGGCACTAAGGTTTATTTATTTATCCTTTCGGTACGCCTGAGAAAAAATACATATACTTAACGCCGGCACCCGCTTTCATTGTCAGCTATACCAAACCTCTCTTCCGGTCATTTGCTCATTATTTTCTCCTCAAAAAGGCTATTATGTAATCAACTCACTAACTTGCACTTTACGCCTAGCAGCAGCACTAATGTGCCACGCAATTAATCATGGTCTCAGAATCAATGTATTCCCTCGCCGAGTATAAATGCGAACCGTAGGGGTCTCTCATTATTAGAGCGGAAAATGGAGCCGGTGCGTCTAAATCGACAGCGGCATTGCTTTAGATCATTAAGGAGGTCTTACCGCTTACGTGCAGTAAACTTCAGCAACAGCGGCGAGAATTATCGGAAAAAGGGACAATAGTTGGGAGAATTGAGAAAGGCAAGGAAACAGGGTCTTGTAAAAAGGCAAGAAAAAAAAAAAAAAAAAAACTTCGTACGTCGCTATAAAAATACACTCTGCGCACTTCCAATCTTCGGATCAGAACCTTCGTGGTGGTATCGCTGAGCCGTATTGACACCACTGCATCTCCTTTTTATTGAAAATCTACGTGCAACTTCCAAAATGCTACAAATTATACGCCGATTTCATTACCGGTATAAACCCGACGATGGGGCTGAGTGGTTAGTGCGCCAGGCTACTCAGCCAGAATACGCGGTGCTAATCCGAATGCGGCGGCCACGTCTCGATGGAGGCGAAACGGAATATAGACACCCGTATGCATATACGATGTCACTTCACTTTGAAAAGCAACTCGAGTTATTTTTCAAACATTCTTAGGTCATAATCACATCGTATTACTTCGAGTCCCTTCTCTTTGGTAGAAAAAATAAACAAAGTTTTCTCTTACAGAAAAAGAAACCTGAAAACCTCAACCGCAAATCGGTTTCGACCAACCTATGACGTCACGGATACGGCCGAAAAACATCCTGTACGCGTTGGTTGGCTAAACTGGCGACTGTGTAGTAAGAAATACCCAAAAACAATGCCAAGCTTTTGTCCTGTAGCAGACGCAGAACAAACATAAACAGCCGTGCATCTAGTGACATCACGCTCTCGAAGTTGCGCGTAGAATTGTCTCCCTGATTGAGGCCACAATTTAGTACAAATGAACAGAAACCTGATTAAAATGTACCGTAAATGTTTCATTTAAATTTGAGGCTTCTTAAAAGTGCTGGAGTTTCCGTTTTAAGATTTCCGGGTGGTCGAAGTTAATCTGAAGCCCTCCACAATGGCGTCACTCAAAGCCAGAGCCGCTTCGGAACGTTAAACTCCAAATATACATGAGCGATGTAGCATTACCGCCCGGTTATTTTCTCGCGCCCCGTAGTGTGTTTTTACTAAGCGTAGAAAGCTGGGCTAGTTGGTTGGTTTGGTTTGTGGGGTTTACCGACCCAAAGCGACTCAGGCTATGAGAGACGCCGTAGTGGAGGACTCCGGAATTTCGACCACCTGGGGTTCATTAACGTGCTCTGACATCGCACAGCACACGTGCACCTTTCTTTTTGTCTCCATCGAAAAACGGCCTCCGCGGCCCATATTTTTGGGCACAGTAGCCGGGTGCCCTAACCACTCCACCACCACGGCCGGTCTAGTTGGCTTCTAATAAAATTGCGACGTAGTGGTGGTGGAGAGAAAATGTGAGTTCCCTTGCACGACAAGTGGGTAGAAAGTTGACGGGCGTCGAAGAAGGATTTAAACACATCAAAGGAGGAATGACAAGGCACGATGTAATAGACAGTATATCGCTAAGCGTAGAAAGCTGGACTGGTTGGTTTCTAGCCCAGCTTAAAGAGACACCGCGCCGGCATTCGTGGTGTCTCTTCTACCTTCGTCCGTGTTTTTTTTTCTTTTTTCGTGTGCTGGATTATGTCTCACACGTGGGTTAGTTAGCACTTGGAGATATGTACTGCCCAACAGCTTTCACAGTTCAGACTTGAAAAGAGTAGAGTTCATTAAGCCAGATAACGCACGGAAATACGACAGAGTGATCGAAGTAAATAAAACACACGGAAAACGAAAAATGTTAAAAAACGAACACGCATTAGGAGAATACAAAACCAAATGCCTTTATGTATTTCAAGAACTACAAGCAATCGGCGTTTCGCTCGCAAAATACTGCGATACAAATTTCGGTTTCAGCATTCATGCCTCAACTACCCAGAAATTTAACTGTCTGGGACCTATTTTTTCATAAACCTTTGTCCCTGCTATTCAATGATGCGGAAGACAGGCCAATGTCTTTCCTTTTCGACAATTTTCCTTAACTTGTTCAGCTCCCTGTGGTGTCCACATCGATTTCCTGCAAAGAACGTCGTAACCATGTGAAAGATGACAAGACGAAGTTCTAAGTCGACCGCATTGTCTGTAAGCAGCTGGTACGCACAATGTACAGCAGTCATTCTTATTAAAGAACGGCATCCATCCGACGAAGCAACTCTCGTGATAGTTCCACGTATGCTAAGGAGCTCAAGCGAGATTTGTCGAATAACATATGTTAACTGCGTGTCCCAGGTACCAAGAAAGCGAGGTATTTATCTATATGTTTACGAAAACAGCATGATTTCCTCAATAACGTTTTAATGTTTCTTTTATTAATGAAGCATAAATAAATAAGGCGCTGATTTCCTACATTTACTTTTTCGAGCAGCTTTTATGAAACAAAGGGAACAAAAATATGGCAAACAAACATGATCAGATAAGCTTTAGTTACTTTTCATGTTGCAGTGGTATGAAAAGTAAAGAAATTGTAGATAACGTTCTCAGAAAAAGAGGAAAAAAAGAGCATTCGCGCACAAAGTATGACATTTTGTTTGTACGTTTGACGGCTTAGTCCCCTTCACGTCGTATCCGAAAACACATGTAAACAAACGCATAAAAAATAACAACAACGTTCGAGCATCGTAAAACAGACATTAATGAATGGTAAAAGAAATATAATTCTCGCGGCGTGGTATAAAATTCACAAAACAGCAACAAGAGGACAAAAAATGAATTATGCTCATGGGTGCACAGTCCAGTAAATGCGACGCCAGCGAATGCCGCCGTACTGAAAGGAATTAAATCATGGACTGGCTCTTACTGCACCACTTGTGTTTGCAGTTACAGTTAAAAAAAAAATAAAAAGAGAGAGAGAGAGAGAGAGAGAGAGAGAGAGAGAGAGAGAGAGAGAGAGAGAGAGAGAGAGAGAGAGAGAGAGAGAGATGAACCGAAACTGCTGCGTTCGTATCCCTTCTGTTGCGTACGACTCCTTATGCGACTCTTTGATTTGTTCCAGCTAGAACTATTACCTATAATGCCAGACATGTAAGACTGAGTAGCCACGCTGCAATGATCATTTAAGGGAAATAGCGCTACATTACGCCATAAGATGCATGACGGTGCGCACATTGACAGAAGGCAGACAGTATGACAACATGAAATAAAAAAAAAGCAAAGAACAACGATGCCACGCTTTACAGATTAGACACGATGCTGTAGAGGGCATCAGTACAGGCATATTCACACGTAGACCAAGCTTTCATCTTCCTGCTCCAGTCATTCGTAACGTAAGCCACCTGACAAAGAAATTCGTCTAGCTTGTAATGAGTGCACAAGGCCTGACTTTATTCTGGGACAGGCTGTCATAGCAGTTGTAAATAAATCATTAGTCACGACAGAGGCCAAAGGTCCCAAAGCGCCCTCTGGAATGTTTCTGGGAGCCCTTTCATTCTTTCCAAATTTTCATAAGTCGTATAATTCAAGAAGGTGCACAAATACGGCTCTTATCTGATTAATCTTGACCACTTCACTTCTACTTGAACGAGAAATATGCTATCGCCAGGTAGACAGAAGAATGGTAGAAGAAAAGAAAAAATAACGCTTTTACCTGGACAAATGAGCAATATTAAGCTCACGTTTAGGAGTACATTTATAATGTATAAAATATCCCTCGTACATTGTGTAATTTACCATGTGTCGAGGTTGCCGATGCGACGTGCTGAACAAGAGGGCACCTTGTCCTCATTGCAAGAGTTTTTCATAACCGCAGGCTTCAGATATAGTCTGAGCACGTATTTAATTCTCATGAATTACAAACGCACCCTCGGGTATAACTACCGGCTCGGTGAAGTGGCACCTCGCGGTACCTGCCTACCCTGCGCGCTCACGGGCTCGTACCTGCGGTCGATTCCTTCGTGAAAAGAATCGAAATCGACAGAATAATGCCGCGAAGAATTCTCTTCCGCAAAGGTGCCGTGAGACAAACCGACGGTCGTTGCACAATCTGACGGCCCTCCGCTGTCGTCGGGCGTCCGCGACTGAGGTGAGTTGAGTGGGAGACCAGCCTTGGCCTTAATTATGGCGTTACACGTACGAAACAAAACTCGAGCCATAAGTTTCTTCCGCGACGAAAGGTGCGTGGGGCAAGGCAGTTACGAACGCTCGAAATATCGCGGGGCCGCGGCTTGTCATTTCTGCGAACAAAAGCGGCACAAAACTTTGCGCCCGGACCATAGCAGAAAGTTGCATTGTACTCTTTCCCCGGGGTGGTGCAGTGGTAAGACGCCCGACTACTGTGCCAGAGTACCCGGGTTCGAATCCGACCCCGGTGGCTGCGTTTCGATGGAGGCGAAACGAAGAGGCGTCCGTGTGCTGTGCGATGTCAGCGCGCGTTAAAGATCCACAGGTGGTCGAAATTACTCCGTAGCCCTTCACTACGGCTCCTCTTTCTCTCTTTCCACTTTCATTCCCACCTTCCTCCCTTCCCTTACGGCTTGGTTCAGGTGTCCACAGAGCAAGTGTGACAGATACTGCGCCGTTCCCTTCCTGTGAAGCAATTATTATTATTATTATTATTATTATTATTATTATTATTACTAATCCCCCCCTTTTTTTTTTCTTGTAATCCCATGCGCAACCATAAATTTGTTTAGCATTTGCAAAGACATACACAAGTTCTTGCGTCTTTTGCGCTGTTGTACATGGGAACTCTGTCGCGTGCTTTTCCACTGTCCGCTCAAAACGATATTTAACAGCGATGGCGAACAATCAGCGCGTTAGCCTATACATCATTAGTCATGGTCTCCGCAGCCAGGGGGTTCGATTAAATGTTATGACAAAATTTTGCAAGAATAATACTCGCGTACACATTTGGGTTTCACCTTGTATGGAAGTGTGCTTTTTTTTTTGTTTGTTTGTTTGGCTGTCCCTTCGTTCTGAAGGAAAACAAAAATATTATTTTCAAGCAGTTATATCTCTGTTTGTCTCGTGCTAAAATTCGGCTTTGACGGAATCTGTAGGAATATAGTGAAAAAATATGTAGTCTCCGTAAAGTGCCACAGATTCTACGCACATATTTCAGAGCCGCTTGCAATGCAGAAGGGATATGCATGCTTCACCCGTACCGTCGGCAAGATTCTAAAAACATCTGTGTGACCATGTTTTTTTTTTTTTTTTGATATACGGGAGCGCACGCACTGAACAAAAAGAAGTTGAGAAAATGACTAAGTATATATTTCTTTTAGCGCTTTTTATTATTTTGTTCCCTTTGTTGTTCCCGGGTGTGAACCAAAATAGCTCAGATGCCACTTGCTATCAAAAGGGCAGGAAGTAGTTGCAGTGGCATTGAAATAGACATCGCATGCAGCGAAGGCAATCCAGGACACGGACGCAAGAGAAATGACGCGCACATCGCGATGAACTGACGCGAACCGTAGGGCGATAATTCTCGCGATTTCTCGGCGGACCTTCACGCTTTCCGGAATCCTCCGGATAGACGTACTTGGCTCTTTGACGCTGCTCTGATCTGTGTTAGCGTGTCCGTGTTTCACGCTCCGTAATGACTGTCAATGCAGAAGAGCAGCCCCCCAGGGACCCCTGAAACAACTGTTAGCAGGTGACTATGGACTAAGCGACATTACGCAGCTGTAAAACGAAAGTTGTGGGTTGTATGCGTGCAGAAAACCACTGGGACCAAATTTACGACGCCGGCGAACACCTCTGTACGTATACAGTCGTTTGATGCTTGGTTGGCATCCTTGCACTGTCAGGCTGCGATAGGCGGTGAAACGTTAGGACAGTATACCGCGAATGATCCGCGTTCTGACTGACAACGACTGCCAAAGAGACAGTGGCTGGTGCTCTAGCTTGCAACCAATCAACTACGCTTAAGCATGCAAAGACGCTTGAGGATCTTTCTCTCAATGTGGCCTTTGGTTCCACCAGCCTCCACGCTTCCCCGGCTTGTGGGGAACTAAACGCCAAAGTGGACTTGTATCTACGTGTTATTTACGTACGTTGCGAAGTAAGTGCGTCGCGTCAAAATTAACCAGAACGTAGGTTTGTTGTCTGCCGCACGAAGCGGTGTTTGGGGCCGCACTGAACTGAATACAAATGTTGAACCTCAGAACACATCTCGAGCCACAAGTTAAATTCCACCGCGCCAGTCATCAGGGCACTTCGATGCCAGAGCCATGCCCTGTTTGCTTTCTGCGTGTATTCGTGAATGATATCATACACTACATTACACATCATGTCCCCCCCCCCCCCTCTACCCCATTTTTTTCCCTTTGTTTGCTCTGAGCCATAGGCTTAACGATATTCTCATTATATACACTGCATGTGCATCTTAGCTTTATTTCTGATAGTTACTGGTTTGTTAAGGTACATTACTCTCTTGCCCAAAATTTTGGTTCTTTCCCACCTCAGCCTGAAGCCGAACGGGTCACCACTCATAGCGAAACGCCAAGTGTAGCGTGATGGACCAGCTCTGGCCACCTCTTCCCCGTCGAACATCGCGATTCGTGGCGGTTATTATCCTAATCGATACCACCTTTTAACTGCCGCATTACGCGATAGGTCGCTCCTGATCGCATTCTCTGCTGCGACGCCGGAGGCTGACTCTTTCCTGCTTTGCTTTATCAACCTATAGGGGCCCTTTATCTCGGCCCGAACCGCGGACGGCCGATCGACTGGCACGGTTCGTGCGCTGTTTTGCGCGGCGAGAGGACGGCGCCTGGCCTCTCGGACCCCGCAATGCAGTGCGCGTCGTCAAAGTGGTGAAGAAACTGCGCGCGCCCGGCGTCCACTTATGAGGGCAGCTATGAATTCGGGTCGCGGGTGACAGCGGCTTTGAAATATTGCCCGATAATCAGTTTCCGGATTGCCGTGCGCGACCATCGCTCTTTCGCGGCCGCGTTCACGGAGCGCAGTGCGGATACTTTTCGGCGTGCTTTTAAAAAAGCGGCTCACGAAAATGCGTCGCTCTCTGTCGTTCATCATTCTTGTTCGTTTTCGCGCAGCGCAAGCTCTCCAGCGCTCGCTCGCGCGCAGCTGCTGCGCTGAAACTTCTTGCCGCTTATTGAAAAACCGCACGTAATCGATTTGACGGGTGCACCATTAAGACCAAAACATGCGGCTTTGCTGCTACTTATTCGTTTTTTTCCTCTCCTTCCCTTGTCTCCCGTAGAAAGAGTAGCCGCCTAGGATGCATGCAAATGACTCACGCGCATTCACATGCCGCATAACTTAGGACCGCCTGGCAGGCCTGCCGCTTCCCGAGGCCGCCTCGCAGTGGGTAACAATAGACCTCATAGCTAAACAAGCTCCGTGGTAGATGCATCGTGTCAGAGCTGGTCGGAAGGAGAGTAAACGCGGCACTGTGCTGTGCATTGTTTCTAAGAAGAATGCTCAACATAAATTATTGAAACGTACGATGGACAGCAAACCGATTTGACGCGTGCACCATCGACTGCAAGTTTTTTTTTTTTTTTTTTTTTTTTAATTTCTGTCTGGGTGCGTGTGCGCGCAGAAAAGAGGAGAAAAAGAAGGCAGTTTTAGATGTCGAATCATTTCGGGTGGAACAAGCCCGTGCTCCACCTTATGTCCGTTGCTAGCGGGATGCAAAACGTGAATCAGACAAATATGAAATGGCACGAAACAGAAATGATAGAAGGGCTTTCCATCTTGATGTTAGGGCTTGAAATTATGAGGGAAAAAATAGTAACTAGCACACGCGCCTTGCTAGAATGTGTTCGTCTCGCCAATCTAAAAAAAGAAATAAATAAAACACGAAAGAAACATGCATCCACAAAGCATACGAGTTACTGATGGCTGAACTCCAGAAAAGGAGCGATGGACGTGCGTAGGGCGTGTGCTGCGGAAAACAAATAGCTGATGGCTCCTTAGGGGTAGCCCAGAGGATTCCAAGAGAAGGAAAACCAAACAGGGCGGAAGCATGCGTAAATTACGCCTTAAAGTGGGTGCAGCTGATTAGCGGCGCTGGTAATATCTTGATGACACCCCCACACAAGAAGTTTTTTGTTTCGCACTTTCGTGGGAAAGACGACGTCACGGATGAAACAGCTTTGGTCTCGTCATTTCCTGGTCTAACAATACGTTGTACAGCTTTTTACAGGTAGACTCAAACCAAACTGACAGCTGCAAGGGGGCTATAGGGTAGTTAACAAAGGGCTTTTTGCATACGAAGAGGAAATAATTCTCAGCTGGTTTTAATTAACTCTACGAGGTTTCAGTGGTAAAGAGATCAAGTCGCAGTGCCAGAAAAACCTGCTACTGATCCCTTGGAGACATGGCGATCACCGGCGATAAGATTTCACTTCTCAAAATATTCGGAGGTCGCAGTGCTGAACACAAAATAAAAGACGCCATCCTTGAATTATGAGAGTGCCAGCGATAGCGTCTCTATCACTTTTGTGGAATACTGCACAATACTGTACAAACATCAGATTATGATGCGAACATCGCAGTCGCGGGCTGTTTACCATAACCTGCTACTGTCTGGTTTTTGCTTTTTTACATTATATTACAGTCATTTATTCTTCACCGATATGCAGGAGCAATTTATGGTTCTGCGGAGTTCATGGTGCAAATTCAATCAATCAATCAATCAATCAATCAATCAATCAATCAATCAATCAATCAGGCAAAATATAACAAAAACAGACCCCAGCTATATTTTTTATGCCCAAACAATTAAAGGATGAAAATTTCGCTATATTCTTCTGAAAGGATTTTTTCTTCGGCTTTCGCATTAGAGCCGAACTGCGTAACTAAAGCGGAGCGTATTGGTTGGGAGTAATTGACCAATTATATGTCATACGCTCTCTGTCAGTATGTGATCAGAATTACTTCTCTTGACTTTACTTCGCCATCTTTCCTTTTCCTGCCCTCGCTTCCTCTTTTTGTGCTTGAATGTCACAAGGAGGCAAAAAGTGTGTGCGCACTGAAATAACCCAATGGATTTCGGTTGCACAAATATTTAAAAAAAAGAAAAAAAAAATACACGTTTTCACCAGCGTAAACCAGCAATAGAGCAGACATGTATATGTTAGCGAGCTTTCAAAGTCCGCTTGACGTGAAGTAATTAACATGCTGCGTGACTGGCTTTTCTTGTCGCGCCCCTCTGCGGTACCGATGTGTTAAGTGGGCCGCGCAGATGTCAAACGCAAGTGGAGCATGACGAACAGTGCGGAAGCAAGCAGCGCGCGTGCTGATGATTTCATTTGCATCCGCGTCGCCCAAACGCAGGCACCATCACTCGTCCTCTGTTTCCAGTTAGGAGCGTTGACTACATGATTAAGAGCGCCAGTCTGTGCAACTAAGCTTGTATAAGCCGCATTTCAAGCTTAGGCGTCAACCTTTGGTGACCTTGGCGCGCGGAAAGCGACAACCGCGAAATAAAGTGCACGACCGATGCACGCTATTTGTTTCGTGCCTGCCGTTCTGAACTGCCGTATTCATCCAATGAAAAGACAAGGAGCTAATCGAGCTCCGCTTTCTTCTACGCAGCATTACTGAAGCCTCAATTTTCAGAGAGCGAGTGACCAAACTTTATTCAACACATTCCCATCTTAACCTCTATCGCTCATTCGTGCGCCTGGACTCTGCCTCATACACTTATTTCACTGACATGGAACTATATAGCTGGCGCAAGCGAATGGGGGACCGGAGAGAGAGAGAGAAGTAACCGAGACGATTGATTTCAAAACTCTTAACAGCGTATGTTGATCTGTGCGTTATTGGCCGGCACCTTAGCTTTTGCGCACCAGGCTACGACAACTGCTTAAGCGCGAGCCAGTCACCTTTCCCAGTTACATGCTTCGGTAGTTTATCGCTGGACTTTGGTCAACAAGGCTCTTAATTTTTTTTAAGCAACATTAATTCATCCTGACGAGTCTTATTTTTTGTAACCGATTGATTTGAACGTTGAAATCGGCAATCAAAAATGTTTAGTGCTCGATCCTCTAAGTCAGCTTCAGCTCCAGCAATCGCGGGACGGAGTACAGCTTTTTCTTGTCGTGTCTACAGGCGGATTTTCTGGCTCCCGTTGCATCATTGTTTTGATACGATTGTGTGTGTCGAATGAAGTTCCGCGCTCTCTTATTCATGGAGCCTATAGGAAGTGGTCGCTGGGGATGTGCAACAATTCCGACTTAGATTGTGTTGTAGGCTTTTTTTTTTTTTTTTAGTTTTTTTACTGTATAGTGTATTCATTTATTATTTGAGCGGCGCTGTCGTTGCACAGCACACCAGGGATAACGAGAGAAAGATTCTCTAATATCAATAGGAAAGGTTTGCATGATCATATATCTGGGCATATTGCTGCAAATGGCAATTATAAAGCATGAAGTGATAAACGTGGTCCCAAATACCGCACGCACAGCGCTCACACACACACAAGGTTCGGAGTATCCACCGAAACAGCTGAAGGCGCCGACTAAGTGGCTACTGGCCGTCGCGTTTTCATCTCGCCGCGAGCTAAGTTGAGACCCGAAATAAGGTCGAATCGGGCGCTGCCATTTTTGGCGGTCGTCACGATTGGTCCTCGCCTGCTGCGGCGTGCGATCACGGCGCGCTCGTAATTTTAGAGACAATCGGGGCCGGCATTAAATTTTAAGCAGCCTCGTGTCGTCGCCGCGATGGCTCTAGCTACATGCTTTCCTTTATGTTCTCTTCACCCTACCGTTTTCTGAACGCAGCCTTGAAACTCGTGGCGCGCGCCAGATAGCATCGTCTCGCCTTTACGGCCGGACAAGCAGGCGGACATCGCGGTGGGCACGGTCAGTGCACCGCTGTAGCGTACACCCTGTGGGTTACCGGGCCACTGTCGTCCAGCCGCAAGCACCTTGGCGGAACAGAGCAAAAGCAATGCAACCTCTTAGCCCGCATATGCGAGAGTTGTGTGACAAGCCAGTGGATTGAGGGTTGAGCGACGGTTAGTTAGTTACAAGTTTTCCCTAGGATAGCCGGAAGGAACGGAAGGTTGCCTCACAGCATACTACTTTCCGCGTGTTAATAGGGGAGACACTTTTATTTGACGTGCACAGAATAAGACATATCGAAGTGAAGCGAAAACGCTATGAAATTTAAATGAACTGATTCTTTCGCCGCTTACGAAAGAACGACCACCCTTCTCCAGCAATTTTCTTTTAATCATTTTTTTTTTCTGGCATCGGTGCAGTGTAATGCAGTTGTGTCTATACACGCTGGACCTTTGCAATACACCACTTATTCAAAGCAATCGTACACTACACCAGATTTGACAAATAACTTTGCAGGCACTTATCCGGACTATAAATGCATACATAGTCTTGTAGAGAGATAATGAGCATTGCTACTGGCGAAACGTCCAGGTAACATCGAGGAGGCACAGCGACCGTTGTTGTCGAATTTCCCACCGAAGTTGAAAAACTGTCGGGCCAACCAAGTATCCGTAAGGCAGTGCGCAATACTTCATGTGCGGGGGTCTCGGAAGCGCCCACTGATTTGCGTGAATCATTGCGGGACTGGACGCCAAACTTTGCATCCAGTGCTGCCATATGAAGCATCGTCAACGAAGCCAGTACACAGTGTGCGAGTGACCGCACGCCAATTCAACGTCCATCATCTCTCCGATCAATGGAGCACTTCTTCAAGAGCCCGGTCTCTCATCACCCTGTGAAGCTGGGAGAATACGTAACTGCTCCGTATTTACAATATTTTTCTTTGGGCAGCATTGCTTTACGGAGCGAGAGGGTGCGACGGGTACGCAAGTCACAAAATTTATTTTCGTTCAATGGTGAAGAATCCTGTATTCCTCCTTTTTGTTTTTTGCGAATTTAATTTTTTTTTGTTTCTTTTTCTTTTCTGTCGCCAATCTCGAAATGGGGATACCGACATGTCTGGCGAGAACGCGTGTGCAGCAAACCTTTCCTCGCGCATGCTTTTATTCAAAATTAGTGCTCAAACATGTAATGATTATCTTCGTTTGCACAGATTTACGGCTCTTACTGTTGCCCAAATGCTTAAGTTCAAGCTTGACATGGTCGTTAATTTTGAACCACATTTTTTTTTTTTTCGAGCTGAAGTATAGAATATATACGGGGGACCGAAGCATGACACAGACGGCGAGTACCGTCGTGAAAAAAAAAAAAAAATACTCACTGCGTATACACAGTGCATGTGCGGAAAGCACGTAGGGGCAACAAGGCGCTTCACCCGTATAAAAAAATGATACATAGATGATATGATACGATACATAGATCAAGAATAGGGCTCAAATGTTACAGTGTGTGTTGCCCAATGTCGACAAGCGTGTGCTTCCATTGTTCACACGAATGCGAATAGATAGAACTTTCCGCTGCTTGTCGTAGCCGCGGTCATGGTAGGATTATACGCAAGCCTACCTCCGCAGCTGCAGGCGGCTAAGCTACAGGTCGCAAGTGGTTGCTGGTAGAACATGCAACACCTGGGCATGGACTGAATTCGCGCAGTACTTGTCAATCAAGCACTAAACACAACGCAAAATGCTGGTGCAGTCTCAGCATGCGTCGCCCATGACTGCAGGCCTCACGAAGGTTTGACGGAGAATGTGACTCCAGCTCAAAGCTCGGTGGATTAAAAAACAAACAGCGAAGGTTTGCGGCTAGTAGGCGCCGAATCTCCCGCGCGACGCTGCGCGCGTGCCGCCACAGCTCCTGGCAGTAGTCATTGGCGCACCACTTCTATGAGCTCCGCCCCTGCAGTTCCGCGAACTTGATCGATCGAGATCGATGGGGTGACAAACGCGAACACCACGTGCTCCCGGCCCACTTATGCGCCCCTGCGGCTCATGCCCGTTCACATTTCCTTGCTTCAAAAATGCGCGGTTTTTGGAGCAGGGAAACTGAAGAAATCTGTCCCTTAGTTAAGGGCTCCAGGCGGCGCCACACAAAAAAAGTGTCTGACCCACGTCGGATCGCCTCTAACAACGCCAAGTTCTGTTGTGCGCGCGGGCTCTCAAGCGTAACTCCGGCTGTCTTCGGCAGCGTAGAATACGGGCCCTGGCTACGTTTCGTCGCGGTGTTCACAGTTTACTTCCGAGCAGCCCCGTGCTTGGCGGCGTGGCTCTCTCGAGCGTCAAACACGCCGGCCTGACCGCGGCGGCGTTCGTGCAGTGAAACGGACAAACAGCTCGCGCGGCGCAGCACACGCACTCACCGGTTCAGGGCAGCGGGCGGCAGCAGCGCCGAGGCATCCAGTAGTGATGGAGGTCAAGTCGGCACGCACGCGCCGGCGTGTGGCGCGGCCGCGAGTAACGGTCTCGGCAGACCGGCGCACGTGCGCCCGCGCGCTCGGCGACGACCCGGCCGGGGGTAAACAACGAGGCGGCGAGCAGGCGGCGGCTGCAGCGGCCGTGCGTCCTGGCGCTCCGAGTGGGCGCGAGCGCATCAATGAGCGACGGCGAGTGCGCGCCACGGCCACAGACGGCGCTGCCTCCCCGCTGTCTGGCCTGCCCGGCACACGACTCGTCTGGCAGGACGTTGTTGTTTTGCTGCGAGCCTCCTCTCCTTCTACCCGCGCCGCCGCCACCGCCGCGTCGTCGCGAAGCCGGGCGGCGGACCAGGATTAGAAGAGGAGCCGGAGGAGGGTAGCGGCCGCTGCTCCCCATCTTCCGCGGCCCCGTCGTTGCTCATCGCGCGTCCCGCGTCGTGCGGGAGATGCTCGCTCATCTTTGCAGGCCCGCCGAACCAGACGGATCCCAGTGGCCGCCGGACGGAGAGCGCGGCCCTTCCTTTGTGTACGCGCTGCCCGTTTCCTTGACTAACGATAACGCGCGCTTCGGGGAAACGGGGCCCGCGACCCACCGTCCGTCATTCGTCGCCCCTTCCTTCCTGGACATATGACCCGTTGCCACCGCGGGTCGCTGACCGAGTCGGAAGTGGAGCTTGAAGAAACAGCGTGTGGCGCATTGCAGGAACGATTCCTTTTGCGAACAAGTTATCCTATTCCATTTCGTCACATAGGAGCATTTTTTAGTTTCCGCTGAAGAAAAAGTATACAGGCCACAAATGCCTTGAAGCCCTAACTCTCTGCGCTATAGACATTGTCGTCGGAATGTTTTCTCACGTCCTGTTGCCAGTACGCGTCACAAAAGCCCCCCCCCCCCTTTTTTTTTTTGTTTAAATTAGTGCGCTCCCGCGTTACAATGCAATAAGCTAATAAGATGTTCTCGGTACACATCTTGGCTTGGGCAGATAATTGTAGGGCACTAACTTATGACAGACAAGGAACGCTGCCACTGGGCTCAACTGCAGGAGTGAGAAATGTACCCTGATCAACGGACCTTCCATCTGTGCAGTAGTTTCTCCAATCGTAGTAGCCATCAATAATATCAGTAGCCCTCGTACAGCCTATGCTCTGAAGAGGGGCAAAAGTAATCTATTCGAGAGCACAATAGAAATATATCAGGCGACGTTCCCCTCCGAAAGGAAGCTCACGTCGCCAGATGTTTTAGCAATCGAATGAAATCAACAAAGGGATCCAAACAGCCAAGCTACCTCGCTACCTCATTATATCCTGCAGCATAACACTCTGCCGAAGTTAAAACGTACTGAACAATCCCTGTCATTGCTATTTCGTCTTAGTAGCTGACAAGCAGCATACCAGATATACTGTAGATACTGTGGTGCTGAAAGTTTCGCAAAAACCTCATCCCAAAACAGCAAGTGACCGCAAATGGCGTCTTAAATGTGCACAGAAAATGGTGCCAGAAACATATGATGCCAGTCCAGAGCGATGCGCGTGAACTTTAGTTGGCTTAGTCCTCATTGCAGATCACTTGTATATAGCGAGGAACCTCTCCTTGATTGCACACTCTGCGCAAGCAAGTGCCGGGTTTATTGGAATTCCTGTCCGTTCGTAAGCGGTCCTTACCCGCCGCCCTAGTTGTGATTTTCAGCCAAGGATCAGAAATTCTCTTCCAATAAGCTGATATGACTGATTTCGTTGCAATGGCTTTGTAGTCCATTGCACATGTCATGCCTCTTGCACCACTCTGCTAACTGCCAAATACTTTAAATTGGGGGAAAAGTAAGCAATTAGCGAGTTTCTGTTTATATATGTAAGAAGGGGAGCTTATAAGCTCCCCTTCCCCGTTATATATAACGGGTCTTCTTCGAAATTATCATGACATTTAAGCTTCCATTCCTTGGCTGAACTACTCTCGCTGCTTGCATTCCCTAATTGTATAGTACTTATACTTTCTGAGAATTGTCTACATACTTGCCTGTTATTAAATAAAAAAATAGTTGACATTTTCTTGCCGGCTTACTGTGGTTTCGGGCTGGAGGGCTTTACGTTTAATAGGATTGCGCTGTACTGTCCTCATGTGGTGCTCACAGCAGCAAAAAAACATTGTCATAAACATCCCATATTTTAGCAGGTTACAGCTAAAGAAATTAATACGCCTTTAACTCCCTCAAAAATGATCACGCCTCTATTGCAGTTATCAAAAATTTACCCTCGTTACTTACGGCGTCTTTTTGGTCGTAGCAACAGAGTACGGGCCTTGGTTGATCTATCGTTCGTTTCTTTTCTGTAGTTAATATTTTCTGCGTTTTGTGTTTTAACTTTCCTATATCCCGTACAATCCTTCCGTCACTCTTCACACATCTGGATGTTGTTTGGATGCTGTCGCCCGCACCTGGTGCTGGTCACTCCTCCATTGCTCCCTCTTAGCCCGAGCTCACAATGCGATCCTCGTTGGTTTTCGCGGAAGAAGTTCTGCTCTTTCAGCGGCTAGCACCTCTTTGCCGCAGAGAGACTACCCGTCGCTGGCCCATCACTTAGGCGGGAATAACACTTCCCACAGCCAGCCGACACTCTTGAGCACTCTATGTTGGAAACAAAAAATGTCAAGTCAAGCAAGCCGCCAGGAACTTTTTCAACAAACGAAAAGGGCTAACAAAGACCGCTGCATGCGTTGCTGCCAGTATCAAGCGCTGACGTCACAGCTTCGTCGAATGTAGCCGAAAGAGAGGCTGTAGTAAGACTGTACAGTTATTCACTTCAGAGCTGACCAATCAGTACCATGGAAGGTTCAGACGGAAGCGTCCAAGAAAATCTCGCCCTGATAGAATGCACGAAGCAACTAGGAGGAGCTATTTAACCCTCCAGGAAAATTTTTGTACCTTCCCTGCCTTGTTTTCAACTTCATCGCACTGTGTCTATCATTCTTAGACTGCCATTCAGCATCATAGCGTTCATTACTGCGGGACTCAAGACGAGCTTGCTATGGGCAAAGACAAGACCAGGTATGACTCCATGGCCAGAAAACGCCAAAATGCACCCCGGGAAATGACGCGCTTTTTACCGAAGGCAACGGTGCTAATATGCCAAAGATAAGCGTTGACGCATCTGATTGTTGATTGTAGCAGTATTGCAGTTGGCCTGGCGGCGAAGTCCTGCATCGTTGGAAGTTAAACGGGCAACTCTGCGAGAGGTTTCTTGCAATATCATGCAAATGATGGGCGGCAGAAATTTCCAATTGAGCGGACTTTTGTACATATTTTCTTCGTAACTAGGAATCACATAACTGTTGTAATATTTCTTCAGAGAAAATTATGGAAGCCCAAAAAGTTTGTGACCGAAAATACTCTCCAGCGCTTACGCCACTACTGTCACAGTTAACTTCGGTCTCGAATATCTTACTAGAATGATGCTGCACTTCGAGGAAATGTGCCTGAACATCTGACGAAGGAATCTAGAATTACCATACATTACGTGCAGTTGTTCATGTAGATTGTACAAGTTGATTCGGTTTTTGTAGTTAACAAACTTGGTTTAAAATCACTTTTTTTTTCTAACTACAGCTTTATCTTAAGGAAAAAAAAGAAGCATAACCGCAATGATTTAATCATATGTTCAGCTTGAACTGATCTGCTTTAAGAGATGCGAGATTTTTCGAAATATTATAGGGATAATGAAGTATGATGTGATCTATTCTGCCAGCAGCTGCGAGACTTGCACGCCTGAAGTTCATTTTCTTATTCCTTGATATTCTCTGGTTCGTTGCTTTAGGTGACATGAACAGCATTCATTTCTTTTTGAACGGGTTCTGATTCCCCAGGAGCTGCTTTTTAATTGGTAGTGATAAATTTTGCTTTAAAAACTTGTTTTAATTCTGCTTTATATGTCGTAACCGACCCTCTGGCTTGGCGGCTCATAGCCCAGCTCGCGGGATGCAAACTCTTTCAGAAACGTCGGGCTACTTCGAAACCAGGGAACTCTATTTCGCTGCTATTATCGGCCACTTTGATTATGAACCTATGGTTTACATAAAATGTGTCATAATTAGGTGTCTGAACATTTTAAAGCATTTTTATAATTTCTGCAGTGTGCCCAGCTGTTTTTTAAACACAACATAATGCCTTTTATAAAACTTCTCACTCTAGACATGCTGGAAGTTTTTTTTCTTGCAGTTAAAAAGGCATTTAGGAGATGAAATAAATGAAATAGTTAATGACATGTTTTATGACATAGCTGGAAGACAAAGCACATCTGATGAGACATTTCTACTCGGCTAAGCACGCGTTGTAGAGGAAGAAACCTTTTTTTTTTTTTTTTTTTTTTTTTTTTTGCAATGCCTCTCAAACGCGAGCTGATTATTTTCCTTCGGGGCAATTATGTCAGTTAGCAATAATTACTAACTGACATAATGAATAAAACCCCGTTAATAGCGTCATGTATTAGCACACCGCGGCACATAAAGCTGAAGGTTCGTTTGAAGAAGGATCCATAACATGCTTCGAACTGAGCCGTAGCTCTATGTCTCGCAGTGCGCTAAGATATGGCGCTATTAACGGGGCTTTATGCAACATGTAACGTATAGGACCTTTCGCATCGCCCCGGCACAGAACCTTGAACAGCGGACATGGAAGAAAGTCTGTTGTGTAGTGGAGCCTGTTGTAAGGCTGTTGAAGTCGGCAGTGACGAAGGATATGCTTACCCGCGCCATTTTAGTTAATGCAGGTGAGAGGGGCAACTGTTGGAGAGGTGGTTGCGAGCGCCAACGCCAGGGCATTTCAGTCTGTCCTCTCCAAAAGGGTTATACAACACGGCATACACTCCCACAATTTTAGTGGTGGATGACGGCATCGGCGTGCTGAAGAGTCGCTTCTGGTGCCTGCAAATGTATCCGACACTCCTCTACCAGCTGGAGTATGCAGCCTACATGTTTGCAAAGTGTGCCGTGTTGCATAACTTCTTTGGATATCTTCTTCCCTGCGGACGAACAGGGTGCTGCTGGCTTGGACAACAAAGGGTCACGTCTGCGTACCGGCTACGTGGAAGTGGGATCACTAGCCTGCCACGCATACCTCCATGGAAAGGCTATGCAAAATCATATTGTGAGCCTGTTCCAGAGAACCCACCAACAGAGGCTGGCAAAAATGCACATGGTGCGGCAACAGCTGCGGCACCAAACCGAGCACAGGAGCCGACCGTGATATACCACATCTAGCTGTCCAACTCGTCACAGGCCGCCAAGCGCCAGCTTCTCGTTTTGTGTCTGTATCTGCTGTGGGGAAGAAGCATCTTCTCGAGACATAACAGGTGTTCAAATACCTCATCCGTCAAGTCAAATTGGTCTTCGTACACCCCCTTTCACTGTTGCTGGAAACCGTGCACGTTGGTGTTTGTGTGTGCGCATGTGTTTGAATATATTAATTAAGTGTTTCGCAATAAGGCAACAATTGCGCTGCTTGTTGTATTGGGAAAATCTAGCAGAAGTGTTTTTAGGAGCATGTCTATCCTGTGCGCACATTTATTTGGCTGCAGGGTTTCACACGCCTGAATATGCAGCAGCAAAAACGACTACCTGCAACAGCATTGACAGTGATTCCTATAAGCCTTAACGCGTGCTGCACAATTGTGCTACACAGAGGCAGAGGTGACACAAAATAATTGTTTAATAACTGTAAGCTGACACGGTACTTTTCACAGGTTTGGCACATTTCAGGAGCAAGAAACAAAGTATTGCGCATAAAACTGTGCCACACAGAGGCAAGATATGAGAGTAAAGAGTCTTGCACTGTAGTTGTCACAGGCTTGACACATTTCAGAAGCAGGAAACCAAGTATGGCACATAGCAGTGCAGAGACATGATACAAGTAATGGTATGTACAATTTTTGCAAAGGGCAGTCTCCACAATGAGCTTTTCAGGACTACAGGCCTGCAAATGCCTTTAGGATACACAGAACGCATGCATATCCCAGAGGATGTCAATTTGGTGGAGAGAGTCTAGTAGCTTTGCTTAATTTTTTTTTATTATACAGGTACTGCTAGCCTCAAGGTGAGGCTGTAAGCAGGAGTGGGAGACATGAAGTCAAGCATAATTATTACATCTGAAAAACAAAACAAGGCACTACAAGCCTGCTTTCGCAAACCGACACGCACAACTTGGCAAATGCGGATCCTGTTAAAACAATAGAAAGAAAAGCAAAAATACAGAGAAACAAGTAAGGTACACGTGGCAGAGTTCAAAATGCCTACCATCACAACTGAAGGCATTTCACAAAATATTCAGTGGTTGGGCTTTCTGCAGCACTTGCTGGCAGTCGATTCCACTCACGTATTGTCCTCGGAAAGAATGAGTTTGCGAATGTGTTCGAATGGCAGGAATAATCTTGTAGTTTTTTATCATGATGTGATCGGGTGGTTCGCCTGCACACTGGCTGAATGTACTCGCGTTTGTTCACACCAAGTTTATAGTAGTATAGCAAGTACATGTATTTTAATCGATCACGTTGGCGCCGCTTTTCTAAACACTCTAATCCTGCCTTGCTTAAGAAAGCAATGGCGGAAGTACGCCAACTATAAGATCGGTACACAAATCTAGCTTCTAGTTTCACAGATTCTAGTTTCTATATGTTGCCGTCTGTGAATGGATCTCAGACGATTGATCCATATTCTATGACAGGACGAACTAAACTTTTGTACGCCACTAATTTCACCTCGCTGGTACACTGTCGCAGATTTCTTCTTAAGTAACCAAGCTTCCTCGTAGCTCACTTCGCAACTTCCAATATATGCTCATTCCACCTTAAATCCGAAGTTATGGTTATGCCTAAATATTTACAGCTGTTTACCCTTTCGAGATCGGTACCACCTACGGAGTACAAGAAAAGTAATGGTTGTCGCTTCCGTGTTACTGTCATTGCAACTGATTTTTTTTTTTTGTGTGTGAGTTGACTGTCATTTGCACCACATTGCAATCTTCGCTAGATCGCTGTTGAGTAATACCTGGTCTCTGCTATTATGAACTTCCTGATAGATTATGTAGTCGTCGGCGTATAGTTTTATTTTGACAGGAAGGTTGTGAACTATGTCGTTAATGAAGATTAAAAAGAACTATGGACTAAGAACAGATCCCTGTGGAATGCCCAATTTAACAGGTGCAGGATCAGAGCACAGGCCATCAATACGAACAGACTGGCGTCGACCACAAAGATAAGCTTCAATCCACGCAAGGAGAAAATTGTTTTTTTAACATGGGTTGAAGTTTTGACAGAAGCTTGGGGTGTGAAACGCGATCGAACGCTTTTTATAAATCAATAAATATAATGTCAATTTGGCTTTGAACATCGATCGCTGCAGAGAAGTCGTGAATTAGTTCTAGAAGTGCGGTTACAGTGGAAAGTCCTTTTCGGAACCCATGTTGCCTGCTGTCAATCATGTTGTTATTTTCCAAGAACGTCGAGACATGACTGTAAATAATTTGCTCAAAAACCTTAGAACATGTACACAATAATGATATCGGCCTATAAGACGAAAGTAATGATGAATTATCTGCCTTTGGTATGAGTATAATATTGCTGCTTTTCCAATCAATGGGAAGATCTGCTTTAGACAAGGACAGGTTGAAGATGATACATAAATACTTGCTGCACCACTCGGCGTATCTAACGAGAAAGGCGTTGGGTATGCCATCAGCACCTGGAGATTTTTTGGTGTCAATACTGAGCAAGAGTGAGAGAAGGCTCAATAATGCTCAATAAAGTAACAAATCAAAGATAAAGCTGAAAAAATGAACGTATAATATATATTGGGAGGGCTCAAAGTTACTGTAGCATAAGTATAAAATCTCCACAGGTACACAAACAGGTGTAAATATCATAGATGCATCAAGGAAAAGGTCTATGTGGAGAGGGTATATTACTCAAAAGCAAAACAACACATTCATGGAGAATGCTGAAAAAAAAAAAAATACAGCGGACATTAAAATGGACGGTACGTCGAAAGCCCTGCCATGGTGGCACAACTGGCTGGAGTGCGGTGCTACTTGAATGACGGCTTCAGTCCCGGCAGGGGTGGCAGCATTTACACGGTCGTGTTCGTTGCTAACTACTTGGCTACAAACAAACATGATCATGCGGCCACAGAACTTCATTTTGGCTCACAGTACATGCTTCACGGTCGTCTTGTATTTCCTAAAGAAAAGCAAATAGAACCGCAGATCACATGCCTGCACGTTGCGCTTTGGGTACTTTTGCCACTGATACTAGTAAATGCCGACTGAACAAAAAAAAAAAAAAAAACTTACTTCCTTAAATTGTCTTCGTCGGCTGTTGGGCCGAGCGCTCCATGAAAGTTTATCTCTGCAGACTTTTCGCATCCACTGCCTTAAGTCAGGTTTTCCTGCACACTTTCAACATCCACACAGGACCCGATTTTGGTACGACGCGTGAAAAAAGCCGAAACTAGCCAGGGAATCAGCTAGCTGTTGCCTTGCCGGCCGCCATGCGCACGCTTTGACACACTCAGCGTACCCTCACGGCAACAAAAGTTACTGAGGAGGAAATATAATTGCAAAATTTAGAGTGCTTCTTGTTCTGTTTCATGTTATTGAGCTTAAAAAACATAGTTCATTCGCAAAATAAAATATTACTCGATTAATTTATTGCGTATTATTTGCGCCGTTTTACAAAAAGTTAGCACGGTTCCTTAGCAGACGGTTCCTTGTCGGACTCGTGCCACAGACTTGGTACTAGGCTTTACCGCGGACAGGTGATACCGGGGCGGAGCCATGACTAATAATTAGATGATTTTGTAATCCGTCATGACTGACGTTTTCAGGTCACATCATGGCCACGTCATTTTGACGTCATGCTCACAAAATTGTGAGCAGAGTCCGTAATTCGCCCCCCTGACATTCAAAATGGGGAATTTTGTAAACTTTTTGTGCTCTTTTTCACTAACGCTGACGCTGTTAAAGGTGCTCACCAAGCGTGCAAAAGCCTCGTGACCTTGTCATTTGAAAAATGGAAGCATGCTATAGAGAATTTCAAAAACCATTCGCAGAACGATTATCACAAGAGGGTGACTCTTGACCAGAGGTGGAGATTGGCCTCAAAGGTTTCGACATTACCTTATCCTCGACTAAAATTTTGTGATCCCACCAATCTCCACCTCACTAGCTGACGTTAAGGTTTTCTGAGAAGCTATCATTTCAATTTTTCAGATGGTAGCGACCCTACTCAACCTCACCTAAAGCTCATATTGTGAGGTTCAGGTCAGATGTTCAACCTATAGAAGATTATTGTGTTAATAAATTGTAACTAAAATTCATCTTTTGATAATTTTCAACCTGCTGCATTGATTACGGTAACGTTATAGCTCTTGTTTACGGCAACGGCATTTAGAGCTCTGCACAGGGTGTTTCGTGTAACATAAACCAAGGATTAAAAAAAGAAGAAGAAACAAAAAAGACGCGGGAGATCCTTTGCTGGGCGAAACGAAAGACATGCTATATGCCGTTACGTAGAGCCTCTCGGCACCTTCTATATTGCGTCCAAGTAGACAATTAGCCAAGATTAAAGGCGCAGATTTTTAAATATTCACACAAGGACCCAATGTGCTTCGTCAAGCTGTACAGAACGCGACTAAGCATACGATCCGATGATTTCTATCAATGTACCTTCTGCGTGGCAGTTTTTCTGGCATTTAAAGAAAGCCCGTTGAGTGCGAAAAAGTATTCTACGTGACTATGCGAACGCTTCGTTCATGCAAAACACTTTCGGCAGCGCTACGTTGAGGTAGCACAAGAGAGCGGTCACGTTCTTTTTCATATTTCGCGGGCTTTCTTAAAATGCTGGAAAAAAGAATGCCATGCATGTATCGAATGCATCGGTAGAAAAAAAAAAAAAAATTGATCGGCTGTCTCTTAACTCCCTCTACAACTTATCGAAACACATTTGGTTCGAATGTGAATAACAGAAATTCATAACTGGTCCTCGCTAATGATCTAAATTATCGAAAGTAAATAGTCTGAGGAGCGCCACACAGCGAGAAAGCTCATAGAATATATGCTATGAGTTTTACCAGATAAATTATTTGCACTAGAAAGAGCCTGCAACTCTCGAGGTTACTGGAGAGCCCCGCGCGTACTTTGGTCAATCATGCGCACTACAGTGCCGTACGCCTTGATGTTCTAGAATCTATGGATGATGGCGATGATGATGACAATGTATTTTTACGGAGCAAGAATCCCAGAAAGAAGTATGATGTACAGCTTTTAATATACCTATGGCTGGAAAATGAGAAAGTTAGTAACGTTTTCTTATTTACTTATTCTATTTTTAATGAGTTAGCCTTAGAATCCCGCCGTCAGGAAAAGGCGGTGTCCGGCTTCGTGGCGTGGACACTTGCCACCTTCCCCGGCTGGTGCACGAAAGATTCACCTGCAACCTGCCATGGCTGGCAGGTGTAAAAGTGGAGAGAGGGAAAGCAGCACTCTCCACTCGTAGGAAAATACAACTCAGCCAAAACAAAATTCAGCTAGCGGTGTAAAGAAGACGCGGCCGATGCTCTGCAAGGTAGCGCGCTAACTCAGCGGCTGCAATGCAAGAACAGAAATAAAGAATAATAAGCAACAACAAAATTCAGAGTGTTAGCAGGATTCCTGTAAAGGAGACTGTCCTGTTGGTTCGACCTGATGAACTTGTGGAACCGCCCAGCTAGGCATCCGGTCTTTCTAAGGGCAACCGAACCCCAATAAGAGGCGGTGCACTTGAACTCCGGTTAATTCAGAGGAAGTACTCGCCAGAGGAAGCTGCGGGAGCCGCGAAGAGCCTTGACCTCAAAGCCGACTTCACCGAGAGGCAACTTTATTCAACCTCAAACTCACGCACGAGGTTGAGGTCAGATTTTCTAACCTCACAAAAAGTGGCTACCTCATGAGGTTGCCTACCTCTGCTCTTAACGTGCAGAGTTTCCTCAACGGGACGAGAAGCAAAGTGGATAGCATCCACATGCAGCTAAACCAGCACGCGAATGACTTGTTTGAGGGTAACAAGACGAAAATGTGTGCGATCGTTTAGACTGCTGTACTTTGCGGAAAACCGCGCTTTCAGGGGCAAGGTCTTGCCCGAGTTTTTACGCTAAAAAGCAAATGGAGCGGCACCATGTTAGCCTGTCATAATAATACAGCCAGACAAAAAAGAAACAAAAAAAAAAACAACAACAAAAAACAACAACATGCAAAATGAGGTTATTTCCATTACTGGGCAGCTAACCTAAGTCAAAATAGTCAAATAGCTCAACAAACCAGGGTATTTTGCCATAATATCAGACGAAAAATCCCACAGCTCTGTCAGAACAAATTCCTTGTGCGTGTGATACGTTACGTTGACCGCATCACTTCGTGCACCCGAGGTAATTACAGTTTTTTTTTTCTTTTTTTTTTCTGTATTTGTGCATGTAAAACGTCAGTGTTGCCAGCTTAGCTCACGGGCTGAAAAGTCAGCTTGTAAAATTCGTCCTGCCGTTGGCGCACCTGAGAGACCAAGGTCACAATGGCGTAGTGGTGGGGTATTTCGTGGCGCACAGGCGATAATTTGCGAAGAGTTCCCTACTGAGCTGTACTGAGCTCATGGCACTACCTCAATCTTAGCCTAAGCGACGATTCGAAAGTTCAAGACGTTTTCGCTTTCTTCAGGGAATCGCCTAAATAAACTGCAGTTTTAAAGAGGCATCTCGGAAGCTCCTCGAAATCCTTCTGCAGCTTATAACGGCATTGTGAACCGTGGTGACACTTTCTTACGCTTAACGCATCGCTTATCGGAGTACTTGCAGAACAAGTCTGTTGACACGAACGTCTATTTAGACCACGTAGACATGGTGTTGGATAGGCTGTATGGAAGGAAGTTCTTGTAATTCTGAGCAGAAGTTTCACAAGGTATATTTTGGACGACAGAAGACAGCGGCTAATTTTTGCGTAAACTCTGAAATTCCGCGAGTAGTCGCTACTCAGAAGCATCGGGCTAATTAATCTTCCAGCTTCAGCGGAGGAATGCTATAGATGAGCGATGTTTATACCATACAGGGGCCATCTCGGAGTTCCTCTCCGGCGCCACTTTGAAAGCCACAGTGAAACTTTGAGCAGTTCGTAGTTTGTTCTGCCGAGACACGTCCCTAGAGGAAACTGCGCACGTGCAGCCGGCGCTTCAGTTTTCCGTAAACGATATGCCGACAACGCACATCTCAGCCCAAACGAAATGCGGAAAGCGAAATTGGAAGACTAGTAGAGCAGACGCATTGGTCGTTTTCGCAACGCTGGCAGTGACTACCGCCGCGGCAGAACGCAGGTTTTGCAGATTGCAGAGGATTACACTGTACCTTCGAACCCGAAAAGGTCAAAAGTGCTTTGACGTGTTATCCCTCGCGTCATGTCACCGGGCGCCAGTTAGCGTATACTTCGGTATTTATTGTGAAACCACGGCGAATTGGGATCACAGCATGATGAAAAGGTTATTCGAATCCAATCCAAAAGTACAATTGCCTCCCCCCCCCCCAAAAAAAAAAAATGGACCGTTAAATATTGCGCCTTTCTTCGTATTTTTAACGTGCCATTCACACAAAGGCGTAGTAGGGCTGACGCTAATGCTTATTTGGTGCAGCGGGCACATTGCTAAGCTGTCCCCTTTGTGCGGTGAATGTTTACTGTTATGTGTGCAATTCCTTGTATATTTTTTTCTCGTTTAAACTGTGAGCAGCATATTTAGTTTTCTCAGTGAGTATATGTTTTGTGCAGGTGCATCTGTATAACTATAGCATCGGTAGCAAAGAAGGTGCACACAATGCCATACTATAATGAAACATCGTACTTTGTTCTTCTTCTGTGGCATCGTTAGTATAACCATAATTGAACTTCGTTCTCACTTCAGTAAACAATTTGGTTATCATTATGAATTAAATAGTATAGAAAGGGAAATAACAGTGCACACAGGAAGATGGGACAATTGAGGGGACACAAAAGCGTTTGTCTGTGTCAATTGGCTTGTCCTGAATTCCTTTGAACGCTATTTAATTCCATTTTAGGTGTAAATCACCAACGTGCCCAAAGTTTTTCTCTGCTTATAGGATAGCCTTCTGCTACTTTGGTAGAAAATAAAAGATGGTACTCGCCTCAGCTGCAAATCCTCTACTTGGAAACTCGTGACCGAAACTTAACACGTGAATTCACTCAGAAACATATTAGCATTGTCAACACATCTCGTTACATATGCGCACAGCCAAACATACAGCTTTTGTGCGCAACTGGCGCTACCTAGGCACAGACATCAGAATTACGAGAGCTGTAAGAGCCGGAAATAGCATTGCTGTATTTTAACACTTTTCTCATACAACAACGCTCATTTGATGACGTACACTGTGAAAAAGTTTTGTTGAAAAATACAGAAATTTTCTGACAACTGTCCTGCCAGAAATTTTCTGTTCTATGTTTTCAGTTTTTAAAATTTTCTGTGATTTTACAGTTTTTTCTGTTTACAACTGATCGAAAATTTTTGTAAATTGACAAAAATTTTCTGTTATAGGACGTTCTTTGTTTTTTATTTTTTTCTGTCGCAGTGAAAATAATGATGCAAATATATTTTTTTACTCGTCTTTCATTCCACATTTTCTTACTGTAACAACAATAAAATTGCGTTAAGCGCCAATTTCTTTAATGAACCCTATTTTAAGCCAAAATCATGTCAACTACATCTCACGAATATCTCTCGGTGCTGGCAATACTCGATGGCACCCATAAGGTTGGCCTCGTAACAGCCGTTGTCTAGTCACCGAAAAGAAAGTGGAAAAATGCGTAACAGGTACCACTGTAGCAAGGAGCCAACCAACAACGGACCTCAATGTGGCGCCACTAGTTATCTTCTTTCGAATCGAAATTGTTACTCAGCCGATCATCGGACAGCGTCTTCGGGGTTGTCATACCATTTCGCTTTCTATTCAGAATTTACCTACTATTCAAGCAAAAATCAGTTTGCGGTAGAAAATAGAACAGACGGCAAAAATATATCAAATTGTTTGCCTTCCAGTCAAGGTTTCGGCTGGAAAACAGAAAATTACTGTTTTTTTTTTTTCGTGAATGTATTTCGGTCAATGAAGTAGAACAGATATATTCTGTACTGGCACAGAAATTTTCTTTAAAAATGCCTGTAATTTCATACAAATTTTTCACAGTGCTTCAGTGATCAAATCACAGGGCTCTAGACAGACTTTTTAGCCTCTACCAGTCCTGCTTGCGTTACAGCGCAGTCAATAATAAACATTCTACTTTCACCCAGTTTTCTGATATATTTTTCTAGACTCTCTCAAGCTTTCTCCCACTGCAAAACAGCAGCTAGACTTACTTCTATCGCGCTAATTATATCAGTATATTTTTGCTCAGAGACAAATGGGCCCGAAGCCTCCGCGATATTTGTTTGCAAACGTCTTTTTCGGCTCATTGTTTATGCTGCTGTAGCAGCCTTTGTTGATCTTATTTTAGCTTGCACGTCTTCTAAACGGTCAGTCACGTACGCGCACATGGTTAGGCGCGTACGGCAAAAAGTGCTCACGAAATAAATGAGTTCGCTGGGAGCAGACGGCACTTGAAGATAATAACACATCCAATAGCTGGACGTAATAAAGGGGGCGATGGGCTTTGACAGTCGACGCGGCAATGAAACCTGCGGCTCCATTCTTGCTGTTTTTCTTCGCGAGTTCGCGGGTCGCCACCCAGCGTGGAAGCGCCGCCCGTTGTGGCCCTTGCACGACAAGCAAAGTGCGGCACTTGTCACAAATTGGGATCCTCGGCACGCGGCTTCACTAACGGTTTCGGCAACTGGGCCACGTCTTGGCCGTGTCTTGGCTGCGGTTTGCTCCGCCAACAAAGACCCGAGACGGAGGACCGCGGCGAATGTTTTGCGATGCTCTCGACGCCTTTTCTGCTGCCCGCTTGTCTCTTTCGAGCCAGGCAGGTGGCCTGTCGTCTTCGTCGTCTCCCGCTCGGCAGTAATGGCTTGGGTTCGCACCATGGGGCTGCACCGAAATAGGCCGCGCCGCGGGACCCCTCTCCGCTCTGTCGCAGCGACGTTCCGTGCAGCGCCGCAGACCCCATAGGCTTTCGCATCCAGTCGGATAATGGAAGGCTTTGGAAGCGCAAGCAACTGGGCATTGGAGTTCGCACTTGCCTCGTATGCAGGGCTGGCGCGTCTCCTCCTCTAAGGAAGCTCGGGAGAGGCGAGAATCAACTTGAGAGAAATTGGACTGGGCACTACATTTCCTCGCGCAGGAACTGGCCGGATAACCTATCCTTTGCTCAGCTTCGGCCGTACTGCGCGCAAATGGCGCTGCTGCGGGCCAGCAATCCGCAGCCGCGCATCATTGCGGCGCGGGTCATCGCTTTGTTTGGCTGACCCGCCGCCGGCTGCGGGCCGGCGGGCATTTCGACAGACCGCGCCGCTACCGCAGGGGAGACGAGCACCTTCAGCCTTCCCTCTCGCAGGTCCCTTCCTCTTCGGCGAACTTCGCACCTGATGAAACATTTAAGGGCGCTATTTCGAGGTTTTCGCGTCCGCTGCCTGTCTGCGCTTCGACTCTTTTGTTGCAGTCCCTTCCAGGCACCGCGCTTTCAGGTACGCTCCAGAGTGCGCTCCTGCTCGAACGCTGCAACTGTTGTTCAAAGTTGCCACTGTTTGCACGCCGCGCTCTCTGTTGTGTGCTTGTGCTTTCGCGTTGTTTCTGTTTGCCATGTTAGGGAACGACCCGTGTCGAAAGGTATCGCGTGATGAAAAGACCGTTCCGCTCCTGTCTCGCGCATCGAAGTGGGCGGTCTTCTTTCTTCGTGGAAGAAACTCGCCAGCTTGTTATTGCTCCTTTAGCGCCACAAAAAAGCTCGAGTTACTGTCGAAAAGAATTGGTTTTGAAGCCCCCCCACACACACACACCTTCCAACTTTTTTTTTTTTAAACTGTTTATGTTGCTTCGAGTTAAAAAGAAACCTTCCAAGCTTCGGATCATTGCAATTTACGGCGCCGTTTTCAGTGTTTGGTATGCTAGCTTTCTTAAGAAATCAGACCTTCTGCTGAAATTCGTTTCTTACCTGGTCCACTTAACGACGAGCAGACATGCTGCCCGATCTTGATGGGCGTGGCTTTCACATTTATACGGCGGAGCACCATGACGCTGAAATGCAACGTTAACATAAAAAAGGTACCACCACAAAGTGCACCATTACTATGATACAAACACCACAACCAAGTAGATGCGTTATATATCCGTCTGGTATCTGTATAGAAATCTAAGTGAAGCCATCTTCGGTTTTGATAATTTACTGATCACCCTGTATGAGTTTTCAGTAAAATGTTTGAGCTAAAATATGTGAGGATACTTTGTACTGGGCCATTATAAATAACAGCAAGCATCAAACTCCCCTCGCGCCCTGCCGTGGTGGTGCAGTGGTTAGGTCGCTCGACCCGAATCCCGGCCGCGGCGGCTGCTTTTCGATGGAGGCGAAAAATAAAGCACTATAGTGTGCTGTGCGATGTCAGTGCACGTTAGAAACCCCAGGTGGTTGAATATTCCGGAGCCCTCCACTAAGCCGTCTCTCATAGCCTGAGTCGCTGCGGGACGTTGGACTCCATTAAACTAAACCAAACCAAATACCCGTAACTTTTAAAAAACTAGGAACTATCATTATTTTGTTTCCTTTCTCTCTGGTGCCGGCTGATTTCAGGATTTGATGCCTCTAAACATTGAGGAGACAATAAAAAAAAAAGCATTAGTATTTCTTCTCTACAGTCATTTAGATATGTCTTATCCCAGTTTAAGAAAAAAATCATCAATGCAAAATAAGCGCCGCCGTATCTTGCGCTTAAACTTTCTTCACAAGGTCTAACAATCTTCTTATTGCTATTCAGCCGCATTGAACCTCTGTTATCCATTTTATTAAAATCTGAAAGACCATAATGAGGCCGTTTGGACTTTAAAGTGCTTTATTTTGCCCCGTTAATCGTGCTCAAGCCCTCTATTCGTAAAACTTCGAAAGAATATTAAGAGCTAGGCTAAGTTTAATTCGAACAGCACATCGTAATCGTTATGCCAGTTTTTTGCAGAGTTTTCTGAAGTCAGCCACAGTATTGCTTTGTGACTAATTTATTTGTACCTTTCGCGTGAAAGGCGCTATTTTGTTGGCGAAAATGGAAGCTTTGCGCAGTTTGATTACACTCGGTTACGGACGCAGGTCGATAAGCAAAGACTTAGAGAGATTATTCAAAAGCGAGCGCAGTCTGTGAAGGAAGCTTAAAATTGCTATCGCTGCAAAATGACGAACCATTGCTGCTAGGTCCCGGTTTCAACTTCTACGATTTCTTTTTTGTTCTTTACTTTCCTATCAGAAATAGCCTCGATTATGGGAACGGGCGTGTTGTTGTGGAGTGCGGTCGTTACGATTATATTTATTAAACGCACCAGAATCGAACGCGGAAAAACAGCCACAGAAATAAAGAGTTCGGCACTACTGACCGTTCATTCAGTACTGACTTCCGGCGAAAAGCCATTCATCAATACCCGGAGTAATACCATGTGATAAATGCGCGGTCCCTGGAAAGAAGCAGCAGTGTTTTTTTTTTTTTTTTCTTTTCTCGGGCATTCGTTTTTCTGCAAAGGAATTCTAAATGCACTTTAAGAAGCAAACCCATTTCAGCTCTAAGCTGTGCTAGCAATTACATTTTCTGAGGGTGATGAATGGAACAGGCGAAAGGTGAAACCTTCTGTAAACATAACGATTTCACTAGTAATAATAAAAAGATACGATGGAGGCTGTTAGAAAAGGCTGTAATCCAAAATTAGGGTCACTTTCGTCGATTCGTCAATAAGAAAAAAAAAAAAAAGGACAAACAGGAGCAATAAAAAAAAAAAAAAAAACCTGCACTCGAATAGCGCCATGGGCCAGGCTAAGTTAGTTGCGATCCATTTGTATCAGCAGCGCGCACACAATCAGGAAAAAGAAGAAAAAGAGATACGACAGAGCGCTGAACTTTCAACTTTATTTCAAGAAAACTGAAACCTGCACTTATATACACACGCCGGGTAAAACGCCACCAGGGGAATAATCAAAGTGACGGTAAGGACGCGCTATTGAACTGGCAATCACACGTGCTTTTTTTTTTTCTCCGGGACATCAAAAGATGCATCATCGCTAAAAACCACCACACATTGAATTCCGTGACGCACAACACAAATGTCAAAAGGATGGAAAAACAGGGTTGAGGGCGCAATCATGTTAGAACATTGCAGGGCGAGAAAACGGTGAAGAGATTAGCGGTAAGAGGGATGAGCGCCAACAATTAATACGGCTAGAACGAAGAAGAGCAATATATGAAGGGGGCCTCTAAAAGCCGGAAGTCAGATAAAACCAGAGAAAAACGTTATTTCTTTTTTAGATAGTGAGATGGAAAGGGTGCTGATGCAACCTTCCCTAAGGCCTGAAATGAAGGCGGCTTCAACAATTTCGCGCATTAATTGGTTCTTATGTTTTTCCAGGGTTGTTGTTTTCTCAAACCGCCAATCATTGAGCGCTCAATCCTGTTTTGCTTTTTTTTTTTGCATTTTTCAATATTGCGCCTCTCAACTTTGTTTTTCAATCCTTTTGACATTTGTGCTTTGCGTCATTAAATTGATTTTTTAGTGGTTTTTAGCGATGATGCATCTTTTGATGTCCTGGAGAAAAAAAAAAAAGTGTGATTACCAAAGTTCGATAGCGCGTCCTCACTGTCACTGATTATTTCCCTGGTGGTTTTTTACCCGGCGTGTGTATATTTCCGTTTTATCGAAATAAAGTTGAAAGTTAAGCGCTCTGTCCTATCTCCTTCTCTTTTTTCCTGATTGTGTGCGCGCTGCTGATACAAATGCACTCGAATGTCACGAACTTCCGCAGATATTATACGAATAACAACCTTTCTCATGAACTATTCCTTTCATATTTCAACGAAAGCCGAGACGCAGGCTTTTATACAAAATTAGCACAATTTATCTTCAAAAGGCAATAGCTTTCTCTGTGGAATATGTGATATACATTTCGTTAGTACAAAAGACTGTACGAAGTCTCGAGATTAGACCTGTCGACTTATGCTTTCTGAGAGTCCACGAACTGAGGGGCGTGCGGCAGCGAAGCTATTCTCTTGGAAGCGTTAAAGTACACTGGCAAAGAATGAAACCAACGGAAAGACAACGCTGGACTGACAACTGAGTTTATTGCTAAGAAACTGACATTCATATATACCCTTCAGCGAAGAAGCAACACATGCCCACGTGGCAAGAGAAATACTAAAATAATAAAAATGATGATCACGGGGAAAATTACCTTAACAGCACGCTATCTATATGCGCTGTAAAGAGCTTAGGAACTGAAATTCTTTGTCGTACAAGGTGACAGAAGTTTCGCTTGACAGGCACTGATATATATTTTTTTTCTTGGAGGGGGGCAAGACGACCTCAACGGCTGGCCAGCCACCGTTAGCTCTCAGTAAAGTTTATTCCGCCTTCTCCGAGAGGTTAGGAAGAAGGGAGGTATATGGGGATTGCCGTTTTAACAAGGCGGATGACCTTATTGGGTGTACTCAGCGAAATTTCTAGTCAGTATGCAGTAACTTGCAGCCTCAGCGTATTTTCGAACTCTTTCAAGACGCAGCAGCATGCGAGAGAAGTTTTACGATGCTTCGGCTTTGTACACGCGAAGTATATGCCATGCCATTCAGTGTTATGCTTTAAGCTGGAGGTTAAGGTCGAATGCGTCGTAAGAGAAGAGGATGCCTTTTCATATGAACTGCGCACAAAGCCGCGCTAACGAGAAAGCAGGTCATCAGCACTCACGAAGACGAATCGTTGTTTGACATACAGGTTAAGAAATTAAGCTGCTCTTGACTGCGCCTTCAGTGTGTTCCTTGCATCTATATTCAGCAAGTCAACGCAAAAAAAAAAAGAAAAAAACAGAGAAAAAGATGTGGGGCAGAACTTTATCCTACTTCCCGGGCCAAAAAAACGGACTGTGTTTATCTGAGCATTCTTGTTCTTCTGACTTCGAGCTCTAGTCTCGGCAGTAGCAGAATGGCTCGGTGCACATTTAAATAGAACATCACTGCTGTTTTCTCTCCTGTGTACAAGTCTTGTGCATTCCAAGAACAAATGAATCTCTTCCTACTTAGTGTCGGAGTAGCCCTTTCAGTAAAACACTCTACGCATGTGAATTACTGAGGACTGCGCAGAGAAGACATCCTGCCTTTAAACTCACAGTGGCCAAAACAGACAGACTGGCATGACTTTTGCCGTTGTTGACGACGCGGAGCGATACATCTTAGAAGCCTTCGGTTTTAATACTTTTGACTGTTCCAAGCTAGAAAAAGTGCTATTCTTCCATGAACTGTCCATGCACATTTCAATGTGACCATATCATTTATGGCAGATG
This sequence comes from Amblyomma maculatum, assembly GCF_055883805.1. Taxonomy (NCBI): domain Eukaryota; kingdom Metazoa; phylum Arthropoda; class Arachnida; order Ixodida; family Ixodidae; genus Amblyomma; species Amblyomma maculatum. The sequence goes on along the minus strand of NC_139344.1, from coordinate 169,995,091 downwards.
GTAATGCCGATTCGATTAACACGAACCGTTTTGCTGCAAGTATAGACGTGCCGCAATTCATTTTCCTTGAAGCGCACTGTTTTCCTACGAAGTTATCGATTATAAGCTCTCCGCATTATCCTGCAGAATAGCATTTCCTTTTCTTGATTTCCACCATGATTTTACTTGATTTGTGTCAAGACCTTTGCTTACTTCAAAAATTTAGCAATACGAAAAAAAAAATATTAACGGTATTCTCCATGTATGTGTGGAATGTATATAAATTATATATATATATATATATATATATATATATATATATATATATATATATATATATATATATATATATATATATATATATATATATATATATATATATATGGTCCCAGAAGCGCGTCTGGTAAGTGTTTTACGGTGTGACCGGGCACCAGTCGCATAATGTCGAATATTTGCGCGTGGTTGGCATCCTAACTTAAACCGGGAACTGAAGAATAATTTTTCAACAAAAAACAGTGTTTTAATTTTGAAATAAGGCCACGAAAATTATTAAATGCATTAAGATCGCACTGTACAACTTTCCTATTAATTTTGTCAAGGTTTGATCAGAGTGTGGTCATTTGCGAACCTCAGCCAGAAAGCAATGCCATGAAGACACAAATACGGTGATAGGGTTTAAAAAAAAAAAAAATCTCTTAGAAAGCAATTTCAACTTTGTTTTCAGTAATTAACCTTAATATAAATTTTCCTGGATTTCTTGGACCATGTTCTATATTTTTTCACGCTAATAAAAAGCATAAAAGAGCAATACCCGCATTATGCTTATATTACATAGAATAAGGTTTGTTTTGGTTTGTGGGGTTTAACGTCCCAAAGCAACTCGGGCTGTCAGAGACGCCGTAGTAGAGGACTCCGGAAATTTCGTCCATCTGGGGTTCTTTAACGTACACTGACATCGCACAGCACACGAGCGCCTTGCTTTTCGCCTCCATCGAAAAGCGGCCGCCGAGGTCAGGATTCAATCCCGCGTCCTTGGGAACAGTAGTCGAGCGCCGTAACCACTGCGCCACCCCGGCGGGGTATTACATAAAGTAAGGACGCAGGAACAGAGACGATATTTTTCAGCGTTGCAATTTTATTTCATCGCTGTTCTGTCAGGCTCCCTGAATGTGGGTCGGAATAAAATACCCCAAATCAGCTTATTATTATTTTTTTTTATGGGAAGACTTAGAAAAACGACTAATTTACCTTGAAACATGAATTTCAGCCACAAGGCATTTGTCGTGAACAGGAACCCTAACCTAACTAATGCTTCCATTGTCGTTTGTTTTTATTTTTCAGAGCCAGATAATTTGAACACGAGGTTTTCTCAGTAATTTTTCGCTTTCTTCTTCTTAATTATGGTCATTGTATGTGCTTCAAGACGGAAGCGAACGAAAGAGATGTGCTAGCTGCTTCCTTGAAGCGTTTAGACAAGAGGCCTCTGTCGGAGGAACTGCTGCTGGGCGCTTGGCAGGACAAGGGGAAGGGCGTCCAGGCAGTGCGCGCTCTTTGCCGTTATTTGAGCGCCAGCGGACTTGATTCACGTTTGTAAAGCAAGCTGTTGTGTCTGTATATATATTTCATATGCCTTCTCCCACATCGTCACCCATCATGACCTTCTTTCTTCTCTCCTTCCCCTTCCCCAGTGCAGAGTAGCAGGCCAGATTTGAATTATTCGGGCCAACCTCTCTGCCTTTTCCTTTCAATAAATCTATCTATCTATCTATCTATCTATCTATCTATCTATCTATCTATCTATCTATCTATCTATCTATCTATCTATCTATCTATCTATCTATCTATCTATCTATCTATCTATCTATCTATCTATCTATCTATCTATCTATCTATCTATCTATCTATCTATCTATCTATCTATCTATCTATCTATCTATCTATCTATCTATCTATCTATCTATCTATCTATCTATCTATCTATCTATCTATCTATCTATCTATCTATCTATCTATCTATCTATCTATCTATCTATCTATCTATCTATCTATCTATCTATCTATCTATCTATCTATCTATCTATCTATCTATCTATCTATCTATCTATCTATCTATCTATCTATCTATCTATCTATCTATCTATCTATCTATCTATCTATCTATCTATCTATCTATCTATCTATCTATCTATCTATCTATCTATCTATCTATCTATCTATCTATCTATCTATCTATCTATCTATCTATCTATCTATCTATCTATCTATCTATCTATCTATCTATCTATCTATCTATCTATCTATCTATCTATCTATCTATCTATCTATCTATCTATCTATCTATCTATCTATCTATCTATCTATCTATCTATCTATCTATCTATCTATCTATCTATCTATCTATCTATCTATCTATCTATCTATCTATCTATCTATCTATCTATCTATCTATCTATCTATCTATCTATCTATCTATCTATCTATCTATCTATCTATCTATCTATCTATCTATCTATCTATCTATCTATCTATCTATCTATCTATCTATCTATCTATCTATCTATCTATCTATCTATCTATCTATCTACCTACCTACCTATCTATCTACCTACCTACCTACCTACCTACCTACCTACCTACCTACCTACCTACCTACCTACCTACCTACCTACCTACCTACCTACCTACCTACCTACCTGCCTGCCTACCTACCTACCTGCCTGCCTGCCTACCTATCTATCTACCTACCTACCTATCTATCTACCTACCTACCTACCTACCTACCTACCTACCTACCTACCTACCTACCTACCTATCTATCTATCTATCTATCTATCTATCTATCTATCTATCTATCTATCTATCTATCTATCTATCTATCTATCTATCTATCTATCTATCTATCTATCTATCTATCTATCTATCTATCTATCTATCTATCTATCTATCTATCTATCTATCTATCTATCTATCTATCTATCTATCTATCTATCTATCTATCTATCTATCTATCTATCTATCTATCTATCTATCTATCTATCTATCTATCTATCTATCTATCTATCTATCTATCTATCTATCTATCTATCTATCTATCTATCTATCTATCTATCTATCTATCTATCTATCTATCTATCTATCTATCTATCTATCTATCTATCTATCTATCTATCTATCTATCTATCTATCTATCTATCTATCTATCTATCTATCTATCTATCTATCTATCTATCTATCAAGACGGAAATTTCTGCTCCTTGCCGTTTTGTTTGCGTCTGTAGTCTACAGCATGAAAACGGATATCCCCGTCAGGTAAGCAGGTGCAGCTCCTCCTGTTTGTCCGACACTTAATTACTGTGGGTACGTACTGATGTAGTTTTGCCGAGCAAGTGAGAAGTACGTTCGCCTACGTTGTCCCGTTTTCAGGAAAAAAAAAAGCAATTGGAATTCCGACCTCTATATACATTTATTTACTTGACGCTGTTAACGTGGGGTACGTCTCGCATATGGCGTGGGTAATATTCTCCCGCCTACACCTCCAGCCTCCCCCCCCCCCTCCTCCCCGTCTAGTGAGCGGGTATTTTTGATGGCATGGGTAACTTAACCCGAGCTAAGTAGCAGCAAAGATCATCACAAAGCAGCCGATGCCGAATCTTCACGCAGGAGGAAAATAGCTCGGCTTATTGAACAGCCCAGATTAATAAATCCAGTTTCAGGCCGAATACTCCCGCTGAGAAGCCGCACAAAGAAGCGCAAAAGGAGCCGACTGCCAGGAGCGTCGTTTTTCATTTCTCGGTCTAATATTAGAGACGCCTCCACGAGAAGAGCCGGTCATGCATTTCAAGTTTATTTGCGTGCGACTCGACTTGCGTGTCTCCAGGATAGGCAGGGCATCGAAATCCGAAAAAAAGAATCTACCTCGCATTTGTTGCTTGTCTGAATTTTGTGGCCATTGCAACGTGAAAAAGGATTATAAGGCTAGCGCTGCTCAAATAGCTGCCGAAATTTTGAAATGCCCAGACGTACTGCTCAAAAATTTATGCGTTGGACGAAGAACATCAGCCAAGGCTCGATGTCGAATGCAGGAGGTTGACAGGCGCTTTTGTGACACGTCTTCGTTGTACTTGGGAAAAATTGCGGGACATTTAGAACGCTCTATAACTTGCGCATTTTTAATGCCAAAGCATTACTTGTCCCATTACGAAAAGAACCGGTGGCGCGTGTGTGCATGTGCTTGCGAGCTAGTCCCCAAATATCTCAGCGGCAGCAAGGAAGATAGGGTGGAGGCAGCAAGCGGCTGTGTGACGCAGCCGCGATGCATCAATAAACATATCAAGGCCCATCCGCGACCGAGGCCATCGAAACTTCAGACAACGCTTTATTTGTCTTTGTCTATACGTGTACTAGGCAGTGAGATTCGTATCAGAAGTGTGATACAAATCATTCTTCGTAAAACACTCCGATGGTGTTAAACGATTCTCGGTGACCTGACCTCTGCTAGTCGAGAAGGAGGCTAGCTTGCGAAACGAATTCGAACGGACGGCATATATATACCACCAACTCTCTTGCTTCAGAGCGAAGTTTAGGCTGCTACGGTGCCCCCCCCCCCGCACGTACGCGTACGTGCACACACACACACACACACACACACACACACACACACACACACACACACACACACACACACACACACACACACACACACACACACACACACACACACACACACACACACACACACACACACACACACACACACACACACACACACACACACACACACACACACACACACACACACACACACACACACACACGCACGCACGCACGCACGCACGCACGCACGCACGCACGCACGCACGCACGCACGCACGCACGCACGCACGCACGCACGCACGCACGCACGCACGCACGCACGCACGCACGCACGCACGCACACACACACACACACACACACACACACACACACACACACACACACACACACACACACACACACACACACACACACACACACACACACACACACACACACACACACACACACACACACACACACACACACACACACACACACACACACACACACACACACACACACACACACACACACACACACACACACACACACACACACACACACACACACACACACACACACACACACACACACACACACACACACACACACACACACACACACACACACACACACGATAAAATATAATACATGTCGAAAACATTTCCCCCTCGGTATTGGAACGCCTTAAGTTCCGTCTGCATACTTCGTGACGTTTCAGTAAGTTTGCGCTACCAGCAGGGGCCATCGCATTGTCCTTTCCGGACCGGCGATGACAATTCACTATTAACTCGAAGACTAAGTGTGAAGTAACACTGCACAGAACTTCAGTGTGCTAAAGCTGATCGCCAGGCTGGTTGTCCAGTGGGGCTAATGGATGTGTGGTCAATGAACCAAAGAAAAGAAGAAAAACAAAAAGCGCTAGGGAGGGCGAAGTGAAACAAACACGGCACGAGTAGTCCAGCGCTCAGTTTACGCAGTGTTAGATCCCCTCGGACCTTTCCCGCGTTACTTTTACGTTCCACTAATAACATGTCCATTAGTCGCGGTAATAAACCGCGCACGTGTCGTTATAGGAGTTTCGCTGTCAGCGTAAATATAGGGTGCTCAGAACTACGAAGGAAAGTCGAACAATCGGGAAGCGGGTGATGAGCGGGTTTTACAGGATTGCCGCTATGCTGCTTTCGAGAGTGTGGCGCTGAGCTGTATAGATGTTTGCAGCCTCTCGGTCGCAAGCTCATATCTGCCTGTGCTGTGGCGGTAATTTTGGTTTGCATCAGAAATTCTGTATGGCTGAAAAAATGACTGCCACTCGAACTCTGCACCCTTTCGTTAACAATTATAGGTTGCATTCACTGTCGGCTGTCGCACGGGGGACGACGGGAAAAATGAAGCCTTTCCGCTTGCGGTCCGCCATAGCCTTGATCATCGTCGTCGTCTGTTGAGGTTTCGTTTGGGTAGTTCGGAAGATCCAATGTGCTGTGAACTATGCAATTTGCTACAATAATGGTCAATTGCGTTGTCTGCGGATGCGGCAATAAGTTCTGCAGGTGTAAAAACTTCGAGAACAGCATAGCTGTCAACTTTTTGGGGTAGACGCCTGCTGTGGTGGTTCTTGCACTGTTGCTTCTGCTGCGTCGTTTTGCTAAAGCATTACCGTGCTGACTGTGCCGCTCGATGTGATATAAACGCGGTTGTGTATGTGCAAGTGATCGCGCTTACTCAATGACAACTTCATAAACATGCTACTTTCAATCCTTGGAGGAGAACCTTTCGGACTGCTGCCCAGTTGTGCTCCCGGTACGTGTATATGCAGCGTAACTGCAACCGCGCTAGATGAAAGCGATGGAATACCTTCAAGCTGTTGCACGTTACTAATTAGGTCTTGCTAGTTTTCCCCTGTGACGGTGGGTACCAGGCCAGGCGCTGACCAGACATAGCGCTGCGCGCACTACAAGCGTCGCTCTAAGATGACCGGGATACAGAACAGCGCGACGCCCGTTCGTGCCTGCTTTGTGGCCGTACTAGTCAGTCCCTCAAAGCCCGCTTTCCTCCGGCGTTTTAGTAGAATACATGTTACGCTCTACATCCTTGGGCACCAGGGTGTGGCCGGAATGCTTTCCGCTACAAAAAAAAAAAAAAAAGGCAAAATGAAAGTGTCGTTCGTGCATGAATCCGTACTGCCAAAACGCTGCTCGCGGACGGAAGCAAAGCGCTGGAAATCGCTGACTTAAGGGTCACCGTCTGCAGTATGCTAGAATATTATAGCTCACTATAGTCACGCAATGCCAGATCGCGATAGTGCTTCACGATTTTGTCTAGGGTGCCTCGATTCCTTTCCCGAGGCGAAAGGCATCGATGCACCCTAATTTTGTCCGTTGTGTGACTCCACCACATGTCAAATTTGGTATGCGACGACCGGGCAGCGTCGCGCACGTGACCAAGAAAATGCCGGACGGCGCTCATGCGATGACGTCATGTGGTGCGATGACGTCATGTGAAATGAGCCTATACGCTTCACCTGCCGTCTGCGTTTGTAGCTAGAACTCACTGACACCCCTGCTGTAAATATTATTTCATTCCCCTCTTTTTTTTTTTTTTCTCGCAAAAACTAAACAAAGCGTTCTACTTCCTCGTCATGAACGCAGTTACGCTCTTGAATAGCCCGCGCAGAGAATAAAATAGGAGAAGCCTATTCTATTTTTCTATTTTATTCTAAATAAATGGTGCAAAATGCCCTTTCATCATTCTGAAACAATGTATGCACGGCGTTGCTAACTGGCATGAAAGGAACAGCACAAAAGCGGAGGCATTCTCTGTAAAAAAAATAAATTTTCTTTACTTTTTTTTTTAACTTTTCAAGCCATTTTTTTTTTCGACCTTCTTGTTTCGTTACATTGTTGTTTATGTAAAATACACGCTGTTCAGCGCAGCTTGCGTGGTGTTGAAGGTGAAGCGCATGCGCAGAATTTCTAGACGAGCGCATTCTTTGACCAATAAGTTGTTTATGAGCGCAATTTTACGGATACCGCGAGATTCCATCGTCATATTCAATATAACGTCATATCAGCTCTTGGTGCGGTTTTAGTCTTCGGCTGTTTGTTGTCCAAAGACACATCTTATCAGTTTTCTAAGGCAGTTTTAACTACTCGTTGCGAGCGCCGGGCGAATTTGAGAAGCAAGATTTTGTCACGTATCGAAACTCGAGACCATTCTCATGAGTGTGTGCGCAACAGTATCTTGCAATAGTGCCTCCAAATTCTATAACTGATGTCCTATAAAGCTAGACATGGCCTTTTCAGTTTTAAGTAACGTCTCCCGGTGTTTTTCCTGAGACTTCACCTTGACTCGCTGTTCTTATGAGTGCTGCGATTGTATTTAGCCTTTAATTGCTGAATTACCAAGTGCTTAATGTTTCACCGTGCTGCGAATTAAATGGGTAAACCAAGGCACTAGATGACGTGGGTGACCAGTTCAGTCCAGTCGTCTTTCTCTGGAGACGCATTGGCGTCTTCTCCGCCGCAGCGGCATGACGGTTGGTGGCGCAGTGTTTATTTGTCGTTCAACAAGCACCAAGTGGTATCTGGCGCCACACGTGCAGAGCTAGACTTGCCTCGCGCGCGCACCTCCTGCGGGGTATATCTGGGTCGTCGCCGGGCTCCGTTCGCATCTGGGACGTCTCCGCATGTTGATGGCGGCCGTGGCCTCTCCTTCCCTAAACACGCGCCACACACGAGGCGGCGGCCGCTATACGCAGCATCGAGTGCCAGCAGCTACTTCCCCGCCTATTGCGCATGCATTGCGGTTGCGTCACCGGTGGTCCAGCGACGCTGGTTTATATGGCTATGTTTTCTACTTCTCTCGAGCCGTACGTGTGCGCACTACGCCGATTAACGCGATGTTATCCCGGCTGGGAAACACTTACATGTCGCCTCCTCGCCGGCACTCCTTCCCTGCGCCCGGCCTAACCGAGCTGGTTATGCGCGGGGGGCTCTCTATTGAGCGCCCCGCGCGCTGAGGTTGTGCGGAGCGAATGGCGCGGTAACTGCGCCTCGCACGGTGGCCTTGCACGTTTCTGTTGCCTGTTTGTATCTATCGGCTCCGTTTAGGCGAGCCAGTGGGCCTACCCGGAAAATAGGCACATTACATCGTAAATGCGCCGGATCACTTCACGGACTAACAAACACTTGACCCGCAAGTGGAGTTGCCTCTTGGGAAGGCGTTCCCCAGGCTTTTCGTGACAGGGTTACGAACTCTGGTGAGAGACCCCTGGCACTTACCCCCTGACAGGCGTAAACGAAGAGCTCTTCTCGTAGGGCGTAAGTACGGTTAAAGGCCGGGCGTGCGTACCCTTCGCCTACTTTATAACGTAATCCGCAGTAGCATCTAGGCAATCAAAGACACTTTGTACACAAGGAACAAATATTAATCGTTGCTTGTAGTGTTACTGACTGTGTGCGCTCTCTGTTTACACAAGTTCTCTGACAACTACAGGCGGCTGCTTAGGTTCCTATTTTTAATAAGCAGTCCTGTTCACGTTACAGAAAATAAGCAACAGACTGCAATTCAAATTGTTCATGCTGAATGTAACTGTCTACAGTGGTCCAGTTACAGTCCTTGGAAAATAATTGAACAATTATAGAAAAGCAGTCGATTACAACTGCGTTACTTTTCTTCTAGCTTTTTTGTCCAAACACAAATTTATAGGACTATAATTGGCGTGCTTTTCTTTTTATTTTCTTACACGTTATTAATTCTGCAAAGGAGTAGTTTTTCGAAGTTGCAGCTAATTTTCCCGCGTTTCTTCTTCAAGAGATCAGTAACTACGTTGAACTCTTTCTCATCGTGTGCACAGCGGGGAGGACCAGAATTATCAAGTATAATTAGCACCTTGTGCACCAGGTCATGCTTATGAGATCCTCCAGTAGTAGTGCTCGCTTGAGCAGAAGCCTTGCTTTACGCCCCTTCATATCCTGCCTGGAAGGGGTCGAGTTGGGTGTTGTGAAATGTAAGTTTTCGTGATATCTGACTGTGCGGAAGGGGGGGGGGGGGGGGGGTGTCGTTGCATAGTGTACGCCGCAGAAAGCAGAGGTGATACGGCCGTTCGGGACGCAATCATGATTACGCGCGAAGCTTCGCCGGTTAGCTGCTGCTCTGTAACTAACGAAACAGGTTCTCTAAGTTGTACAGTTTGTTAATTCTTGTTTTTGAAAAAAAAATTATTGATTACGAGCAATCCATTACAGACAAAAGTGGTTGAATTATGGGAACGTTACCATTTGAAAATTAATCGATTAATTTGTAATTGATGTAATTGATTATAAAAATAGCATTTCTTATAACGTGGTACGTGCACCTCTGATATAAGTGCAATATCTCCTTAGCTAACACGATTGGGTCGAGTACACCATTAGAGGGAAGTTAGAAGAGCAAAGAATAAGCAAAAATATGATACATCAGCTTATTAAACCCCTTTGCTTAAACTCCCGCCAGTCTTGTACACATTACAGAAATAAGTAACCGATTACAATTTCTTTTATTTTTTTCTGAAATGTAACTGATTACATTGGGCTATTATATATGCCCTGTAAAGTAACAGAACAATCACAGAAAAGTATTAGATTACCAATGCATTACTTCCATTTCGACTTTTATTGCCATTACGCAATATGACTCGGAATGCAATGAGCAACCGTGCCTCGCTTGATGTTTCGTTAGAAGTTATTGACTTTTTAGCAGGAGTTGTTTTTCGAAGCTGACGTCGCTAATTTATTCACAGCCACGCCACGGTGGCTTAGTGGCTAGGGCGCTTGATTTATGAACCCAAGAAAGCGGGATAAAATTCCGGCCACGGAGGCTGCTTTTGCATGGAGGCGAAAAGCAAGGCGCCCGTGTATAACCGCCAGCACGCTTCACACGAAAGCTCGAGCGCGTGGCCTGGACATTACCAGACATTATAAACGTTCAGCACTTGCCGCCCAAGAAAATGCTACCAGATGCGTTTAGGGCCGGTGGTAATAGAGGATGCCCTGTAGTCACCTTAATATGACATTGGACCCATCGGCCAGCGCGCTGTGCGGCACTAGTGTATCCGTTGATGCAACAATCTCGAACGTTTGTGTTAAGCGAGCTGGCGATGGTACTGTTCGATGTCAGTGCGCGTTAAAGCGAAATTTCGGGGGCTCGGTGTCTCCCATAGCCTGACTCTCTTTGGGACGGGAACTCTACGAACCAAACCAACATATATATGCGCACTTCCTCACGGAGAGATGAGCAGCTATCGAAATACTCTCTAATTGCATGCGCTTAAGGGAAGAACAGTATTATAACGTATAGACACCTTGCGCGCTTGCTCGTAGTTGCGCAATGCTTCGATGCTTGCGCTTCAGTGGTTTAATACTGAGGATTCTGGCCAATGTGCTTTAAACTCGTGAAGGAGCTTCTAATTTTTATACAGAAGTCGCTGTCGAGTGCATGTTTTGCTGGCCAGTTCCGCTCTACGAGCAGATCGCTCAGACGGAGACGCGAAGTTTATTCTTTCCATGAGTTTCCTCTTCTCGATCAGCTTTTTAACCGGTTGTTTAACACGATATCTTGAGAAGCAGAAAAAGAGACAATGACAGAAACAGACGCATTAGGCACAAAGCTCACAGGAGAGTCGCTCACATTGGAGGCACTTGAAGACGCAAGGTCCTTTCCCAGGCCGAAATAACGCCGTGATCGATTGCGCCCGAGCTGAAGTGGAATTTTCTGCACTGTTCGACGAACTGCCCGACGACAATCGTTCAATGTGTCCATAAAAGCTCACCATCGTTGAAGACGTCGACGTAGCACCAGAGGCTTGTGCCCTTGTGTTTCTTTCGTGTCCTGCCGTGTCAGCGGTTACTGTTTTATTTACGCCGTCTGCACCCTTCATCCACCGCAAGCACCATGCCGCTGCCGTCTGCTGTTCTCGATGTTCACAGTGGTTTCACGCAGCTACGCATCTACAATCCGTCTTCGCGCCCGCTTACTCTGCTACGTGGTGAATTTACCGGCTCTGTTCAATCAGCCCACCTTCTCTCTGACCTGGACGCCTCTGAGACCTACCGTAGTAACTACATCGATACTCTGCATTCCGATCCGACGCCTGATCCGTTGCCAGACGACTTCTCCAGAACCGCCATTGATGACGCTCTTCCTTCCACCTACCGGACGTAGCTTGTGGCCCTTTTACAGACGTTTCGCTCCGCTTTCGTTGTCGCCCACATACCTTTCGGCCGCACTTCCACAGTCGCACATCACATTCAGACCGGAATTCTCACTCGCCTTTTCGACAACAGCCTTATCGTATTAGGTAAGTTGGATCACCAATTCTGGAGATTTTCTCCAGTACTTTGCCACGTTGCTTCCAACTTATATGGAGTAAGATAAGTTAGGAATGTACCTTCTTTGAGGATGTACATTTAATAAAAAGTGCACTAAATTTTGCTCACAGCACTCCATCTTTCACTTTGATGTGCGTTTTGAAAATACAAAACGTTCTATACTCTCCATGCTACAATTGATACAAATCTGCGGTGTTTATTTTCGTTGCTTTCATAGAACCTTTTCATCACAAGCCAGTCCATTTTATTTCAAAGAAAACCTCTTTGAATGTTATTGCGTTTCAAAGCGCGCATTGTCGGCATTCTTCATGCCTATATACGTACGTGGATATTCAAATCCTAATAAAAAGGTGAAAATGAAGCCGAACGTTCAGTAATTTTCTTTCCGAAACTGTATCTAAAGAAAACAACTTCTTATACCATCACCTGACTCGAACCAGCGTCGCCACATACACATCATCTTCGTTTCCCGTGTTATACACTACTCGGCCATCCCTGCTGCCTTTCGCACATGATGGTGGCGACTACCATAGCAATGGTGCATGCCCATGCTAAGAGATCAGACAGGGTGTTGCCGGTGAAAACATATTTATGAACAAGGGCAATTTTTGGATAGATTTCTGCTTAAATATAGTAATTAAAAAAGTCTACAAAAGGACCTACCCGATTTAATAACGGAGTCATGAATAGAATCACGCGCTCCTTTCAGGAGATGTCCCCAGGCGCGTGCCCCAAAGGAGAGAAGAACCGGAATTGCTAGAGGAAGTCCTTGTCGAGCGAAGGGGTCCTCCGAAGAAATTGTACGCAGAGAAAACTGCCGGCAGGAAAGGAAAAAGTGACCAATAGACTCAATTTCGTCACAAGACGCACAAAGATTTGTCATATACAACCACGATAGGCATAAATAAAGATTCAGTCGTGGTATTCGGCAGCGCAAGAGGGTCATATGAGCAGTTTCCATTGCCTTCAAGGACAAGTAAGCACACTGCAATAAAATGCCAAATGTTGGAAATCCGCTGCAACATGAAGAGGCTCACTACTTAAGGCGTGCACATGCTGGAAATGCTTAGGGCATGCTATGATAAAGTATGTACATAGCCTTTGGAATGAACAGGGACAATAACACGCCCGCTGAGGGCAGAGTTTGCTAAAAAATAAGCCCTCTCACTACCTGCATTGCCGCAGTGACCAAGAACCCAGTGAAAGCGTACTTCTGTAGTAAGTGATGGGATGAAAAAAATTCTAGACGGCGCTTGGACCACTAAATTGCGATGAGGCGAAAGCCATTATAGCGTGGTGGATCGCAGCCCTCCACTACGGCACCTCAGTCTCCTTCACTTCTTTCACTACCACCTTCCTCCTTTCCTTTACGGCGTGGTACATGTATCTGCGGAGAATTGTGACAGATACTGTGGCTTTTCAATCCTGTAAATCAATTTCAAACACCGCTGAGGCCTGCGGTGAACCTGGAGTGGTCAACCAGAAATTAGCCGTCAACATACTATGTTGGTAAGAAAACGGTGAATGGAGGGTTGTCTACAACAGGTGACTCTGGGCACCTCTCTTAGTACCTTGGAGTAGGGCTGAAAGAATCTTAGTACGGCGAAATGCGCCCCTCCAGTAGCCCTAGTACAGTCGGGGCGAGGGAGCCTGACTTGGGGGACGGGGAACCCCAATGTGGCCCAGCAGCCTGTCTCATGTGGCGGAGACCCGGCGAACGGGATGTGGATGTGAATGCGCTTGAAGGCCGAGGGCCGTGCATTGGCTAAAGCGAGTGCTCGCCCTCAACTGAGGCCAAGGAATTGGAGCTCGAATCGAATCAGGATCATTTGAGAAACCCCTAAGCTGCCCCGATCCCTCCTACAATCCCATAACCCTTTCCCTATATCCCATTTCCCTTTCCCTTGTCCCATCCCTTCCCTCTACTTCCCAGGGGAGATCACGGGGGATCTCCCCGGGCCCGCTCTCCGGCTGTGGGCCGCTGCGTAGAGATTCCCGCATTTTTGGAACCTTCGGGTTCTTTCGCCTACGGGTGCAAACACAGACCAAACTTGTCCTTCGGGACCAATTCTTTTATATTCGATTGGATTGAGCCTGTTATACCTAGAGTGACACGGGCAGAGGCATATTATTTTATTCTCTTTTTGGTTGCCTCACCATATTTGATGATGATGATGATGTACTAACGCCTCCTAGACATCTGGGTCTGCTTCTGTTTGCTGTGTGGTGCAGCGTTCGGCAAATGAAAGGCGCCGCACAGACGCCTGGATCGGACGCCCGGCGACGTCAGCTTCGTATACATATGCATGAATTGCCTGGGGATGTCATGATCTGTCGTGACGGTACATCGCGCGCCCCTTGTCGAACACAATCAGCATTTCATTGAGCGCATCAAAGTTCATCGAGCTTCTATAATTCGTTTACAGGAAATGAAAGGCGCAGTATCTGTCACTCGCGGAACCCCGTTATTATCCTCACGGTACACAAGGGAAATTATGAAAAGCGTTTCACGATCCGGGGCGTGGGGATGTCTGCCCGAAAGGCCGCCAATTTCTAGGGGATGATGTTTAATGGGACAGGTACCGAAAATGGATAGCGTCGCAGCATAGCAAGTCGCTACCCTTAACGTTAGAGGTATGCGTAATCGTCAGAGGCAGCAGCAGTTAAAGCATCTGTTAAAGAAATGGAGCGTGCCTGTAGCAGCAATTCATGAAACAAAGTTGTCCTCCGATGAAGAGACGGAAGTTGCTCTCGAGCCGTTTTTGCCGGAATATAACATTATTGTTAGCCACGCTAGAGGCTTGTCCGGAGGGTGTATGCTATTCCTGGCCAAAACGCTAGAGGTGACAGCCATGGCTTATTGCATAGATGACGAGGGGCGACTTACATGCTGTTATCTCACAATTTCAGGTGTGCAGTGGCGAATTATTTGTGTTTACGCCCCCGTAAAGCAGCGAGATACGTTTTTTTTATTTCATTAGTTAACAATTTGTGCACAAATCGCAAAATTATTTTGTCGGGAGATTTTAATTGTGTTTGTAGGGATGAGGACCAATCGGTGCTATGTAAGAGATATGACCCAAGGGCTGCATTACTTAACGATTTGGCTTGTGAATATAATCTTAAGGATGTGGGGCAGGAAAAAGGCGACAGTATTCATTTCACTCATTTTCAGTTTTCCTCTAATGCCCGCCTTGACAGAATTTACGTTCATGCAGACACGTTGGCAAATGTGTTTGGTTACTGGGTGCAGCCTATCTTCTTCAGTGACAACTGTACGGTGTCTCTTCAGGTAGGGAGGTACAGTCGGCACATACTTCACCCTCGGTGGAAACTGTGGAAGAATAAATGTCGGCTCTCAGATGAAATCTTGAAGCGTGTTGTACCTACTTGTTTGAGAGGCATATGGTCACTGACCATATGCCTATGACATATGATCATATGACAGATCATGGCGGCGCCATGATCTTTCAGTTTTTCAAAAATGGGACTTGTTTAAACAGGGGACCAAAAACTTGGCAATTAAAGCCTCTGCAAGAATCGCGTTCCTGAAGAGACACCACCTTCGTGAGCTTGGGCGCATCTAACTTAGCTACATGAGCTAGAGAGGGTTATTCCGGGTGCCTATGTTGAAGAAATTAATAACGTAAAGGTAGAGTTTCAACCATTTGCGACGGAAAGATACAAGGGGGCCTGGTAAGATCTAGGATCCGAAGGTTTCTTGACGAGCAACCTTCATGTCGGGCCCTGAGTGATGAAAGAGAGAATGCTCTTACGAAGCAAATATTGGAAATTCAGTATGGTGATTGTACATACAGTGATGCTCCTAGTATTTTTGCTGCTTTTTATGACTATTATTGAAAGCTGTTCGGCAGTTGTGAAGATCCAAATCAGGGCTCTGATTATAATTCCTTACCTGAAAACTTTCTTGGACTAGACGATGAGAAGTGGGCTGTATTAGAGGGACCCATCACTTTGGACGAAATTAAATCAACCATTTAAGGCCTTCAGAGCCAAAATTCTCCTGGCCCAGATGGTATTACTAGTGAATTTTATAAAACATTTTCGCCTTGCCTATCGCCTGTTTTGATGGAAGTTTTCCAAGCATCTTATGATGTGGGTTTCCTGCCTCCCACTTTCTATTCAGGCCACACAATATTAATTTCCAAAAGCAAAGATACGAATCGGTTGAAAACTGATGAAGGATTTCGTCCATTGTCCCTCTGTAATGTTGATTACAAAATTTTTGCCCAGATTCTTTGTTGTCTTCTGCAGCTGGTAATTATGGACTTGATAGGTTCGCATCAGGTACGTGGTATCAGAGGACGCAGTATTCGAACACATATCCACATTGCACGTTCAGTAATCGAGACAGTATCAGATGAGACGGGCCAAGTAGCTCTGATTCAAATTGACCTGGCGAAGGCGTTTGATAAAGTTCGGCACGAATTCTTGTTCGCGGTCTTGGAGCATGCAAACATTGGTGACGTTTTGCTCAAAGGCTGTGCTATATGAACTCGTATATAAGACTAATTGTTAATCAGGAGCTAACGAAACCAATACCACTGGAATAATCTGTTCGTCAAGGATGTCCACTGTCTCCACTGTTGTTTGCCTTATATCTGGTACCCCTCTGTCTCAGTATAATTAACAGTGCAGCCCATTCGTGGTTTCTCTCTGGCTCAATGGGAAGTTAGGATTTTAGCCTACGCGGACGATATCGCCCTCCATTGTTTTGACAAAAAGAGTCTACTTGAGGCTTTAAACTTGACTGAACAGTTCTGCGATGTATCAGGCGCGGCTCTTAATTTAGATAAATCCAAAGGCTTTTGGTTGGGCCATTGGGGCACTAGACCAAGCCAGTTTGGAGGCATATGCTGGGATTGTAGTCCTCTTAAGTCCGCTGCACCAAGTTCGCAACAGCGCAGCTTACTGGGATTCACAAATCGTACCTATGCGACGACAAACACAGGCTTGGATGGGTAGGGAACTCTCAGTGTTTGCTAGGGCACAGGTCTGTAACATATTTTTGTTTGCAAAGCTTGCGTATGTCCTTCAAGTCCTGCATTGTGCGAGGAGGAACGTGCAAGTTATACACAGAATGTTTGCAACATTTGTGCGGCGCTCTCAATGGGAGCCCATGCGGCGTGACAACTAGTTCCTTCCCTTAGAGTTTGATGGAGTGGGCCTTGTTCACTTGTTTGTGCATCAGCTTGTTTCCCGTTTTTTCTTTTTCAAATCTGCAAACCACCCGTTTCTTGTAGCTGTGCTCATTAGGTGTCGTCCTCATTTGCCTTACTTATCCGCATCGACTGGGCAGGCTCGTGAGGGGCCTTTATGAGGATTCCTTAAGGAGGTTGCTGACACTTTCAATTTCCTCACTGTGCGTTTCTCTGTAGATTACCTGTATAGCTTCTCGAGAAAGCAGATGACCCAGGTTCTCACTGAGTCTTTGTTCCCTACACCGCTGTATCGGCAGCCTTATCGGGGGGTTTTTGGACACCACTGTTCTAAAGCGTGTTGGGCAATTGTGCAAGGCAGCTGCAAAAACGTTCTTTTTCAAACTACACACAGCGATGTTGCCTGTCAAGACATTTTTTCATAATAAGGAGATGTTTGTGCCCTTTAACTTGTCTGAGAAAATTGATCATTGCTTTATTCTGTGCCGTGATGCTATGTTTTTTTGGGACATACTACAAAGAACTCTTAAAAAGGACGTTGAAATTACACAATATACTACTAGATTTTTGTCTCCTGACAAAAACTCTGTCGTGCCTTACGATCTATTTGTGTTGATGGGACTGTTCAGTTTTTGGAAAAGTCGTATGACGGACAAGCATGCCGAGCCACCAAGATCGTCCAAATTCGTGTTTCGGGAGCAGTGTGATTTGGTGAGGAGTGTATATTCCGCACGTGAAGAACCTCCAAACTGGATGCCGTATCTAGATGCATGCGTTTGCCTCCCAGAATTTTGATGTTTTGAGGAGGGTGCATTGTTGGGCTAGGGATTTGGCGGGCTCGTATTAAGCAGCCCGGTAACTTTAAACATGTATGTCGTGTTTTCTTTTTTTTTTTTTTTTTTTTTTTTTTTTTTTTTTTTTTTTTTTACGGAAGCTTTACCATGCATTAAAGAAAAATAATATGGCATCGCACAGTTGGTAAAGCGCTGGACTGGGGATCCAAGGAATGGAGATTCGATTCCCGGGGGAGACAGGGTTTATTATTTATTTTTAATTCTCGCTCTCGAAAGCGTGTCACCTCTGCTGACAATCTTCTGTCGACAACGATGAGGCATTAAAGGCTTTCGCCTTAAAATTAAATTGAAGGTGACGGCTCAGGGGAGTGCCCCTCGATTATTTAAGCGCAGTAAAGACGAAAAGGCTGCCTCCGCCAGTAGCTTGACGCGCCACGTGCATGAAATCGTCATCTTCATAGTCTTAAATTCTATGTTTGTCACCACACACACACACACACACACTCTCTCTCTCTCTCTCTCTCTCTTTGTACGAATGCAGATGCTTTACAACCGCAGTAGGGGCGCCTACTGGCTGGGGCATCATCCGCGCATAGGGGAGATGCTGGGTTCGATCCCCTGTGCCGCCAAGTACCCATAGGTGATTAAACGGGTGAAAGCGTTCCCATGGCCCGACGCTGAGATGCTTAGGGGTAACATACTAGAAAAACGGGGCTTTGACGCCCCTCTCCTCCTTGTGTAAAGAGAAATACCTTGTGCCTAGGCGCTATGCCACCGCCCCCATTTAACCATCGATTACAACCATCGCCATCACATGTTTTACAGCATGACATCGGGGGACAATTTTTGATTGTCATCTTGAACTGCAGAAAATTAACTTACTTTGCCGCATATTTTCTGAAAACCGCATTCTTTTCTGCATCCTATAGTTATTTATGTGGCAAAGAAAAAAAAAAGACGGCTAGACATCTTTACGCAAAATGAAACGAAACTACGAACGAGCAGGATTTCGATATGGTGGCTCATTTCATGTTGCAGCGTGTTGAAGTCACTCTCACAGCAAAGACACAACGTTATCAGTAGAGCAAAGGCATCGCTCAACTACCACGGCTACAACTTTACAGATGCGGCAGTTATGCTCCGTTCCTAATGAGGACGCAGTGACCTGCAGAATTTTTCACACTATGCTTCTTCCGGCATCGATAGGGCGAGCGTTGCCTTTCGGGATTCACTTTATAGAAGCGAGGAACCATCAATCATACTAAGAAAGTGGAGACAGATACTGGCTCGTTGCCAAGGCCGCGTATGTTGGTGCTGCTGAAAACGTTTATTGAATCAAAAAGGAATCCGAAGGTCCCGTGCTGCCGTATCAGATCTCCGGAGGCACTTGATGACGAGGGAGAGAGGTCAAGTGGGACATGAGCTAAAAATAATAATAAAAAAAAAAAGCCGGAAGGAAAGAGGATTTGACAAAGAGGATAAAGAGAGGGGGGAAGGGGGGTAGCAAGGGCGATGAGGTTATCTGACGCTCATGGGCTAAGGCTTGATCTATGACCCCTGCCTAAGCGACTTGTGACAGTATTTTACCGAGCCTAACGGTAGAACGCGACATACTTTCGCCAGATCGGGAAGCTCACAGTAGCATCTTTACATAAAAACAGCCCTGCAGCTGGTTGCTTCGAAGCCTAAGAAACAAGAAATGGTCGCACCACACTGTTTTCATCCATGCGAAGAGTGATATCCCAGGATTCGCTGCCACAGATTCTATAGGCACCACATGGTGCACAAAACGGGGCTTTGATATAGCAGCCGAACCAAATAAGCCAGCGGTTTTCCAAATACTTATATGATGAATACTTATATGATGAATACTTATATGATGTGTATCTGGCTCAGCTACTTTGGTCATCTGATGAGAAGAGAGGAGTCGCTGGAGAAAGATTTGATGTTGGGAAAGGTTGAGGGTCGCCGGAGAAGGGGTAGGCAGCGAACGCGATGGTTAGATGGCATCCTCGAGGCACTGCAGATGAAGTTATGTGATGTTAAGAAGATAGTGAGAGACCGGAAAGCGTGGCGTGACATGGTCCATAGGGTCACGAAGAGTCGGACACGACTGAACGCCTGAACTGAACTGAACTGAACTGATCTGGATTCTGCCAGTTCTCCCAGTAAAAAGCGATAAGGGAAAAATGGAGGAAAGGTGACCGCTTTTGCAGCTAAAAAAGTGTAGAGCCCAGGAGGTCTGCTTCTGAGCCACTTCGTTCGGCTTGAACTTCCAGTGAGCCTAATCTCTTGATGGTAAGGAGATTTTTTGTCCTACCTTCTCCAATAGGAAGTACCTCCAATTATGTTAAATCAGCGCCACTACACAACTCAGAAGCAGACTCCCTGAGCTCTACACTTCTGACAAAGGCTGTACATGATATTTGATGTATGCACGATGGTTAGTGGACCGTACGCACTGTTTGTCTTTTCGTGCGGAGAAGAGCACCACGAAAAAAAAAATAGTAATAAAAACAAAACAATCTTGGAGCATTGTGTCATCAGGTGCCGCCTTTTCATTTTTCAGTCTGCTAACTTCCGTGAAAGCTCGACAGCAGCCCTGAACGCTCTGAGAAGCTCAAACATTCTTTCCGAGCCGTTAATAATCACCTTTGTCGTTCCTCATGCCGCGGTTTATAATTACAGGGAAATGAGAAGCGCTCGCCGATACGCCTAGTTTTTCTCTTCTGCAAGGGTGCATAAACAGCTTCGGGCATCTTCAGGCGGCTGCGACCAAGCTGTGCGCAGACTTGTTCCGTATGAGCTCATTCCGCGTTATTATTTCCCGATTTCGGATTGTGCCGTTACAGTCCGCAAAGGACGCCTTTTGTCCTATTAAAAGTTTATCGCTGCTTTTTTTACACTTTTTCGAAGTGTGATTAGTGCAGCGTGCGGCATCGACACGACTGGTTTCTTGAGCTAGTTGCATTAACACAGCAAGTTAAGGTGATGCCCGCAGGAATCTGTCTTGCATGCTCTGCCGCAGCCCCACCACAATGAACAGAAACACAAGTGAGCGTGGCCTTTCTGAGCGGTGTTCTCGAGGTACAAGGAACAAATGACAATAACTTATTGCACATCGAGCTCTCTTCCGTGTCTTTTTGTTTTAATGGTATCATCTTTACGCAGTGCAATAAAAAATGGCCACGCGCATTAGCGACTAAAATTGGGTTCATTTTTTAATTTAACAACCAGGCACAGATAATCGAAATAAAGGTTCAGAGAGAACTTAATAGCGTGACATGTTTTGAGGCTAATCTGTTTAATGCTGACCTGATAACAACTAATGGTAATATTCATTCGCCAGTCCGGAACACGCCTTTCTCCGCGAACTGAAGTTAGGGTTCTGATTCGGATCTTGCGTTCGAATGGTGAATTAAAAGCAACTCGCTCCACGGCGGATTGCCAACCCTGTTCAGTGAAGCCACAAGTGCATCTTTTGTTCTAATCTTTAATTTGAATTGCCTGGTGTCAGGGCGGATTTTGTGCATTGCATGGACCCATAGCAATGTATCGGATTGCAGGCTGAAATATGCCATAACAGATTCGCCTGGTTAAGCATATTAGCTCCGTATCTCGGTATGCCATCCAGATATATATATATATATATATATATATATATATATATATATATATATATATATTGTGAGCACTGTGTGCACTTCGCGTTACCTTACAATATATATATATATATGCATGCCCTAGCAATTGGTCTTGTTTGCAACTTTTTTTTTTTTTTTTATTATTATTAAAGCGCGTAACCAGATTGGTAATCGGAAACCAAACCTTCTGCGTGCAGTTTTCCTCGGCGCAAAGCGGTTTCGGGAAGCCGTTCTTCACTCACTTTTTCCGATTGCACTGCCGAAGAGAAATCTGTCCTGCGGAAATGTAGGCACTTTCTGTAGGCACTAAGAAAGTACTCTGGGAGAAGTTCTGGAAGGATGTTTGAGACTAGGGTGGATTTTCCTGCGTCTTACAACGACGTGCCATGTAATATGATCACATTGACAATGTGGTAAAACGAACGTTTAAATTATTTGCTGATATTAACGCAAAAAGTAAAGGGCCTCTTTCACGTTGCTGATAATGGCTGTCTTAGTGCTGTGGTAAGTTACGAGGAGCAATCCTTTTTTTTAGACCTCTTGCTACCGGAAAAGCCAGCATGGTCACCCTACGAAAGAAGTCACCTGTATGCACGAATGTTTCTTTCTCATGTTTTATGTACAGCCTGTTGGCGGCCGCCCGCCCCGATGGTCCTTATAGACCGAGAGCCTCTACATGAAGCACGTTAAACGCTGCGTGGCGTGCCAGAATTAAGTTAATGGATTGTGCATTTTTATTCTCTACGTCCAATGTAAGTGTCAGAAGGTGCCTTCTTAATAATCAGTAACTTGAAGCTGTCGTCACCTGCTAGTACTGATAACATAAATTATAGCGCACTGAAAAACATACAGGTTAGTGAATACCTAATATTGATTTTAAGGCACTCAGTTTATTCGGGCTGGGTATTTGCTGAATGGAGGATTCATGGGAAGGTGATCCCAATATTAAACCAGGAAGCCAATCACCAATCTCCAAATTCATATCATTAACCAGCGTCTCATGTAAAGTTATGGAGCACATTAGTTTTCAGCCTTATTGAACACCTGAGAACCTCACCTAGTTGCGTTTCTTGTGATCTACACGTTAACCTCAATAACTAAGCAACGGACGCTTTCTTTCTTGACATTGATAAAGTATTTTACAGAGTTCCTCATGGCAGGTTAATGCACAAATTGCCACCTTTAAATCTTCACAAATTTTTTCTGCAAAGATTTGAAATTTTCTTAACCAAAAAACCTTCGTTGTAATTTACAAAACAGCTTAACTCCACCCCTGTTCTTTCCGGCGTTCTGCAGACATCGGTGCTCGGCCACCTTCCCCTTCGAAACTTAACGACCATCCTCACTGCATAAACAATAACTTTCAACCTTTTGCAGGCGACTGTGCAATTTATGATGAAGTAACAAATCGCAAAGTCATCCTACAACGCGGCTTACCAGCAGTAGGAATTTGGTATATAAATGTTGCGAGTATCCCTAAACATTGCGAAATGTATACGGTGATGAATTTCTATAGGCGCTTCAACTTAATCGCTCAGAGCTGCTTTCTCTGTTGCTCTCGTTTACAGACATACGAATATATTGAATTACACACGTCTAACGATTTTAAACGGCCAAAACACTATAATCACATTATTTCAGCGTCAAGCCGATCCCTGGGCTATCTTCACGCTCAATAAAGCTCGTCATGGCAGATGTAAAATTAGCAGCCCTTACCGCATTAATACGAGATAAAATTAGATCATGCAGCCGTCGTTTGGAGCCGACATTAACAGTACCATTCTGATAGTATTGAAGCTATCTAAAATCAAATCGCGCCGTTAGATTTGTCTATTCCGATTATTCATCCTACACTAGAGCAACCGAACTAAAGATCCCTAACCGAACTAAAGAGCCGAAAATAAGATCTCTCTCTCTCTCTCTCTCTCTCTCTCTCTCACACACACACACACACACACACACACACACACACACACACACACACACACACACACACACACACACACACACACACACACACACACACACACACACACACACACACACACACACACACACACACACACACACACACACACACACACACACACACACACACACACACACACACACACACACACACACACACACACACACACACACACACACACACACACACACACACACACACACACACACACACACACACACACACACACACACACACACACACACACACACACACACACACACACACACACACACACACACACACACACACACACACACACACACACACACACACACACACACACACACACACACACACACACACACACACACACACACACACACACACACACACACACACACACACACACACACACACACACACACACACACACACACACACACACACACACACACACACACACACACACACACACACACGCACGCACGCACGCACGCACGCACGCACACGCACACGCACACGCATACGCAGAGAAAACTTGGTCATGCGAAAAGATATGCTGAAATCCTTTGATGTATTCAATGTTTCTGCGTACCTTACTAAGCAAACATTGATCCATTGTACTCTGAATTGCTATATAGTTTTCCTAGCTTGCTCATCTGTTATCCAGTTTTTATTCACCATTCTGCTCCTGGTGCATAATTACTGCGGCCAGTAAGTGAAGGGTAAGAATTCATGTCGCTTATTCAATAGGGCATTGGAACTAGAGCCTAATCAAATTGGGCAGCATTTCCTTTGCTTTCAATGGTTGCACAAAATTGGGAAATAACTGTTAATCTCGCTTTTCCGAGCTATGTTCGCTGCACGTTGCAGGAAAGAATGAGAACCTTAATTTCTTCAGGGCAACCCATTTTGAGACGACAAGTGAACTTTGTTTCTGTCTCTGGTTCCTACTGCGTATTTCCATTTCTCTAGGAATTCGCAGCGAAGGCCTATCTGCATCCGTATGTCTTCGGGATGCCGAAAAGAGTTTTCTCGTTCTTGTACCGTGACAAAGAAAGCGAGGAATGCCTTCCTCGATGCTCTTTTCTTCTACATTCTTTTCAGCTCTCGCAGAATTTGAGGGACCCAAGCGCCCACCTATGTGCGGTCAAATGAAGACGGATGGTTCTGACGACCGGAGGGCCGGAATCCCGCGCTGGCACTTATAGGCGCCCAGCGGTAGAGCCCGCCTGGCATGGGATGACGAGGTTGAGAGAGCAAGGAGAGCCGCGGGCTCTCTGATGTTTTGGACAAGCTTCTCCAGAGCTCAGATGGCGAATTCGTTTCTACTCGTGGCCCGGGGCGTTGCAGCTGAGCTTCATTTGGAGGCTGGCGTCCTACACGCCGACGGTGCCTCTCGCCGAGAAAAAAAGCGAGCAGTCTAAGGTCAGAAGAAAGCATGCTTTTTTGACTTAATGTTTGTCCAAATGTTTTTTTTTTTTTGCTCCACTGGCGTTAGTACCTACGCGCTGCTTCTTGAGCCGCAGCCACAAATGAACGGCTGTTTGTTGTGCAGCCTCCTCCTGTCCGTAGAATGAAGTTGCTTCCGCCTTCTTGTATATGCGTATCTGCACACGTGCCTATATGCACTCTTCAGTTCCACCCGGTTAACGACCACTGCAGTGAAAACCAAGACCGCTGGAAACAATGTTGTTGCTGTTTCGTTTTTGTTTTTTATCACGACAAAACCTGCTTGTGAACAGCATGCGCCCCTCTCTGAGTATATAGTAATGCACTCTACGAAACAAGAACCCGCACGTTCTGAGGAAACGTTTGCTGCTCTCGTCTTTATCTTGCTCATCTGGACTTTCACTACGTAATTTACTGAATCGTACTTCAATCTGTTCCATTATATATGACCTAAACGAGCGCATTGAGATATATAATGATTTCCATAACGTGGGGTTTCCATCTAAATCCTTGCACCAGTTTAATATCTTGTCTGGGGCGGAGTTATGGAGTAGCAAGTGAATTCTATTTGGGTGACCTTCATAGAATAATCAAGGGCACTCAGTTACACCTCCTTACATTTTGTTCTGAATGCTGTTTGCGGATTCGTTTGCACCAATACCAAGCGAAATATAAAGATTTATTTCTTGTGTCTCTCTTTTTAGCGGGGAGGTGCACTCTAACCAACTGGGTTGTGTACATTACGAAATTCTCATTTTTAATTAAGAGCTCACTAAGTATGACGCAATTAAAATGTGAACAAGTGGTGTTTGAGCAAATAGTATGTGAATGAAATTGCTTTTAAACAGTAGACGCTGAGTGCCTACAGTGCTCAGAAACACGGTTTAGCGGGTGTAAATCCTACATTTATTGAAAACATGCAACTAATTATATTACCGGATTAGTGTAGCATGCGACACGATGTTCTTGATTAAGACATCTTGGTGGGAATGATGTGCAACGACAGGATTTTTAGCCACGTATACATCTGTGAGCGCCTCCATTTGCTTCTGCGACAAGGAGTTAGTTCGGCACTTGGAAGTGTGTTCGGAGAGTAGATTATTCGTGTGCGTTTCGTGAGCTTAAGTAATGTTTGCAGATGAAGGGAAAAAAATAACTGAAAAGCAGGAGTGGAGTGCCTTTAACAGCTATTATAGAAGGACTCGACAATTTATTCTGTAGCTTGCCATGTACCGGAAATGACGTGGATGTGCCGTACGGTCATGGCGAACTAATGTGGGACCAGCTTACGTTGCACCCTTAGCAAGAAAATAACTGTGTGTTTCTTTGGTTACTCGTGGCTGAACACCCATTGCAAATATGGATTTGCTCAAGGACTAGCTAGGGTAGAAGTATTTTAGCGCGCACTGAAAGAGTGTTATGCCCCTTTACTGAAAGCAAAGCACTATTTTTAAGCTTTTACAACCCCTTATTAACGAATTTGGTCGTGGATATGGCCTTAACCTCCGTTTAGCATTGCGTCACATGAATGACGTTTTGCCGTAGGTCGGGGCGTCTTGTGAGGTTTGCATGACAGCGATAAACGGTGCTGTCCGAATAATAGAGGGCAAAATAAGGACCAAAATTAGACATCCTCTGTGGGTATTTTAAATTCTTACGGCCTAGATGACAAAGATAATAGAACCGCTGAATAAATGAAGAATCATGTGTCTGGTGATAACGTCCCACAAACATAACAAAAGGAGACGAAGCAGAGCAAAGCAGAAATTAAACTAAACTAGGAGAAAAGGAAAAAAAAAACGGACGAGAAAAGAAGCAAGGAGGCTCAGCATAAAAGCAAGACAAACAAAAATGTTTTACGCTAAATAACTTGTGATATGGTGACTAGTTACTCATTATCTGACACACCAACGTGAACTCTTTGCCAAACACTCAACCGCACTTAGGAAGACACTGAAGGCATCCGTCCGTCCGTCCGTCCGTCCATCCATCCATCCATCCATCCATCCATCCATCCATCCATCCATCCATCCATCCATCCATCCATCCATCCATCCATCCATCCATCCATCCATCCATCCATCCATCCATCCATCCATCCATCCATCCATCCAAAGCAACCCAATCTAATCCAATCCACCCGTCCGTCCGTCTACATACATACATACATACATACATACATACATACATACATACATACATACATACATACATACATACATACATACATACATACATACATACATACATACATACATACATACATACATACATACATACATACATACATACATACATACATACATACATACATACATACATACATACATACATACATACATACATACATACATACATACATACATACATACATACATACATACAATCCAAACCAATCGATCCAATCCATAGAGTTTCTTACTCTTACCTAGAGGGAAAGCTGTGCTGCCGTCTATGGGAGTTTACATGGAGTTTCCAAACGGACAGTTCAGCCACCATGGGCGCTCAAAGCATCATGGGCCGGAGAGCTACCGAGTGCAGAACTACAACTTTTGGCAAAAACTAATGCAAAGATAAACGTTGTTCTACCATAAATAATGTCCTAAGATTGAATATTGTGACTGTAAATTACAAAAAGAGAGAGAAAAGGCATGCCAGTGTGAGATTTATCCAATATAAGCGATGACTCTTTCTCCTATTGGCTTAGTTTTGAGCAGCACAAATACCAATATTTCGCACTTAATAGGCAAACTTTGAAATAAAAAAAATGCTACGAAAATATTTATCGTTGTGCAGTCACTTAAGGAAGTTTTTAGTGGCATTTCGGGAAACAGAAACCATTTATTGGCGACGTCTGCTTTTGCGCCTTCGCTACTATGGCTTTCGCGGTCTATGTACGCACATTCAGATGATGATGATAACAAAAAATAAACATTGCAGTAACGCCACTCCACGTACCCGAGAAAAACCGACTGTCCCGCAACAAGTAGCACACCGGCCCATGATTCTTAGCGCGCCCATGGTGGCTGAAGTGCAGCGCCCTCAGCGTTCCCTCTAGTTAGTGTAAGGAACTCTATGATCCAATCCACCCGTCCGTCCGTCCGTCCGTCCGTCTACATACATACATACATACATACATACATACATACATACATACATACATACATACATACATACATACATACATACATACATACATACATACATACATACATACATACATACATACATACATACATACATACATACATACATACATACATACATACATACATACATACATACGTCCGTCCGTCCGTCCGTCCGTCCTTCCGTCCAGTGTATGTATTCAAGACCGTTTAGATCCGAGGTGACGAGCACGATTTCACCCTGATCAGGGCGGGACAACGATCGGCGCACTATCTATCGCACTGACGGAAGTGCGACCGGCCTGCTGCCGTGCGCAAGCTGGCCGATGCCGTGATATAGCAAATCACGGCAGCTGTTCGTCAGTAGGCCGTTCCGACGAGCATCCCATCGTGAGCACATTTACTGTGGAAAAAGGGCCTTCTCGAGAGAGAGCTGAATAGAGGGGCAGAAAAAGGAACAAAAAAAAAGAAAGAAAAATAAACAGACAAAAAGAACAAGAGAAATATACTTAGAAAAAAAAAAAGGGGGCAGATGAAGATACTGTTTCGCCTTTTTAATTTGGTGGGTTGTTGAGAAAGAAAAGTTGCCTAAGATTTCATTAATTCCTCTAGTTAGAGTCGGAAATTTGTGTATGAAGCAAGATTCTCTGTGTTTGTGGCCACTTGTATGGAAGAGGAAGATGTAGAGGAGGATTACTCGAGTGCTTTCGAAAATATGTTGTGGTGCGCATAAGTGCGGGCCTTGTGGCTGTTGAAACGCAAGTTCAATAGTGCTTCAGTCTGGCGGATGTGTTACATGCCGCACACACTGCAGCATGCAACGTGCATGGCACCGAGTGCACTGTCACAGTTCAGAATTTATTTAATCCTAAAGATGAAGCCAAAGAAAGTGCCTTTAGCAATATTTGTTGTTTCCACAAGACCTTAAAGTGTGGTTTCGGCAACTGTTGGTACCAGATGTTTGGGTTTGTATAGGGCGTTATTCTAGATTTGACTAAAATGCTCTTTACGTCCCACTGCCCCGATATACTGTTCTTGAGGGCTATCTACAAATGAGAGACAGGTAACTGCTTTGCTGGATAATGTTGAAAGATTTCGATATTACATTTTTAACACGAGGTATGTGTGATGAATGGATGAGAACGGGTTGGTGGGTTTTTGTCTGTCCTGCGATTTTTGGAATTCGGAAAGCATATAGCGCGGGAAGAACGGAGGACGAAGACAAAACCGGACAAGGGCTATGCTTCCCGAGTTGCAATGAAATACCTATATCTGCCCAAGCCTATTCTCTTCTAAAGAGTTTTTAGAGCTGATTTCATTTACGGAGCTTTCACGAATTCGATCATACCTGTTGGCATAACAGGCCAGCTACACCCTTTTGACTCTGCATCTTTTAACGATCGGCTGCTAAAATATTTGTAAACTGGCTCTTGAAACAC
Source organism: Amblyomma maculatum (assembly GCF_055883805.1). NCBI lineage: Eukaryota > Metazoa > Arthropoda > Arachnida > Ixodida > Ixodidae > Amblyomma > Amblyomma maculatum. The sequence continues at coordinate 169,965,581 of NC_139344.1, read as the reverse complement.
GCTAGCTCATCCCAACAAGCCACGTCGAGCGCGCGTCACTATGGCTATGGCCATAACAGCTACCTGGATTGCTGCAGCCTGGGATGAAATTCCCGAAGGCTTTGTCGCACACTCTCTCAGAATAGAAATCATGCATTTCGAATGCACTTGATGGAACAAAAGACAGCGTACTGAATGAGGAGGGCAATTACGAGGAGAGTGACTGCGATTATTTGTGAGCAAGGACAGGCTCGTGGTAAATAAATGTAATTTGCGTTTTGAACTTCTTGTTCTCAATTTTCTCCTTCTAAGTCGAAATCCTTTCTAGGCTAACGGAACAAAATTCCGTGCGCGAGATTTGTGCGCGACATTTGTCATATTCCTTTGTTCTTCCTGTTATTTGTTCTTGTCTAGCGTTCCTGCCATCTGCAATACCACACTTGAACGCACGCCAAGGAACGCCACGCGACAGGAGCAATGGTATACCGTCCAAGCACACTTACCGGAGAAAGTGTGACAGATACTGCGCCTTTCCTTTCCTGTAAACCAATTATAATTATATGTAGCACTGCAAAGAAAGCCAAAAAGAGCCAAACGATTAGAGGCAAATGATAGAAGAGGAGGGTAGGCTTTCGCCATTCTCCTTTGAGAGACATCTAAGAGACCCTTTAATTTTTCTGGACAGTTATATTCTAAACATGCATTGTTTCTTCAAGGACTTCATCTTTTCGGGGCTGACTTAGAATTGAGGCCAGCTTACATTCGATGAATATATGGTATCGCCTCTCTAACCGTGCTTATAATGGGCTCTGTTTTTCTTTTTTTTTAAGGAAATGTACCGACATTTTTGACGCCTCATCTCCATTCCCGCTAGTTTCTTCAGTAACAAATTTGGTCAAGGCAGAAACCTTGATTCCTGGCCCATGCTGGCTATGCGTTCGTTGACCCCATGTACGGCTTTTGGATTTCGTGTATTGCTCTAAGAACCCTGCTCAAATAAAGGGTGGGGACTAAGGCATGTGCCAGCTTTACCTTCGTTTTAAGCAGAGCTGGGCAAGATACTTCTAAAAAGTATCTTCGATACCGATACTCGATACCCTGAAAATATCTATTTCCGATACCGATACAAGATACAGAATCGAAATCGATTACCGATACAGATACTCTGTACTGTATCGTCGATACTACGATACATCACTAAATTCACAACATAATAAAGGTGGTAATATGACGTTAGGAAATTTTACCGTGCTTTCTGCAATCTTTAGTGCATTTCTATAGGGAACCTGCACTGCCTAGGCGGCGCTGGAATTGTTCCACAGGGTGCCTAAAAACTGGTGCTGTTAGCGGCTTGGTTCGCGATAAACGACCGACCATATTCTGCAGCATTATAGATACGCGTGTGGCAGGTAACGTCCTTGCCCACACGCTCTCGATGTAGCCCAGTTATCTGAGGCACGCCATGCTGCAGGAGTTTGACAGTTCGTGCAATCTGACCTCTGTAAGCGCAACATACAGGTGGCATGAAAACGTCCTACGGGAGCGCCTATAAAGTATTTGCTATTCTCACTAGGCTATGTTTACGGCACGGAGATCGATACTGCAAACTTCATTGCAGGTTCCCTATAGCGTACTTTTTCAGATAGGGGTTAAAAACAAATCCGATGCCACAAAGTTATCGAAGCTTCTCTGTTTGTCAGCTGGTTTTGTAAGAACTTCACATTGGATTGAAGTCATGGCTACAGTGAAGTGATCACTTACACCACCAGCCCAGTGAAGAAATCCTGAAGGTAGCTAGGTAACTCAGGTTTCAATAGCGTTGCTTGAGAACTATTGCTGGTTTCAAATAAAATATACAAGCAGTTTTTTAACAGAGTGGCTGATATGGTGTCAATCAATTCTTATATTTATTTTTTAAAATGTTAGTTTTTTTTTCTTTTAAAGCACATATATGTCTTTACAAGTTTCACTGAAAGTCTGCTAAAAGGGTTTTGGCAAAAAAAAAGTTGTTTGACAACGCATAATTTTTTATTCGAACTTATGTGCTGGAAATATGCATTCATAATTTTCATGTTGTGTACTGCGTAAAATTTTAGACGTAATAGTTTTTCAAGAAACAAAGTGTAGTGTAACTGTTTTCAATCAAACGCTGTAAGAACAGCGGTTAGCCGACAGCATCGTGGCCGAATGAGGTCTTAGAAGCTCGTGTTCTTGCCGCCAAGCAGAAGCGACACGCGCAGGCGCAGCCCTGTGTTTGGAAAAGGGTGGGGCATAATGTACTGCGTTCAACAGTACACAGAGCACGGTGCTTGACGAGAATCAGATGCCGCAGAAACAGCGGGGGGGGGGGGGGGGGGGGGGGGGTGAAAATGGTGGGAGAGCGGCTAGGGGTACAGCAGGGCGCATAGTCGTGCGTGTTCGCCTTCCTTGCGTCTCCGCTTTGTTCCTTTCTTTCAGTGTGCCTGTTAACGGCATAGCGGCTTTGTGGTACGCACTCAGTGCTCACAAGTAAAGAACCTCGTGAGCACCTACTTAACTTTGGCTCCTTTAGTCGGAATCGGGAAATGTGATGCTGAGGCGACGGGGCCTTTGGAGGGAACTCAGAACAGAAGGGAACTCAGGCGGTACTACAATCCGAACTGTCTCTGTACTTGTACTGCCACCTGAGCTAGCACCCCCAACCCAAAGTTTCACAGCGGCTTCAATATTTGCAGTTTTCTTTAGTATCGGTTTTCTCTTTCAGCATAGTCCGCTCAAAGCCAATGTTTGAGATATCACCCTAGTGGGCAGTATATTGTATCCGACTGTCTATTGTAGACGCATCTGTTCAAAGAGATTTGCTTAACAGAAACTAGCCCTCACCGAGTATAAAAGTACAAAATTCACATCCATAGCAATGCTGATGCCTGCATAAGATTATTAAATTTTATTTTTTTGTTGCAACCATAACTGCCAGCGCGTAACAAAGCACCTCATAAATATATATATATATATATATATATATATATATATATATATATATATATATATATATATAATGTGTGTGTGTGTGTGTGTGTGTGTGTGTGTGTTTGTGTGTGCGTGCGTGTGTGTGTGTGTGTGTGTGTGTGTGTGTGTGTGTGTGTGTGTGTGTGTGTGTGTGTAGCGAAAAAGGCAGTTCGTGAGTTGAACGGGTCGTACCTGTCTATTTATTCAACTATTTAAAAAAAAAAGCTTATCTGCAGTGGAAATTATTTGCAAGAGCTGCAAAAACCACACAGAGTTTCTCACGTACACTCTGGACATATAGACGGTGGCTCAAAAGGCGTGAAACTTAAAAAAAAAAAGTGTTTTTGCTAATTCATCAAACTGATTCATTTATTGCAAAAATCTTCAGAGCGAAACCGTTAATTTTTTTGTTTGTTTGTTCGCAAACACATAGAGCGTTTTTCTCCACTAGAATATTTTAAAATTGAAGTAAGAATATTATATGCAGTCTCCACTAAAGTTTACAGACTGCGGGAGTTTGGAAAAAATGTTTCATCGCCGTCGCACGTACAAGCTAATCAATGTCAGGCGACTGAACCGTGAAACGGCGCTGCAATAAATTTATTTCCGAGCCCACACAGCTTGTAAATTTTTGCTGCCATATTTGCCCTAAATAAAATTTATTGCACCGTAGAGCTGATATACCTCTAACGCCAGCAACCGAAAAAAAGTGGCAGATGATGAAAGTGATGGTCCTGAGGGGAAGAACTGAAATTGAATATTAATAGGCACAATGTGATTTGTGTACTTGCTAAATAAAGAAGGCGTAGTGTGGCTCCCTCTCATGCTCCCAGAAAACTGCGTTGAAAATATTCTGATTACAGATTTCTGGCGTTCTGTTCTAGTGTTCAAACTACGATATACTAAATGTCATTTTTTTTTTTTTTTACAGATATCATGCAGTAAATTTTGTTTCAGAAAGAAAACAGTCTTCTTACCTATGGTGATCGAGCCTTTCTAAATCTTTAAAGATTTAAGGCAGAGCAATTTGTCGTCAATATCTTGAACTTTTGTATTCAAGACTAGTAGAAATGCCCTACAAATGCAAGGTTTCTAAAGCAACAGTGCTTGTGTCATAGAGCTTCGATTGGATTGCGAAAAGTATCGCACGAAAAAAGAAAGCCCTTTTCCGGTTCTTAAAAGAGTACTGTCGGCACAGAAATCTACCAGTAATTACACCGAACGTTTTAATCGCGGCCCTAATTAATGACCTGGACTGGCTATCTTCACTGTAATAGAAAATATGCATGACTCAATAAATGAAGCAAAGTCTTTAAATGCAGCAGATTTAATCACCATATCTTTATTCGCGTTCTGTTTTTGTTAAGAGGTGTCTGTATATCATAGCGCTTTGCTGCCTTAAACGCCGATAAAATTTTTGTTCGAAGGCTCAGGTTTTCGAAATAATTATTGCTCTTGCTACAATTATTTCCAGTGTTAATGTAATATCAATTAATGTTCAACTAACTGAAGTGTATAAACATATGTTTAAACATTTATGAGAGGGCGGAATTGACAATAAATCTTACCAGGGAAACTAGGTGCAAACATAGCACAATACCACGAACGACAATCTATACGTGGCCTCAATGAACTATCCTGGCCATGCTATGTGACTCTGTGTGACTCTGTGCCTGCAAAAAGCCACTAATTTTTTCAGCTTGCTATGCGTGCTTAAGAAATGTTTCTAAGCAAAATTCGCTGCCGGATACCGGATTGGCAGTATTTGAAGATGAAATAATTTGTCCAAAAAGCGTTGATTTACTCATACAGTACCTGCTTAAACGCAATTGCTCTACTTTTTTTTTTTTTTTTTAACGCGCTACATGAACTGATCTGATAGAGGTCCTGTACCCAGAATTGAATTTGCAAGTACGCGAAATCGTCATTGACATCCGGGCAGAAGCCACTACACGGCGTGTGAAAGCCGGTCCTGCAAGTTGCAATTAGCTTACCAAACTCCGATAAAGAAACTGTTCAAGAGAAAGCAAGCATAAAATACAGCTTGGGCACAGTCGATAAACGGCATAAGAAATACACTAACAAAGGAGAAGAAATCCGCGGCACAACGGGCCAACCCGAGCAGTGCAGAAAAGAGGGATGCACGGTTCGCAGCGCGGTGCATGCAAAGGAGGACAGTGCCCCTGTTTTTTTTGCAGTGGCGGCAGTAAAGCCGCTTTGGCACGGCCGCCTACTTTGGCTTTGTGAATGAAAGGGAAAAGAAGAAGAGCGTGCCTGATTTACTTCGTTTCATCCAGGGGTCGTCGCGCGGAGACCGAGCGTGGTGTGAGCGTATACGCTATCTCTCCGTGCGGCCGCGTACACGCTCGGCACCGCCTCGGGCAATGCGTCCAAACGAGACAAACAAGCCTGCGGTGATGAGACCGCAGCCAGCGACGACGGTTATAGTCCCCGCCGCCGCGACTTTCTCTCTGTCTCCCTCCCTCCTCTCCTCTTCAGGAACCATCAGCCCTCTTCCAACTTTTTTTTATTATTATTATTATTATTATTATTATTATTATTATTATTATTATTATTATTATTATTATTATTATTATTATTATTATTATTATTATTATTATTATTATTATTATTATCGCTATTTCTCGCTTGCTCCTTCCTGTCAGATAAAATGCACGCGTTTCGTGGTGGGGTCGAGGAAAGCGAGGATGTCGGCTAAAGCGGGTCAGTCTCGATGGACACGTCCGGCAACACCGCATTACTCTGTTACGCACCTCGCGCAGTTTCTCCGCAGTGTGGACATAACTGCGGCGCCCTCTTTCTTTCCTTGTGTGACTTTCGGTGCACTCCATAGCGTTTCTCTTCCTGCTACTGCCTTCTTTGAAGACTATCTGTGATTACCTGACCACTTAATGCGCTAAGTTTAGCGCAGTAGTGTCTAGAGCGCAACGCTTATACAATCGGATACGGATTCAGGTAATGACTGCACACGGGAGTCGGGACAAGTCTAGACCTCGTTTCGGCGGCTTACAAGAGCCATAAAGAGGAAGCTACCGTAAGTCTACTGCACGCAAGTAGGACCGATCCTTCCTGCGCACGTTAGAGCCGAAGAAAAGGTGTTAGCGACCGGAGCCTGGGACCAGAGAATGAGGACAAGGACTGGGATCTGCGGCGGGCGGAGAGCTTACGCGCGTCTGTAGAGTGACTTCGCTCGGAACCGCCCTTTCCCTCGTTGTGAATCCCCGGCTTCGTGTGCTTGAACTGCGACGACAAAAACATGAGACCAGAGAATCATTTGCAGTCGACACAGTGCGACAGAAAGTGGCGTAACGCGTCGTCGCGAGTGCTTTCGGTGTAGATGCAGCGGCGTGCCGAAAGGGAAGCCGCCGACGAGGGTTGTGGGAGCGCCTATCCCGCTCACAGTAGGTTGAGCGGCAGAAGGAGTTGCACTCAGAAAAAATGGAGAAATGGCAGCAGTGTCACGGCCGTTGGCGCAATGAGCCAACCGAGGCGAGTGCACAGCCGGCGGAGCCATCATACCATCAGGAAGAAACAGCCGCGGGCAAGCAAGCAACAAGGAGAGGCGACAGCGAGCAATTCTCGGGCAGCTGCGCCGGTCCGTGCTGTCGGGAAGCAAGAAGAAGCGCGCAGCGAGAAAGCCTTCCTACTTAGGGCCTCGTTAAAAGGTTCACTGGTCGAGCTTGTCGGCAAGCAACTCGGCGAGTGGCTTCTCCGGCGTGCGATACGCGCTCGCCTGTCGCTCAGCTACATTAAACGCGTGACGGGTCTCTCCCGCGACGTCTGCATCAGTTCCTACGAGGCGGTTGCATGCCGGGATTTCGCGCTTAATGTAACAAATGACATCGTTCCTCAGCGGCGGCGGTTCGCCGGCGTCCGGGTGTGAAGCATGTTGTCCGATCCGGACTCCCATTCACTGTGCGTAATCGGCCGGAGTATGCCAGAAACGCGCGGCTGTGCATAATTTACGATGCACTGACAAGTTCCTTTTATCGGAAGCAACCTCCTTCTCGATGTTTCTGTTGCTGTGAATAATGGACTGCTCTGGTTCTAAGAATCCGCCAAACAGGCAATTATGGCGGCAGTGACATTTGCTTAGGAGCATTTGCTGAGCACATACAACGAGCTCAACATAACTAGCGGCATTTGGCATGCATAAGCTGCGCACAATGGCGAATGCAGGATAGCAAAGATAGTTCAATGAGGTGATGTGTAGATGATCATTCGCGGAGTGACTGCAAGCCCCGATTGCTGACCATAAAGCTCAGATCAATTTTGCGTTGGCGCTCGCCATTTGCGCCAAAGCAGCTCATTGACAGAGAGACGAACATCTAATTCAGGCCAGGGCAGAGCTCTGCTGTTACAATCTTTGCGGTAAAAAAAAAAAAAAAAAAAAAAAAGCCATTCTGTATTGCTTCTTCGAATCTCTTTTGCCCTCTTTCTTTTTCTCTCACAAAAAAGTCCCGTCTTGTTCTCGCGAAACCTCACCTTGCTGTGCCATATTTGCATCGAGTTGCCTGTCCTGTGATATATGATAAATACATCACGGTAGATTTTAACTACCGCATTCACTCGATTCTAAGCAGCCCCTTTTTTCACAATCACGATGTATGTCTAAAGTGAGGGGGGAGGGGGTGCTTAGATCCGAAAAATCTAAAATACCCCCCCCCCCCCCCCTCCCTGTTTTCGTGTCGATACTTTGACGAGCTGGGCGTGAGAAAAAAAAAAGCAGCATATTTGGCGAACAAACTTTGCAGACATCGTCCGCAAACCCGATTGAAGTGGGCTTGACGTTGAAGCTACGGCAGCACTCTTTAAACTCATCCCGATTTCCGTTACGGATACCAAATAGCTGATACCAAACAATGCGACGCGGGAGCACGATCTCTGAGAAACTTGCCGAGATGCGTCAAATGGCCGCCGATTTCAGGTCCATGTGAGAACACGCTGATAGAGTATCGAGGTCGCTTTCGTCCAGCTTTGGCTAGGGAGCCTACATGTTGAGCCGCCCCGCCCGCCTCAGCGCAACATGTATAGCTCCCTAGCTTTTTCCGTCCTGCACCGCCAGCTGTCGTGTACATAGTGCAGATCAATAATGATGTCCAACACTTGAACGCAGAAGCAGAAATTTTATTCTGTTTATGACCGCAAAGCATAGCATGCAGATATCTCCCGAGATAAAAAGACAGCTGATAAAATGTTGTCTCTAAACCTGCTGCATTTTATATAGTCTTTTTCTTTGCTCAGTCATGTATATTTTCTGTTAATGGTAAGACAGCGAGCCCCTGTCATTAATTGGGGTTCTGATTGAAACATTTACTGTAATTACTAACCGAATTCTGTGCCGCATAAAACTGGAAGAGGGCTTTTTTTTTTTTTTTTTTCATGATAGCACTGTTGATTTGGAAAACATGTATTTGTAGTGACGTTTCTACTAGGTTTAAAGGGAAAAGTTGAAGATAATGATAAAAAACTGCCTTCGCTTCAAAACCTTCAAAGATTTAGTGAGGCTCGACCACAATTGGTAGAACGACTGCATTCTTGCTAATAAAAGTTTACTCTTAGATATTCGACGAGACTTTGTCCTTTCGTGCGTCGCAATTTGTACATTCGAATAGAATGCGAGAAAATCGCGATTTTAATTACATGCAGTTGTTTGCGGGGCATGTGAAGTCATAGTGAGGCTTTTTAAATGAAAAGATACACCAATGGCCCTGCTTTTTGACATTCCATTTCAGCTATTCGCCTGAGGTAAATGTCATCTACGTCATTTTGTTGCCACTGCTCTTTGTTTTTGTCGTTAGACACAAATTATCTCTACCGTGCAATCACTTTCATTGAAAATAGAAGTAGCAGCAAAAAGTTACAAAGTACGTGCTTGGAGATAAATTTATTGCAACGTGGTTTCGTCGTCCAGTTTCCTGACAATGCTGTCAGCAGATGGAGTAATCGGCTTGTGCGGGCGATGGCGATGACGCAGTTTTGTTCGTTTTTTTTTTGTTTTTTTTTTTGTTTTTTTTTCGCACTCCCACAGACGACCGCAAACTTTTCTGGAGACTGCGAATAACGTTCTCATTGTAATTTCAGAAGCTTGTTGTGAATAAAAACAACAAGAAAATATAAAAGCAGTCGTTTTAATTATTTACATTTTGCAATGAACAACTCGAGCTGACGAATGGGCATTTTTTAAATGAAAAATCCTCTTCTAGCCTATGTCCGGGTTGGCGAAAAGCTTTACTCCAGTTGTCCTACTCCAGTTGTCTGAGGGACGATTGTGATGGTCTGTTAGTGTTTCCGAGCCCACATGCCCTCTTGTCTACCGCCTTTGAATGTTGATTGCGATATCCTTTCTGGCCTCCTTTTGTGCAGTTTCAATATGGAAGCGAACCCTTACATTCAACGGCATATTTGTTGCAAAACATCCTCAATAGAAGCTCGTCATGTCATTACGTCATGTCCTGCTTTGGCCATGAAGTAATGATATTATCTGTTTATATTCCATGCGGGCCGCACTTGTCTCGCCCGCTGCTTATTGTTTATAGCCTTATATTTACGCGGTTGCTGTGATAAATAAATAAATTGTATCTTAGTGTCTGGCACCTGGCTATGTGCTGCCTCAGCGTCTATAAAAACTGCTCCCGTTTTCAATACAACATGCAGTTGTTAGTCAAGCGGCGGCCCTGTCGCCTACGTGTCTGCATTGTCGTCCCCTTTCTTTTCGCGCTGCCTATTTTCCATGTCGTCCCAAATCAGGGCCTCGTTAAAGGATCACTGTTCGAACTTCTCGGCAATCAGCCGCGTGCGATACGCGCCCGCCTGTCGCTCGGCTACATTGTACGCGTGACGATCCTCCCCCTCAAGGGCTGCATCGGTCCCCACGAAGCAGCTGCATGGAAGGATTTGGCGCTTAGTGTAACAAATGACATCGTTCCTCAGCGACGGTGGTGCGCCGGCGGCCGGGTCGGCAGCGTGTTGTCCGAGCGGGGCTCCCATTCAGTGCGCGTAATCGGCCGGAGTGTGCCAGAAACGCGCGGCTGTGTATAATTTACGACACACTGACAGGTTCCTTTTATCGGAAGCAACCTCCATCTTGCTGCTTTTGCTTCTATGAATAATGTATTGCTCTAGTGCGCGCCTAGGTTTCTTCCGTGTGTCTTTTTATTTCTCCCGTCACTGACGAGCCACGTATGCTTTCGTTGAAAAAATGCAGGCAGCCGCGAAGAAACTTCGCTATCAGAGCTCGGCCTCAAACAGTTTCTTCTTTACCCGGTCCGTCTTCGTCTCCACACGCTTTTGCTCCGCCGGCTTCTTTATGGGCTAGACAGACGGCGTGCGGCATATTAAGCACTCTCGGCGGCGCATTATATCGCGTCCCCTTCTGTAAGGTGCTTCCCCGGGCGTCTTCCATGGCGCATCCGTTACCGCCTCGCGAAAGGAGGTGGGGGACGAGAGTGCTCGGTGATGTTGGAAGGAGTGACTGCAGATTGAAAACCCTTTACGAAGCAGCATTTTTATGAACGGTGGCTCCCAGTTCCCCCCTCTCTCTCTCTCCATCTTTGTTCACTACTGCCTCGCTCTCCTCATGAAAGGCGCTAAAGCTTGTGGCTGCAGCCATGGAATACCGCTGACCGCAGTCCATTGATCCACACTATATCAGCGATATCGACGAGCGGTACGGGGCACTAAAATTGAATTTTATTAGAAACTGAGAAGGCCTTGGCGGAAAACGGTGCCTTTGAGCCTAATCTCTTAGAGCTTCGGAGGATGTAACGTATGCAGCAATTACTGCATTGCTGTGACTTGATATCTCTTCCATATTTAACCGATTACGTAGATAAAATTAATGTATGTATGTATGTATGTATGTATGTATGTATGTATGTATGTATGTATGTATGTATGTATGTATGTATGTATGTATGTATGTATGTATGTATGTATGTATGTATGTATGTATGTATGTATGTATGTATGTATGTATGTATGTATGTATGTATGTATGTATGTATGTATGTATGTATGTATGTATGTATGTATGTATGTATGTATGTATGTATGTATGTATGTATGTATGTATGTATGTATGTATGTATGTATGTATGTATGTATGTATGTATGTATGTATGTATGTATGTATGTATGTATGTATGTATGTATGTGCAGAGTATCTGTGTTTATGCATTCAAGATAGAACGAGAGGAAGAAGATGGCGACACAGTATGAAAGAGCGTTGAACAAGCGTTGAGGCTCTCAGTTCTCAAACCGAGCCACAACGTTTCGACAAGTCCACTTGTTGAAACGTTCGCTCGGCTTGCGAACTGAGCCTCTCCTCAGCCCTTCTTCAGTGCCTTTCATATTGTCTATGTATTGAAGGATGTGCATGAGTATGCTTTGCACTTGCGTATATACGTATTGATGTATGTGATGTCTGATTTAATCAAATAATTAAACACCATCAAATACTTTATTTAGGGACGGATACATGCATTACAAAAGGTGATGTAAACGAGTGCGTTAAATTGCCCTGACCACTTACTCTTTTCACAACAAAAGCATTACATGCGACGGTCGCCGGACAAATCACCTAAGCGCCATGAAGTGTGCGTCTGAAGTTGAGAGCGATTGCATTTAGATGAATAATTGATATGAATAATTGAGCTAAAAAGCAATAAGTTTGGCCTCTTTAGTGGTTGCCGCAAAAAAAAAAAAAAAAAGAAATGTGTCGATCGTGCCTGCCTCTTCGTTAATTGTTCTAAGGAATTGCTGAATCACGTAAATTGATTCTGTCTGTAGTTGCGAGAGAATAAAATAGAGAACGTTTAAAATACCATTTCATGCTGACTAACCAGTCTTGACTTGATTTTGAGTAACACCCGAAGTAAGCAATATAGTTAGCTAAAAAGTAAGCTGTGTTTTAAGTGCATGTTCTATAAACAGCTGCCGGATTTCATTCAGAACTTCCGACTGAAAGCGGAAGTGAACGCATTAGTCACAATGCCACTAAAAGTCTCCGAAAGCACGGCTTCGCACAAATTCTCTAGGCACCGATCGAGCAGCTTAAGTACAGAATTGTACCGAAATATGTGAATACCGCTGCGTTGTTTCAACTGATGTGGTTAGCAGGAAATGGTATTCCGTTCGCAGTCGATTTGGTTTGGACATGAAGTACTAACCACAGACACCGACACAGACATTCTTGGGCATACTTCTTGTTCTCTCTTGTTCCAGTAATGAGCGTCATAAAAATTTTCAGTGGCGTTAGATTTTGACGAAGTTTGAGAACTGTTCAATCACAGTGTCAAAACGGAAAAGGAACATCTTTATAAAGCTTCTTCTTTTTTTGTATCCCCATTCTTCTTGCACCAAGTAGCCCGCCAAAATACTCCCTTTGCTTATGAAGTTCCATTTCTCGTGGTAGAAGAAAAAAAGCAATTTATTTTTGTGGCGCAGTGTGAATCTTGCAGCTTATTTTTGTGCTCGGCAGCAGAGTACCAAAGACGACTGGTCGGCTTCACTTCCAGTAACCTACTTTCGTCCGTCTGATGCCTTGATTTAGAGTACTGATTCGTTTGCTGATAATTGTAATATTTCATTAATCTAACTAGAGAAACATTATTTCCTTTATATCAAAAGCTTTCATAAACTTTTTCGTATATGTTTCACCCCGGTGAATTATTTTACTGGTAGGCGCACATAGTACGAGTAGAGCTGAACATAATGTTTGTAGTATGATGTCCAGTTATTTGAACGAAATTTTCAGTCTAATTTAACGTAAATATATTTAGATCGTGCTTTGAATGGGAGTTCCCAAATCGATGAAAAACTGCTGTTGCAAGCCGATCTCAGCAAGAAAAAAGAAAGGAAAGAAAGAAACCGTAGTAGTTGCCTTTGATAACCTGATTACCGAGAAAGCTTCTAGCCTACTACCGAGATGCACATTCCTCAAGTGAGGCAACATTGTGATTTTTTTTTCTTTTTTAGCGTCGCATGCTACTACAGTGAAAAAACGTCGACTGAATATATATGCGTGACTAGGAATATAATAAGGAAGATGGAGAAATAAACGGGGGAAGAAAGTAAACGATAAATAAGGAAATGAGGGAAGGAAGGAAAAGATGGAAGATAGAATGAAGGAAAGGATTTAAGCACCTAATAAATTGGAATGGTGAGCACGGGACAACGTTCCTTCGACATTGCAATAACATAAATCCAGTTTCTTCTGTCCGAGCACCTCACGATGCTTTTCTGTTGCCTCATGTTTCTAGCTCCCCCCCCCCCCCCCTCCCCCCAAGCACACTTCTAGCTTCCTTCTTGGAAGCGGCCACGGGAGGGATGGGAGAGAAGGGCGAAGGGAGCGTGCTTGCTCCCGAAAAATTCTCCTTCTCTCCGGCTGATTACGCCTTTATCGGTGTCACACAACCGCTCCCCCTCCCCCCTTGTAAAAAAAAATAAAGAAAAAGAAAAAAGAACGGCATGACTTTCCACCGTCCACCGCATGGCCGCGATCGGAGCTGGCTCGTTGCACAGAACTACAAAGACGCCGTCCTGGCCGTCAGCCCAGGGCTGGAGCGTCGTCATCTTCTGCGGCGCGGTTTTCTTCATCTGAGGGGCGTACTCTATGCGGGGTCTCAACGAGCGCGGGACGAAGCTATACAAAACGACGCAGGCGTCCGGATGTGGTGCGAGCGCGATCGCGCCGCCGGCTTCCGTCCGCAGCGCCTTAAAGGCTTCCTGGAAGCTGGGGCGCTCGGGCTTCCTCGCACTCGGTGGCCTAATCGCGCTATCGCCGCACTGCATCGGAGCTGCGCGCACGCTCACGCCCGCCAGCTTCTGTTTGCCTAGGCAGCAGCGAACGCCAGCGCAGTGCAGGCTGCGCAGCAATGGTCTAGCGCATCCCTGAGGTTGTGCTGGTTGTGCTTGGAGGGTACAGTTTAGCGACGCGCACGCTTCGCTCAGCAAACAGCCGCCGTAGAGGGCGTCGGTCATAGATATCTGTCCCCGCCCAGAAAACCTCGCCTGTAGTAGTGACTGCTTCCACATATGATTCGCTTATCCATTTATTGCGGCGGTTGACCGCCGCTGTGCATCGCAGTTCTGTACGCAGTCGTGTAACGTCCAGTCGGCGAAGCTGGCTTGGCGAGCTGAAGCGTCACTACTATTTTCGACGGCTCCCGCACAACCGTGATAGTCGCCATTAAACGGGTGCCTACCTCGTTCCCTGGGCGCGGCAAACAGGTTGTCGCTTTTCTTGTCTTTTTTTACGCCCGGACAACTGACAGTTCGCAAAAAGAAACAGGAACGACTGCTGCCATTTGCTCTTGCTATTACACAAGAGCGTGGGGAAATGAGCGCAGGGTCCGAACGTAGTTTGCGTCTTGCACTCCCGCCTTGTATCGGCCATTCAAGCATGAACTTGTGCCTTTTTGCTCTTACGTTTGGAGTGCTGAGTGTAACTGCATTATGATAATGACCACAACGATGGATGGGGCGTCCCTGCCCTACAGACGGAGAAGAGCCGTTTTTGGTGCATATGCATTGTCCATAACTCTTGAGGCAGAGAGGAAAATGAATTAGAACAAGAATTTAACGGAATATAAGAGGGGATACAAAAAAAAAAAAGCATTGTTTTTGGCGAGAAGAGCTTTCGTAGTACAGCGTTTTGCCGCTAGGAGAATTTGGAGCGAACATTCTAGTGTCAGTATATAAGCGGAGTGCCGTCGCTGAAAACGGTCGGACTTGTTTCGACAGAGCTTATAAAGACAATTGTTTCGTGTGAATGTCATTTTTGCAAAGGTTGATTTTCGTGAACAACGTGCGGCGGTGAAATTCTGCTTCTTTACTCGGATAAAGCGGAACAAAATCTCTTGAAACGTTAAAAACGGCATACGAGGACGATGCTATGGGGAAAACTCAAGTGTTTGAGTGGTTTCGCCCTGAAATGGTCAACTGATGACCAACCTTGTTCTGGTCGTCCTTCCACTGCCCGAACAGAGGAAAAGATGAAAAAATTCGTGCAATCATCAATTACGATCGACGATTGAGCACTGGAGGAATTGTGGAGCTGTCGGGAGCGACGTGGAGTTCAGTGTTGCGAATTTTTACAGATGATCTGGTTATGAAAAGGGTGGCTGCCAAATTCGCGCCATGATTGCTGACTGTTGAACAAAAACAAGATCGCGTGTACGCATGTCGTGCTTCGAAAGAAGAGCGACGAACTGGTTCAAACGTTTTCTCAAAAATTATCACAGGTAACGAAATTTCGCACCAAGCTTACTATCCTGATCGGACGAGAACCGGCGTATTCAGCATGGTATGGCCGGGGCTTGCAAATAACGTTTCTTTTCTTTTGTATATACAATAAATAACCACTACCACCACCACCTTACGATCCTGAATCATAGCGACAATCAAGCCAGTAGTACTCAAGAAAACTATTCGGGTGAAATCAAACCTCACAACAATGCTAATTTGCATTTTTTATGTTTAGAGGAGCTGTCCATTCACAGTTTGTTCCGCAGGGTCAGGCAGTTATCCGGGCTTTCCACTTGGAAATTTTGAAAAGATTGCGCAACAGTGTGCGGCTGAAGCGGCCTGATTTGCGGCAGTCAAGTGACCGTTTCTTTTTTTTTTTTATTTGAAATTCTGTGGACCATGCATGGTCCTAGCAGGAGGGGCACATTCAAACATTGTACAATACAAGAAACGACAAGCATATGCACAGAAAAAAAAAATTAAGTCAGACAATAAATCAGAATCGAAGATATAGACAGGCATCGCAACACAAAACAAACCAAAACTCATGAAATAAGGAGATGACGTTCCAACTCTCTTGCAAAACTGCAAACTTTCTCCATCATGACAATGCCCCTGCTCACACAACCATGTCTGTACGACAATTCCTGGCTAAAAATGGTTTGATCCTTGTTCCTCACCCTCCCTTCTCACCCCACTTAGCCCCGTGCGAGTTTTGTTTCCTAGAATGAAAACACATGAAAGGAAAGCGGCTTTGCTGATGTTGGTGAGGTTAAAAAAAAAAAAAAGGATGCTGTCAAGCATCACAGAAAGATGAATTTAAACAATGTTTTGAAAAATGGAATGAAATATTAGACAAGTGTAGTAGTGCAAGTGGATTGTACTATTAAGAGGATTGAAGGTTTGTGCTTAAATAGCGAATAAATAATTTCAGACAAAAAAAGTTCAATTTCTTTGTGTACCCAATCGTATATACTGAGTGAAATAACGTGGAACTGATGAGATGGTGCGAAATGAAGTGAGGATGCGTCACAGCCGCATACTCTGGCATACCTCGCACTTTTTGACCACCACAACGCTTGAAGCGCTCCACAGCGCCAGACTTTCTGCTCTAGGAAAACTCAAGTTACTTGTAAATTTGTATACGTAGCGTCCTTCGGGCTGCGAAACCACAACGTTAGTCTGTTTACGTCTGTTTACAGTTCGATATTACAAGTGCGCGTGCACGTGGCCCCCGTTTCTGCTGGCCTTTACACTTCGGGGTCTCATTATGAACTGTATACATAGCAATTCTCATACACACCTGCATCTCACAGTTTCAACGGGCCTCCTGGCATCGTTTAAGTTAAGTCAGAGAAGGCCATGGATGGAAGCTATCGTCGCGTCTTCATTCCCAGAAAGTAGGCACTGGCTTTGCATTCAAGTACACAGAAGCCTATGAGAATTTGTAGTCCTCGCCACGTGTCTACCCATGGGAAGGAGCGACCGCCGAGTGACTCCTTAAGCCATCCGCACATCGCAGGCATGTTCCGGTGAATGGCCAATCTTTTTAGGTGTTCCGCGCTGCCTTACAGCTTTGGCAAGAGTGGATTTCATTTGGCTTCGCTTCTGCTATTTTCTATCGAGTGCCACAGTGCTTGCAAAATGTGTATGTATACTCTCTTACTTCAGTGGAAGCATCTGCGATTGGTTGAGAGGGCCACTTGGAACCTTTCGTGAGCCTCGTGCGACTCATGAATAAGTTATTAAAATCGTTTGCATAGCTGCGGCGTTCGCATTTCACTGTGTCTATCTATGGTCGAGATGTGTGCATCAACGAGCTCCGAACGAAAATAAACTGCTTCCTAATCGCGCCTATTGACGAAGGAGAGATTTAAGGGAATAATTAGCGCTTCGGTGGGCAGGTTCCTTTTAGTGTGCGGCAGTATACGCAAAGCTATAAAATAGACGCACACGGGCGACAGGTATATATATATATATATATATATATATATATATATATATATATATATATATATATATATATATATATATATATATATATATATATATATATATATATATATATATATATATTGCGGAAGAAGGCCAGGTCCAGACGGCAAGGTCGTGAAGGCAAGGCAAGGTATGCCGTGTCAGCGTTTAATCTGATGGAGAAAAACCCAAGCGCGCGCCGGAGCCGGCACCGCGGGACGATGATGATGGTATGTACAAGAGGAAGACGAAGATCATGGTATGTACAAATGAAAGAAGATCCGTGGAGGGCTCACACAATCTGCCCGGGGGGTCGGAAGCGGCCAGCCTGGCTGCTCCTGACCAACCGATGTACCGCGGCGCACAAACGGCTTCAAGCGAGATACATGAACAATTTCAGTTCCACGGTGGCGTCGGTCAGCTGGGGGATCAACAGGTGTGACTTGGTAGTTTACTGGGGAAGTTTGGTTGATTACCTTGTAGGGACCAAGATAGCGGTGCTGAAATTTATCACTAAGGCCAGGGGTGCGCAGTGGTGTATACAGCAGTGCTTCGTCACCAGGACGAAAAGAGACCACGCGATGTTTCGAATCGTAGCGACTCTTGCGGTCCTGCTGGCACGCTTCTGTGTTGAGGCGGGCAAGATGACGGCATCTGGCTACACGGGATAAGAACTGGGCTGGTAATGATGAATAGTAGTCGGGCGTAGAGAAGAAGGAAGTGTCGAGCATTGTAGTGGGAGGAAAAATGGGGAGTAACCGGTAGTCCGTTGTACTGCAGTATTATAGGCGAATGTGACGAATGGTAGAACAGTATCCCAATATTGATGATCCAGTGTGATGTACATGGATAGCATATCCGATAGGGTGCGGTGAAATCGCTCAGTCAGACCATTAGTCTGGGGATGGTAGCTTGAGGTTGTCTTATGGAGGGTGGATGACGCACGAAGAACTTCGGATACGACTGTCGATAAGAAGGCCGTCCCGCGGTCACTTAGAAGCACCCGAGGAGCGCCATGACGCAATGCAATTGACCGCAAAAAGAAATTAGCTACCTCTTCAGCGGAACCAGTCGGTACAGGGGCGGTCTCAGCATAGCGTGTAAGGTGGTCGACAGCTGTTATAATCCAATGGTTACCCCCATTGGAGAGAGGCAGGGGACCATATAAGTCGATGCCGACTACGTCGAATGGTGTGGCGGGACAGGGAAGGGGTTGTAGGAGACCAGCGGGGGAAGAGGTCGGCCGCTTGCGACGTTGGCACAGGTGGCAGGAAGCAACGTATTTAGCTACGGTGGTAGACAGGACAGGCCAGAAGAATCGTCTTTTCACGCGGTCGTATGTTTTGTTAAAACCAAGGTGACCTGCGGTAGGGTCATCGTGGAAAGCTGCTAGTATACGTGGGCGAAGCACACGCGGTACGACTGGGAGCCAGCGAGTTCCATCAGGATAATACACGTAGCGGCGTAGTATGCCATCTTCAAGCTTGAAATTGCGAAGCTGTCGGCGAAGCCTAGCGTTGGGTGGGCTCGAAGCGCCGATAAGGCGGTCGATGATGGGCCGACAGTAGGCATCAGCTAATTGCTGTGAACGGAGAGCGTGCTTGTTCTCAGAGTCGTCAAAAGAAACTGCAGTGATATGCGT
Organism: Amblyomma maculatum; assembly: GCF_055883805.1. NCBI lineage: Eukaryota > Metazoa > Arthropoda > Arachnida > Ixodida > Ixodidae > Amblyomma > Amblyomma maculatum. Next base: position 169,946,728 of record NC_139344.1, on the reverse strand, counting down.
CGGTGGAAGCGATGATCGGCTGTGGTCAGAGGTGGAAATGCATTGTGAAGAAAAACAGCAGGCTGATTCCGAAACCGGGCAGCGAGAAAGAGCGTCGGCGTCTTGGTGTTGGCGGCCCGATTTATAAACGACATCGAAATGGTATTCTTGCAGGCGTAGAATCCAACGGCCAAGTCTGCCTGTCAAATTTTTGAGTGAAGATAACCAGCAAGAGCATGATGATCGGTCACAACTGTGAAATGCCGACCATACAGGTAAGGGTGAAACTTTTGAACAGCCCAGACGACGGCGAGACATTCCTGCTCGGTAATGGTGTAGTTTTTCTCAGCTGGAGTCATGGTCCGACTGGCGAAGGCAATCACTTTCTCACGTGAAGTTGCATCGCGCTGCAGAAGTACAGCGCCAAGACCGTGACCACTGGCATCAGTGTGCAGGATGGTAGGAGCGCTGTCGCTGAAGTGGCCAAGAACTGGATCTGGTGTGAGGGCGTGCTTTAGGTCGTTAAAGCAGTGTTGCACTGTTCAGTCCACACAAAAGGGCTGCGCGCTTTAAGTAGTTCATGAAGTGGCGCAGCAATAGTTGCAAAATGTCTTATAAACCGCCGGAAATAGGACGCCAGGCCGAGGAAACTCCGCAAATCTGTAGTCCGTTGCGGACGAGGAAAATTCAAGACCACGGTTATTTTTTCAGGGTCTGGGCGAATGCCGTCATGGCTAACCAGATGTCCTAATATTTTAATTTCCTTCTCTGCAAAGTGGCACTCCTTGGTGTTGAGCTGAAGGCCCGCTGAAGCAAGACACGTGAGGACTTCATTCAGGCGCGTGAGATGGTCGGTAAATGTTGACGAAAAGATAACAATGTCATCCAAGTAACATAAACAGGTTCTCCATTTGAGGCCACGGAGTACAGTATCGATCATTCTTTCAAATGTTGCGGGTGCATTACAAAGGCCGAAGGGCATAACATTAAACTTGTAAAGTCCGTCAGGAGTTGCGAAAGCGGTTTTTTCTTTGTCGTCTTCATGCATAGGTATTTGCCAATAACCTGAGCGGAGGTCCAAGGTCGAGAAATATTCGGCACCTTGGAGAGAGTCAAGGGCGTCATCAATACGCGGCATCGGGTAGACGTCTTTGCGGGTAATTTTGTTGAGTGCGCGATAATCAACACAAAATCGTACCGATCCGTCCTTTTTTTTTAACTAATACTACTGGGGAGGACCATGGGCTTGTTGATGGACGAATAATATCGCGACGGAGCATGTCATTGACATTTTCTTCAATTACTTTTCGTTCCGAGAGAGAAACCCGATAAGGTCGTCGGCGTACAATTGAGTTACCTTCGGTAAGGATGCGGTATGTGCAACACTAGGCCGTCCCAGTGGTGGGGAAGTGGCATCAAAAATGGCTTGGTGGGCTTGAAGCAATTGCAGCAATTCTTGATGTTGGTTTGGCTTGAGGTTCGGATTGATTGTCTTCGACAGCATGGAAAGAGAGACTTGCGATGAATCGCGTTGCGGAGGTAGCGGGGCAGTGAGCACCATCATGGATATAGGGTGAGCATCCACTATGCATGGCAGGGAAGTTCCTTTAGTCAGCACGAGGGATTCACGGGAAGTGTTCGTGGCAGCTACTATTGCAGAGCTGCTGCGGAATCGTACAAGGCTTGATGGGAAGGCGATTCCACGGGCAAGATGACGATGATATGGTGCGATGAGTACATCCCCGTCACTGATGTGTTCGGAAGAAACGGTAGTAAGTGTTTCGCACTGTGGAGGCAATACAGTATCTGCGACAATGAGGAAATGATGCCGTGCAGAAATGTCAGATGAACAATCACTGTCTGTCATATGGATGACACGGTCGCCGCAAGAAATTAACGCTGAAGTTGTCGACAAAAAATCCCATCCAAAAATCATCAAATGCGCACACGGTGAAAGCACAGCAAACTGCACATGGTGGCGGACGCCGTCTATAACAACTCGAACTGTGCACTTTGCTGAAGGGTGCAGAGGGACGCCATTTGCTCCACGCTCCACGGGTCCATCATATGGTGTCGTTACTTTCCGCAAACGGTGGCACAAATCAGCATGAATAACAGAAAGTGCAGCTCCTGTGTCAATCAAAGCTTCGACCGGTAATCCTTCAGCTAAAACGGAAATCATATTATACGGGCGACGAGGAGGACTTTTTGTAAGTTCGCAAAGTGCAGTTTCTCCTCCGGAAACTGCATCGCTTAGTTTTCCGAATTACGGACAGGAACAGTTGTTGCTGGTCGAAGTGGCGAAATAGTGCGGCGGTATGGGGAAGGGGACCGGCGTCGGGATACATGAGCCCCACTTGGTTCAGACGAGGATACCGGCGGTGGAGAGAATAGACGAGGTTGACTAGGAATTGGTCGTCGCTGATAATATGCTGGTGTGTCACTTTCGAAGGCGTCATAACCACGTCGCTCATTCTGAATGCGTCGGCGACAAAAGCGAGATATATGTCCTCGAATTCCACAATAATAGCACACTGGGCGAGAGGGGCGCCAAGGTGCGTAATAGGGTGGCGTCGGTTGAGCCGTCGTCATGGCGTTGATGTGGTTGTAGGGTGGTGCTTGGGGTGGGGGAACAAAAGGAGGAGGGGATGCAGTGACGTGAGCGTAAGTCGGTGCTGGGCGAGGTGCAGGAGGATCAGGCGTGACAGGGTGGTTGATAGTGGCCAACTCTTCTTTAATGATGTGGTGGAGGCCGGCGTCATTAGGAGGAGACGAATGATCGCACCCGTGCCGGCAGAAAGGGCTGAGAGCTTGGAGCTCCTCGCGGATTATCGCTCGAATCATGGCTCGTAGATCGAGGTCAGTAGAAGTCGGGGCAGTATATATATATATAAATATATATATATATATATATATATATATATATATATATATATATATATATATATATATATATATATATATATATATATATATATATATATATATATATATTGAAAGGTGGTTTTTACTGTGCTTTAACAGGGATAATAGCCCTGTCGAAGTTTCACGGCGAACCACACAAGAACACAGCCAGTCTCAGTCTCCACAAGCGAGCACGAGCAGCGCAGCGGCACTTCGTCGTCCTTATCCTCGTGTTCGTGATATTCTCACCTACTTAATCCTCGTCTTCGTATATCCTCGTGTAGTTCACTACAATTTCCCCCGGAGCGAGGAGGAGCCATCCTGGCGACCTATGGTGAGGGCAAGAGGAGCGGATCGTAGTAGGTTTTGAGGCGGCTCACGTGCACAGTTTCGCGGCCGCGATGACGCATGTCCGAAGAGGTAGTGAGTGGCTCCACGATGTAATTCACAGGGGAGGTTTGACGGACAATGCGGTAGGGGCCGTGATACTCGGTTCGAAATTTTGATGACAATCCCGGTGGGGTGCCGGGGACCCAAAGCCAAACAAGGGATCCTGCAGGAAAAACGTGTGGCGTCTGATCTTTGTCGCGGTGATGCTTTTGGCGGCCTTGAGATTCCGATGTAAAACACCGGGCCAACTGGCGACATTCCTCCGCATGTTTGGCAACGTCTGAAAGGAGAGTGCACTCGGAGGAGTCGGGACGATATGGTAAAATAGTGTCCATCATGGACGACGCCTCACGCCCATAAAGGAGGAAGAAAGGGCTAAATCCAGTAGTTGACTGCGTGGCGGTGTTATAAGCGTATGTCACGAAAGGAAGGACAGCGTCCCAGTTAGTCTGATCGGCGGCAACGTACAGCGTCAGCATATTTCCGAGAGTGCGATTGAAGCGCTCAGTCAACCCGTTTGTTTGAGGGTGGTAGGCTGTTGTGGTCCGGTGTATGATGCGACATTCGGCTAGTAGAGATTCAACGACGTTGGAAAGGAAGACGCGTCCTCGGTCACTCAGCAGCTCTCGCGGCGCGCCGTGGCGAAGAACAAAATAATGTAGCAAGAACAGGGCAACTTCACGGGCAGTAGCGGCGGGTGCTTGCGGTGGATGAAGGATGCAGACGGTGTAAATAAAACACTAACGTCTGACGCGGCAGGACACGAAAGAGGCACAAGGGCACAAGCCTCTGGTGCTACATCGACATCTTCAGCGATGGTCAGCTTTTGAGGACACACTGAACGGTTGTCGTCGGGCAGTGCGTCGCACAGTGCAGAAAATTCTACTTCAGCTCGGGCGCAATCGATCACGGCGTTATTTTTAGACAAGAAGTCCCATCCGAGGATCACGTCATGAGAACAAGATGACAAAACTACGAACTCGACACTGTACAAAATACCTTCAATGACGACACGCGCTGTACATGCTGCTAAAGGTGCAATTCTCTCTTCACTGGCAGTGCGGAGCGACAAACCGTTAAATGACGTCGTAACTTTTCATAAACGTCGGCAGAGTTGCTCATGAATCACTGACACTGCAGCACCCGTATCGACCAGCGCATATACGGACAGACCATCGATAGAAATCATTATAATGTTCGTGGGTGGAATATGAGGCCTTGAGCTTTTCGCAGAGTACGCAGTTCTTGCCTCAGGAACCGCGGAGCTTAGTTTTCCTCGTCAGCAGGTGGTGGTCGCCGGCGCATTGGTGACAGTGACCGGCGACGCGGAGAAGGAGAACGACGCGTTGTATATGAACGCTGTTCTGGGGCATACGCAGGCGGAGAGTGGGCAGAACGAAGCAGCGGTGGCGAGTAATCAGAAGACGCAGGTTCGGCCATGCGACGACGACATCGGCGGGCCACATGTCCAGCGAAACCACAGTAGTAGCAAATAGGACGATTGTCCGAAGTACGCCAAGGGTTGTAATAGCGCGCAGTGGGCGGATGAAGCGGGGCCGTTTGAGAAAGCGGTGCAGGGCGTAGAACAGGCTGCATGGGTTGTGACGGCTCAGGCGGTGGCCGCGCAGCCACAGCCGCGTAGGTCAAAGGGGCTGGAACAGCAGGTTGACTATACTGGACTGGTGCTTTGACGTATGTCAAAGGAGCAACAGAAGGAGCTTCAGGAAGCGTGGGGAGTGCTTCCGCAACTTGTTGGCGGATGACTTGCTGCAGCTTTGGCACTAAAGGAGTGGGAGCGTCAGGACGTTGGCGAACGAGGGATAGTTGACGGGCAACTTCTTCTCGAACGAACTGCTGTATTTGTGGCAGCAAGGTGGACTGGTCTGCTTCAGGTGTTAAAGCTGCAAGCGGCGCGGGGTTTGAGAGCGAAGAGCGAGTGATGTTACGGCGCTTGCGCAATTCATCAAAGTTGTGGCATGCGTTGATAACGTCGACGACGGTGGCTGGATTTTTAGCCAGAAGCATCTGGAACGCGTCATCATCAATGCCTTGCATAATGTGATCTATCTTGGTGCAATATATATATATATATATATATATATATATATATATATATATATATATATATATATATATATATATATATATATATATATATATATATATATTGTCACGCACTTCCCGCGGTCCTTATTGAAGGAAGATGAGGTTTGGTGGAATAAGCAGAAGAGGACGAGGAAGCTGGGTCTGTCCGCTGTGGTGTGCTAATCTCCAGCGTATCCTACCATCTGTGTAAATAAACGTCGTAACAAGTGTGGTGGAGGTGCGGGGTACAGATCACCACGGAACCTCTCCTACTTCGCCGGAGCAGAAGAATTGCTGGGCTACCCCTCCTTCGGACGGAGATGGCGCAAGCAGATGGTTCAACGCAGCCCACACCAGCAGCTCATCCGACCACCGCACAGCCTTATCGGGAACCCCGGCACTTCTATGGCAAGCCCGGGGAAGACGTGGATGACTAGCTCACCCACTACAATCGGGTGAGCAAATACAACCGCTGGGATGCGACTACCAAGTTGGCGAATGCGGTATTTTTTCTTGAAGAAACTGCGCTAACATGGTTTGACAATCATGAAGCATCTCTTACCACCTGGGATTGCTTCATGGAAGAAATGAGAGCGGGATTTGGTGATGCCGATGCTCGAAAAAAGAGCGCCGAACAGACTCTGGCTCAACGAGCGCAAGTACCGGGGGAGACCTGCACAACTTACATAGAAGAAGTCCTCAAGCTGTGCAGAATAGTCGATGCTCGGATGACTGAGGAAGACAGAGTGGGTCATCTCCTGAAAGGAATAGCGCAAGACGTGTACAACTTTCTTATCTGCAGGGACGATTTGAATACAACCGCTGATGTAACACGACACTGCCGCACGTTTGAATCTTTGAAGCGACGCCGTATCATTCCGAAGTTTGGTCGGCTGCCTAATGTGACAACTGTCGCTAGTGCGGATGTGTCTGAAACGACAAGCCTGGCAGATACAATCCGCCAGATCGTCCGCGAAGAGCTTCGGAGGCATCAAGATATTGGGGGCCACGTCAGACCCGTCTACAGTGGCACCTCTTCGTCAGACAACAGCCCATCTTCTACCTGTTGTACTCCCTCTGTTACGTCTCCTTCGGACACCCGATACTCTGCTGCTCATCGCCCGAACATCCAACCTCTTACCATCAACGCATACAACAGCGAGCACTCTCGTTTTCCTCATCGACCACATCCACAGCATGAAACGTTTAATACAAGCGACGATGAGCCTTATTCATCGAACGAACGTGAGCCGCCAGTGTGTTATGCCTGCGGAATGATCGGCCACATTTCCCGCTTTTGCCGCAACCGTCGTCCGTACCAGCAGTATCGCCGACAGTGGGTGAACTCCCGTACAAGGCTTCCTGCTGACAATAATGATTCATATAGAACACCTGGCCGGAATGAGTACAGTGAAACAGCTAGCCGACAAGAACGCAGAATGGTGCTGAACCGAAACGAATCACCGGCCTCTGACCGTAGCCTGACACCACCATCTCGGCGCCCACGACGCTCCCTTTCTCCCCGACGAAGGTCGCCGCCTCCGGGAAACTAGTGAGTGTGGCCGATGGAGGTGAGGTCGCAAATGATTCTAGCTTACCCATGCCTCTGCCCATTTCGATGCTAAAAAACCGAATTGAAGTATTTGTGGACGGTGTACGTGCTATGGCGCTGTTGGACACAGGTGCAGCTATTTCTATTATAAGTCTCGCTTTTAAAAACTGCCTTGGTCGTAAAATTATGTTTGCTTGGGATAGTGCGACAACATTATGTGGTGTTGGTGGCGAACCGCTTAACCCACTTGGAGTCTGTTCCGTGAAGCTTGTTATCGCCGGCCACACATTCCGAACTGAATTCGCAGTACTTACTCGATCAACGCATGACGTAATTCTTGGACTCGATTTTCTGGAGCAATGTGGGGCCACTCTGGACTTTCGCAATGGAGACATTTCTGTGAGCACTCGAATTGAATCTGCTTTGCGTGAAAATTCGCGGACCCATCCTAGCACGCTTTCGGTTTCGGAAGACATAGTCATTCCTGCAATGTCAGCAGAGTTTATACGAGTTGTTAGTTCCAGCTGTGCCAGTGATGCGTTCGACGCTGTGGTTGAACCACTCCCCCTCAACTGCGCGAAGAAAAGTATTCTGATTCCCCGCTGCATCATCTCAGTCATGAATGGCCATTCTTCTTTGTGGACGACTAACTGCTCTAACGAACCTGTTGTATTACCACGTGGTCTAAAACTTGCCAACTGTGACGAAGACTTTTTTAAATCAGTGGCCGTGCTCAGCACAGACAATTCCCAGCCTACCGCATGCTCAGAAGAAGATGAGACAAACTTTCTTGCCATGATTAACAAATCCCTGCCAACAAGTGACCGTTACAGTTTAGTGGAAGTTCTGGCGAAACATACTGCGGCTTTCGATTTCTCTCGGGACTTGCCACCACGGATTCCCATTTCCCGTACTCAGCACCGAATCAATACAGGAACTGCTGATCCAATCCGCCAGAAGCCTTATCGTGTATCCCCATCAGAGCGCCAAACAATCGAAGAACAAGTTCGTGACATGCTGCATAAGGGCATCATTCAGGAATCGTCCAGTCCGTGGGCTGCCCCTGTGATTCTAGTCAAAAAGAAAGATGGCACATGGCGATTTTGTGTTGATTATCGACGTCTGAATACTGTTACCAAGAAGGACGTGTATCCCCTGCCACGTATTGATGACGCCATTGATTGCTTACATTCCGCCTCCTATTTTTCCTCAGTCGACCTGCGATCAGGCTATTGACAGATCCCCATGCACCCGGAAGATAAAGAAAAGACGGCATTCATCACCCCAGACGGGCTGTATGAATTTAATGTGATGCCGTTTGGATTATGTAACGCTCCAGCCACGTTCGAAAGATTCATGGATACAATTTTGCGCGGGCTGAAGTGGCACGTTTATATGTGTTATTTGGACGATGTAGTGATATTCGGGACAACTTTTCATGAACACAACAGTCGATTAGAGATTGTCTTGGAGTGTATTGAGAAAGCTGGTCTGGTACTCAATTCCAAGAAATGTTGGGGAACGCCAGACTGTGGTACTTGGACATCTGATAGACAAGGATGGAATCAGGCCTGATCCGAAAAAGATCGAAGCTGTCACTTGTTTTAAACCGCCGAAATCGTTAAAACAGCTCAGGAGTTTTTTGGGGCTTTGCTCCTATTTTCGGCGTTTTGTTCCGAAGTTTGCTGATCTAGCATATCCCCTTACTTGTCTTCTGCAAAAAGATGTGCCTTTCAAGTGGACTGCCGATTGTGACTCCGCCTTTCGTCAGTTAAAGTTTATTTAGACATCAGGACCAGTACTACGCCACTTCTGTCCATCAGCTCCAACAGAACTTCACACTGACGCCAGCGCAGTTGGAATTGGTGCTGTGCTCATACAGCGCCACAATGGCGATGAACATGTCGTTGCATATGCAAGCCGTTCTTTGAGCAAGGCTGAGCGTAATTACACTGTAACTGAACAGGAATGCTTAGCTGTTGTATTCGGTGTGCAACGGTTTAGGTCATATCTTTATGGTTGTGCATTTAAAATTGTGACGGACCATCATTCCTTATGTTGGCTTGTAAACCTTCGTGACCCCTGTGGACGCCTTGCGCGATGGGCTTTGCGCCTTCAAGAATTCAATTTTACTGTGTCTTTTAAGAGTGGTCGTAAGCACGGTGATGCTGACTGCTTGTCACGGTTGCCACTTGAAACTACTGATTGCGACAATGAGGTCCTGGATGAATATATAGCTGCTATCTCTACAAGTTTCCCTGATGTTGGCGAATTCAAGATTGCGCAGCGGCACGACAACGAGTTGGCGCCGCTTTTTGAGGCAGCAAGTTCCCGGAACCCTAAGACCTCATTCTGCATTCGTGACGGTGTACTATACAGGAAGAACTATTCGTCAGTAGGTGCGCGGCTTCTTCTGGTAGTTCCTACAAGTCTTAGGTGTCAGGTTCTTCGGGTAATGCACGACGATGCCACAGCTGGACACTTGGGTTTCGCGAGGACATTGCACAGGATTAAGGAACGTTTTTATTGGCCGAAGATGCGTCAAACTACTCAACGTTATGTGGCCAGCTGCCTCCAGTGCCAGCGTTTCAAGCACCCAACCTGCTCACCGCCGGGTCATCTTCAGCCTATAACGCCACCACGAACCCCATTCGAACAGGCAGGAATTGATCTTCTAGGACCGTTTCCCCGTTCCTCCAACGGGAACCGCTGGGTTATAGTGTGCGTAGACTACCTTACGCGGTACTGTGAAACTGCTGCTATACCGTCAGCCACTGCTTCTGATGTCTCGACGTTCCTACTATGGTCCATCATTCTTCGACATGGGCCTCCTCGTGTGTTAATAAGCGATCGTGGCCGACAGTTTACGGCAGAAGTTGTAGAAGAACTTCTTCGCCTCTGCTCATCCCGATTTCGCCATTCAACTCCTTACCACCCACAAACAAATGGTCTTACCGAACGCACCAATCGGACGCTTAGCAATATGCTCACAATGTATGTCGACTCCCGCCACAAAAACTGGGATGAAGTCCTTCCGTTTATAACATAAACATTTAACACTGCTAAGCACGAAACGACAGGCTACAGTCCGTTTTTTCTTCTCTATGCACGACCTCCACGAAGCACTTTGGACACGTTTCTGCCTTTCTCACTCCCTGCTGAAACTTCACTAGCGCAAACTCTCTCTTTGGCTGAAGAAGCTCGTCGACTCGCTAGACTTCGCACTCTAGCCTCCCAGGAACGCTACAAGCAACGCTACGACAAGCGTCATCAAGATGTTAATTATGTCCCTGGTGACTTGGTGTGGCTTTGGACGCCGTTGCGTAAGCGCGGCTTGTGCCAGAAACTGTTGCACCACTATACTGGCCTTTTCGTTGTATTGCGCCTCAGCGCAGTAAACTTTGTAGTCTCTCGCGTGACCACCCAAGGGCGTCGTTCTCGGAAGACTCAAGTAGTCCACGTGGCCCGCATGAAGCCCTTCTATCAACGTGACGAACCTTGACTCGCCCGGCGGGCATCGTCTGCGAATGGGGCAGTGTCACGCACTTCCCGCGGTCCTTATTGAAGGAAGATGAGGTTTGGTGGAATAAGCAGAAGAGGACGAGGAAGCTGGGTCTGTCCGCTGTGGTGTGCTAATCTCCAGCGTATCCTACCATCTGTGTAAATAAACGTCGTAACAATATATATATATATAAACAGGATGTCACACAACTTTCCCGATTATCTATTTTATTCCAAGAGTTTCGGACGATGGACCGTCCTTCTTCAAGGTAGAATTGAGGTAGAATTCTCAATTCTACCTTGAAGAAGGACGGTCCACCGTCCGAAACTGTTGGAATAAAATAGATAATCGGGAAAGTTGTGTGACATCCTGTTTGAATTTAACTCTGGCCCATTAGTAACAAGCAATCCATGTCTATATATACATATATATATATATATATATATATATATATATATATATATATATATATATATATATATATATATATATATATATATATATAATTGCGAAGTAATGTATATAACAATATTCACGAAATGACAGTCCAATTAAGCGTAAATGCTATATTATGGTCGACACAACCAAATTAATTAATTAGCTGCAAATACATCCTAATTTCATCTGCTGGTGTACACACATACAAACACCCATGCATGGTCACAAGAACGGTAAGAAACGAAGGAAATGAAGTATTTGCATAAAACATGTCGCTTCAAACTTTTGGAACCATGGTTCTGTCCTCCAATATAGAATATGAAAAATAAATTCACAATCTATAGCAAACACGTATAAAATTCATCCTATCGGCAAATGTAACGTTTGCTTTCGGGCTGGAAAAAGTTGTTACTGTTTTGTTGCATCCCTTGGAAAAAGACGTAACCTAACTATTACGATTATAAGCTAGTAGAATAATTACGTTATGTATGTTTGGTGGCTGCCATACGCTCGGATAACTAGGTGTTGTGTTGCTCTGTGCAGCGAGATACTATGAATTTATGACAGTAAATTGATATCCTGGCTTACGGATTATTTCAGCTTGATCTGAGCAGTTTGTTACATGTAGCTGCAGTTGCAGTTTGTTTTTCCTTTTTGGCCACGTGTAGTGAAGCTTTATATATTAAATGCCGGCTTTTCAATCGAAGCAAGCTATGTCCCCGGGCTGTCCAGCGAATTACGCAGCTTAAAATATGGCAGTGAAATAGTGCGCTCGAATGGTGTATATTCGCCGCCAAGCTTTAATCCAGCCTGAATTATTTCTCCATTAGATCGTATATAATGCGTCTAAATGTAGAGAGCGTTGTTTTCGTTTTACGGATGAAACTGATGGAATTTTTCATACTCTGCATGAGGTTTCGCTTTAATTGTTTGTGTGCAAACATTCGAACGTTCGGAACAAGCTATAACACTCATTACTTTTAAGAATTTTTTCTGCTGTTCTTATTGTCATGCCTGTTTGTTGCATTAGACACAGACCTTTGCCCAATCATTATACCTTTCTGTTTTTAGATTACTGAATCCGCTGTATAGTCTGCACTTAATGAGCTCGAACAGCAAAATAATAAATGTTCTGATTTTACTACGTCTGCCCTGATCGTTGCAATTTCTAACGCTAGGCGTCAAATGAGGGGCAACAAATGTCTGCAACACGTGACATATAAACGCATATGACCGCAACACCACAGTTCCCCTGTTGTGTCAAGGCAACCGTTAAATAATACAAATAAAGCTCATCAGATGTCTAGTAGTCCTCCTGACTTTATATGTTGGTTCACCTAGTAGATAATTCGTTATTATTGCTTTTTATTTAAAATTTCATTATTCGATATCTTTCTCGCTTTGCACTTACGTTTCTGCACACTCCTGAGCAATTGCATTGTTCTATATACGTGTGTGCATGTGTGTGCGTAGGTGTGCGTGTGTGTGCGCACGCGTGTGTTTTTTTCTAAAAAGAAACACAAAAACTCCCAGTACAGACTTGGCATTTGGATACTCTATGCTTTCAGCTTATCAATTTTGTCTTTACTGCGGTTACAGGCAAAATCGTGCGGCTGTGTTTGGGATTATCCTCTACAATCCGTGCATTCCAAATGACGTAAACATTTGTTGGGAGTACGACGTCATCCTTGAAAATGAAGCAGTATCTGTATTTTGCGTTCCGCCTTCATAATCTTGCTGTGCTATATTTACGCTGTTCCTGAACCGAATTTGATGATTCTACATCGCATGGCATAGATTCTGCAGTTTTCAAATGATCGTAAGTGATTAGATCCTCTGATATACACAACCCTGGCTTCACTCATGTTGCTTTTAGCTTAAATGCATAAGTAGACAGGGACGCACGCGTTACAAGCAGATTGTACACTTTATCCAACCTCCTAATCACCAGAGTGTACATTTGGGAATTCTTCGTTTGATCCTCATCAGTTCTCCAGCTGTTGTCGTTGCTGCTTTCCCTTAGCCTCACTTTGCTATTTTTTAGTTCCTTCCTTTTTTTTATTTTTTTGTTTACGTTCGCCACTTGTACTACTTCTGTCTTCAGATGATTGGACTTCGCAACGTAAACAGGTGGTGCTGTTCAAACGGTAGCGTAAAAGCAGCCTTTTTTTCGCTGATACTGAAGATCGAATGGGGCCTTGTCATCGAGGACTTTCTTATAAGGTCAGACCAGACATCTGTTATTCAGGCCTTTGTAACGCCGATCAGTAAACATATCTGTTTTGCATGTGTCGCTTCGAGCCGTGAAACCCCACAGTTAAAAATTTATATCTGCTGCACGCCTAGGGCTTGAAATTGGTACTTTATTTCTGAAATTTGTTTTCATCTTTTTAATATTTTATTATTTATGATAGATAAGATGGTTGTGCTGCTCTCGCAGTAGAATGCAGTAAGCATTAACAAAAAAGGGATTTTGTTTCTTATTATACCTGTACAGTATACTAGAGAATCCATCACGAAAGTGTGAGCTAACGGAAGAAATATTCACGGGAATATTTATACTTTCGGTCCGTGTTCGAGGTGAAGATGCCTGCATAAAAGCGTGGGCATTACAACTAACGGTGTCCACCTTATGATGATCGGTGCGATTTGGCATGTAATATGGCCGATAAACGAATTCGTTATACGTGGTACAGCGGTGACACAGCTTGTGCAACAGGATAGAAAACGATAGTTTGCGGCCCGATGCTAAGGATGTAAGTTGAAGGTTCGGTATCATGGCTATGATACTTTTGGCCCTGTTATAATTAGAGTAAACAAATCGAATGGAGTTGTTCTCAGCAAGTTCTAAGGCAGTAATAAGGTTTTCGTTACCTCGATCCCTTACAGACTGTGAATATTATAATTTTGGACATTGAGTGCCTTTCGCCCTAATAACTTTACCAAGCATGCAGCACTGAAAGAGTTACAGCGTGAACAGCCAAAACTGTGTTAAGAGTTCTGAATTACTTATTTGATGTGGGCACTCCAAGTGAGCTTGGAGCTTGACGGCTCTGCCAAAGGGCGCGTGATCGAATTCCGACCGCCGCGACTGCTTTCGATGCACGTTAGGGAACATCAGGTGGTTGAAAAATTTGGGGTTTTACACTTCGGTGTCCCTCATAGTCTCAGACGTTTTGGGACTTATGCCCCATAGACCAAACCAAGTAAGGGTAAGCAAAACACATATACCGGCTATTGATATGATTTTAATGATGGTTTGGTTTATGGGGTTTAGCGTCCCAAAGCAACTCAGGCTATGAGAGACGCCGTAGTGGAGGTCTCCGGAAATTTCGACCACCTGGGGTTCTTTCACGTGCACTGACATCACACAGCACACGGGTGCCTTGCTTCCAAACGCCATTATTCAATTCTTACAGATGCGGAACATTAGTAATTGTGGTTACACGTACAGAGTTTTCCTTAGTATTGTCAGCGAAATTACGAGACGAGCGCGTAACGGGATCCCGCCGAATTGGATGCGGCCGCCATCTAACAAAGCGCTCTTGGTGTCGAGAAGAGAAAAAAAGAGCTGGGTAGGAGAGAAAGTGAAGCTCGATCAGCGGGGCCATGGAAAAAAAATAGGAAAGAGGAGGCGAAGGACGCGTTATTCTGGCGAGTGAGGTGCGAGCAGAGGACAAGGAGCAAAGAGCGGCGACCAAGGAGAGAAGCAAAAGTGGTACACGGCGGCCGCTTTGACACATAGATACAGCATCTGCTCGGATGTCTCGATCCGGCGTTGCTTGTCGGTATTGTATTTTGTTACGTAGACGATAACATACTATATATGTTGTATAAATATCATTGATCATTTGCAAATCTTTTCTTGACGAAGCGTGTAATTGGCTGGTACCAGTTTAGCTGCTTATCGTATCTTAATGCTGCAGTTTAATCGTAGAGATCGACTATTCCGATTAAAGGCGTTAAAAATCCGCCCTGCATGCTGGCACCTAATATACTTCATCAAGGATGATCTGCACGGAGAAAGGCTTACTTACTGAGCCAAATAAGATCTGATAGAGCATACATGTTTTACTCCTCAAATAGTTTTCAGGAATAACCGATCTTTTCGCTTAGTTCGATATTTCCCTGTAGTGGTCCGTTTAAAAGGCGAAGCCAATGTATTGTGTGCTTTAGTTACGTTCGTTTCGTCTGGTCGTTGCAATAAACACTGGACTTCTCGGCTTCTACGAATAACACTTGCAATCCCCCAAAACAAAAACACGACCATCACGCGCTAATGGAGGGGAAGACTTCAAAGCAATTGCGACAGTTGCGGAAGAACAATGTAGACTAGCTCGCGCTGATCACCCGCACCATCAGGGGTATAATAGCCGCTCAATGTCTAGGAAGATAGCGGTTGTGGACCTTGATAATGAGAGAGGCGGGATATTTTCCTGTGCACGTTGTCGCTAATTAGTGACAATGCGCCCAGCATGAGCGTGACGCTCGATGTGCGGTCATAGTTGTGAAGAATAATGAGCTGTGCTTATTTCAAAACTTCTAGATCGGATATGACTGACATGGACTGAGGATCCCATGTCGATGCACCGTAATCCAATATTGATCGAAACAGCAAATTATATCAAACAAAAATTGGAAGTGCAGCTTTTAGAAGTACTTACATTTGGATAGGCAAGGTGGTGCTGGCAGGCTCTCCAGTAATGTCGGTGATATGCTGATACTGTCAGATGCTGGTAAGAAAAACGCGTTGATTTGCTTTTAGATGCGCTCAGGGTCATTGTCCTCTTGGTGCACCAGCCAGCAACACGACCAAGGCGGTTTGGAGCTGTTCGACATTCTTAGGTTTTCTAAATGGTACATTTGGTATTTATGCTGTTGTCCGCAATAAAGCTGATAATTTTATGTTGGTGACAAACTAATCAAAATACTGTACGCAACAATTATCGAAGAAACGAACCCCTAGCCCTGTGGTACCTCAGATGCCACCGACATGAGGAAGGTTTGGTTTAGGATTGTTTTTATGGTTCTTAACTTCTTAAAGCCACTCAGGTTATAGTATAAGGGACGCAATTTAGAAAAGCGAAGAGAGAATGCATAAACTGAGAGCAATTAGTTAAAACAACGCTCAGTGCAGGTGAGAACTTCTGCTTATGCAGCAGCGGAATATCGTGTCGAAAGCTCCCTCAGAAGTGTAAAAGAATGACGTCGGCCTCGGAACGGTGACCAGCGATTTTCATTTGTAAAGGTTAATACATGCGTTAAACAAGAACACACCTTCTTGCGAAAGCATTCGGCTTGCGTCAAAATCGATAGCGATAAAAAAAAAAATAAGAATTGTTATTTGTGAAAAATTAATATTGCAGAAATCTGCTATAAATGCTAGGTATTCAAATGGAGCGTGTTTTCACGGTGAACGCTTGTCGCTAGATATATATGTAGCGGAATCCTTTAAGCCATTCAAGAAACAATAACTGGGGTTTTAACGGCCTCAAATCATTCTACACCATGTAATATCATGTTTTTTTTTTATTTGCAGTCCTTTCTATACTCAACATTGCGTTACGGGTGAATAACATAAAGTTTAAGTATGTTGTCTTCTTTCAATACGCAGAGAAAGAAATAATAGACGGTCCGACTTCCCTAACCGACGTAGAATCATGCAAAAGCGTCCAAAATCGCGAGTGTCCATCCATATATAAGGAATTTCCGGTCTAACATTATTGTTTAGGATACCCAAATTTCCGGGATGTGCCAAGTCTACTTTGGGGTTGGCCAAGTGGGTTTTGAACGTGGGTCTACTCAATTTCGAAATTTTAATTTTTAATGGCGCGAAGTCAGTTTTGGAAGGTGGACCACACAAATTCTGGGGGTGGGCACCTTAAGAGAGTAGTGTGATAGCGGTGTATTTGTATCGATGCGCACATATGAAGTTGATGGAGTCGACGACGTGCAGTGCGCAGAGTGAGGGAGTAGCAGCAGGATGGATGGAATAAACTTTATTAGATAAAAAGAAATTAATCTTCCAGGGTGGTCGCCTACTAGTCCAGGAGTCCACGGGCTTGTGCTTCACATAGAACCCGATCCACCAGCCATTTCTGACCGCCGGGCTGAGCGGTCCGCAAAGCAGCCTCCTAGGAAGAATGAGTAGGACGGGGAATGGGGGGTACTGCCAGGGGGGAAGGATATTCCCACAGGTAGTGGAAAATTGAGGGTTTGGGCACGCCACAGATGTCACAGTGATAGGGCAAGCTGGGGTGAAAGCATGAGAGACGGTAGGAGGAAATGAAGCAGCCCGTCTGAAATTGTCGCCATTTGGCACTGGGTAAGGGTGACAAGGTACTTTGGGGCGGTGGCAGTGTCATGCGGCTGTGCTTGTAGAATGTGATGTTTGATGATATGTAGAAGCAGCGGCAGCACGTATTGCCAATACACGCTGCAGCATGTATTGGCAGCAGCAGCGGCCGCACTTGCACGCACTCACGCTGTACTACATTTTACACAGGCTGGACGCCCTACCTTAGCATCGCCTTGGTTCACGGATAGCTGCTATCTCGTCGCTGGATAATCTTTGTCTTCGCCGATTGAGATCATGGAATCCTGAGGTGACGTCACGACCTTGTACCACGCGACTGACTTTACGGGAAGCAGGACGACTACAAAAGCTGAAATCTGTTCTACCTGGCCTTCACTTTGGCAGCAGCAGCGGCCGCACTTGCACGCACTCACGCTGTACATTTCACACAGGTTAGTGTGCTAGCGTTTTCTCATTTCCTGCTAATTCTCTGGTACTTATGCTGCTGCTGCCAGGCTGAAAGCGTGCAATAACTCCAGTAAAAGGCCCTCTGAAATGGCAAAGCTCGCAAAAGATTTTAGACAAGAAATACGTGACTTGCGCGCCGCGATGGAAAAGGAACTGCGGAAAGAGTTTAAAGACCTAAAATTGTCGATGGATCTGTTCAACACACAGTTTGAGGCGGCCCTGACACGCTGCTATGAAATTGAAAAAGACAACGCTGCACTGAAAAAAGAAAATGCAGCCCTGGCTGCCGAATACAGTTGATTGAAAGAGCTCGTCTGCCATTCTGAACAAAAGTTGACTGAAATGGAACAATACTACAGAAACAAATTTGGAAGTAAAATGCCTACCGGCCGACGAAAACGAGGATATTCCAGACCTCATCAGCAAAATAGGGGATGTAATTCATGAGCCGATAACAGAGTCTGATATAGATGTGTGCCACCGTGTCACCAGAAAGGACAAGGGCTGCGCAAACGTTGTGGTGTAGTTCAGAAATCGCGCCAAGCGTAACCCAGTGCTTGAAAAAGCACGCAAAACACGTGTGGAAACATCTGGTCTTCAGCTGCCGGGCGAAAGCACTATCTACATAAATGAGCACCTGTGCCCTACGCTGAAGAAGCTTCTTGGCAAAACTTGCGCACGCTAGAAGGAGGCAGATTGGAAGTACGTTTGGACGAAGGACGGGAAAATCTTTGCACGTAAGACTGAAAACTCGCGTGTACTGCGCATCATGCATCGGAGACATAAACAAAATGGAATAGAGACTTCTTTCATGAGTTTGCCCAATCAGTTCAGACCAGTAGATATGCTGAAAGATGTCTAACACTGCTCAACGTATGCACTCTGCAGAAAAAAATTAAAAGCTTAACTTTCTTGCATCTGAATGCACAATCAGCACGCAACAAAGAGGACAACTTATATGCTCTGTTCTCCCGTTTTAGCTTCACATACGATGTGATTATGATTTCTGAGACCTGGTACCGATATGATTATGAAGTACTTAAAATTGCTGGGTACACAACACATAACTTAAACCGCACAGTGATAAAAAGGAGGAGATGTATTACTAATGGCCAAGAACTCGCTAAAGCTGCCATGTTGTTCCCGATTTCACCAAAATAACTGGTGATATTGAAATCCTTACAGCGTCCTGCAGGGACCATATTTTTTCTGTTTAATACCGTCCCCCAAATGGCAATATAACAGCCTTGCTTACATTCCTGGATAGGTTTTTTAGCTGGGCAGACAAATCTGGGTCAAAATTGGTTGTAGGTGGTGATATGAACATCAATTTACTAAAAAAATCATCTGCACAACGTGATTTCTTAATGCATTTAGAAACTAATGCTTGCACTTGCACCATAACTGAGCCTACTCGCGTATGGAACAACACTGGAACACTGCGTGACGTCTTCATCATTAACCAGCCCATGTCTGGTTCTCTTTTGGGCGTCATCAGCGTACATATTAGTGATCATTTTCCAATATTTCTTATCATTGACCTACACAAACAACGTCCTCATTTCATAAAGAGGATCACGTCTCATTTCAAGACATCAATCCATCCTCATTAGCAGAATTCTGAAGAAATGAAGTTAACATAGACTGGTCTCAGGTATACAATAAAAGTGATCCCGATCTAGCTTATAACTGCCTTTTACATCTCTTTAAATCAACCTACGTCAAACACTTTCCGTTCAAAATCAAAGCGAATAGTAAAAAAGCCAGAAAACCTTGGATAACAAAGACCTTGTTGACCCAGATAAAACAAAAAGATGGTATGTACAGAAAGTTTTTGAAAACGAGAGACCCGAATGACCTCAAAACTTTCGAAACTTTCAGAAATAAGTTAACTAGTTCCTTGAGAGAGGCTAAAAGGTATACATGCATAACTGTTTCAACCCGCAGATAATGGAACGAAACGACTTATTCTGGCGAAGGGTAAATGATGTGCTAGGGCGAATAAATCGAAATGCACAGCCGTCTCAAGAAATAACCTTAAATGGTACACCAACGTCAAGATCTTCATTAGCGAATGCCTTTAATGATTACTTCACAACTCTTGTAAATTGTTCTCATCACCCTGCCAGTTTAGACCATCTGAAAACCAACTATTCTTACAGTGCATTTCTACGACCTACCGGTGCCCAGGAGGTACAATACATAACGCATTCATGACTTTCCAGAACAGCAAAAGTACTGACGTTGATGACTTGCAAATTGGCCCTGTTAAGTCATAGATATGATTTCTGTAGTACTCGAGCATGTTTTTAACCTCGCTTTCTTAAATGGTACCTTTCCGAAAGCCATGCAAGCTGCGAAAGTAATTGTTATATTTAGGTGGGGATATGAACTTACTATCAACTTACAGGCCTATATCTATTTTGCCGGTCTTTTCCAAGGGAATCGAGAAACTAATCTATGTAAGAATGAATTCCCTCTGTGAAAAGCAGAACATGCTTGCTGATGACCAATTCGGCTTCAGGAAAGGTCGGTCAGCTGAGATTGCCCTTTTAATCCAGAAAGAATACATTCTGAAATCATATGAACAAAAATTATTGCCACTAGGAATGTTCATAGACTTTTCTAATGCCTTTGATTGCATTAACCATGACACGATAATAAAAAAACTCAAAACCAATGGCTTTCGAGGGGTATATTTAAGTCTTATAAAGAGCTATCTTGAGTACCGGCACAAAATGGTTAAAATAGGAAGCTACACATCGCATCTTAAAATCGTTACAACTGGAGTGCCTCAGGGAGGCATTCTTGGGCCACTATTATTTAATATTTATATCAACGATATCATAAACATTTCTCCCCACGCTAAATACATTATCTATGCCGACGATACAACTTTATTATTCACGTCTTCTACCTGTAAGGAACTTGTGGCTCAATGTAATTCAGCATTAGACAAACTCAAAACATGGTACCAAGTAAATTCATTAACCATCAACACGAACAAAACGAAAGCCGTTCTATTCCAACCTAAAAATTCCAGGGCTACCATTACAGACTGGATAACTATCGGAAGGTCACCAATAGAAGTAACGTCTTCAGTTAAATGTCTTGGTGTCATATTTGAAGAACGTCTGACATGGAATAGACACATCGACATGCTTAGTTCCAAACTCGCAGACGTTGCTGGCGCCCTAACGAGAGTACGCTCTTTTCTTCCAGTTTTCATTAAGTTGTTAATTTATAACTCCCTCTTTTTTCAACACCTAAAATATTGCCACCTAGTATGGGGTAATACTACGATGTCAAATATCACTAAACTTTCTTTATTGCAAAAAAAAAAAAAAAGGCTGTGCGTGCTATTTGCGACTCGGAATATGATGCACACATCGAGCCCCTTCTCATGAAACTTCAAATCTGCCCTGTAAAATTGCTTTACAATGAATTTCTCTTGCAGCAATACCATACAGAAAAAAGAGAGGAGGCCACTTTAGTGAACCTCTTTCAACTCTGCACAAAAACATAAAACAGCGCGACACTCGTGATACTGAAACCTGGTTCGGACAACGCGCACGCACGAATTATGGTACTCAGCTACTATCCTGCTCATTACCATCCTTGTTAAATTTACTTTGTCTCTGATGTCTTCTCTCAGTTTGTGAGTTTGTACAATTATTATTATTATTACCCATCTAATAAAATGCTTGCTTTAATTTTTATTGTGAATCACTTCATAAATTTTTGCCATTGTATAACGTTGTGTAGCCATGTTTGATTGCTGCTGCCAACATTTGTTTACATTACTAGGTACGCAATCTTTGAAAGGGGCACAGACCCTTGTTAAGCCGATTGTTTCTCGGCTTTTTGTCTGTGCCGCCTACATTATGTATGAAAGTGAAATAAAATTTGATTTGATTTGATTTGATTTGACTGATGTGACCTCTTGCGCGGGCTTGGGTGCCTGATCATCCGGGGCCCGAGAAGAGAGTTTTCGGGCCACCGCATGAACGCGCTCATTACCGGGGATCGAGGCATGCCCAGAGATCCATGTCATATTGACCGTTCGGTCGAGAGAGGAGGCTGTGGCAAGAATATGATAGATGACCAGCGTCGCCACGCTGTTTAGGTAGCTAGTGGCGCTATGCAGCCTGAGAATCGGTGCAAATTTCGTTTATGTTTTTGTCAATGGTAGAGTGGGCTAGCGCAAGTGCGATGGCAGCTTCTTCCGCCTCTGCAGGAGAATTAGTTTGGATAGTGGCGGCGGTCTCCACACTGCCATCTCCGTAGGCTGCGACTGCCGTGAAAATACCTACTTTAGAATTCTTTGCTGCGTCAGCATAAAGAATATCGGAACGGTTGCTGTATCTTTTGGTGTAATAACTGGCTCGAACCTTCCGCCTACCCTGATAAAGGCTAGCGCCCATATTGCGCGGTAGGGGCTTCTGGTATATATGTGATCCTGCGTGCGCGGAGATATCATGAAAGGTATAGGGCTTGCTGGGGTGAGGATGGGTAGATTGAGACGGAGTTGTCGCCCGTGTGCTGTACGATGTCAGTGCACGTTAAAGAACCCCAGGTGGTCGAAATTTCCGGATTCCTCCACTACGGCGTCTCTCATAGCCTAAGTCGCTTTGGGACATTAAACCCCACAAACCAAACCAAACCAAACCGGAGTTGTCGCTGTAGACGTCCTATTTCCGTACGACTCAGGCGAACTAGTTAGCTTATGCGTTGAGCCTCTATTATTTCGTTCACGGTAATGTGAGTAGCAGTGGCCAGCAGACGTTCTGTGCTAACCGTTCGTGGAAGACGTACAGGGCGGTGGTGACAGCCGTGCGTATTAGGATGTCCGCCTGCTCTGTCTGGCGCTGAGTGAGTATATGGTATGAGAGGTGGTATGTGATTCGGCTAATGATTAATGCATTGATCATATCTAGGGTCTCGCGTTCAGATAGCCCATGGCTGCGCGCTGCCACCCGCCTGATTAGTCCAGCAACCTTTTTGGTCTGTCTTTGCAAGAGCTGAAGAGTAGCGGTTGCATCAAATGCGTTGTTAATGAGAAGGTCGACAATCTTCACCTGAGACATAATGGGCACCGTATTTCCGTG
The DNA here is from genome assembly GCF_055883805.1 of Amblyomma maculatum. Taxonomy (NCBI): domain Eukaryota; kingdom Metazoa; phylum Arthropoda; class Arachnida; order Ixodida; family Ixodidae; genus Amblyomma; species Amblyomma maculatum. The sequence continues at coordinate 169,924,007 of NC_139344.1, read as the reverse complement.
CATGTGAAGTTCAATGGGGGGATCCCCGGGAAGAGGTTTCAGCTGCAATAGTTCCGATTTAGTTGGAGAGCAGCGGAGCCCTGTGTTGTTTAGTTAGGTGGCGGTAATGTCTATGGCAGACAGCAAGATATTCTAGGCTGTTCCAAGGGATATTCGCTCGTTGTCCGGAGGGTTATATCATCTGCGTACACGGCTGTGTGGAGCTCTCGGACAGCAGCAAGGGCCTTTACTGATGGTGCTTGGGCCACGTTAAAAAGTAGTGGCGATAGGACCGCCCCTTCAGGGGTTCCCCGGTTAGGCAAGGGGAAAGGCTGGGAGGCGATATCCCCAAGGTAAAGTTGTGCCGTGCGGCCCTGAAGAAAGGCCCGAACATATTGCCATATGTGCGTGCCGCAGCCTGTGGTGGCTGATGTCGTCAGGATATGGTCATGGCTTATCGTATCGAATGCCTTGTGAATATCCAGGGCCAGTATGGCGCGCGTAGAGGCTGTATGGCGCTTAGTGTGAAAGAGGGACTCTTTAAGGGCGAGAAGTACGTCTTGCGCGAGAGGTTTAGGCGGAAGCCAAATTGAACATGAGAGAGAAAGCCTGTTGCTTCTAAGAACGGTTGAATGCGATTGAGAATGACATGCTCGAAGAGCTTGCCGACACAGCTCGTTAAGGAGATGGGGCGCAGGTTTTTAAGGATGAGGGCTTTGCCCGGTTTGAGTATAAATCGCATGCCGACGTGGGGTCCTGGCTGATGGGAGCATCCCAGCGTGTCAGTGGCTGTTAAAGAGTTCCGTGAGTTCCTGGAGGGAGACTTCGTCCAGATTAAATAGTGCCTTGTACGTTATGCCGTCCGGTCTATAGCGCCGTAGAGCGGCGAATACTAAAGAGTGCTCGTATCTGTGCTGACACAGATCCGTCAGTTTATACGTGGATATAATTAGGATATTCTGACCAGATGTGCGCCAGAGTAAGTTGTTTGAGGCCACTAAGTGGCACCATCGGTTTCTTTAGTATCCCGAAAACACGAAGGTGCACCAAAGGTTTATCCATCACTCATGGAGGTTGGGCAGGACGATATCCTGTTGGTACTTGGCGACTGATGGCAGCGGAGTGCACTTGTAAAACTGCAGTCCGCCCGCTCACAATGGTGAAGAAATCCATCTAAGTAGGGCAGGTAGTGACAGCAAATGCAGACTACGAGAATGAAATAGCTAGAAGGATAACAATGGGGAGTGTCCCTCAAGAGAACAGTAAACAACAGCAGTATCTTTGCGGTACCTACCTGTGTGGCAGAAACGTGGAGGCGAAAGAAAACGGTTCAGATTAAACTGAGGACAACACACGGTTAACACAATGCTACTGACATTCTATGGAAAATAATGTGATAGGTGTAAGGTTCAGAAACAGGAAACAGGCTCGTGTTACTGACATTCTAGTCGAATTAAACAAGTAAGGGACTTGGGCGGGGCATGTAATGCGAAGGCAAGATAACCGATGGTCGCTAATTGTAAACGTTTAAACTCAAAGAAAAGGCAGACGTAACAAGGGTGGAGGAAAGTTAAGTGCACAGATGAGATCGAGAAGTTTGCTGAAGATCTGGCAACTAGCTAATTGGATGAATTTTTATAGAGGTCTTTGCCCCACTGTGGTTGTAGTAGAGATGATGGTAAATTTATCCACTACTGCGTCTCGATGACTATGGCATTATGTAGTTGGTGAGCACGAGGGCGTGGGATCAAATCTCTTCCGCGGAGATTGCGTACATGTTAAATAACCTCAGTGAGGCGAAACTAACCTGAAGCCATCCACTAGGGAAACTCCTTCTCTCCGCTTTCTTCCAACACTGCTTCATACTTTTCCTTAAAACGCTTTTCAATTGCCGACCACGATTGCGACTGTCCTTTTCGCCGTGACCATCCACCCGCACCATCCCACTTCATTTCGTTGCCCCTGGTTAACAAAGTATACTTCGCCGCAGCATTATTCATTTTGCAGAAAAGCAACCTTTACAGGCAGGCTGGAAAAGCCAGAACTGTGGCGAATAGCGAAAATTGACAACAGGGAACAGGTGAAAGCGTCACTGCCGAAGAATACATTTGACTTAGTCATATTATCGCGTTATTATTTGTTACTTTCTTTTCGGTATGCTACATATGGGCTGTTATACTCCAGTCTGTGTGTTGACGCGCTCATGAGCGCAGCATGATGACTTTGTCGATGCTTCCATGGCTTATGCCTTGACATTTTTCAACTGTGATTCATTGTGTACTACAACGTGCGTGATAAGCGAAGGGCCTGCAACAAGAATATTTCCTAAAAAAAAACAAAAAAAAACACTATTGTGGTAATTAGTTGTCCCCTTACCGAGTTCTTTTGTTGTTTGAAAAATTTGCTTTAAAGTTCTTCGTGTAGCCACTCCATGCAAATAATCGCGAAGCTCATGGCTTTTCTGAGGCGAGCATTGCATATCTTAAAGAAACGTGACATAAAGTGAAAGAACTAGTAACCCTGATCTGAAATGAAACAAACAAATACGCAGAGCTGCCACCAAAACATTTCGTGATGGTTGATTCTTGTTGATGGTTCACAACTTCCTAATCGAACCCTTTTGCTATCTCTGCAGGTTTAAAAGCTGCATAATTCATTTTAAACATTAATTTAATTAGACAAACACCATAAAATACTATCATTAACTTAACGTAATAGTGAGCATGCTTCAGTTTTAACGCCGGAGTGTATATGAAGTTCGCCAGATGCATGGTTCCAGGCTCAATAGGGGACATAATCAGTGGCGTAGCCAGAAATTTTGTTCGGGGGGGGGGGGGGGGGGGACTCACGTTGCAGCGCGTCCTCCTCCACATAGAATTTGTCGATGGATCAAATATGATTAATTTGATCCATCGACAAATGGATCAAATTAATCATATTTGATCCATTTGAGCCAACTCCATATGATTATGATTAATTAATCAAATTAATCATAATCATATGGAGTTTCTGTTTTAAGGGGGATTAAGGTCTGAAAGGGCAGCTCGTCTCCGTCTCCATCCCGAAAAAGGGGGTGGCGGGGAGGGGGCTTGGGCGCCTCATCAGGAGACAAACGGTCATTCCGCCGCTATCGGCGCCGCTTCGATGCCTTTTGGTCGCGATCGCTCACCGGCGTCCGCAAGATGCGTAGGGCGGCGTAGAGCGGTGTAGGAAAAAAACGAGTTGCAATAAAAAAACCAAAACGCTCCTGGGCCAATGTTCAGCTCCTTCTCTTCGGCGAGTAGGAAGAAGCGTGAAAACGAAAAAAAAACAACCACAAACAAAAAGCGCAACCACGGAGAGAGCATAGTGTACGGGGAGAAGGGCGAGGGAGTACCACTAAGAGCTGCTACAGCACGGTGAGGATTCGCAGAAGGCACGAGAAAAAAGAAAGCCCCAAAAGAGAGACACAGGGATTTTGAGGAAGCGGGGAGTCGAAGGCGAGGGAAATACCGCCTTTGAAACACTGAGCGGGAATGTAAACCTGTCTTGTTTCGTCGTCCACCCCCACCTCCGTGGCCGGCGCGAGTTGACGCGACGAGCCCGCTCGCTAACTAAACGCCCTTGAAACTTTGTGCTCGGAAATGATTCCTGGCTTTACGTGACTCCGTCTGCATAGGCGTTGCTACGAAATGTAGCCCCCAAGTTCGTAATGTGCGTGCCGAAATGTATTTTCGAACGAACCGGGAAAAGATATGGTAGACAAAACCCAGAATGCTTTCGAGCGCCGGTGGTTGTTTTGGTCGGCGGTGCATGGCAGCACGAAAACATTTCGGGGGGGGGGGGGGGGCTGAAGCCCCCCCCCCCCCCCCCAGCAGGACTAAGTAGCGTCGTCACTGCGAGCACACTTGCAGTGACGACGCTTCCGTAAGCACTGAGACATGGTTTACCTAGTGCCTGCTTTCAAGATATTTTTTTTTCCGGTTTCGAAAAACCTGCCAAGACAAAAGAGGCGGTAGCATTGTGATCGGCGTGCGTAAACACATCCATGCAAAACTTACTCAAAATGAGAGCCTCGCCAGCGTGACTCGGTGTTTGGGGCACTTGGTTGTTGATGCCAGGGACGCGAGCTCGATCCCATCTACTGCGGTCGCTTTTCGATTGAGGCGAAAAGCAGGGCGCGTGTACTGCGCGATGACAGTGCACGTTAAAGAACTCCACATAGTCAAGTTTATCTGTATTTCACCACAATTACATCCCGCATAGCCTGAGTCGCTTTGGAACGTTCAACGTTATTAATGAACCAGCCTATTGAACTTGACGGTGCACTGCAGATTGTGTTGGGCCGGATACAACGCTTGCCGTAGATGCTTGTTACACACCTCCTGATTATTTAGGGAACTTAGATGATGAGCAATCTGGTGTGTTATCACGTAGCTAAAGCATAACGGTCATGTCATGCAGGTGTACCTCTTCTACTTGTCAGTGACTTCAGTTCCCTGAATGTACTGTGGCAAGATAATCCTCCTGTAAACACACGGGTTTTGAGAGAATGTGAAGACTTCGTTAACTTAATATCACTGTTTCAGTTGACATAGATTGTCCTTACTCTAACACATGCAGACGTTATCTGGAATTGCTGCTTGCAGCACATCCTGGTTATACTAGTAAACAAATGATAGGGCGCATCTGCAGCAACCACGCATTTCATGGTTTGTTCGATCGTTCCGCAGTTAAGAAGCTTGTGTGTGAACATACAATTTACGACTGCTCAAATGTGAACTGCGATGATCTGAGCAATGAGAGAGAAGTTATCTGGCATTCTTTTTCATAAAACGATTAATCTCGCACTCCACCCTAAAACTGGATCAGTTTACGCGAGGCAAAAGGCCACGCGAAAAATGCGTAAAGAAAAAAATTCTAGAGAGCACTTTGGACCACTAAAGTGCGATGAGGCGAAAGTCATTATAGCGCGGTGGATCGTAGCCCTCCACGACGGCACCTTTATCTCCCTCTCTTCTTTCACCCCCATCTTCCTCCCTTCCTTTACAGCGTGGTACATGTGGCCGTGGAGAATTGTGACAGATACTGCGTCTTTTCTATCCTGTAAATCAATTTCAAACGCCGCTGATGTCTGCTGTACTAACGCCTCCTAGACATCTGGGTCTACTTCTGTTTGCTGTGTAGTGCGGCGTTCGAGAAAGCGGCAAATGAAAGGCGGCGCACGGACGCCTGGATCGGACGCCCGGCGGGGTCAGCTTCGTATATGCATGAATCGCCTGGCGACATCATGACCAGTCGTGACGGTACAGGGCACGTTCTTTGTCGAACACAACCAGCATTCCATTTAACGTATCAAAGTTAACGGGCGTTCTATAACTCGCTGAAAGGAAAGGAAGGGCGCAGTATCTGTCGCCCGCGGAATCCCGCAATCATCCTTATAATAGACAAGCGGAATTGTGAAGAGCGTTTCCCGATGCGGGATGTGGCGCAGCGGTAGAGCGCTGGACTAGTGATCCAAGGGATGCAGGCTCGATTCCCGGTGGGGACAGGGTTTACAAATTTATTTTTAAACTCTCGCTCTCAAAAGCGTGACACCTCTGCTGACAATCTTCTGTCGACAAAGATGAGGCTTTAAAGGCTTTCGCCTTAAGATTGGATTCATATGGGGATTCATAGTCATGGTTCTTAATGCACACAAAGCGGTACATAAATAAAAATAAACTGCTGTACGGCAAAGCCAAGCTCTCTCATACTGATAACGTCAATCCGAATATTTGAATTTTGCAAATGTCTGCAAACGAAAACAAAAATTTAGAGAGCGAAATATAATTTCTAAAATGTTGATGTACGCCAAAAGTTTTGTTGCACAAGCTTCAAATTTTCTAGAGCAATATTTTTTCTGGGATCTCGAAGGGACGGCGTAACTACGGTCATGAGTCCGACATTGTCCTACAGCGTGAGGAACTCACGTGCCAATTCGTAACTATTTATGTAATCATTATCAGGATGCGGAACTCACTTCTTCGCTGGTATTAGCTTCCTGTACCACAGCCGTCATACATAGTGCTATCATAAAAGCTAACATTGATTTTAAGAGTCTGAGCCTTTGGTATTGTCCTGCAGCTTCGAACTTGTTGAAATCACAACTAAGCTACCAAAAATATCAGCGCAAAATCTTCCTTGCATTTTCCAACAATCTCTTAATGAAGGAGACAGAGAGAGTAATTAAATGAGAAGAAAGGTGGAGAGTTTGGCCGGCGGTATAGAGACCCTCGCCTGCTACTACACACTAGGGAAGGAAGAAGAGGAATAGTTAAAGGAGAGTAAAGGTGTGAATTAAGGGTGATGATGTGATGGTACAGTGAGGTCTAGCTTGTGGTCCGAGTTATTGAGGAGTCCATGCATACACATAACGAACTCGTAAAACGCAACATACCGCACATGTTTTGGACACACACCACTTGTCACTGAATAAATACTGCCACAATTTTAAAGAGCTCTACACTATCACATGCCAGCACAATCGCAGGAACACGCACCAGAAAACCTCAAAGTACCACATACACGTGCGGTACTCGCGCACTTGAGGTGGCCATGCACACTCGTAGAACACAACGTGCCGCATATGTCTTGGACAGGTGGCTGCGAACTTACCTGCGTGATTCCTATTACAAAACAGACATTAGAAATAATATAAATATTTATAGGCCTATATTCCTAACATTCGTACCGTGCAAATTACTTGAGCATATCATTTGCTCTCAAATCATAAACGTGCTCTTTAAAGAAAACATACTTCTTTTTTTTTTCCAAATCAGCATGGTTTTTAATGTGGTTCGGTCATGTGGGAACAGACTCTTTGAAATAATCGCAGACATCCACTACACTGTACACAAATAGACCAGACTGACGTCATATTTATTGACTTCTAGAAAACCTTTGACCATGTTGCTCATTAACTACGAATATTTAAAATGAGGTAAAATAACATTGTCAGAATTTTAGTTGACGGGATACAAGAATACTTATATATAGCCTGCATTTCGTTAAAACAGAGAATCTCCATTCTGCATCACGGGCCAGAAAAGCTGGAGTTCTCCAGAGTTTCGTCCTGGGGCCTATATTATTTCCCATCTGCATTAACGTTGCCTCCCTTATTTTTACCTCTTTATTAAGATTTTAGTTGTATATATATATCATAATTTGTTAGCCCTCTTTGTGAGGCAAACAAAGAGGGTTCTACTTAAGCTGAGGACAACGCAGAGGGCTATGGAACGAAAAATGGTAGGGGTAACATTAGGAGATACGAAACGTACAGAATGGGTCAGAGAAATAACTCGTTACCGACATTCTAGTGGAAATCAAGAAGAAATGGGCATGGACAGGACATGTAGTGCGAAGAGAGGATAACCGATGGTCGCTTAGGGTAACAAACTGGATTCCAAGAGAAGGAAAGCGTAGCAGGGGCAGCTCAAAGTTAGGTGGGTGGATGAGGTTAGGAAGTTCGCAGGGGTCAGGTGGATGCAGCTAGCACAGAACCGAGTTAATTGGAGTAATATGGGCAAGGCTTTCGCCCTGCAGTGGGTATAGTTAGGCTGATGACGATGGTGATGATTATTATACTTATGCGCTTCACGATGCGTAATCAAGAGTTGTACGACCCTCACACTATCTATAAAGTAGCCCCAGAAGCCCACGCAGTCACGCAGGCAGGGTCACGTAGAAAGGAGGCTTCATGCCTTTTCTTACTGTTCCTCCAGGATTCAGATCACGACTCCAGATGGTGCCGCAGAAGTTGATTGACTGTTGCGTGTGATAGTGTGTACAGCGATAAAGATCAGCCAGGTCTCAGGTATGTGCATGGTTTGTAGACGTTATTTAACGTTCAAGTATCGCTACGCTGAAGCTATTACCGACAAAATCTGCAAGCTTAATCTCCCCTCTAGCTTTCAAGAACTTCAACCTCACCTCTAAACTTAAAACATTGACATAATATACATTTGAAAAAGAATTTGGGGCGAAGTCGCACTGAGGATAGGTGGATGTGGGAGATGAGGAAGGTGACTAGTTTCGCAAACTGCTTGAACTGAAGCTAACTCAACTTTACTTAAAAAAAAAAGCACATTCAAGCAAAGTTTATTTTGTATGCGCAGGAACAACCGTACGGTTTTCGTGTTGGAGGGAAATGCCGATCCCCATACAGCAAAAGCGCGGGCATAGAATTGATGCAACAGCACCTAGAAACACACAGGAGTAGAGCAATGTCCTAAAAACACCAAAAATAACGAAACTACAAGCGCAATATAGGAAACCGCAGCTAGGTTCAGGTCTCTTCACTCAAAATTTAGACGAATTTAACTGTGATGAAAGATCAGAGTAACGGTTAACGAGAAACTCAAATTACACGAAATCAAAAATTCAATAATGTGAAGAGTGCAGAAAAAAAAAACAAAAAAACGGAAGCGCGAGAGAAGCTCTCGCAATACTGTGTTGAATCGAGACTTACTTGTCATATTGTGACCGTTTGATACGCATATGTCATTTGGTCCCTTGTTCTGCAGTTTCTTCAAGTAAACCTCAGTTGTTAGACCAGCGCTATCCCGTGTACCTATCTTCTTGTGTTTTTGTGTCTTTCGTTTGTTAAATATGTTAGTTAAACTCTTGTCCTTAGTGCCTTCCTTTGTTGTTTCGTCCTTTTTGCACAGCGGTATCTATCACGGAAGAATACTAACACGCTCGACTCTTCGCTCTGCTTAAGAGAAAGTAAGTTGCCGCGCGCACTACTTTTCAGGAGGCGTGTGGCACGTTTGCTGTAATGCTCAAGCGTCACTACTACAAAAGCATGACCGTGGTGTGTTTCACATTTTATTAATAATAAATTATTAATTAAATAAATAATAATAATTTATTTATTTATCATACCCTCACAGAGGGGAGGGGCGGATACAGGATATATATAGAAGGTTAACACAATAAATATACAAATCTCTGAAAAACAAATTCGTTATAGAAGTTAGCACATAAAAAGAGCAGCGAGACACATGTCTAATTTTTGAAGACAGCATTGGTGTAAAAATAACAAAATATAAAATATAATAACCAACAGAGTATACAAGGAAGATAAACAAATAACCGTACAGGAATTTTTACCACTAGGCAAAAAAGAAGGTTTGCAACGCGGGTTTAAAGTTTTTTTCTTCAATTATACTTGTTAGGGATGCAGGCAGGTTATTCAATCATTGCAGGTGCGGGGAAGAAACGAGTTAGAATAGGCAACTGTGAGTGTGGAATGTTACGGCGAAATGAAATGTGGGATGGTGGTTGAACCCAGTTGTCACTATGACCTCCCGCATATAAAAACAAAAAACGAAGATAGCATTGACTGGTGTTTCTGAAAAGAAAAAAAGAAAGAAAAGAAAGCAAGTTGTTTCTCGGGCATTATGAGGGCATAGTGACGTAATTTGCACATCCTAGTTTCCTATAGTTTCGTCTGCTTCTATTTGCTTCACGCTTGTCTTGACTTCGCTCGTCTCAGTATGGTTACACGGTTAAGCAGTGGGCTGCAACAGTACTGGCCACATACTGAAGGCACATATCCGTTTCTGCTGGCATCTGAGAGGCATGTGCTCACATGTGCGGTCCTTGATGCACCCTCCAATCTAGTATTGGCCACAGCGGTTGCGAATATGTCCAACTTGAACGTGTGTTTCGCTTTACACACCTCTTTCGTGGAACTGGTGTTTTTATAAATTCATGCGTACAATATTGCAAGTTTACACGGTACCCTGAAGGCCAGTCTCACCATGCCAACCAGGCACTATTTTCAGGCCATGAAAAAATTGAGTGTTCATTCGGGAGCACTTGTTTTAATGCGCGTTTAATTTAATCTCCCGAACCAGTAAAATGGAGTCGTCTTGGGTTTACACTATAGATCCATGGTTTCACTATGCACAAGTCTATATGTTACAATAAGAGAGCATGAGCTGCTAACAATATGGGAGCGCGTACCGACGACTGTCCCTGTGAAAAGATATTGATGGTTGATTTTTATGAATCAAGAGCAGTTATAGTCATACAGCGCCATGAAAGAGGGCATTTATTTTTTCTTTGAAACACTCACTTGCCAAGCAGTTCATCCCAGATGAGCAGGCCTAGTATCAGGCTAGGTGTAACCATTATACCATCGTTCAGTGCATGGCAGCACAGGGGATCAAGCCCGCATCTCCCGCATGAGAGATGGATGCTCATAACCCCGCTGCGGTTAAAGGCATTGATTGCACTTTGGTGTGTTCTATTGTATCTCACTATTGGCGAGGCGTAAATGCCTTGCTATAATATAGTAAATGTAAAAGATCTGAAAAGGTTTTCATGAAAACCCCTGCATCTGGCAGAGACAAATATATTTTTGCTTACCGGATATGTTATTGTGACAATCAAACAAATAATTAATTGTTTTGTATTGTAGGCGAGAAAGAGTATGACTTCACAATAACCATATGATCGCGCGACCGCCTGCTAGTTTTCCTTAAGCCTAAGCCATCATGCGCGTTAACTATGTAACGGAAGGGGCATCACGTATAACAAGCAAAAATAAATTAATTAGGAGCGCTAGAGATATAGCTTAAAATTTCTCAGCTCCGTGATTGTGCCGTCTCAACAGGAAAAAGCAGATGAGGGAGGGGACTGAGGGGACTATCACTGGCTCGCTTCTCAAGCATCGATCAATTTCAGGCGGTAGGGCTCCCCTGTTCCTAATGGCACTTAAGGGCAAGCTAGTCAGGCAGCGTGAGGTGTTTTATGCGATTTGCCAGGGCTGCAGCTGAACGAATTCGACGGGACTTCAGTAGAGTGACGACCACGGGGACCGTTAAGAGGGAAATGAATATCGATGTCATCTCATTAATGTAAGCGACTCTTTTCGCGTTCCTCGCAGCAGCTCTCTCACTCGCCTATTTTCTTTTTCTTGCGTGGCGGATAAAGAGTGCCAGCTACTCCCGGGGCGAAGGAGCGCTGGCCGTCAGTGATTCAATAACAAGCTCAACTTAGCACTCAGCTACTCAACGAAATTCACTCCAAGAACACCACACTGCGCTGAAAATTCGCGAGCGAGGTAGCCGCATACAGGGCTCAAGTTTTAATTTCATTCTCAGTTGTTCCAAATTTTCCTCTACATTTTCTCGGGTGTCTGACCGGATTATACGACGCACGCAGGCTCAGAGTAGTCAGGGCTATTTAGAACCCTGTCGCTTCCGCTTGCCTAAAATCCAGTTGGCAAAAGTGCTGACAATGCGCAGGAAAAGTTTCCAACGAGAGTGTCCATTTTGTTAGAATGTGAACGTTTTTGCTTTGGTGAGCTCTTAAGCCGCAGCTGTTCATGCTTCACAGTGAGATTGTTGCTATTTCATGCCCCATTCAGCACAGAACGAAGCAAGGCAAGGTAAAATAACGTATATAGATGAAGTAAGTTCAAAAAGAAAGAAAAGATTAGGCAAATAACGACTCTCTTTCTTACGAATCGAACCTGCGTTCAGCTGCCGGTCACAAACGTTGCGCAATATTCGCATGCGCCGGACAAGGTTGTAGTAGATGTAATATACCTCCTTGCCTTTACGCTTTTTTTTTTTTGTTACGATGTTCCTGAGCAGTTTATTGTTAGTGTACTTACCACTACTTTCCTTTAATCAACCCTGGGGGCCAGCCAGTAGGGTTTCGACGAGGTAAACAGGCTTTGTGACAACAATACTGGGCTCACCACAGGAGTCTGGTTTATTCGATTCTTGGCCCAATTTGCATGGCGCTCGGAGAATCTCGATGCAGCTAATACGGCGTGAAGGGTTGCGCCAGCTCGGTGAAAGGATTAGCCCGGAACGTAGCGCGTCGCGCCATACCTACACGAGGCCGCTATTTTTTTTCCTGCCGCGCTGTTGTCTAGCGCGCCGCGTCCGGTTCACCTCGGCGGGAGCGAAAGACGAAACGCGCGCGGACGGCTTTCCACTTGGCGGTGTGTGCGCTTAGTTCCTGCCGCTAATTGGGGCATTAGTTCTGTCGCCAGGCGCGCCCAGCATTCGCGCCCGCTGCACGGAAGCACTAAGAGCGATGCCGGAGCGCAGGCGTCAGGCGGCACGCGCTCGGCGGTCGTTAACGGGTCTCTGATGGTGTTTTCTGCGCCGATCATCGCACCATCTTTCGCGGAGTGCCGCTGGCGTCAGGCAGCGGGGATTACATAACTAGACGACTATCGCAGTCCGAAGGGACTTAAAGTGCGAGAATATGTGCGTGTTTCCATTAGGTCACCAGCCTGGCTAATGTGGCTTACTGCTGCTGCGCGCATAGATGTTGTGGCTTCGCCCGTGGCGCAGTTTAAAATATGCACGTTCGTGTCTCCGGCTTCTTGTATTCAGCAAGCGGATAGACATCTTTTTTAGACTAAAAAGAAAGGATGAGACATGCAAGCGATTTTATATTTGGTCTGTAGTTTACTTTTTGATTCAACGTTGACCCGCCGCTATACTGGCAAAGGCACAAAGCTGTATTTTATAAAGGTATTAGCCCATTGCAGTCGAGCAAAACTATCATCTTTTATTTTGTACTGTTTTCTTTAGCTTCTGATCCCTCCACTTACTGCGACGAATGTTGTTCAAGCAGACTCATTAGGGGCAATTTCGTGCAACTCCTCGCAGGGGCGAGATTGTGTCCAAAGAGAGGCTGCAAGTTCCCAGAAGGCATCGCACATTCCCAAGTAAACATTCATCAAAAGGTCGCCCGCCTTCCTCTCTAGCACGCTGTCATGTAGACACAATCTTCGGACGTTTTCATCTACCGCGCTTTGTTCCGACCCACCCACCAAGTAGTTTCCAACTCCAAGACGCTACAAGGATGTAATACGTTTCTTCGCCTATGGCGTGGCAATCTCGGCCCTTCATTTCCTTTCGGTCTGTCAATACGAGGAACTGGAACCTTCTCGAAAGCTGTTGCAGTCGCTGACCGTGAGATTGACATCCGTTTTCGATGTAGCTCGTGCAGCAATTTGTGGAGAAATCAGACTGGCCTTTGTTGTCTATTTGCTCAGGGACGAAAAGAAGAAGGGGGGGGGGGGGGGGGGGGATGAGCAGCCTGTTGGCTGTGCGCTGCGTTTCTCTCAAGGTGTTGCCTCTCTTTTATTTCTTGTAAATCTAAGCATAGCTCTACTGATTTAATATCCAGGAACGGAAAGCGTTCGAGAGAGGCGTTCAGACTCTCGAGGATTATGGTGCATTATTTGGTCTTTTCACGCGCCTTCCGAGGTCCAGAGCAACGTCATTATAAATGCAAAAGTAACTGGTTCGAGCGTACAGTACGATTATTCATGAGCGAAATTAAAGAAGCTCTCTTATTCTGATAATACCATCTAGGTGTGATTTTTGCGAGGATATTTCATCTACGGGTTCGGCTAATCGAAATATCTGTGTGATCTGGAGTGGCAGAGAAACTTGGAGTCAATACTTTAAGGATACCGTCATGCAATTCCGTTCATATTTACTTGATGTGATCCATACCTTTAGTGGTTATTCTGGTGACTAAGTTTTCTCCCATTACTTTCTTTAAGCCATGCCGTCGCTCTGACAGTCGATAAACGGCCATGAGTGCAGAAAGAATAATCCTACAGTCCTTAACAGACCCCCAATGAGTGCCGCATCCTTGCTAAAATTACTGTTAAGTTTAAATTAAGCAGCTACTTAGTTCTCGCGTTATGATCTTATGAGAATAAATTTGTCATATTTATGCTTGCCTTTTTGTAGTTTAGTAAGAATTTGAAGATTTAATAGCGATTAAAGCCCGGTTCTGTTGTAGTTGAAGATTTACGTACGCAACTAAATCTGTGACGTGATATTTTATTCAGTTTTCATTTAGGTGCATTTAAGCTCTTTGAGCAGTATGCTGTATTTTTATGCAGTGAACTTGCCGAATGTTCCCATTCAAGGAACACATAGCAGTATGTATGTAATGTGCTTTTAGCATAATCCACGAAGATACTGTTCTTATGCATGGCTACTGTCTTTCCAGGTAGCGCCGAAATGTCACAATACAATTATTTCTTTGCGTGAGTTAAAAATAGGAAAGTTTTTTTTTAATGTTATTCCTCTTCACTCTTCCGAAACATCGCGCAAAAAATGCTTTGCTAAGGTCAAAAGAACGAAACGACAGAAGTTTTTATATATGTTGTTCAGTTATTCTTGAGTTGGTAATGAGTAAGGCGTACTTAACAAATCTCGCTTCGTGTTCAAAACACCAGAAAAGATCAGTTATTTCTCCCTCCCAGTAATTCTATTCTCTGCCTTTACGATTATTCCTTACCGTCAGCAATAACGGAATAGTATTTAGGAAATCGAAGAAACTGAGGAAACACTAACCCTCGATTTACTTCGTTAAACTAAATGCGGCGTAGGAGCACTAGCCCTGTCACTTTGCTGAACTTTGTGTATTTTCGTAATTGGTGGTTGCGCTATGAGGAAATGCAAAATAACATATCCTTTTGACTCCGCTTAAGTGGCAATGAAGAGCACATTAAATACTTTATTTATATCCAATTTTTTCGCTCTATGAGGAATCTTCTAATATACATCCGGGACTTTTGGCTCTCTGAGCTCTCCTTTACATGATGAAAGAGTGTATTTCCCTCTCTATTTCGCCATTTGGCAATCGTAGGAGCTGCCAGGTGGCTTTTCCATTAATTAACCCTTTGCTGCTTCGTGGCTTGATTCCCAGACAAAACGGCTTTTTCGCCCCCTTGCGACACACTTAGTCCAGATATTAAAGCGGTCCGAAAGCCCTTCGTTTTATTGCGTTAGTCAGGTTTCGGCCCGTCGCGTAGTCCCGGGAAGGACCACGTTTGACCTTGAGCCGCAGCCAAGCCGAATACGGCTTTGACCAAGCCGTATGAACGTGCCTTAGTGGCCTATAGGGGTAACGTGAGTGCCAGGGCCCTGGCAGGCTGATTCTGACGTGTGAAACGAGAGACCCAAGTGGCAGCTCCTGCCAGCCCACATATAATGCCTCGCTTTAACCAAGCCGTATGAACGTGCCTTAGTGGCCTATAGGGGTAACGTGAGTGCCAGGGCCCTGGCAGGGTGATTCTGACGTGTGAAACGAGAGACTCAAGTTGGCAGCTCCTGCCAGCCCACATATAAAGCCCCGCTTTAACCAAGCCGTATGAACGTGCCTTGGTGGCCTATAGGGGTAACGTGAGTGCCAGGGCCCTGGCAGGCTGATTCTGACGTGTGAAACGAGAGACTCAAGTTGGCAGCTCCTGCCAGCCCACATATAAAGCCCCGCTTTAACCAAGCCGTATGAACGTGCCTTAGTGGCCTATAGGGGTAACTGAGTGCCAGGGCCCTGGCAGGCTGATTCTGACGTGTGAAACGACAGACCCAAGTGGCAGCTCCTGCCAGCCCACATATAATGCCCCGCTTTAACCAAGCCGTATGAACGTGCCTTAATGGCCTATAGGGGTAACGTGAGTGCCAGGGCCCTGGCAGGCTGATTCTGACGTGTGAAACGAGAGACTAAAGTTGGCAGCTCCTGCCAGCCCACATATAAAGCCCCGCTTTAACCAAGCCGTATGAACGTGCCTTGGTGGCCTATAGGGGTAACGTGAGTGCCAGGGCCCTGGCAGGCTGATTCTTACGTGTGAAACGAGAGACTCAAGTTGGCAGCTCCTGCCAGCCCACATATAAAGCCCCGCTTTAACCAAGCCGCATGAACGTGCCTTAGTGGCCTATAGGGGTAACGTCAGTGCCAGGGCCCTGGCAGGCTGATTCTGACGTGTGAAACGAGAGACCCAAGTGGCAGCTCCTGCCAGCCCACATATAAAGCCCCGCTTTAACCAAGCCGTATGAACGTGCCTTAGTGGCCTATAGGAGTAACGTGAGTGCCAGGGCCCTGGAAGGCTGATTCTGTCGTGTGAAACGAGAGACCCAAGTTGGGAGCTCCTGCCAGCCCACATATAAAGCCCCGCTTTAACCAAGCCGTATGAACGTGCCTTAGTGGCCTACGGGGATAACGTGAGTGCCAGGGCCCTGGCAGGCTGATTCTGACGTGTGCAACGAGAGACCCAAGTGGCAGCTCCTGCCAGCCCACATATAAAGCCCCGCTTTAACCAAGCCGTATGAACGTGCCTTAGTGGCCTATAGGGGTAACGTGAGTGCCAGGGCCCTGGCAGGCTGATTCTGTCGTGTGAAACGAGAGACCCAAGTTGGGAGCTCCTGCCAGCCCACATATAAAGCCCCGCTTTAACCAAGCCGTATGAACGTGCCTTAGTGGCCTATGGGGGTAATGTGAATGCCAGGATCCTGGCAGGCTGATTCTGACATAACCGTCCCATGTGAAACGAGACACCCAAGTTGGCAGCTCCTGCCAGCCCACATATAAAGCCCCGCTTTAACCAAGCCGTATGAACGTGCCTTAGTGGCCTATAGGGGTAACGTGAGTGCCAGGGCCCTGGCAGGCTGATTCTGACAAGTGAAACGAGAGACCCAAGTTGGCAGCTCCTGCCAGCCCACATATAAAACCCCGCTTTATTCAAGCCGTATGAACGTGCCTTAGTGGCCTATTCGCCGCGAGATCGACCTAGAGGTGGCGCCACCGTCACGCCGGTAGTGTGGATCGGCGGCCGGCGGCGCTCGCAGAAACGCACGCTGCGTAGGTCTGCTTCCGAGTTTATGGTGGGTTTGTTGGCGATGAAAACGTGTCTTCTGCAGTATTTCTGCAATATTGCAGAAAAAAATCGATGGATTTCACCAATGCTGCAGAAGAAGAGCGGATTTTAGGAAAACAAAGCACGCAACCACCAGACTTCTAGATTTACTTTGCACGTTTCTTGCGCTGTACCGCGCTCACGCGCCTAATGCTTGGGCCTGCCTAATGACTGCTTTGTTTTTCTTATCGACTTTTGAACAGTTTTGCGCGTGTCTCATACGAGTGAGACCGGCGAATTTAATGTCAAGCCCACGCAGATACCTGCAGTACTTTAGATTAAATTGAGAAAGCCTGGTTCATTATATCGTACTTGACTCGAGGATTAAGCAGGTTAAATGTAGCACTGGCAGCGCACTGCATGGCGAGTTGCTTTACTCAACTCTGGCCCAGACAACCACGCACAAGTATTCCCCAAAAAGATCACGCCGACACTATACAGGAAACCTCGCCGCACAGGAAAGCTGATTGTTCACGTGTGCAACGCTGAGTGGATTGAATTTGCCGAGATGCCTTTTGCGGCCACTGTCATAGAATGTGATAGTGTATTACTGCATGCGCCACTAACTGTAAATGATTTCCTGAAACCGAGGAAAGTATAAGAGATTTCTGATGTGTGTGATGTTAATATATAACGGTAAATTAGTAGTGTAATTATTTTGTTTTGCAATGCCAATAAATTTCACCGTGTGAGAGAACTTTTACACACTTGACAGTATTTACAATAATCAGCGATTAATTTTCAGTACGTTAAAGTGCAAGCAACGAATTACTCGCTGCGAAGACATCGTTATAAACTGCGCATGGGCACTGTCATGTTCTGGGAAGCAATTTTACAGGCTGAACATTTCTTTATCACTAATTATTTAGCAGTGACTAAATCTTACGTGAAGTAAAATATTAGGGTTGCTTCCAAAACAGATGCCGGATATAAAACTATTCCGAAAGAAATGGAGGTCATCTTATCATCCGACTATAAAGATGTATTTATTCTGATATTTAAGCCCGCATGAAGCTGTTTTACTCCCCTTGTCAGAAACGACGAGTTTGCTTGGAAGACAGCACTTGGACGAAAAGGGATTATAATGATTGTAATAGGCTACCAGTAAACTACATTAATCTAGGGGTATTATGTAATATTTAGGGTAACAATTAGGTGCAGGGAATATGTTTTCCAAACAATCGAGTATTTCTCTAAAGCAAAATGTGCTCACTAAAACTTTTACGGATGCACAGAAGCCTTCAACCACAAAAAAAAGAAAAGAAAAATGCATATTGGCCCAGGTTTAACGCATGAAAGCGGCATCAGTATGACGATCCCACAGGAGAGGAGCGCCTTTCGAAACGGTTGTGATTGAATCCCCCGTTCACGAAATCAGCAGTCCAGCGCCCTTACCATTGAGACACCGCGACAGAGGTTTAGAAGCAAAAAAAAAAAAAAGTACTCACACAACTCTATCGTGCATACAGAAGGCATAGCAGGCATAGAGGGGCCTGTTCAAACTGCATTCTGCTGTATGAAGCTGTCTGTACGTGGCATATGTTTTAGTAGCTATAAACAGAAACGGGAATATGCGGTTTCTGAGCGTTTGCATTAACTTTTATTGACGGCAGCGACCTGTTTTGCTTTGACACGGCGCTAACGACAGTACCACTTCGTTTGAGACACCGCGTGTCAAAGGATCTCAAGCGCCGAAGACCGCGACGGATGATGTCCCTATCCAGCATGACATATACTCTATACGGACAAGTATTTTTTCTTGTAATGAAGCGTGGGATGATAGCCTGTTCACATATCTCTTTGCAAGAGGCAGATAAGGAAACAAAAGTGGGCAGAAACCGTGAAACAAACAAAAAAAAAACTCCTGTACACGCCGCATGCGCGCGCGTAAATCACTGCGGACGGGCACGCGACGCGAAAACGCATCCACACTGGGTAGGTTTCGCCGCTGAGCCGCAAGGTGGCGACTCTGCTTGATCTCGAGGCCAATAGGGGTAACGTGAGTGCCAGGGCCCTGGCAGGCTGATTCTGACGTGTGAAACGAGAGACCCAAGTTGGCAGCTCCTGCCAGCCCACATATAAAACTCCGCTTTAACCAAGCCGTATGAACGTGCCTTAGTGGCCTATAGGGGTAACGTGAGTGCCAGGGCCCTGGCAGGCTGATTCTGACGTGTGAAACGAGAGACCCAAGTTGGCAGCTCCTGCCAGCCCACATATAAAGCCCCGCTTTAACCAAGCCGTATGAACGTGCCTTAGTGGCTATAGGGGTAACGTGAGTGCCAGGGCCCTGGCAGGCTGATTCTGACGTGTGAAACGAGAGACCCAAGTTGGCAGCTCCTGCCAGCCCACATATAAAGCCCCGCTTTAACCAAGCCGTATGAACGTGCCTTAGTGGCCTATGGGGTAATGTGAATGCCAGGATCCTGGCAGGCTGATTTCGACATAACCGTCCCATGTGAAACGAGAGACCCAAGACAAAGAAGACTAGTCGTTCATTTGTGTGCCACGTCTTTACATATAGCTAAACACCATGAGGTACACTACATGCTGAACCATAAGCGCAGCCATGGAGGTATTGCTAACGTAATTCAACCCGGTTTAACCAGAGCTAAACCACAGCCATTTTTATCACTTCGCTTTTTGTTTTCGGATGCAAACCTTGCGTGCGCACGGGTGAAAGTTGAAGAAGACGATGACATGCTATGCCCAGCCCCAGATAGTAACAGATAGTGGCAGGCTGAGGCGCCAGGCCTGCATGTACTGGCGTGTTTTAGCAGTGTCTTTATTGTTTGAATTGTTGTCTGAGAAGGTAATAAAGAAAAAACAAGATGTCGCGGTTGAGGCAATGGCCCGTGATTTACGAAGCAAATATTTTGGCGCCGCCCCGTGTTTGAAACTTACTTGCGGCCATTGAGTATCTTATTTTAGTTTATTAGCGCTCCGAGGCTTCCTCTGGAGACACCTTCCTTCGCTAGTGAGGCATTTAGTGCTGACACGCTAAAACGCAACTCTAGGTAAAAGTAAAATACCCGAGCGCTCGTACAGTCTTTTCATATTGTTTGCATAGCACCCGTTCCTTCAAACCTCTTCCTTTAAAGGACTATAGACACCAAATTTTGGTGACATCTTTCTTCTTGTTACTGATGCGTAAGTTATTCCTGCATGCAGTCTTCCCCTACGAGCGCTAAATAATTTTTAATTGAATTTTCTTTTCTCACCAGTTTCGGTTTCGATAGTCGAAAGATGGCTGTGACGTCACAATCATGTCTCGATTCGTGGCATTAAAAAAAGCGGATAATCGCTCATTCTTCACTTGTAGTGATTTCTGTCCTTGAGGCAGGCTGGACTTATCACTGTAGTGAAATCAAATGACACAGCAATTATTATATCACTGTATTTTCATCCCTCGCGTGATCTAGACTTGACTGTGACGTCACAGCATTCGTTCGGCGGTTGAAATCGAAACCGAAAAAACAGGTGAGAAATAAAATTCAATTATAAATTATTCAGCAGTTGTAGGCGAATGTGACGTGGTGATCCGTGTACAGTAATGTCCTAGGCATCATTAAAAATTATAAAACAAGAACCCAAAAATTAGGTGTCTAGCCATCTGCCTACATTAGGCATCGAGAGTCACATATTCACGTAGAGGCAGCCTTGTGACAGCATTCAAGACGTACGTCATATGCGTCATATATAATGTCGTTTTTGAAACATCTATGCGAAAAAGAGACATTTGGACAATGAACAAAGGACAAAGGGGCAAGGAACGAGTCATCGCCTTGTGTGTATCGAACCAGCAGAACTCTTCGAATGCTCAAGAATTACTGGGTGAATATTTGCTTGAATAACAGAAACTGCCGGGCTAGTTGGTTAGAATCCATTCGTACCAGCACCACGCACACAATGAGGAAAAGAGAAGGAAATAGGAGAAGGAGCGCTCTGTCCTATCTCGTTCTCTTTTCCTGATTGTGTGCGCGCTGCTGATACAAATGAATATTTGCTACCTGACCAGTACTCTGTATCAACCCATGTTTTAAGTTTCAGAGGATGAAACTATATTAAATTATACCAGTGGAACTTTGCCGGCTTGCCTGAGAATTCGCCTAAATATATATAATACTATCTGACAATATTGCTGAATATTTCGCACATGGTCGCTTGAGAAACACGTTGAAATGGTTGTAAAAAGTTTGCATATTTTTAGTAACGAACAACAGCTTTGAATTCCGTCTGAAACAGGCTCCCCTGTATAACGTATGGCCTCTTTAAAAATATAGGAACACCCGAAGTCGCGCTTCGATTCAGGAATGAAAGAGCACTGAACAAGTGTTGAGGGGGAGGTTCAGTTCGCAAGCCGAGCCAACGTTTCGACAAGGGGACTTGTCTTTGTCCGGGCCCAGACGAGGACAACTCCCCTTGTCGAAACGTGGGCTCGGCTTGCGAACTGAGGCTCCCCCTTAGCCATTGTTTAGTGCTCTTTCATACTGTGTAGCCATCTTTTTTTTTTTTCCTCTCGCTCCATATTTGTTTCAGGAAGACACATGGGAAGAGCACCTTATAGTAACACAAGCGGCTAGGATTGAGACAGCGTTGTTGTGGCCGCACATGCATGCAGCCGGACGGAAAATGTGATTTGGTATCTTCCGTTACAATTTTTACGTGCCGTCTAAATCCTTCCATGGCGAGGTTTAATCGCTACGGTGGGAGGAGAGATTGTTAACCAGATGAAAACTTTTCGAAAGTTTGCACCGAAACTAATGCTGCTTGGATACTGTGTGCTGTGGGACGTGGTTAAATGGGGTGCTCTTCGGAAACGAATAGAATGTTACATATACAAATCAGTTTATTCAAACATCGCCAGATGCTTAGGGGCGCGCATAAAAAGCCATAAAAAGGCATGACATTATCCGTGCCCCCAAAAGGCATACAGTGACAGCGAAATCTTGCTTGTGTTTCTATACAACCTTCGACTTCCTGCTCCTGAAATGAACCAAGCCATCGCCACATTTCGCTCATGGATAGTGAAATTCTTACCTGGAAGCCTCATGCGGCCAACAGCAATGACCAGAAGGACAGAATGTGCCATAAATTGAGCGATCGGGGCCCTCTCCACCACTTCACCACTGCAGACATTCCGGTATCTTTTCATTTCGACGTTCGTGCAAGCTTCAAAGCACTTTGTCTCTGGAGTAGGTACTCCGAAGTGCTCCGACAATAAATACAAAATGCGCAAAACGGGACTCCTCGTAAGCCGCGATTCCCGTCAAACGTGCTTTTTGTCTTTCCGGAGAGGGAACACGGATGCCGGTCGCTGTCACACCACAGAGCGAAGCGCAAGGACGAGCGGATGCTTTATATATATTGAACCACGCCGAGCACAATAGAGGTAATAAATGTCTTCACCTGTGAGCCCTCGAGACCTTGCTTAGCCAGGCGGCCATGGATTCGGAGTGCTCCCGGAGGCGTCGTGGCTGTTCGAAAAAAAAAAAAAAAACACAGCGGGCTGCCTGGCTTTCAGGTGCCGTCCGGCGAAGATGTGAGCCGCGTCTCCTCTGTACGTTCGTCGATTTGTCTCGAAATTCCGTTTGTCGAGTGAAAATGGGCACACAACAGCCGAAAAAGTGTCACAAAAACGAAATGGCCTGTTTACAACACTATGGGGACGCAGAGAGAAGTAAAGCCGAAAGAAGAAAGCCCCAGTGCGTCGGCCGTAATGAAAGCGCCACCGACGCCTTAAGGAGGACACCGCGCAGGGCAGACAGCAGTGGGTGCCCGCAGCGGCACCGCACGAAGCATCGCGCAGCTGTGTCCTTGTCGAGAACAAGTCAAAATTTCGAGTGGTGATTTGAAGTCGGGCGTTAGTCGTCCCACATATCGCTTTGCCGTCGATGTTCTTTTTTGTTTTCTTCCTGCTGCTTGGAAATCCGACGGGTCGTCTCGTTGTCGTATTTAGGACCCTTGGGCGATGCTGCTCGTCTCGATTGCGGTCCCGCGCCATCGCCACTGCGTCGAGAAAGCCATGGCTCCACCACCACGGCACGGGGTACGCGGCGGTGGAGAACGTACCCGCGGTTTCCTTCTGGTGTTCTACTACAACATGATGTTAAGAGTAGAACGAAGTGTCTATAACTGCACTATTGGAGCTTCATTTGAGATGGAAAACTGTCGACGCCATCGTCGTCCTCAGCCTGAAATATATGTGGACGACTGCACATAATGCGCGCAGAAAAAATGATTGTAGGGAAGAGAGAATAGCACGGCGCAGAAGGATCATGGAGCGGCGTGCCGCAAACATCGCGTAGAGAGCGCAGAGAGAATGCTACAGTTCGTAAGAGAGGACGCTGGAGGGCCAATGGGTGAAAGCCCGAATGCATTTAAATTAAAGGGGGGGGGGGGGGGGGGTGTTCAGGAGGGTAACTAACGGGTAGTAGAGCGGCACGGAGGGGCACGGGGATGGCTCTTCGTGGTAAGGTCGTGTCGATAGAAATTATTGCACAGGTTGGCTCTGGCAGAACGCGTTGGTTCACTGCAAGGATTTGAGTTTAACCACGCACGCGCCGAGAAGAAAGCAAGCAGACTTTGACAATCACGATATCGAAACAGGTTAGCCTTGCCGTCGCCTGCATATTCGTTCGCTATTAGTTGACAACATAAAACGCTCGCGGAGGCTTCTTTACACAGGGAATGCAGGAAGATATGTAAGGGACGACATCTGCGTATAGTTGCCGATCGTCTCGTCAAGAAGTCCACTGCACATCTATCACTGCTCACGAAACGTATGCTCTGTCCTATTATAAAATGGCATCACCGATATAATCAGGCAATAAAAGAAAAAAATGCATCATTCAGACGACGCGTGCGGTCTTGTGCCCTCAGTGCACATGCACTCCTGCATCGGAAAGGATGCAGGCACAGATTTCCCTAAACACGCTAAGCGCGATGCTTTCCGCCATTCGGGCTTTTAGACTTTTTCAGTCCCCACATAGATTTACGGAACGAAGGTCATCCGGCAAACATTCAGTGGGCCCGGCTCCTCTCAGCTCCTAAAGAGTTGATTTCCAGGAATTGAGCTTAAAGCGCCTGTGAACTTCATGTGACTGACCTAGAAACATGGTGCCGAAACTTCAGTGTAGTCTTATATAGGTTTTGGTTTGGTTTACAGAGTTTAACGTCCCAAAACGACTCAGGCTATGAGAGACACCACAGTGGAGGACTCCAGAAATTTCGACCACCTGGGTTTCTTTAATGTGCACTGACGTCGCACAGTACACGGACGCCTTGATTTTCGCCTCCACTGAAAAAGCGGCCTCCGCGGTCGAGATTCGATTCCGCCTCCTTGGGAAGAGAAGTCGAACGCCTTAGCCACTGAAAAACCGAGACGATGCTTGTCTTATATAGGGATGCTGGAGCTACTACTGATGTTATAGAAGGAATATGTCCACGACAGTGGTGGAGCAAAGGACGTCTTGAGAGCAACTTTGGTCCGGACAGGATTGCTTGCGGTTCTCCACTCGTAAGAAGCCCCGAGTCCGTTGATTAAGCGCGCTTCTGATCGCAGGTGGCCAGGCGACAAGCACCACGGTTACATTGACGAAGGAACGCTCAGTGCAGAAACATCGCTTGCCGTTTGTTTGTAAGAATGCCAACGAGGAGCATGAAAAAGGCAAATGAAATAAAAGGAAGGAAACAAAAATGGCGCCCCTTCTGTAGGCGATTAATTGGGAGTGTCTGACTACCACGACCATAAAGGTGAAGTTCGCGCATCAAAGCGCATTAAGCCGTAATGCTTGGCATCCCCAGTAGTGTCGCGAGTGCGAAAGCGGCTCCTGTATAACGCAACTCATGTCTGAACACTGCGCCGAGGTTGTTTACACACTAGTCTTTGGAATTCCAAGGCAGTCTTCTAGTGTTTTCGGTGTGACTCGGGGATTGTCGCTTATTGAGGCTCTCACCCGTTCAACATTTGATATCGTTCTAGCAGTTCAAAACAACAATGCTCATCAATTCCAACTTCGCTGCAGTCATCTTTAAACCTGCAGCCCCAGTACTATACATGTGTTCAACTTTCTGAATTATTCCACAAACATGAACAGTTAGCTACAATGCCTTAGAAAATATGCTGTCTAAGCTGAACAGCAGCTTGCAAATAGTCTATGACTTCTCAGGTGGGACTCAGGTGCCGCACGGTATTTTATTTATTAGCCGTCTATTACAGATCTGTAAAGCACTCTAGAAAGAGAGAAATGACTCGGACATACGTATCGAGGTTACATCTAGCTTCGCAAATATTGTTTGGGCTGCTTTCTGAAGTCTTCGACCAGCCACTTGTACGATATTATAACTTGGCAGAATAGTAACAATTTTTGATGCAATGAGGAGTTAAAATTTTAAAGAACAGTTACAGTTTCACATCTCCTTATCTTCTTCTCCCGTCCTTTAGTCCACGCCACTCGCAAATTCGCGAGAAAAAAAAAACAACAAAACACACGCCATACGATAATGTTTCTTTAGGAAGGATTACAACACTAACATCTTTAGTACAATGCCGACGCCTCTAATACATTGGCTACCTCCGCAAAGCTCCTAGGGAGGTTGGAGCCTGCCTATAAACAATGGTTGCCTCACTGGATATTGTTTAGATGACCACTTGTTATAATTCAAAACGAAAAACAAATCACCGAAAAGAGAGACGAAACAAAAAGAAGGAAGGGAGAATGTAACTACATGACAAACAAGTGAATTCCGCGACGCATCACGGCCAAGCTACGGGTATAAAAAGTGCGCGTGCTGACGTCGCCAAAGGTGAAAGAGACGGAACGGCATGAGGAAGGCGTCGCTTCTGCCTAACCACGTTCTCAAAGGTGTTCTGACCCAGGGCTGAGGCAGGCTGGGAAGAAGTTGTGTCGGCTGCAATCCACTGTCCCATGGCCTTCTATCGCATGTGCCCCCGAACCGTGAAGTACTGCAGTGTAAGCGTCGACGTTTACCCGGGCAGAAAATTCGCCTACAGCGCTTTCGCCGACGGCTTCTGCCCCTCCAATGATGCCCAAAGCTTCGACTGTCGATGGAATCATCCGACCAATCTGACGAGGCACCATGAGCAAAGTGGCATTCGAAAACACTTTCACTTAGAAGTCAGGCACCGATTCATACGCTGTCTGTATGAAGTAAACGGAGAATTGGCTATTTATTCTAATGTAACGCGTTCATCGCTTTGCGTAGCGTGCGTTGTCTGCAGCGCTTGAGCTCGTGTTTGCGGTCTCGAGGTCGTGAGGTCATTCTGCGAACGCTGACCGACCTCACGTTCAGCGCGTGAGACCATCGAAAAGAAAACAGAAATAAAAACATGCCCTCGCATCGAGACGCTGGCAGCATGTAATGACTTTATAACGCAGAGGCTACGCAGTCATTGCCGACGCGTGGTTGCTTGCGGCTGATATAATGAAACTAGGGCATAAAGACTTGTATAGTGACAACGGTCTCGTGGCGTAGTACGGATTAGACCGCACAGTTTTCCTTCAGTTATTTTAGACATGACGTGCGCTGGCTGAAAGCTGTTACCATGCCTATGTGTGTAAAAAGGGCGCTAGGCAAGTGAAACTGCGCCGCGAAAACAAGGACAAAGGGAGAAACGAAAGCCCATAGGGGATAGTGTCTGCCGTCATGAACAATCTAGCGCACCAAAATGTATTTAAATATACAAGGCGTGCCTCTCGGCAAGAGTGTAACGAAGGGCCTGGGAGGGCAGGCCACGCTCATACACTGCAAAACCCGCCTGCAGGGTCAGGTGCATAATTAACTAAAAAAAAAATGGCCACACTGATATGCACTGCGAAAAAAGCTGCCGTGGTGTTTTCACCCAAAGAAGCAAAACCCGGTTTGTCATTCCATTTTCCCCATCTCTACATCTAAACATATCGTAGCTGCAATGTTGCTTTTGCCCGCTCTCGTTTAAAGGGAAGCAGTATCGTTTTACTGGTTCCTAGAATGAAACCATTTTTTTCTCACTTTTTCATTTTTTTGTGTGTGTGGATGCGCCGCTAAACGCCCGCAGCATGCATGCAGTAAATCTGTTATCGCTCAAAAAAGAAGCTTAATTGCGGCAATATTGCCTTCTGAATGCAGATTTAAGAAAAAGCTTGAGGGACACTTAAGGGTATGAGACAGTGAATGGCTCCCGTCTGCGGCTTTCCTTGCCGACGTTCGCGTACACACAAGTTGCTACTCATTTAATCGCGAATCAACTAACTTGTAATCAATGTTATGTGGTCCAGTGACGTCACGCAGTCCACCGACCAATCCGTGCCAGGCTACGTCACCTTCCACCTATCACCTGTCAGAGGCGTCGATGCCGGAATTCCTGGAGAACGGGATCTTTGACGCTGTATACATTAAAGGCGACTTGTATCTCAGAACACTCTTTGTGGACCGCATTTATAAGCGGCAACACATCATACAGAAAAAAGTTTTGGTTAGCGCACTAATTTCGCGCTTTAAAACCCCCTTGACCATGCTCGTTTATAAGAAGAAACTTTCTGTCCGGTGCCCGAGCAATACACCACAACACCCTGCTTACAATGAGTGCGTGTTTCTAACCGACGTCCTGGACGAGGGCACTGTTCACTGAGGTGGCACAAGAAATCGCGAACCATTGTTTCTCATTACAAAAAACCAGAGAAGGCACACACAGCGTGTCAGTAATACGTTTAATGAAACAATGCCGCAGCGCAGGCCAGATAAAGTAAGCAATTCAGGAGGCCACCTAATAGCTACGGCCAACTAAGACTAAAACGCAGCACTCATGGAGGAGAAGGCCTTTCCTCTCGAGTCGTGAAGAGTTCTCCAATGTGTCTTTCATATGGAGCACCTGGCTCAGTTTGCCTCGCGAAACTGTGGGCTCGCCTGATTGGTGTAGCGATCGAGCGAAACCGCGACACAGTGGTTCGTGAGTGAAAGCTGAGGCTGCTTCCAAGAAAACGCAGCTGCCTCCTCCGGATAGGCGTGGTGAATCAGTCTTTGCACTCTTCTCCATCTTGGACAAATAGGTAACGGCTTACGTCGGCAGCACTTCGATGTATCCTGCGAGATCAAAAATGAAGGGAAAAAAAAGAAGTGCTCCATTAGATTCACTTCTTTCGCAGCAAGTGTAGAGCTCTTTTTTATACCCATTCCGCTTCAAGTCAAACATATAGTAATACAATAACACGATTAATTAAAACATGTACCAGTTTCTCTTGCACGTCAGGCACGGCAAGTACTCCAATCTCCAGCAATAATTAACATTGATTTCAGCAAGCGGTTTTTGCAGTTTTAATTTTTTTTCCGGGAATACTAGATGGTGATTGCAGCAATATTTTGGAAATAAGAGTTCAGGCATGCCTGTGACTCCCGTTCAAGCATGTGAGTTCTTTTACTAGCTCAAAAGACAAGGCACGGACACAACTGCGAATGAAGAGCGTGTTTTCAACATGTTCTTTGAAAGGCGACGGAAGACGACGAAGATACAGCACTATGGAGCTAATGGATATAGTCATATGCATGAAAAACAGGATATGCATTTCATCGCCTTACATATCAATTCTGATAATGAACAATATTGAAACGGAATTTATCCAGAAAGTTTGTATAACATTTTTTTTTTTTTTTTTGGTAGCGAAAGTTACACTGCGCTAGGTTTTCAAGCCGTTGGCGCGCCACCGTGGTACTGTTACGCGTCGTGCCGTTGCCTAGCAACTGCCACGTGGTATATACCGAGAGTGTTTTTTTTTTTTTTTTCTCGAAACGTTTGCCACAAGGCATAAGTTGAGAAATGGGGAATGGGGTTACCGAGAGTTAGGCCAGGAGTTGTAGGAGGAAAGAAGAAGAAGACAGATAATTCGGTAGTTGGTAGATGCGAACGACAACAGCGAGTTGCTATAGGACAGAAGGTTCGTTCGAATGTTATGACGGCGGCACATTAAATCCAGGTGTGCGCAGAAAAATTCGCTGCAACACTCACAGGTTTCGCTCTATCACTAGCTTAAACCCCACAAAGTTTTTACACAAGACCATGGGACACAAAAAAGTCAGTACCTAGAAGAAGCCGAGAAATTACTAAGCGACATCGGTTTGCATTCATTTGAGTCGGCGACATATTCACGGCGATGAAATACACAACGTGGAACTTGATCTAAAAAACGTTGCGTCCTTTAATAGAGTGATTCCACAAGAAGTAAGTTGCAGTCCACCACCGCCGCCGCTATGCAGCTTGTGAGGTGGGGTACTCTGACCGGCGGCCGCGCCGCGTCGCGCACGCTTCAGGCAGCGCTGTTTGCATCACCACTCGGTACTTCGCTGCACGCATTCAGGCTTAACAGGGCAGGTATATTCATCTGATCGCAGTCATATGCTATGAAGGTTCACCGAGTAGATGGCACGGGATTTTGCTTAGTCTGGAAAAGAAGAATGGTCGATAAAAGGACAGCGTAGAAGCTGGTCAGAGAGGCAACCTGAGAAGCTCTATGAAGCGCGTTTAGCTTCTTGCATCTGCAGAGCAGCGTTAAGTTGACATATGTTTCTTTTTTTTTTTAAGCCTTAAGCGTGTCGCTACATCCGAAAGTGATTTTGGTTACCGTTAAGTCCTCTTCAAGGCACTTTAGTTGTTGGAAAGGCCATAATCGCTATCATATTCGCTCTACTTCGTGAAGCCGATTGGTTTGGTTTAGTTTATGGAGTTAATGTCCCAGAGCGACTCAGGATATAAGAGACGCAAATTTCGACCACCTGGGGCTCTTTATTGTGCGCAGACATCGCACAGCACACGGGCGCCTTGCTTTTCGCCTCCATCGAAAAGCAGCCGCCGAGGCCGGGATTCGATCCCGCATCCCCGGGGCTCAGTGGTCGAGCGCCCTAACCACTGTGCCACCCCGGCGGAGCTCGTGAAGCCGAATTCACGGTGGTGGTGGTGAACTCTTTTATTGCGCCCAAAAACAGGGGACCAGTCAAAGGACCGGTTGCGCTGATTTAGAGGAGGTTGGCGGGGATCCTTTGGGATGCCGCGGCCTCCACCGCGCGCTGGATAAGCCAGCGTTGGTCAGCTGGCTCGGAAGTACACAGGAGAGACTCCCACGTCTCTGGGGTGTTTGAGTTGTCTGTGTTGTATTGTGTGCAAGTCCACACCATGTGTATGAGTGTGGCCGGAGTTGAGCAGTGTTTACACATGGGGGCTATCTGATCCGGAAAGATCCTGCTGTGTAAGAGGGGGTGTGGGAAGCTGCCAGTTTGTAGTTTGCGCCATTGGACGGCCTCGCGTCTTGTTAGATCGCGTTGTGCGGGAGGATATGTGCACCTTTGGAGTCGGTAGTGCTGGAGTATGTCCATGTAAGTGGTGAGTAGAGAAGCGCGTGAGATATTAGTGTCAGCGGAAGCAGGGTGGCTGATCATACTCTCGGCTCGGCAGCTGAGATCTCGAGCGAGAGCGTGTGCCTGGGCGTTTCCGCTGAGCGACTCGTGGGCTGGAGCCCAAAAATGTAAGCGAGATGTGGAAGAGGGTGCTGTAGAACATAGAATGTGTAACGCCTGGCAAGAGATACGGCCAGCATCGTAATTGCTAATAGCCAGTTGAGAGTCACTGATAACGACTTTGGTATTAGGGTCGGCTAGCGCTAGCGCAATGGCAACCTCCTCAGCTGCGGTGACTGTTTCTGCATTGCGAATGCTGCAGGCTGTGTACCAGCTGCGGTGAGGGGCGAGAGCTATCGCCACCATCGCTGGTCTCGATGGATGGTAAAGGGCGTCCGTATACGTGACGTCCGGACGTCCGCTGAAGCGTTTCTCGAACTGACGTGCCCGGTCGGCCCGTCTCTCGGCGTGGTGTTCCGGGTGCATCCGTTTGGGAATGGGAGGAATGCGGATATTTAGGCGATATTCCGGTGTAAGTTCAGCGTAACTTGGGGCCGATCTTGGCGGGGAGATCCTAACTTGCTGCAGTACCGCTCGGCCAGCGTGTGTGAGTGAGAGCCGCTCATACTGGGCGGTGAGGGTTGCCTCGATCAGTTCGCTCACGGTATTGGAGATTCCGAGAGCCATGAGCTTATGGGTAGCTGTGGACATGGGAAGACCAAGGGCCGTCTTGTATGCTTTTCGAAGTGACGCCTCTAGCCGTTCGCTTTCGGCACGAGTGAGACGTAAGTAGGGTCCAGAGTAGGTGATGCGGGAGCAGATGAAAGCTTGAACGAGGCGCAGGAGGTTGGACTCTCGCATGCCATGATGCTTGTTGGAGATTCGCTTAAGGAGGCGTCCGATCTGTACAACCGACTGGTCGATGCGTTGGATCGTGATGATGTTGCTGCCGTTGGCCTGTAGATGCAAGCTCAAGATCCTGATGTTGTCTGTTCAAGGAATCGGGTTTCCTTGCACCTGGAGGTTGATCTCAGGAAGAATCTTTGAAGGGCGTCGTCCCGGGGAAGGGATGATGATATACTCGGACTTTGTCGCCGAGCAAGTGAGGCCAACTGTACTTAGATAATCTCCAACCCGTTCGATCGCGGTCTGTAAAGTCTCTTCAATCTGGCCGTCACTGCCGCGCGTGATCCAAAGTGTGAGGTCGTCAGCATAAATGCTGTGATGCAGGTGGGGGATGTCGGCCAGTAGCTTCGGCAGGCCTATCAGTGCGACGTTAAAAAGCATCGGCGAAAGTACGGCGCCTTGCAGCGTGCCACGGTTTCCCGGAGAGATGATGGAAGGATCTCCAGTGCCGGCTTTAAGTTGCACTCTGCGGTCGGTGAGAAAGTTTCGGATGTACGCATACATGCGATGTCCAACACCGAGAGCTTGAAGTTGTTGAATAATCGCTTCATGGAGGACGTTGTCGAATGCCTTGGCAACATCGAGGCCGACGATGACTTTCGTGTCTAGTGTACGTCTCATGACTACCTGATGATGGAGAAGAAGCATAATGTCCGGGGCCGCTAAATGAGGGCGGAAGCCGAACATTGTGTCTGGTAGAAGATGGTTGTCTTCAAGGTATCGTGAGAGTCTGGTCTATATAACGTGTTCCATCAGCTTCCCAACGCAGGACGTGAGAGAGATGGGACGGAGGTTGGCCAAGGTTGGTGGTTTGCCCGGCTTGGGGATGAGGACTAGATTGGCGCATTTCCACTCTTGAGGGATGGTACCGCTGGCCCAACATTCTTGAAAATAGTCGGTAAGAGCATGAATGGATGCGTCGTCTAGATTCCTAAGCATTTTATTTGAAATGCGGTCAGGGCCGCCGAAGTCGTCTTGCGGCGATTAAGTTCTGCTCGGACCTCCGCAAAAGTGATTGGAGCGTCTAGACAGAGATTGTCCGCGCCCTGATAGAAGGGGAGGTTGGTTGTTGGTTCAGGGCGGATGTAAGTATTTATAAGCTCTTGTTTGAGCTCGTCAGACGTGCCAGGATACTGGTCGAAGATTCGCTCGAGCTGTTGGCGTGTCTGGAGCTTGCCTCTTGCTGGGTCGAGTAAATGTCGAAGGAGGTTCCACGTCTTACGAGCGTTTGGAGTCTTGCTCATCTGGTCACTTATGTTGTGCCAGCTCTGTCCAGTGAGTTCTATTGCATAGTTCTCGATATACGTATGTGCGCGCGCCAGTCTACGCCGGATATCGCGGTCCCATTTCCGAGTGGCAAGTAGAGCTTCGAGCGACTTCTTGCGCTCCCACAGATGGGCGTAGTAGCGGTCGCAGTGTGGGACACTGTCCTCTAACTCGACGGTTTGAGTGGCGTCGGCCACTTGTTTGACAATTTCGGTTGTCCACGCCTTGATATCAGTAATAGCGGGAGGTTTGTCCTGCTGTTTCCTGTGCGTCCGGAAGGAGTCCCAGTCAATCACCTGAGCCGGCCGCGTACATTGCCTGGTGGGCTCGTGTATTACGATTTCGAGTACGAAGTGATCACTCCTAAAGTTTTTGTGAGTGTGACACCAAGTCGCTTTAACTCCGGAGGTCGTAAAGGCAAGATCCGGCGTTGTATCACGGTGTAGGCCCGTACCATGTCTAGTGGGGTAGGACATGTCCGTGATAAGGGTCAGCTGGTGCGTATGCCAGTGATTCCAAAGGCGTCGACCTTTAGCAGAGTCATAGTAGTAGCCCCAAGCGCAGTGATGCGCATTAAAGTCACCGAGAATGAGGAGGGGTTGCCCCTGCGCCAGCTGCTGGGCTTTGAGGGAAAGCGGACCGAAAATATCCTTATGAGTTTGGGGAGGGCTGTAGACATTAATTATAAACAGACTAGTGCAACGTTTAGGCGAGGGTCGAGGTAATATTTCTAAGAAGACGTATTCGGGGAAAGTTGGATCTAAATTGTGCTGGAGGACAGTGAGATTACGTTTGACGAGAGTAGCTATTCGAGGTTTTACTCGTTCCGATAGGTATGTACTGTAACCGGCAAGTTTCGTGTTCTTGTCGCATTCCTGGAGAGCTATTAGTTCGGGGCGATCACTCGCGGCGAGGAACTGCTGAAGGACTGGACGCTTACGCGCGAACCCACGACAGTTCCACTGCCAGATGGTGGTGTTACCCGAGCTGCTCGCCATGATTAGGCTGGGATAGTTGTGGGGTTTGAACGGGTGTCGGCGCAGGGGCCGCGGGTACCACGGTAGTGAGGAGTTCGCCCTGTGCTTCTATAGCTTTGCTCAGCATCTCAAACTGTTGCGTGACTTGTGAGCCGATTGTGTGGAGTGAGCGTTCGATGTGTGCTTCTAAAGCCTTGATACGAGTTTGACTGAGGTTGCAGTTTCCTCAACCTTGGCAAAACGCGCCTGCCAAGCCTCCGCGGGTGAGTCGGTGTCGGACGTTGCTTTAAGTTTTTGTGCGGATCGGTTAGGAGGAGCGATATCCATAGGCATTCTCGTCATAAGTTGTGCTGGTCGGTTGGCATTGATTGCAACGAGCGCAAAAAGACGTCGACGGAGAAGGTTTCCGTTTTCATTGAGTGTCAGGCTATTCGCGCCTACATACCGCTGTTTTTTTTCTTCTTCGAATAATCTTTCAGTTGCGATTGAGGGCTTTTATGCTGTGTTGTATTGTAGTGTCCTTCTCCGTCGTCGCTTTTTTGTGCTCGTTAGCGATGAATAACGCTTTCTGCCTGCGTTACGCTCAGTGAGGAGAAGCGAGTGAAGCTTTAACGCTATATTCTGGCTTCCATGAGACGTGAACATTCACTGCTCGGCTGTGCACATTTACGAAAATGCGTCTCTCCTTTTTTTTTTTTTTCAAGAAATGACAGCAACAGGAGACACTTTTCTTGCACGTCCACCATGACCATGCGTAAACATAAACATACTAGCATTCTTTGCAGATATATGTTGCGATATCATTAGCATTTTTATCAATATTTAAATTAAAACAGTTAAGCTGAGTTGAAATTGCATTAACGTGGTACTGCCAAGGACAACCAGGGCAGCACTGAGGGAGCCGCGGCTCACACTCTAGCTGCTCTGATGGCTAAAAGAAAATTATACTACAATTGAAAATATACTAATATAGCGGGCAGGACTGAAGTTATATTAGAATTCACATAACTAATCGTCATTCAACCCAAGCATATACAACAGAACTCCGCTATAGTACACACAGATATAGTAAAGTGAAACTGCAGTCGCATTTTGAATTCGATAAACAACTGTAAGTTGTTTTTTTCTTCTTTGATAGTAAAGATGCATCTTTAATACAAAGCGGTTGCAGTAAAAGAGCAGCTAGCTGTGGTGACGTATTTCTTGCAGAATGATGACATCGCGACGCGGGCGCGGTGTAGGGTAGTGGGGCCAGCATTCGGAGGCAAATGGATATAAAAAACTTTCAAACGGCGCGTTTTTTTTGTTTGTTTTTTTTTGTTTTTTTAAAGAAAGCTTAGCTACCCAGCTGTAAAGCTGAGTAAAGAAGCTAACTTTTCCAACGTTATGGAACCACGAGGCAAAGCACACGGCGCGCAAAAAAACAAAAAAAAAGGTAATACTGGATGTAAACAGAAACGGCGTCGCAGGTTCCTTAGAGAGTAAGCACAGTAAATAAGCAGTGAAGTGTAGGGCAGGGACAAAAAGGACGAACGTTCGCAACACTGGCCAGCGTCAAGCAGGCGGCTGCAGCGGCAAGAAGCGGTGGCACTGCGTAGGTGGTTCTGCTGCGCTCGAGGGAATGAAACTAACTATATACGAGCCACGTTGCATTCATGCAACTTCAACAGGACGTAAATGCTATTTGTAATGTGATAATTGAAAATAAATAATTATCTCACGCAAGAGATAACAGGAAGATGGAAGATGTTTTTGAGGGTTTCTATTATAATACAACGCTATATGTCTATTAAGCATAGCAATAATTACCAGACAGCCTCATCAGAGCCTTTCTATTCAACCAGCAGTTAATACAATAAGGACTTCCCCTTGTCCGAGTAACTTTACAGTAGACGGGTTCTACTCTATAATATTTAACAGTTTCGTTTGTTTAAGCTACACATAATATAAAAACGCGCGCATTATAAGCAGACAGATGCGCGGGAAATTTTGCGTAGCCTACTTAGTGAAACATGAAACTTTTGGGACGAGGAAAACAGCTGGAATGCACGCGACAGCATGCGGAACGTCATTGTCGCAATAAAAATGCTTTTCAAACTAGCGAGGGATTCAGTGATTTAAGCACGGTAAAAATAAGTATAAATTATATTCACTCTCGTTTTGAGCCCCTAAAAACAACCGAAATGATATATAATAGTACCCTTGTCTTCTTTATAATGTACGGCTCATCCTGTGCTATGGTGTAAGACATAAAACTCACTAATGTGTGATGCAAAAAAAAAACAACTGCTAATTGTTCATAATTATGTTTGCAAGTTTAAATATAAAAAAGCAAATAACAGCAACTGCGCGTCATTTGCCTATACAAGCCTTCTCCAGTACCTGGCAGAAAAAGAGTTACATGACTTTCTTTATTATGCCGTATGGCAAGTTAGTGAAATAAAAAAAAACGCATATGAAAAAAAGACGTATACCAAAGGTAAGGAATAAAATGGCTCGAAATGCAAGCTGTTTGTGAACGCGCGCGTGTATGCCGTATTTGATATGTATGTATGTATGTATGTATGTATGTATGTATGTATGTATGTATGTATGTATGTATGTATGTATGTATGTATGTATGTATGTATGTATGTATGTATGTATGTATGTATGTATGTATGTATGTATGTATGTATGTATGTGGTTTGGTTTGGTTTGTGGGGTTTAACGTCCCAAAGCAACTCAGGCTATGAGAGACGCCGTAGTGGAGGACTCCGGAAATTTCGACCACCTGGGGTTCTTTAACGTGCACTGACATCGCACAGCACACGGGCGCCTTGCTTTTCGCCTCCATCGAAAAGCGGCCGCCGAGGCCGGGATTTGATCCCGCGTCCTTGGGAACAGTAGTCGAGCGCCGTAACCACTGCGCCACCCCGGCGGGGCGTATGTATGTATGTATGTATGTATGTATGTATGTATGTATGTATGTATGTATGTATGTATGTATGTATGTATGTATGTATGTATGTATGCATGTATGCATGTATGCATGTATGTATGTATGCATGTATGTATGTATGTATGTATGTATGTATGTATGTATGTATGTATGTATGTATGTATGTATGTATGTATGTATGTATGTATGTATGTATGTATGTATGTATGTATGTATGTATGTATGTATGTATGTATGTATGTATGTATGTATGTATGTATGTATGTATGTATGTATGTATGTATGTATGTATGTATGTATGTATGTATGTATGTATGCATGCATGTATGTATGCTGGCGCCCCGAACGACTGCAGCCTGGCCGTGAAGAGCGATATAATTCAAATCCTAAGGTGGCAGTCCATGGAATGGTGCCCTTATGCCTGGCTGCAACACAGCTGCGACAGGAATGCTGCCTGCGCAATTCTCGAGGTTCGTACTAAAGAACGCAAAAGATTGTTTATTAGTTTCTTGGCAGTATTGAAATTTTGTTCCTTTCAGGAAATCGATAAGAAAATTTACAAGATGTCCACATTAAAACGTGTAAAATACTGAGCCCCAACACGCAGGCCTGAAAAGCTGAAGGCTTTAACGCTGCACGTAGCCTTTTTGAAACCAGTGACAGATCCAAAATTTTAAGCCTATACTCTTCTGTAGCACACGTTTCACAGCGCCGTCCCGTCGTTTTCTTGTTTTTGCCAAACTTGGACCCGTCGGGGATTTTGTGATTAGTACACCGTCCGAGTGCAATCTCGTGTCAGTCGGCGAGTTGCGCGAACCATTTCTCTGGCGTGGCTTACGTCGGGCGGCATTTTGATTTCATTGCCTCGAGTCGACTTAGTTTCTCCCGGAGCGCTCGAGCGTCGCCCTGGTGCCCGAAACGCTGCCGGATGTTCCTTTTCATCCCGGCGCCCATTCCCGTCGCGGCGCCTTGGAAAGAAATTTCAGCGAAGCGCGTCAATTAGAGCGAATCGATTCGCAGCACCTGTCGCGCACGCTTAATTATTAAGCCCAATGAGTTTTCTCTTTCCGCGGCTGAACTGGACCGTGCTTCTCCATGCTAATGGGAGTGCGCGCCGAAGGGCTCGCACTGCGAGCTCGGGCTTTCTTTCCGGTGTTCTTTTTTTTTATCTTCTTTAAACTTTTCACGCTCTTCGCGGCCCTTTTCTCGTCAAAAAGGTGAGCGAAGCGGCTAGGCGTGCGCCGAAGGTCTGTCTGCAGCGACGCACGCAATGAGCATTCTTGCGGAACAATTAGGCGGCCCGACATCTGTCGCGTCTTTTCACAGTCTGTTGCCGTGCAGAGCGCGCTACGCAATTGGGTGCCCTCGCTGATGAATTGAGTGCTAGGCAAAGACGTGACTGGGTAAGAAAGGGATGCGGTGGGCTGGTTAGTTAGGACTGCAGCGACTCTGTTTCTCCGCGCAGACTTCGTGGTTTCGCCAATTAGCAGCCTCATGCGCTATTGCCACCTATAAGAAACAATTGGACCCGATAACCCTTTGAGTTTCGGGAATGGCCAAGAGAACTTGAGGGAAGGCTTTGTAGCAGACAAAAACTATATTTGAAGCAGTTTCCTTGTGCTTGGTATAGCCCGCATATCAGTTCGGGTTGAGCGCGAAAACTTTCCCTGGTTATAATTTTGGTCCTGCACGACCCGCTATCGCCCATATATAGCATAGATAATTTCTTGCCGGTCAACAATGCCACAACGTTCGTGTCTCATTGCCACGAATCTCGCTGGGAATATACGGCGTGTTTCGCCTAGCTTGTCCAGGTTTCAAAAACGACAACGCACTTACCGGATGTCTATATAGTATAGGGCTGTGGGCAGAAGGCTTGACCAGGCCTGCATATATTTTAATGCGCCTAATTTACAAACAATTTAGCACGAACTAGCTTAATTTTGTTTAATTTATGGGGTTTAACGCCCCAAAACGAGTCAAGTTATGGGAGACGCCGCAGTGGAGTGCTCCGCAAATTTCGACCATCTAGCGTCTTTAACCTGCACTGACATCGCACAGCCCACCGAAGCCTTGCTTTCCGCCTCCGCCGAAAAGCGGCCGCAGCGGCCGGGATTCGATCCCGCAATCCTTGGGCACAGCTGTCGAGCGCCCTAACCACTGCACCACCGCGACGGGGCTTAACTTACTTTTGTATCACGAACTTTAGAGCAAAATTTCCTAAGCAAGAGCTGCAGAACATGTTTCGAAATTTCACTCCTTTTCTTCGATGCAGCTCTACACTGGTTTCGTCTTTCAGGCTTAACGTAAAGCTCGCGAATTTTAACAAGACTACTTCTATTCAAGGTACTTGATTTCGGAAATCCGCAGTGAATTGGCCGGTCACCAGTCACAGTGATCAGTTCGGGTTGAGCGCGAAAACTTTCCCTGGTTATAATTTTGGTCCTGCACGACCCGCTATCGCCCATATATAGCATAGATAATTTCTTGCCGGTCAGCAATGCCACAACGTTCGTGTCTCATTGCCACGAATCTCGCTAGGGTTTTGTCGCGCCTGCGCGCGCCTCGAGTCAAATGGCACCGCCATTTACACCCGCTCTTGACCTGAGAACGTCCGTGTGCGTCTCGCGCTCCTCGCTGCTTCATCTTCCAGGTGTTCGGAGCGAAGAGAATCGCATTTCGGTTTATTTTCTTGCACATTAACTATAATTCGAGCTAAAATGGCGCAAGAAGTCCGACAATGTCAATGTCGAGACCACGAGTGCACAATGAGGGCATCGTTCACCAATCCACTTCAATTTAATCAAATCGGCTTTCAATAACCTTAAAAGTTGAATCAGCGCGGTTCTTCGTGTCTCATTGCCACGAATCTCGCTAGGGTTTTGTCGCGCCTGCGCGCGCCTCGAGTCAAATGGCACCGCCATTTACACCCGCTCTTGACCTGAGAACGTCCGTATGCGTCTCGCGCTCCTCGCTGCTTCATCTTCCAGGTGTTCGGAGCGAAGAGAATCGCATTTCGGTTCATTTTCTTGCACATTAACTATAATTCGAGCTAAAATGGCGCAAGAAGTCCGACAATGTCAATGTCGAGACCACGAGTGCACAATGAGGGCATCGTTCACCAATCCACTTCAATTTAATCAAATCGGCTTTCAATAACCTTAAAAGTTGAATCAGCGCGGTTCTAAGGCCAACCAAATTGAAATCTCGGATACTTGTAGCGCTGTTATAGCGAGCGCGAACGAAATCCGTAAGAACGAGAGTTGAGCTTTAACTCCTCCGAAATCTTTCTCACGGTCACACGCTGATCCTAAGGCAAATGCGACAGTGCAGCTCAAGAGCCCCATCAATCTGGCAGGGCCAAAATTTAGCGCTGTTCAAGTCCCTCAAGAACACTTTTTTTTATTTTATTGGACATTCACCGCTTTCGTTTTGATGCGCTCTTTACTGCGTCACCGAGGCACACGTGCAAGGTACGCGCACACCGAGCAGGTGAAAAAGGGCTACGAAAGGCAGACAGGGCAACTTTGAATTTCCTTGGTCATTTTTGTTTGTCACGCATCGGGGAAAGTAGAATCATGCCCGTGGATATTACGTAGTAGCCTCTCCCACTTCGCCCTCGCCACGGCTCATGGTTGATGAAAGAGTAGTCTATACCATGCAACAGGTTGGCGTGATTGTGTGGCCGACACCACTTGCATACTTTCCTGTTTATTTAGTTTCTGTCTTAAAACAAAAAGACGCACAAAACAAAACTCTGACGCTTAAGTGAAGCTGAATGTCTGTTCGCGAATATCGCTTTCAGTGATACCTTCTGTAGCCTTGTTTACATGAGCCCGACGCAAGCGGGCCGAGTAGGGGGGAGCGGGTTGTCGGGCTGCGCCAACCTGACTCGTGCGGGTTTACATGAACTCGTTTCTATCAGACAGAGATCGCTGCTACACCCTGCGTCGAGCAAGCGAACCAGGCGTAGGCGGGAGAGAAGGAAGGGTAGGAGAGATTAGACGAAAAGCTCACGATCCTGTGCCCGACCAGCGGGGATGCGAGAGAGGAGGCGCCGGCCCGACGCGGGTAGGGTCGAGCTAACCCACCCCCTGAAGTCGGGATGACTTTGCCCGACCCAACGGTTAGCTCGACCGCCTTGCGTATGCATGAGCCCGACAGCCAGTTTTTCAGCCCGACAAGCCCACCCGACACGACTTTGTCGGCCTCATGTAAACCCTCTGTGTGTAAATACTTCAAATGTACGAACTACGGCCGTAAATACTAGGATACTTAAAAAGTGACAAAGAAAATACCAGAAATATAAGTTGGAGGACTCGCGGCACGCAGAATTAGTTTTGGCTTTTCGAATTACGTAAGCCTGAAATGCAACTGGTGCGCTCAGCGTTAGCCCTAGCTCTAGACCACGCGCGCAGTAACAAGCTCAGACGTCCATGTACGCAGCTTTAAAATATTCGCCGTGTTCGCTACCATCACTTTGCGGGCAAGTACGTCACTTTTTTTTTATTCACACACTATTATTTACCGACACACAGACACAGACAACGTGCCACGTGGTATGTCAATTATTAGAAAAACAACTCTACATGATGTCAGCTATTAGAAGCCCTAAAATCTGGGCGATTTGGTATAAATACTTGGCTGGAATGTGGGGGGCGAAGGGCAGTGCACAAAAACGCACGCGGCATATAATCTTATGCTCATTGCAGAAAGCAAACAACTCATCACAACCGCAATTGATTCGTCTGAAATGTAAGTGATTTCAGCGGTAAATGAATAGTAACTCATGTATCTAGTAAAGAACATAGATGTAATAGTTAACTATTGCGTTATTTGTGACCATCATTTACTAGCTCAACACGAATATGGAACCCCGCCGGGGTAGCGCGGTGGTTACGGCGCTCGACTACTGTTCCCAAGGATGCGGGATCAAATCCAGGCTCTGGCGATCGCTTTTCGATGGAGGCGAAAAGCAAGGCGTCCGTGTGCTGTGCGATGTCAGTGCACGTTAAAGAAGCCCAGGTGGTCGAAATCTCCGGAATCCTCCACTACGGTGTCTCTCATAGCCTAAGTCGCTTTGGGACGTTAAACGCCACAAACTAAACCAAACCAAATATGCAGAGACCAGTACCCCTTTTTAGCAGCACGTGCTTTAGAAATTTGGCCCGTAGTTGCTTTGAGCTGTGTTTTTCTTTGAAATATTTTTTCCACGTTTCCATGCGCACACATCTGCAGCGACACTCACAGGTATCTCGGTGTACTCGTCGGACGAAAGTGCGTTGCTTTGACATACGAAGATCTCGCGGCCCAGCCCAAAGTTACCGAAACGCCGAACTTCGTTCTTGTTCGCGCTCTGAATGGGCAGGTCCCACGCTCACAAAGCATGGCATTCTGTTGTGCCGCGCGGTCAAATCCTAAATGAGGGGTGTGGCGCACGACACTTATCAAAAACAGGTAGAACAGCTTGGGCTTGCAAGTGCGGACAGCCTCGCGCGCGCAGCGCTATACGCGAACTGAATGTAGTCACACTAACGCGAGAGAATCGCGTGCTATACCAGTCTTTATAATCTAGTTCAGGCTCTCGATGTTATACTAGTGGTTACAACTTGTTTTCAGAAAAATAGGTGGACAACATCACTAGCAACTGAAACCTTAAAAATGTTGGACTACCGAGAACAGCACAAGGAGTTATGAAAACGCTATAAAATTTCAAAAAATAGCTTGTAATGTGTTACTTAAACGTCTGCAATGACATATGTCATACCATTAGCAGTATACGTTTTTCGTTGATTGATTCTCGCGCTACCGAAACGCTATTTAGGCGGGACGTGTGCTCCCTAGATGCAGAAAAACATCAACTGAGAAAAAAAAAAACTAAAAAAAAGGGGCAACGGTGATAGCTTCGGTGTATACTCTCTTTGCCTTACATTTGTAGTTTCATTTTTAATTTGAAGAATGAGGGGTCCCGGAGGCTTTAACACTGCGAACGCCAACTCTATAATCACTTCGACATATTCTAGATTTATGGGTGGCCAGCAGTGAAGGTGCAGGGGAGTGGCGGCAG
Organism: Amblyomma maculatum; assembly: GCF_055883805.1. NCBI lineage: Eukaryota > Metazoa > Arthropoda > Arachnida > Ixodida > Ixodidae > Amblyomma > Amblyomma maculatum. The sequence continues at coordinate 169,881,774 of NC_139344.1, read as the reverse complement.
AGGCTAGTCCCATGTATACGATGCATTACCTGTTTTTTCTTTGTTGAGAATGAATGAAGGAGGCCTCAGAGTCCTCCTAAATATTTTCTCAGCCGGGAGGACAGGTTACAAGGGTGTTTGTTTCACGTCAGACCGAATATTACAGCGGAGTACAAAGTGTTGGAGTTCCGCGATCACACAGGCGAAGAAACCTAGCATCGGACGAACCCGTAAAACTGGCCTTTGCCCAAGACTCTGATGCTCGCGTTTTTGAAGTAAGCAGTTTCCCTCCAAGTCATACAATACGTCGACAGGAACCATGAATGTTGCGTTTCAAAGTAGCTAGTTTTAATGGTGTCGGGAACTAATGATGCTGATGCGCTGCTTCTCGCGACTTGCTTGAAATAGAGTGAAAACTACGAGCACGAGGCGACAGCTTTCATATGCGTGCTGCTCTCACACGCGAAAAAATTTCGAGAGCACTGTGGAATCTACACTGCAGAAAAGCGAAAACATAAGCGTTGCTGGTGCACACGGTGCATCGCGCTTGCTCTCATTATCAGTATCAACTAATTCCACCGTCATTGTCATCATTAATTGCAGCGTCATTGTGATAAATAATCTGTGTACCATAGCCCTTTCTATACATAACAACGTGTAAATAATACCACGTCTGAAAAAAAAAAAAAATCCCGGGCGTGGCGTAGTTGCTTAAAGTGCTCGGCTGGGGATCCGAGGGATGGTTCGATTCCCGGTGGAGACTGGATCTTTTTTTTTTTTTTTTGATGACGTTACTTTCGGTTTCGGGTGATGACGTCATTTGATTGACAGTTAGTGTGACCGAATGATCGCCGACAGTATGAGCCGATAAAATCTTTCGTCTTAGTAACGGGCCCCTTACACACTCGTAGAAGCCGCCGACTCGTCCTTCCACTCACCTACCATACAGGTTTTCAGGCGGAGTGTGAGCCAGTATGGCGTAGACACGTGTTTACCCTACAACCGCATTTAGCGCACACGGAGAAGCGTATATCGAGAAACTTTAGCATTGTGTCGTTTCCTTTCTTTGGACACTCAGCAAACATTTAACACGTCTTTTGGCAAACCCCTAAAGTTCATCAAAAGTTTATAAAGGCTGTGAGCCACAAAAGTAATTTCGGTAGCATGCCGTATTAAAGGAATATAGTTTTTTGTATGCTTTCTGCGCAGAGCTTCGTGCGTCATCGTGGACGCCTCAGAAGAGTCGTGCTTTATAGAGTAAGAGCTAGCATCAGTTTACCAGTCGACTGATATCTGGGGACCCTTATAACGAGAGAAAAGGCTCATCGAACCTTTTTACTGCTTTTCGCAAAAATCAGTGCGTGCTATTTTGATCTGTGGCGACGAGGCGCCCCATTTACAGGCGGTGAGGCTTTTTGACAAGCCGTGAGAAGTCTGAGAGCGAGGACAGCCGGATGTGCCGCGGGTTCCGGACCCGTCGACGACGCCTGTAACCGAAGCCGCTTAGCTGCTCGTACAGTGCCGCGGGTGCTTATGACTTTGTGGCATGCGCTGTCTCACTGCTCAAATAAATACCGTTATTGTGGGCGCTCCGGATATCAAGCTTTCCGGGATGTAAAGACTTCCCGCGGTTACACGCGGCAAAGAGGGCAAACGCGCCGCCAGCGTTTCCGGCCTATAGTGGCCGACAACGAAATTTTGATCCCCTGCCTTTTGTTTGTAAAGAAGACGCAGCACTGGCGACAGCCGCGAACGTGCAAAGGGCGAGGGGAATGCACTTGTGGCCCTACCACGCGGCTCGCAGCCAAGTATTGATGGTTTTGAGCCAAGGCCCGGATATGAAAGTGCGGACGTGATTCCGTTTTCTCAACGGTAGGGTCCACTCAGCAGCATTATCTACTGGCATATAAAGCCAAAACTTTATAAAAGCGATTAAGAGCACCAATTAAAACGCTCGTCCCCTGTCTCTACTGTGGCGTAATGGATTAGCGCTATATTTTTGAACGCCGAAGACAATGTTTCGAATCCCATTTGTGATACTTTTTTGCCTTTCTTCATTGACATTTACAACAAGCATCTAAACCACATTCCTCGGAGGTGTGTTCCCTTGTAGGTTGCATTATAGAGTGCTTTTTTCGTAAAACCAGGGCTGAGCACAGCCAGGAGGCAACATCGTCGGTTACGGTGCGGCAACAATTACACAATGCAATTATAACTACACTGAAATTATCCAATGCTTGCCATGGATGTGTGTAACCTTTTAAGTAGCGTTGAGAAAACGTTTTGAGCCGAAATCGGCCTTTAACTAGCTGAGACACGACAAGGGAGGAGAAAGAAGAAGTTGTTGGACCCTATCGTTGAGAGAACGGAATTGCGCAAAGCGCGGTTCTCGGATCGAAAGTTTGTTGCTCCAATCTGAGGCTTCGCGACCTGTACAATTGGCTCTACCTAGAGTTCGGACCATAATCATTGAAGATGCACCTCTGATTGAGAAGTTCTGTTACCAGATCACCCACAATTCCCGTCAGGGTATAGCAGGCGTCGTCGACCAGGCCTCCACATTAGGATTTCTCTCCTTCGAGCAAAAGTGACAACTGCGCTGTCCCACTGCCTCCGAAAATGCGCCCACTTCGAGGCCAGCTGCTTCACGTGACTGCGCAACGCCATTCGCTGAGAGGACCCTCAATCATGGTCTACATATACCATCGTCAGCAGGGAAACGTGAGAGTTTTCTATTGCGGCATACTGCGACGCTGAGGACTGGGAAAACGTGCCACGTACAGCTGCCTTCCTGAACCCACCTATATGCGCTTCACTACGAGTCGGTCGCGGCGAAACCTGAGCCAAAGAAATGAAATGTGCGCGCACCGCGTACCTTCGGCTCTGCGGATCTCCTGGAGCTTCTTGTCGTGCGGCAGCGTCCCGGAAGCAGACACGAGCTGCACGAGCGGCGGGCTTCCCGGCTTGCGGAAGGACACGCGGCCTTTCCCGTGCACAGCGGCTGTGACGCGCACGTAGTTAGCGTCTTCGCAGGTCGATTCGACGGCGCGGCTGCCCAGGCGCTCGGGGTCGGACTGGCAGGGCCGGCCCAGCTGCGGCGACGAGAGCACGCTGCCGTTGCTGAGCGAGCTGCTGGAGCGCTCGAACGCCGGCAGGACGTAGTTGACGTCCCGAGCATCGCCACTGCAGCTGCGTGCCGCCTCGGGACTCTCGGGCTGGCGCCGCCACGCGGGCGGCATCGACAGGGACGGAGTGGCCGGCGCAGAGCGGCCTGCGACCACATGGCGGGGTAGAAAAGGCGCACGTTTTAAACGGACAACTTTAACTCGGACGATCCTACAAATTGTATATTTAGACGCATCAAATGAGCAGATGCGTTTTGAATCAACATTGTAGGTGAACAAGAAGACAAAAGACACAATGAAAGAAGAAAACCGATAGTCCCTGGCCTTCTTGCTCTAAAGTTTGTTCAGTAACCTTCAAACAAGCTCAAAGGTCAACGCTACTATAGAGGCTGGATTTATTGTTAGTTTACCACTGATTGAAAGCACGAAACTTACATCTTCGGGTGGTATCGACAATATCAGCACTAAAAAACACCAAGGCTGCATGTGCCTCTTTCTTGTGGCTGTCGTTCGCACACTGTCTCCTCACAGGCTCGCAAGCCGTTCCAGTTTGCAGATTAGGTAACGAGAATTCACCGTTAAATTACCATCCTATCTCTCTAGCCAGCGTACCCTGAAAAATCATGGAGCATGTCATCTATACCCATATTATGGCCTTTATTACTTCTAACAATATGTTGATCCTATACTGCGCGGATTTCGGAAACGGCTAATCGTGCGAGACTCGACAAGCCACCTTCTTACATAGTTTGAACGTGAACCTCGATTAAAATCAACAGACCGACGCCATAATTTTAGATTTTGCTAAAGCTTCGAAAGAGTACCCCATAAACGCTAGAATAAGATGTTCCCGGTTAATTTTGCGCCACAACATATTGAAATAATATTAAAGGGTTCCTGCCAAAACCCTCCCAGAGTGTTTCTATCAAAAAGAACTCTTGAACTCTTTCCCGGAAATATGCATACGGGCCGATACTTTTTCTTTCTACAGTAATTAGTTGCCAGCACCTGTAGCCACTAACATACGCATATTTGTATAATTTGTTGAGCTATTACTGCACGCACTGATCAATAGCCCCTTCTACGTGACCCTAATGCAGCTCAGGAGTGGCGTACCCATTAGCTAATAAAACCTGACTCACACAAGTGAAAGCTTTCGTCCTTCCACTGTCGTCGTAATCCTCTCTTCCTTTTCTACGCGCAGTCATATAAGTATTGATATTATGCAGTCATATAAGTATCACATAGAATCTGTGCAGTCAGATAAGTACTTAGTGTAACACTACCTAGTGGTCTTTCTTGCATTGAATTGGAAAACATTTATTTCGTCAAAATGCAGATGCAGATGGTTCACCCTAAATGGCTACAACCCATGACTGGCGGCGACCTTAACGGCCCACTTGGTGCTGCATGTCACTAACACGATATCGTCAGTCAGTAGAACACTAGGAAGCTTAAAACGTCATTTGCACAGCTCTGAACATGTGAAAGTTATTAGCCTATAATTCATTAGCCAGGTCTGAATAAGAACGGCTGATTGGGCGAGTTGGTGAACCATGACGGACAGTAATATAAGTGCGCAGCGCCGCCGTTGTCCACTTCTCTTCTTTGTCACGTTTTTGCTGCGCACTCTAAATAAGAATTCACATTACCCATTTGTAATCTCCATCAATCTTATCATATGAATTCTCTCGAGCCCATCCAATATCTGAGCTGCTAGGTTTATTTATGCATCGAATTCTTATGACGTTACCACTTCCACCTTGAAAACACTGTCTGGTTCATCGCTATTACTCCGTTGTCGCACTTGTAGACTATCTTTGTTCCATGAAGTCTTTATAACAGCTCCTCATGCGGGCTTCAACTTATACTTTTCCCTCAGCACGCATATCACTCTGCAACGCTCATCAATTGCACTTTGTCCATCCACTCTCACGCACTTGTCACCTTTCACCGTTACTTTTTTCCTCGCACAGCTGCATACTGGAACGGCATTCCATTCGACATTTTTGTCATAAACTGGTCATCGAAGTTCCTTGAAAGTGTAAAAAATATGTACTCTAATAACAATGTTTTCCTGTTTTTCAACAACTTCTCCCCCTTACGTAATTCTTGAAAGCGCACGAGGTGGTACCAGGACGAAGAAAGAAACAGACGCGGATGCACACCTCCTTGGGCACTTAACAAAAAAAAAAAAAAAGCACACACATAAAACAGAAGCCAAGTTAGTGCACTTAGTACAGTACAGTACAGTACAGTACAGTACAGTACAGCATAGCATAGCATAGCATAGCATAGCATAGCATAGCATAGCATAGCATAGCATAGTATAGTATAGTATAGTATAGTATAGTATAGTATAGTATAGTATAATAGTATAGTATTTATTGCATGCAAAGATATAATGTACGGTCGAGCGGGTCCGCGGCATGCTGTCCGCATAAGCAAGCGCCTCTGGCCCCCCTCTCCGCCGGACGGGTCCCTTTGAGTGGATTTACGCTGGAAGGACATCGCGTTCGCGAGAACTTGAACACAAAATACGGACCATAGTGCTACTTAGCCGGCTGGCCATATTTGACTAAGGGCAGATTCGGCTCCGTCTGCTCTGCACAACTATCAGATGTTCACAGTTACGACCAAACTGCCACATGCAGAGGATATTAATCAATCATTTCAAGATATGAGCCCCTTTGATGCATTACTAGAGCTGTGTAGCGCGCGATCTTAATAAATATTGCTATTCTGCACTTTTTAACTGTTGTGTTCTAAGCCCTCCTTGCGTTTTCCATCTAAAGCCAAGTAAGGGACGAAGTAATTAGTTGTTTTTTTAAGGGCTATCTCTACTCGTTATAGGAACTTTATGGGCGTCATGAGAGCGCACAAGGGAGTTATAAACGCCTCTTACAGGTTTATCACTTCTGCGGCTCCGGTCATGTCATTTTCCGCATCTAGATTAATTCCTATTTCTCGAGTCAGAAAGGGAATTGCGTTGCTTTTCTATTTATGTTTGTTTATTTTGGTAATATGCTAGTATAACAAACAAGTGAGGCATTATGACTAGGATGCCTGAAGCACGGGTATGCACTTGCCCTTCTCGAGACAACGGCACATTCTAACAGTCCACGAAACACGAGGAAAATAACAGATTAAAAGTGCGAACATAAGCGCATGAGAGATAAGAGAAAGATATCGAGAGCTATGCCAACGCAAAAAACAAACAAACAAACAAGCAGACAAACAAACATATGTGGTTTTAACAGGTGCCACTAATTCACACCTCTGACGGAAACACAGAGCTACGGTGTCGATAAGCTTAAGCGCAAGAGAAGAGCAAAAGAAGCGGGTAGTCCAGATCACACGAAAAAAAGAAAGCGAAACAGCGATCTTTCCCTCAGAGTTTAAATAAGCAAACAAAACAAAAGCATGGACGTATCAGTTCCCGCGCACATGTGCACGTTGTCCGTGTTTTACCCTTTCTGCGTACGGCGTTCACTCGCATACCGAGCCTGACGCAAGAGGAGCGCTGGGCAACGGCACGGGACTGGCACCAAGAAGCGAGTGCCGCCTTGCGTGCGGCCCATAGTGACACGGCCCTCTTCAGCTCCCGGATCACCTCCTGGCCGCGCTGGGTGCGGAACTGGAACACACCTTCGCCCGTGCAGCACCGCCTGCGAGCCAAGAAAGCATGAACACTACGATCACGGGGGCCCAGCTGCGGCGGGGGCTTTGAGCTCAGCCGATCCAAGTGCCCCGAAATGCTGCCGCGTATGCGCCACTTAAATAAAAAATAAATAAAAATAAATAAATCGACTTCGGGTATTTACGCGTGCGTTAACTAAGTATAATTAAGAGCTTTCCCGTGGTCTATCTAGGTATGTTGAACCAGGCTGATGGCGGTATTTGCAAAACTACCTCTATTAATACTAATATTTCTATTCATATAAATATATTAATAGACTAGAAGGCACCGCTGCGGGCCCCTTATCTGTCCCGTATTTCCATGTTCCTTTCTATTCTGTAAAATCAAATACACGAGGGCACAGGTAGGGGCTAGTGAACTATATCGCCGCACCTTCGCTATACACTCTTCCATACGCCACGTTCACATACGCAGGTATCTATTTATGCGCACATTGTTACTTTTCTTTTTCTTTACTGTTTCGCTCGTTGCGCCACCTCTGAAAAACGTATCCGTCAATCACTCCTGAGTTATGTGTGAGCGCTGGAATAAACTTTCCCTTATTGACTCATGATAACCGGGGTAGTTGGCTAATGTGTGCACCGTAGGAACAGCATACAATGACGGTTTATCGATCTTTGAAACTTTTGAAGTCTAGGTTTAATAGCTTTTCAAAGAGACTTATTTTCCGCTGGTACGTAGCCCTCAATCTCTGCCTATACTTAAATCACATATGTCGTACTCGCCTTAGCTATTCAAGAAATCGTAGCAATCTTGGTGGCGTTGAATTACCGGTCCATTCCGTCTCCGAAAGTGACATAAATCAGTTTTGTTTTTGACGGCCAAATGAAAATTAGTACTCTCTTTCCTGACTTCTTAGGACGGAAGGCGCCGTGGTAACCCTCGGTAGAAACGAATCAGTGATTCTTCTTCTGAAATGGTTTCTCTCTGTGTGGTCTCCAATGTCTGCTAAAGCTGACAGAAGTATCGCCGAAGCGTTTTCGGTTGCCGCCTCTACTATCGGTCAACCCACGGCAACTTTTGCGTACTGCAGCCGCTGCCATTCGGGACAAAGTGACTAACAGGTTACTTACAGCTCCAATAAAAGCCCTACAAAGTAAAGTTCATTGATATTATAAAATTACAAGAAAAAAAAAAACGAACTCCTTCGCATGCAGCAGGTTCATCGATGAACTGAACTAGCAAGCTGCGATTAGTTGTATCAGGCCTCCGGTTAGAAAAGGCCAATATGCCAGGCATGGCATACAAATCAGCTGAATCGACGCTAACTGGAAGGCCACGTGGTGCCAATGAAATACACTGTGACGACGTTTCAGCGCAAGATCAAAAAAAAAAAAGAAAAAGTCGATCAACGATAGTTGAAAGCATGTCACGTAACGACTGCCCTTCTTCGAACTCTCTCATTCGCAACACAGGGAGAGAACAGCTGCAGCAGAAGCACTTTTGCGATAAAGATGGTCGCGTTATGGCATGGCAAATGGGCTCTTGGCCCCCAAGAGGCGACAATACAGGCGTGACTCTAGAACGTGCATGAAAATGACACTGAGTCGCGAGCAACGAAAACCTGCCTCCTAAACCAGAACAGTACCGCCTAACTTCAAGTTATCAGAAGGTAATCCCGGCTGCTGTATCACAGCGCAAACCTTGAGACGTGTAGGAATAAGGCTTTATATTGTACAGAGCGGTGTAAAATATATACATGTCAGTCGTTATTCTATGCTAAGCATTCAGCAGGTGTGATGATACAGTTGACATTGTTGTACTTTTTCCAAACTTTTATAAACAACTGCTGTACAGTGCTTGACGCTGACAAACCTCAGAGAGATCTTGATGGATAGATTGTGGATCTGATACGGAAAGACGTCCATATCAGAATTCTCATGTCCTAAAGAAAAATAAAACGGGAGGCTGGAGGAAGATGTACATTATAGAGACATCCTACGAAAAAACAGTTGTGTGTGTTTCCACCGAATAACTCCCCGAACAACGCACGCGCTGCATCACGAGCTGTGTGGAATCAAGCCTTTTTTTCTTTTTTTCTTCAGGGGCGGTCTATAATGAAGGTGGAAGAGGAAACGAAGTTCTCTTAACAACTGTGCCGCTGCAGTGACCGGGAAGAATTAGAAATAAATAACAACACAGACTTGAAGAGTGCTGTAACCGGTTACAGGTTTTTCCAAACGAGCGAGGTTCTCTTTATTTGCTGGCCAGAACAGTGTGTGGGTACAGAGATATAGTTAGTCGTGAATGCATGAAAGTAACGCCATCTCGCTTGAAGAGTGTGCATTGTTTTTATTCCCGTAACAAAATTGTAAATTGAATGCCATTATTATCAAGAGCAATAGCAGTAAGAAGGTTGCAAACCAATACAGGCGATTAGCGGTCGTTATTTGCGAAAATGCGCACAGCTGAACCTCAATGTGCTACGCAGCGCGCCCCCACTGGAAAAGGTAGTTAGGCTGTGCAGATGGCCGCACCAAGCAAGACCGAGTAGCTCTGAAAAGTTGCTTTTCCAAACTGACATGCAAGCACCTCGGAGTTTCTGGCGGTCTCAAAACTTTGCAATATGAAGGTTCACGAGTGATGAAATACTGACTTCGATCATTTCTTCTTTTCTTTTATTCAAAAGCTGAAGTCGTGCACTGTACTCACCTCATCACTGGTGCACACAAGTTCGATGAAATGCACGGCCAAGAGATTAGTGTGCTCGCTTCTACCGGCCGAAACGCAGTCTGATGAACTCGGTGAGCCCATCAGTTCGTAATTCCTGTCGGTGCTCAGGCTGGACTTGAACGCAAAAGCAGCCCACCACGGGCATAGCGGGAATAAAAAAAGAAGGCTGATGCACTCTTCGGGCAGCCTGTTGGGTCATTTCATTCCATGACGAGCAACTTGATTGGGTCCCGTTGCCGTGTTTTGTGCATTTCGTCCGTCCGAATTGAAGTGACTACTGAGGCGCACACTTGAGCGAGGAGAAGCCGGTCCAGTAAGAAAACCGCTTTCTCTTGCTACGTAGCTGACGCAATTAAATTGTAACGAAACGAAAAGCAGGTTTTCTTTTTTTTTTTTTTTTCCCCTTGTTTTGGTGGACTATTATCGTACTGAACCTACCCTGACAAGTACTATCTGAAGTCCTGAGCTGAAAGAGATTTCACCGTAGCTTTTGTAGTCATGCACGACGCTGTAATTCGCTACAATTCAGCGCAGAATAAGTTGAAAACGAGAACACTACCAGAGTATTCTAGCATGACAGGGTTTGTTTTATCTTCGCGTCTTTAAAAAGCAAATTATTCCTAATACGATTGAGGAACACTGCAGCCTCACACGCTTTATTCAAAACGTGACGTTTAAGCTCATTGTATTTTTTTTTTCTTTTTTTTTTTTTTTTTGCTTTGCATTTAGCGGCCATGCATGTTTGGAGTCGATTGCAACACACTGCGCGAGCCGCACTAGAAAAGGCTGTGAAGTGGAACTTAAGCGGACGGGAGCCCTTGAGCGATGGCGGCGCGGGGAAATATCAAGTGTTGTGTTCGAGTATATTGGCAGATTCAAAGAAACAGCTGAATGTAGCTTACTGTTGCATGAAGCGGTGACACTCTCAGTATTTGTATCATAGTAGGCTCCCGCAAAGCAGCAGAAACGAACGGTAGCAGTTGAAACGATAGTAGCCGTAATTATAACACGAATGAGGAGAAGCAGAAACGATACTAGGCGGCAGTGCAGATGGCGCAAAACGGAATTCTTCATTTCTGATTTTGGGAATTTTGGAGTGCTGCCACCCAAAAACTTCGTTTCAGAATGGGAGTTATAGACAGGAGAATCATTCATTTTGCCCGTTGAATGAAGGTAGCATTATAGTGTATCTTTCTACTTTCTGTTATTTATATATCATGGTATGTGGTTGTTTGCTCTAATTCCTAATCAATTTGCTTACAGTCACAATGTTATTACGCTATTAATTTCGCATGAGCTGACATCACAAAAAATAAATTGGTGTTTTTCCCCATGCTTTCCTCGACTCGGTGACTGTTGATACGTAAGCCATAACGAGCCCCTCTTTCCCAAACCCTTTTTATTCGATAACTTAACGAGGATCTCGGTTACGGCAGTCTTGATACCTTAGGTATCATATTGGTTCTCTCATTCCAGTTGCATTCACCGTGATACTCGCGGTAATACAGGATATGCTACGTCCGCGCCGCTTGGGAAGGGGATGGACGTGTTGGTGAACACTCAAAACCTTACCATACATGTAAAATAAAAACTCACGAAAGTAAATGACTAGAAAACTGCTGTAGCTCAGTTGGCACAACGCCGTAAGTGAAGTTCAGAGGTCGTGGGTTCGGATACCACTGACTGTAGGTGATTTTATTTTTAATAAATTAAAGTGGTTTGTGAAATTCGGGGACCCTCCGCTGCCTTTGCGCGGAATTGGGAGTAGATGTAAGCATGAAAGAAGGGGCGAGTACTCTTCTGCTGTGACGTATAACTCGCAAAGCGATCGCTTTCATCAAGACGCTGCCTATCTGTCCTTTCATCAGGCCCCATTGCTCCGCTTAAACAGTTGTGACGGCGACGGCAATGAAAGGCAGAACGATGCAGAGCAATACGCGCCTGACAAGAAGCAGGGCGCTCGAGTGCTTCGCGGGCGTGTATACATCCACCTAGCAAAGGCAAAAGCGCCATGTAGCTGACGCCGCAGCACAGTGGGACTGATGTGTAGGCACCATCTTTGGTAACGGTGCGGGAGCCGTTGTTCCGCGCAGCACCGTTCTCACTCTGAAGCACCGAAGAACTCGTCTCGTTAAATCTCGTTCGGTTCCCGGGTAATCTCGTTTCGACTCTTGGATGACGGGAAATCGGTCTCCTGTTGTTGGCTTTTGGTTCTGTATCGACGTCACCTCAAGGTCGCCGACAACGGGAGCTAGCAGCATTTCGTGCTTTAAAAAAATACTCTCACATGCTTCATCAAGAGAACAATACAGTGTACAACAGGATTTTACAAGAATGTTTAGGGAGAGTTTGAACCCAAATGTATGCCCAGCAGCTTGCAAAAAATCTTTAATAAGTGCTTTCGTCTGGGCGAGTTGGTTCATGTTAGCAGAAAGGTAATGAACTTGCGCTAAAAGTAGACGAAGAAAGAGACGAGACACGAAACTGCGCTCTGTCCTGTCGTTTCTTCTCTTTCAGCTACATTTAGCGCTAATTTATTATAAAAAAACCTTCAGGTTTTGTGGTTCCTCAAATCAATTCTGCGCATAAAACTTCCGAAAGCACTGAACAACCTGCAGTGGAGAAATGCGAAAGCCTGAGCGTTGCTGCTGCACACGGTTGTACCGTGTGCAGCAGCAACACCGTGCTCCCCTTGTCGAACACAACCAGCGTTCCGTTGAAAATCATCAAAGTTCACCGGCGTTCTATAATTGGTTTGCAGGAAAAGAAAGGCGCAATATCTGTCACTAGGGAAGTATCACTGACACATCTCGCGGACAAATTTCGCCGACGCGAGATTTTGACAACCATTACACACTTCTGGTCACTATATCAAATTTATTTCACGTCTACATTAATCCTATAGCCACTTCGACGCCTGATCGATTTTACTTTTACATTTTTTGTTCTAATTAATTACCTAATCGTCTTATGAGCATAAATTTTTCTGCAGCATCCTCACATCATCATCTATCAACCACAACCATTCGTTTGATCCTAACTCTTCTAAGAACGACACAACGGCTGCGGACACGTTCTATACACACGTTCAGTACACGCGACCTTGCCGACATAGCCTAGTAATACTTTCGCGTTAATAATTCCTGATAGCAGCTTTGCATATGGTGGCGAGAACCCGACCCGGTCCTAGGCCATCCTTACAGTTGCTCTTGCTTCTTCGAAACGCAGCCGTCGATAGCCGTCCACACTGTTGGACGGCTGCGATAGACCATGCTTCTAAGCCCCCTGTTCTTGGCATCCGAATAACTGTATTGCGACGTACGTTTACAGCAGTGGCGTAGAAATTCCACATCGCTGAGGGATGAATTGCAGAAGTACTACGCTATTTGCTCAGATTAGAAGAAACAAGAGTTGAATCAAAATAGCTTATATTGTACCCCTGCGGACAAAAGTAAACGGAGCACGCTTTTTACTTCTATTATTTTTCATGCGTTGCATAATTGAAATTGGCAGTCGTTGTATGAGCGATCCGGTACTAGACGCCAGTGTGTTTTCACTTGGACAAATAGTGTTTTCTTATCCCCAGTGCAGATGGCGTGATTTTAATTTGAAGGAAAAAGCGTGCTCCGTTTACTTATGTCCGCACCTGTACGTACGTGCAGCTGCTGACAGCCGTCATTTCAATAAACTCATATGCCATGCAAAAAGAGAATTCATACCAAGGCAGGTTCCCAGAAATCACCGCTTAAAAGAACGCAAATGTGCACAAGTTGTAACTATACAGTATTATAGCTGCTGTACTGCTACCAGCGCACTGCATAGAGTCGCACTTAGCAGTTCATTTCACGACAAGCTTGACTGAACTGTAGTCGCTTGACATCTGATGGCATCAGTTTTCACATTTTCATTTTTTTTTTATTACATAAAGAACGAGTTTGGGCCTGCAGCCACACCGAGAGGTGAGGGGGCACTACACATGCATAAAGCGCCGTATTTTGTAGCTTTTCATGCACCGAGCTGTTGCCAGTAATCAAACCCGTTAAGCATTTGTTTCACTGAGCTTTCTTTTCCTTCCCTCCTCTGCTTCCGCTATTTATTTATTTATTTATTTATTTATTTATTTATTTATTTATTTATTTATTTATTTATTTATTTATTTATTTATTTATTTATTTATTTATTTATTTATTTATTTATTTATTTATTTATTTATTTATTTATTTATTTATTTATTTATTTATTTATTTATTTATTTATTTATTTATTCTCATCGGTAGGAAATAACAGGCAGCGTATGCTATGCAGTCAGTCAGAGTTGAGACAGATTGTGCCATCCTGCTCCAGGAGAGTATAGGTCTCCATTTCACTTTTACGGTACTTTTTGCTAAAGCTGCCCCTCAGCTGTACTTAAACGCCGAAGTTTCGAAGGCTTAATTCTATACTAAAATTTTCCTTTACTTTATCATGTCAATACGGCAAGACGAGCCTGAATTAAACGGAGTATAAAAGGTGGGCCCTTCTTGGACTAATTGGATTCAGCCGCGGCACTCTTATGAGCGCTCGACGGGATGGGACGTCCAGCGTCTGGCGAACAACGGCTTTGGTGCGGATAGACGCCACGACAGTCCTCGGTTTGCGGCTCACGGAGTACGGTGCTAATAGATAAAAGAGAATAGTTGGGTAAATTTTTACAGTGTACAGGGAAGCAAGAGGAAATTTATAAACTGTTGGAGAAGGGGGGTGCTGAAGAAATGGCAGGAGATACGCGGAGGAGTCCACACAGAGTGCAGATTGTCACGAACTAGAATTACAGACATAGACGCGTATCTTCGAATTTAGCTGTATACTGTACTGTGGCGTAGTTTCTGCTTACGGGCTATCTCCTCCGCAGTGCTGCAGGATGCACTGAAAGTTAAGCTCGGTGCTGGTTTCCTGTTTTTACTTCGAATTCACGCCTCCGTTGTTCCTGTCCAGGGTTACTAATCTCTACCTGGCAAGCTTTCTATGTCATCTCATATTAGAAGGAAGCATCTACAACTGCTCTGCATATGGTTTAAGCGCGGGCGAAGAGGAATATAGTCCGCAGCGATCGTTAGGTTTCGCGACTGAAGTACCCGTTTTACCAGCACAGCAGAAAAGTCCAACCAAATTATTAATTTTCTTCAGCAATTTTAATATATACAATCTGATAAGGAACAATGACGATCAGCCTTGGGGTGCTCTACATAGATTTGTCGCCGAAGCCCAGACAACGCAGCTCTGTCCAGATAAATCGGGACGTTCACATGCGTAACCAGACAGCCAGGTTCGAAGAGCCTCCACGCTTCTCTCTCTCTTTCAGGCTAGGCCTGAACGCAGCGCACAGGGGTTTTCGGACTCCATCAAAACCTTATTAAGAGTCGTGTCTGTGTTATATATGACGAGTGCTACGACGTGTGCTGCGACGCTGCCGAGTCTGAACAAGCATCTCCAAATCCCTGCTGTCATATTGGGCGGGCGATGAACCGGACCCGATCCGGCTTGTCGGTCAGCATCAACAATTTTCGCTAACCGCAGTCAGCTAAGACCGGCCCGGTCCCATTTACTTCGCGTCCTGCTTAAGATACGCCGGCAAGGACAGCTTTTTGTATGACCGCTTCTTCTGGTGAGCCGCGCAATAACGAGTATTTCCGCTCTCTTCCACGATTCTGCCCCCCCCCCCCCCCCCTTTAAGATCTCGTAATCGTTTATATGCCGAACAGATCGGCCCTTTGTAGTGGCGGTCCCCATGATTGGAAGCACCTTTAGTTGCTTACCTCGATGCAAAGGTGGATGATGATTTCCATGTCAAAGAAAGAAAAAAAAATACTTCCGCCGAGGCTTTTTGGTTCACTTTCCATTTGCTTTAGACGAGAGCCACCGCAGCGTCAACAAGGAAGTAACTGGAACTGAAGAGCTATAGCTCACCCGCGCGAAGTCTGTATAGCATATGACTTTGAGCAAATATATAATCCGAAAAAATGTTTTCCAATTTATGCTGTTTCTGAACCATTAATCACGAGCACTCTTTAAGTGCCTTTTTAGTTCAACGCGAGCGTGCCGAGTTTTGGTGGCGCACCACTTCGTCCGTGTCTTAAATCGCAAAGGGCTACGATCAGTCGCGTGCTTCGACATTTCTCCCACTGGCTCGTACAAACAGGAAGCGTGGAGTGCCGCTAGCAACGGAAGGGAAACCGATGGCCGCGGCACCCCGATGCACTTGACACCTCGTGCAGGCGATCGCGCAGGGACCAGTTGCGGTAACAAGCCGCATCCACGACACCGCACGGCCGCGCGAAAATCGTCTGCGTTTCTTCGCGCATCTGCATTTCTGCTCGCGGCGGGGAACTTCTTGAGCGACGCGACCTAATCGTGGCTGGCGCATAAAGAGTGCCCGGGCGCGCGCGCGCGTTATGCAAATCCCCTCGGTAACCGCGGGATGTATATGCAAATCTCGGCTATCTCCGCGCCCTCGCAGTCCTTCTCCTCGTCCTCGCTCGCTGTTCCGCTTCGGCCGTAGTTGGCCACCGGCCGGTGCTGCGCTGACCGGCGGCTCGCCACTTGACCCGGTGTACTCGACTTGCTCCCTGCGCGGGGCCACTCCTGGCACCCGCCGGGAGAAACTCAAGTGGCGCTGTCCTTAGCTGCTCGCCTTGCCATTTGTACACGCGACTGCACTTTTAAGTTGTCGGTGCCGGGAGGAAATAACCACAAGAACAAAAAAAAGAAAAGTAGCGGAAGAGCCAGCCAGCCAGCCAGGGCCCGCGTATATAGCGTGTGTCCTCCACTTAAGGCCTCTCTCTTAAAGTGCAAATTCACTGCTACGCAGGGCGGCGGCTTTAATTTGGGAACTGTCAGCAAAGGACGCGGAGCAGCAGCATCCGAGAACACGCAACGAAAGGCCCCCGGAGTCGTACGTTTAAAGGCAGGCTGCTGTGCTGCGCGCCGGCTACTATACTTCTTTCATGGTTCGCGAAGGAACCTATACTCCCGGTTGGCGCATGTCTACGCTTGTGCGCCTTCTCTCATTTCTAGCTCCTTTTTTCTGTTTTCCTCGAACATAAGCCACCCACTTTTACTCCTGCCGGTATGAGGGAACACCACTGGGGACGCCTAGCTAACAGAGCAGCATCGTTGTTTTTGCCGCTGTTTTGTACGTCTCCTTCACTTTTTTTCTCGCCAGTCTTCCCCTTAACGACTAGAGTGCGAAAAAACATCGTCTTCCTCCCAAGGGTAAGAAACTTAGATGCTCTTGTCGGGATCCCATAGTGAGCTCCTTTACAGCTAGGTCATCGTTCCTCAAAAACTATAGAAAGCATCCTATACGGGACTGGTACAAGCGCATTCGATTTACCAATGAAAGGGCGTTCACGAGTTTAACTGCGAACAAAATTTTATATATTACGGTTTATCGACTGCTCTTAATCGCGATTTTGCTGCAGGAATCAACATCACCGACCCGTGCGCAGGTTTATTGAGTGTGAATCATTATAATATTCATGATGCGAAGAGTTAAAGGGACACTAAAGAGAGAAAGGAAGTGGGTTTGCATCGATAGAATGCCAGTTCCTGATTACAAAAAGACCACTCTTACTGAAAACAGAGCAGTTATAAGGTAGTAAAGAAGAATAACAGAAATACAGGTATCGCCACCACAGCCAAACGGCCGAGGCTCGCAACTACAAATCACGTGACGCGCTAGGGATCCCGGAGGCTGACAAATGCGAATTACGTTGTATGTTTAAATGCGGTAGTACGTTTTTTCTCAAACATGACAACACGCTTTTATCATACGTAATCGACGGCGAAAATACAACGTAAACGTTGCAAGGCAAATACAAAAATATACTTGGAGGCGCCACAGGCGCCCACTTCAGTTTTGGTTATGTTTCGACTCAGGCATTTCGTGCGCACTCGGATAGTTTGTTTGAACCTGCAGCGCCTGAATTACGAGCTTCGAGCAGCAGATGCGCCTTGATGGTTCCCATTTGAGCATTCGGAGGCACGAACGAGCGAAATCCGCTACCGCCGACACACTCCTTCGTTCACACTTCTGCGCCAACATATCGCCGCCGTTGCCGCTTCGGCTGCGACCTGACCGCTTGACTGCAGCTACGTACGCCACGAAAAGCATACATATGCTAAGTACCGAAGGAAAAACGCATTATCATTGAATTGTTCACTAAATCATGGCACATCTGACCAACATATACTGCGTCAACAAGACCTTCAACGTGCTATTTGCAGGCGCCGTAAACAAAAGGGGCATACGTGCCGCTCATACCAAGGAGAGCGTCGATATATTGCGCTCGGGTAAAAAGTAAAAACTAAAAATAACGGAGCACCAGAAATACATTACAAAAAGATAAAAAAAAAAATCGATTTGTAAAAAAAAAAAAAAAGAAAAAATGACATAAGCGGTTGGACTCGAACTCGCTACTGCTTGCTCCGTAACGTACGGCGCTAACCGCTCGGCTACGCCGCTTTTTTTTTTTTTTTTTTTTTTTTTTTTTTTTTTTTATTGCCTGTTTTGAGTTCACATCAATTCAAAAAAGATCCACGATAATGGTAAAACTCGCAACAACCAGACTTCGGCTGTCACGAAAGGTTTAAAATTTTTTGAGGACAGCCAGTTCATCAAGCACACTGATCGCCACACGAACGTTGGAAATATTTCTAGTTTTCATGTCATGGCCCCATTTGCAATAAAGTGTTTCTGCTGCCGGTATAAAAATTACAACTTTTTGATCATCGGCGCATGCTGCCTGCTCTCACGTCTTGCAACTAATTTTCTGGATGCCTATGCGCACTATATTGTGCACTGGATCCATTTTAACATGTGGAATTTCACAGCGCTCGCAAATGTAGTGGCGCCGGCACTTCGGTCATGTTCTGCTACCGTGGACGTAATTTTCGCTGAACACGGAGCTGTAGCACAAACCTTGAAGGAAAAAAGTGCGACGAAGCTTCAAAACTGACAAGCGCAGCAGCGAGGACACTATTTTGCTGGTAACTAAATCTGATTTGTATGTAAACATGTCAGGAAGCGTTGCGATGACCGAGGGCTCGGTTTGTTGCAAGAAGGAGCGCAAAAGCTTGAGAAACATGTAAAGTATTGTGCATTACAAGCGCTCTATGTTTTTTTTTTTCTTCCTTTATGGGCCCATCGCTCGGTAAATTACTGTCTTCATCGTTTTATTTATTTCGGCTGAGGCCGTCATTGCGAGTACGCTGTTGCCAAGTTGGCCCTTGAGGGATGCGACGCCGCGGGCCGCGCCGGCTCGCTAGCTATCACGGAGTCTCCGCTTACGTCATAGTGTGCGTCACTCAACTCCAACTACGTAGTTGGAGGCCACAGTTTGAATTCGACCGGCGGGAACAAGAAAAAACCTGAACTTCTTATCGCAATATTTCAGCAATTATTCGATTTTTTGCTGCCGGATATGCGGCGACAGTGTCACCAAATGTAGTTTATTAGATTTTCATACCATCTTTGGCTGTCTTTAGTGTCCCTTTAAGAGTTTCAATTACCACTATCTCTCTCTCTCTTCCTTTTTCTTCTTGTTTTCCCTTTTTATGTCATGCCCAGCCTGCACTCCTCAAATGCAGTTGCGAACATAGATTTTTACAGCGTCGTCCTCAATTGATCAGGCGTTCATTTAACTGGTTTTCTATTGAAATGCTTTCATCTTATTTTCGGCTCACAAGGGGCAGGCAACTGACTGCGTCCTTATACTTACAGGTGACAGCAAAAGTGTACGGGAAGTGTATGCTCGGGAAGGTGTTCAGATTGCACAGCTGCCTCGCGACGGAGTGTCCGGGTACCAGTGAATGCAAAATTCATTAGCCGCCCTTCAAGAGGAAGATGTGACCACGGCGACTTTTTTTTTTTTTTTTTTTTTACTTTTACGCACACCCACATCCAGATAACTTGTGCTGTGCAAAGCCTGTGCATGCAATTGATGTCGTGCGCAGCACTAATTTGCCAAATGCTTCGCGCCGCACGTCACCCAGCCCGTTTAGTCCAGCTATATACTGGAAAAGTAGCACCTTAAACGGCAGGCGATGGACATGATAGACTGTCCATTGTATGTCGTTTTCGCGTATGGTTTTCCCGGAATGAAGGTTCTCCAACTCGCCTAACTTTTGATTATTTTGCATTACATACCCGCCTGGCGTGAGAGACTGTAAGAATTTTAAATAGTTGAAAAACTCTGGCCAGTATTTCTCCTTTCTTAAAGCATTTAATGCGAATGCTATGACTCACCGCACTTTACTCAGAGTGGTTTGACAGAGGCCCTCGGGGGAACGAATAGAAAATGTTGGGTAGCGTGAAATGGACTACGGATTGACGGAAGAAACGAAAGCAGCGAGGGTACGTGTTCAAAACGAGAACAAGGCGAATGGCGCGAATCGGAAGCGGCGCAATAGGCTCGTCTTCGCAAAAGGCAGAGTGCCGAAAAAAAGAAAAAAAAGATGTGCGTTCACTCGACTCTTTCGCGGTGGCTCAGTCTTTGCTCCAGTGTCATTTCATTCGAGTGTTACATTTAAATAACTGAAGCGACAAAGAAAAAAAGGAACACCGAAAGTCGCTGCTGTGGAAAGTAATGGATACTACACATCGTTCAAGAACGAATCGGGAGTGAAAAGCTAAATAGCGAGAGAAGCCGTGGACGGGAGTGCCAAACACGAATGTCAACAGCTACGCCAATGGGGGAAAAAAAGAAGGCAATGTTTGGTTCGGCAGGGAGCGAGAGCAGCGGCGCGAGCGAGGCGGCGGTATGGAGAAACGAGTAACGGCACAGCGGCTGCACGACGCAGATGTCTTCGAGGGGATCCCGAGGCATAGTGCGGCGAGCGCAGCGGGATAAGCAAACGACGACAATCATCGGCGGCGCGTAGCATAATGTATCCCGCTTCCACGCGAAGGAACAACAGCGGGGCGCATTTCCTCCGTGCCATTGAACCGCCCCCTCCGCCGCCACGTTACTCGGCCGCGGGGCCTTTGAACGCGCCGCGCGAGAAAACCGCGGGCGTCGAGACAAGTGCGACGTGCGGCATTAGCGGCGCGTGGCGTGCCGCCTACGCGGCCAGGCTGGCTCGCCGCACTGCGAGACGCGCGGCTGGCGCGGCGGCATCGCGACGAAATTCTGCAGCATTCGTCGCGCCTGGCGGCGGGCACGTCTCCGCTAGCGGTAAACGCGTCCGCCCTCTCCACCTCTCTACTCGCCTGTGTCGAATCGTCACCATGCATGTTCTTCTGGGAGAGCGTCAGAGAGAGAGTGTGTGAGGGCGTATAGCACTCGTGTTGGTTCACCGCCAAACTATAGTGCCTAGAATATACTGGCTAGTGTGCCGAGGGCGCGCGCTGGCGTGTCCGCCGCGGTGATGCCTTCCCGCCGCCACCGCGGGGCGGCGCTACCAATAGCTAAGGTGCTATCGCTCCGCGTTCGCGGCCTCGGCAGCATAGGCGGCATATAGGTCCGGATAGCGCGCTGCGCTTTTCACTGCGAAACCTGTCTCTTGACGGTTTAAGCGCACTTTGTGTCTAAAAACAGTCTTGGTGGAAGGCATTCATACCGTCCTAGTACTGTGCGGAGAAAATCATACGCTCAAATAGCGCTCGAGGAAGCGTTTAACAAATACTGTCTGGTCCATGTCTGCTATATATCTGTTTTATTTATTCAGCTGAACCGGATAAGGTCTTAAGCAGAACACATATTCCTGATATCCAGCGAGAGAAGAAATTTGAGAAAACCACCTAAAGTTGACACGTTGGTTGCAATAGTTTGTTAATCTTTGATTAAACGATCGAGTCCGGGCCGGATTCAATATATTGCAATGAAATATTCCGATGACGATTTTATTTGATCTAGAGCCACTCGATTGCGATCCACGCATCGCGATTGCGGATGTAAGGTATCGTATGCATCTTCCTTCTGAGTGAGCGCTCAGTCAGCCCAGGTGGTTGTCCCGAATTATGGGAACTATATTCTCAATCGCGATCTAACCTGGAACGGATCGACGACGACTGTTATTGTCCGTGTGACACAGGTATCAGAAAATACCCTTAATATTTTACACTGTTCATTAATCCAACTTTGAATTTTATTTACTCTTCGGTCTTTTCTTATGGTCCATGGTATATCGCGATGCCGCAGTCAAGTGCTACGAACGTCAATACGTATACGGGCCTCATGCTTTCGGATAGGTTACGTCGACGTTTCTGCAATTCAGTCATGCTTATTGCTAAGGTGATATATAATCAGGTTAGTGACGTTTTATAGCGTCACATTTATGCTACAGAAAAGAAGGGCGATCTTGCTTTTTCGTAACATATATTGCACGCGCGCATGTTTTCAAAGATCGCATATGCGACAATAAACACAAGCAGTCTGAATCTGACTTCAGTTTTTGTTCTTACTCTTTATTCATTTGTTTTATTAGGAAGTCACTTAATTGTTGCTTGATACATAAATGATTATTATGCGGTGTGCTTTCTTTTGTAACAGAAGGAAAGGCAAGAAACAAAAGTGGTGATTGTATCACTGATTCTTTTTTTATTAAGTCTACAATATAGTAAAATTTGAGCAAAAAGGCGCAGCAACAATAAACAAGTAAAAATATAGAAATGCACCGCTAAAGGCTTTGGAGAAAGGCCGCACATATGACACCGCAATAATTTTAAAGTAGTCTGATACCAATTTTTGGTGGTATTTTTTTTTTTCACTTGCTAATGATGCGCTAGATATTCCTGATTAATTCTCCACGTGGTTTCTCGCTTACCACCGCTAAGTAATTTATAATTAATTTTACTTTCTTCACCAGTTTCGGCTTCGCTGTTTCAGCAGCCGAGCGGTTGTTGTACGGTCACAATTGTATAGGTCAAGCGCGGGATTAAAAAAAAAAAAAAAAAAAAAAAAAAAAAAAAAAAAAAAAAAAAAAAACTTCAACCGCAGACTCACAATTATTAGCTCCTAATTTTGCGCTTTCAATAGAGCCACTTGTTCTGCGCTCCATACCAGTTTTCTCTTAGCTCTTCTCAGAGCGCGAGAAATGTTGCAGCATTTATTTGGCTAGTTGCATGCTTTTTCCTTCTTTATGCGCACCTTGTGTAAGCCTCCGCTGGTATTTGCATTAAGCGCAGCTAACCCCTTCAGAAGTGACGGTCAAACGACACTTTTTCTGCAAAATATATTCCCATGAATTATATGTGCTTCCTGAATCAGCTGGTTGCAGGCCACATTCGGAACAAAGACCCTCCAGTGCACTCTGCCTATATAGCTCTATCTTCAGCTTTATATATTGTTGTATTATACGCGCTTGTTTTTTTCTTTTCCGAGAATATACACTATTGTGTCCACAGAACTGCGTTCAGGCTTCCAAAAGTTATCACTTTTATATGTACAAAGTGACAAAGTTCTTTTTCTTTTTCTCTTTTTTTTTTTTTTTTTTTTTTTTAGGCTCGAAAGCGCGTAGGCTACAGATCCAGCAGGTGCTTCGGTTAATTTGGTCCAAGTTGCAGGTATGTAAATTGAGTCAAACGGATCCCGAGGCTCAAAGCTGCACGTCTGCTGCTGCGGGCATGAGTTCTCGCTCGGCTCTTTTGCTGCCAGCTCCTTGGAAGCATTGTCAAACATCCTTGGCGGTGCGGGCATGGCTGTCGTCTGCACCACTGGCATTACGGCACTGCGTTTTGTCGTTTAGCGGCCGGTTGGTCACAGAGGTTCCTCAATTTTCTTTTCGATGTCTTCTTAGGCAGAAGATGGTTCGGATAATGGTCGAATAGCGTTGGCACGGTTTCGGGCTTAATTTGTGGTCTATCTCTAGCGAGCTCGTTGACGAT
Source organism: Amblyomma maculatum (assembly GCF_055883805.1). Classification (NCBI taxonomy): domain Eukaryota; kingdom Metazoa; phylum Arthropoda; class Arachnida; order Ixodida; family Ixodidae; genus Amblyomma; species Amblyomma maculatum. The sequence continues at coordinate 169,858,433 of NC_139344.1, read as the reverse complement.
GCCGTTTACTGTCACTTTGAACGTTCTCTTGATGTAGCTCTCCTCAAAATATTTTTCGCAGACAACACACGTTGAAGTCAACCTGCGGTCCTGTCTTTTAATCAACCGCTTCCACTACGCAAGCTGCGCAGGGTCCGATGGCACACCGAACAAAGAAACCTAGTCCTGAGCGGTAGCCACTCCGACAGAGCGACACGAAACATGTCTTTTCCCTGCCCTGATGCTTTATATTTAGCATCATTAGTCGTTGCAAATTTAATTATCTCATATGAATGCAAGAAACAGAACGACTAAAACAAAAGAACAGCGTAGACGCGTCCAAAGCGCTCGAACCCACTGATGGCTCGGCCAGCGCAGCTGCGGTATAGCTGCGGCAAATCAAGGGCGCGCCGGCGGCCGACGGCGTCAACGGCACCTTTACGATGAGCAGCGCCCCTGGCGGCCAAACTTGGAAGGCATCGCCGGCGCGGACCCCACCTCCCATTGAGAGAGCCCTCCGCACGGCACACTAGCCAGTATATTCTAGGCACTATAGCCAAACCGCCGACATCGGCTGCTTTACCCAAGGAGCACACGTAACGTTGCTCTGTTGCACCCCCCCCCCCCCCCCCCCCCCCCCCCTCTTCATTCACAAACAATAGTTGATAAGAAATATCAATAAGGGAGGTATGACGGATTGCACATCAGCCCAGTATGGTCAGGGTTCTCTCACTGGTCTGCAATTAGCACTGCCCATCGCTAGCTGCGGCCTCCCCATCTCCTGCAATCTTTCCGATCTCATTCTCCTAACTCTGTGCCGCCCCGTGCTGCGTTTTCCCTCTCTTTCTCTCCGTTACTCTAGGTGTCCATCCGTTACCTGTTCTCCACCATCGCAGGCTCTGCCCACATTTATTGTCATTCCTTGAAAAGGACATGGAGCGCTTGGCGTTACATCGATCAGAATGTAAATTTTAACGCACTGACTTGCGGCTTCATACCTACGTCGTGCGGTATTCAGTGCGGTATCTTACGACTGTATGCTGATGAGTACGTGCGAGATAGTAGAGGTACAAATTAACTGATTAGGTAATAAGCGAGGAGCAAAGTGTAGGTACGCGAACGAGTATTCGGAAGGGGAGCAGCAGAAGAGAACCGTTAACGCCCTCGTGTGACGTCCTTAAAAGCAGAGCTTAAGTGTCATCCAAACATTTTTCGCCATTTTTCATTAACCTGCACGCTGCGTTCTCGCCTCATAAATGTGCACTGGCAGAATGCGTTTTAGCCGCATATAACCACCTAAACTTCTCCTCTATCGGGCCTCCGCCGACTGCTCACTATTCTTGTCGCGCAGCACTTGAATATAGCAGTTATGGAGGGGGTCCAAGGAAAGCTTATTAGTCCAGCACTTCCGGCTGTGATAGCTGCTGGCAAGCAGGAGGAATTCAAAATTTCGATTTCCTGTCAGGGTGTTTTGTCATTCACTGTAGAAACCGAAGAGACTCCATTTTCCCAGATTATACGAAGTCATCTCTTCGTGGAGCGCGAGCTTTTCTGAATCGCACGTGTGATCTGCATGAATACACTAAACATGCACCCTCTAGCGCTGTCTAACGTTTCGTGAATGTCAGGTAGGAAGCCGATTATCTTAGTGCGCACTTCGCTCTTAATCGTTATTAATGACTACGTCCAAAAGCTGGTCTTCGTAATGTTATGTGTGCCGATAAAATCAGTACGCCGAAACTATCTAAGGTCAGACAGAGAGTGGTCCTTTTTTTTTTTTTTTTTTTTTTCAAATAACCTCCAACTCTGAGCGGCTTTTCTCTGAGAGAAATGAACCGTTTTATAATGGCCGTTAGCGCTTGCTTTTTTTTTCACTGGAGGTTCCCAATTTCATTTCACAATGGTTTAGACGGCAGGAAACCGGACGCCGAAAGAGCGGCATGGCATCTACACATACATTAAGTTCTGAAAAAAAAAAGAAAGGGGGGGGGGGAGTGGCAGATGCTTACGAGCGCTGTGAATCCTTTAAGTGCGCGTTTGCCGCTCTATAGCGCGCAAGCTGAACGAAATCGCTGGACTTAAATCCTAAGTTTTCTGCATGACAGGCTACTTTTTTACAAACGGCGGACTTTTACGTGCTACAAAATAGACTGGGGAACTTATAAGAGTGCTTTCATAACGCAATCGTCATTAACGAATGCCCTGACCAAATAGCACATTACAACATCCTGAATTAGCATCTTGGATAAAAGTCGCACACCGGAGGTTGTTCCAATGTACTATGTACCGACATGGCGTTTTGTTTTTGCAACCATATACATCATTCACCATCAGATCGCAGATGACCGATCTCTGTCTCCATAATAATAAAATCATCTTCCCCGAAATAAACATCTACTGCTACTGTTCTTCATATGGACCCACGCTCGAATGAAAACAGTCGTTTGTTCTGTATGTAACTACGAAATCAACTTCTTTTCTCCACTAAATTCAGCGTGTACGTTGTACCTGAAGGCTAGCTTTTGTATTTTGCGCGTAGTAAAATACTGTTTAAATAAAGCGTGTGCTATATATTTAATTTATTTGGCTACTGTAAATGAGTGAACGATAAGGTGAGACTGACAATGCAGCTTCCTGTTACGCACTGACACTTCGGGAATGCGCGCACAAGGCATAATAAAGATCAGCTGAACAAGTAGACGACATTAAGCATCTCATGCTCTGAAATTTATCACAAATAACTGCCCACCATCAATAAAATGCTCACTGTGCAGGAAAAGAAGGCTGAAATCCAGTCCGTGCTGCAAATTCTAGGCTCCCCTTGTATATTAAAATGAAGCTGCCTCCGTTTTTTAATTCTATTAGCTTCAAGGGGTGGGACGTTCAAAGCTTTTAGCTTACGTATGCGGAACATTTTGGCGCTAGCATTAGAAACGCTTGCTTTGAAGAATATAAACAACGCTAGCGCAAAGCAAAACCACGGAGCATTGTTTGCTGGCATCCGATAGCGCGCCGCACGGTTTGGGCGAAATCAGAGGAAATTAGGAATATTACCGTCCGTGGCATCATCTCGTAACTCCTCGCCACTTCTTCGATGCTGTGAGATGAATCCTCGTTTACACCGTCAGTTTAATTGCTAGCGCGAAAGAAAACAAGCTTTGAACGCTTTACTTACAACCTATATACATTTGAATCCTTCAATATAGCGGAATGTTCAAAAAGTGATAAATATTTTATTAAAAGCTTAAATGGAAGCTGAAATACTTTTTGAAAATTTCCCGCGATACGCGCATTAGGATATATGAAAGTTGTAGATGAAGTTCACGAAATGGTTTCGCGCTACCAAATAAAGTTATGACGTAATCTACTATTAAATTTGCGACTATTCTCAGGCTTTTCCTCACAGCACTGCAGGAGTGCGGTGAAACTAGACAACGACGTCATAATGGGTGACATTTAGAGTTTCAACATCCTTCGCCCAATTCTTTCTGCGAGTCACCCGATGCCGCCAAACGACACCTCGCGACTTTTACCTTCGTTGGCGTTGGCCATTTTCCTCAGTGCAAACGTTTCCGCATTAGAAATGCATAATCTCTAGAGACGACGTCATCACTGATGTCCCCACTTGTCAGCATGTACTGCGGAGAAGCCTGAATGCCGAAATAGATTTATTTAGCGATTACGTAGTGATTTTAAATGCTAGCGCAAAACGGCTTGGCATAAATTAACCTTCGCCTTCACACATTCGAATTGTTTAATTTAGTTGAATTCTAAAATCTCTTCAGCTTTCCCGATTTTTATTTTACAACTCTGAAAGACACATCAATTTGGTTTCTACGGGCAGATTGTGCTGAAAGGCAGCAATTATGTAAGTGAAACATTGCAATAATGAGGCTACTGTTAACTAAAATAACTAATCATTTTTTTTATTATTTTCTATATGAGGTAGCACGAATATATTGCGAAATGGAAGGCTGTCAACATAAAAGGTGAGCTCTGGCTTTGAATTTTCTGATTCGAAATTACGGCTCAAAATATCGAACGTAAAAAATATGCCTTTCGAAGCTCGTTGAGCAAACCTTCCCGCATTTCATATTGGCAAAGTGCTCTCGCTCCTTTTTTTCATGCATCCAATACAGACCGCGTTTGTATATTTGAAAATACAGAAGAAGTTAAGTTGAT